>NC_135232.1:992720038-993920038 GCF_051348905.1 Ranitomeya variabilis | reverse complement strand
TTCCGTATGCGCCCGATCTCCTCAGGTAATGAGGCTCAGCGTGTGGGCCTGGTGTTGTCATTGTTAAGCGTGGATCCCCAAGCATGGGCGTTTTCTTTGCCATCTGATTCTGCTGCATTTGACTCTGTGGAGAGTTTTTTTTCCTTTCTTGGAAATATTTACGATGAGCCAGACAGAATGGCTCTAGCAGAATCTAAGATACGCACTATTCGCCAGGGGGAGTGACTTGCAGAGGATTACTGTTCTGAATTTCGTCACTGGTCGATCGATACACAGTGGAATGAACCAGCGCTGCGGAGTCAGCTTATTCATGGGGTTTCTGGAAGGGTTAAAAAAGCCCTTCTGATGTACGAGACTCCTACTTCTCTAGATTCCGCTATGAGTCTGGTTGTCCGCATTGATCGCCGTTTGCGTCAGGGGGAGCATGAGACACCGCCTATGGGAGAGGGTTTAGGTTCATGTGTGGTTGCTGCAGGTGAGCCCACGGAACCTATGCAAATCGCAGGGGTGTCACATGTGAAGCGTCGAGCCCCTGAGCTCAGGAAGCAGGGAGCCTGTTTTAACTGCGGTAAGACTGGTCATTTTATTAACATCTGTCCTCTACTGTTTAAGAAAGACGCAATGGCGGAAAACTTCTAAGCTAAGAGGGTGTGGAGGAGACCAATCTGAGCTTAGGTATATCCTCCATGGCGGTTTCTCAATGCATGCTCCCTGCTAAGGTTATAATCGCTGGCAGTGAGCTGCCAATTACTGTGTTTGTGGATAGTGGTTCAGCCACAAATCTCATTGATGAGGAGTTTGCAAGCACAGCAGGTTTAAGGATTGAAAAACTGCCTCATCCTATCCGTGTGGTCACCATAAATGCTGCTCCTCTCTCACAGGGGGAGATTACTGAATTTGTGGCTGAGGTGAAACTCCACATTGGGGTTCTACATTCCGAGCAGATTACATGTAAGGTACTCAGGAATCTTCCTGCTCAGGTGGTTTTGGGTTTTCCATGGTTGTCTATGCACAACCCGGTAATTGACTGGAAAACTCAATACATTCAGTGGAGCGAATTCTGCCAGGAGAATTGCCTGGCCACATGTGTGTCTGCTGTGACTTCAAGCTTTCCGGAGTCACTTCTGGATTTTGTGGATGTGTTCTCTGAGAAGGGTTGTTCAGAGTTGCCACCACATCGCCTCTATGACTGTACTATTAGATTTAAACCAGGGGCCAAATTGCCTAAAGCAAGGATGTTTAACATCTCCGGTCCAGAGAGACAAGCATTAAAGGATTACATTGCTGAAAGTTTGAGCAAAGGGCACATCAGGCCTTCATCCTCGACTGTGGCAGCAGGGTTCTTCTTCGTGAAGAAGAAAGATGGCGGATTACGCCCGTGTTTGGATTTCAGGGAATTGAACCAGATTACGGTTCGTGATCCATACCCTATGCCACTAATACCAGATTTGTTCAACCAGGTGGCAGGTGCTAAGTGGTTTACCAAGCTTGACCTCAGGGGGGCGTACAACCTCATAAGAGTCTGTCAAGAAGATGAGTGGAAGACGGCTTTTAATACCCCTGAGGGTCATTTTGAAAATTTGGTGATGCCATTTGGGTTGACTAACGCACCTGCAGTGTTCCAACATTTAATTAATGATGTGTTTTCGCATGTTTTGGGGAAATTCATTATCGTGTACCTAGATGACATTCTCATATATTCTTGTGACCGTGATACTCATTTAGATCATGTCAGGCAGGTGTTACAGCTTCTCAGAGAGAATAAGCTGTATGCTAAACTTGAGAAATGTGTATTTTCTGTTCAAGAGTTGCCTTTCTTGGGTTATATTGTGTCTGCTTCTGGTTTTAAAATGGACGCCGCTAAGGTGCAAGCGGTGCTACATTGGGAACGGCCTGATAACCTGAAAGCACTTCAGCGGTTCCTTGGGTTTTCTAACTACTATAGGAAATTTATCAAGGATTTTTCCATCATTGCTAAACCGCTAACTGACATGACTAAAAAGGGTACCAATTTCTCCGTTTGGCCTGAGGCTGCTGTGCGTGCATTTGAATTTCTTAAGAACAGTTTTGTTTCGGCCCCCATTCTTGTGCAGCCAGACGTGTCGAAGCCTTTTGTTGTGGAGGTCGATGCATCTGAGGTTGGTGTGGGGGCGGTGCTGTCACAAGGCTCATCTTTGAGTGATTTGCGTCCATGCGCCTATTTCTCCAAGAAACTGTCGTTCGCCGAACGTAACTACGATATCGGCAACAGGGAGTTGTTGGCAATCAAGTTGGCCTTTGAGGAATGGCGACACTTCTTGGAGGGGTCGGTACATCAGGTTACTGTTATTACTGATCATAAGAATTTGCTGTATTTGGAGTCAGCCAAGCGTCTGTCCCCCAGGCAGGCTCGCTGGGCATTGTTTTTCACGCGGTTCAATTTTGTTGTCACTTACAGACCGGGGTGTAAAAACACTAAGGCGGATGCTCTATCCAGGTGTTTTCCGGGGGAGAACCTCGGGAGGATCCAGTACCCATCCTCCAAAAGGGTGTTGTGGTTTCGTCTCTCACTACCGAGGTTGAGGCTGAGATTGCCGAGGCTCAGGAGGAGGTACCATCTGAGCTTCCCATCAACAAATCTTTTGTACCGCTTCATCTCCGCCTAAAGGTTTTGGCAGAGCATCATGATGCTGTCCTGGCTGGCCACCCAGGGGTTAGAGGTACCTTGGATTTGGTGTCACGTCGGTTTTGGTGGCCCAAGATCCGACAGGACGTGGTCTCATACGTGTCAGCTTGTACCACGTGCGCTAGGGCTAAGACGCCCCACTCCAGTCCTGTTGGCACACTACTTCCTCTTGAGGTACCTAGTAAGCCATGGACGGAAATCTCCATGGATTTCATCACTGATTTGCCCTCCTCAGCTGGGAACACGGTCATCTTGTTGATTGTTGATCGGTTTTCAAAAATGTCACACTTTGTGTCTTTGCCTTCGTTGCCTAACGCTAAGACTCTGGCTCAGGTATTCGTGCAGGAGGTGGTCAGACTTCATGGGGTTCCATCTGACATCGTGTCTGATAGGGGTACTCAGTTTGTGGCAAAATTTTGGAAAGCATTTTGCTTACGGCTGGGGATCAAGTTGTCTCATTCTTCGGCATTTCATCCTCAGTCAAATGGTCAGACTGAGCGTATGAACCAAAATTTGGAACAGTACTTATGCTGCTTTGTCTCTGATAACCAGGAGGAGTGGTCTACGTTCCTTCCTTTGGCTGAGTTTGCCATCAATAATCACCGCCAGGAGTCGTCTGGGGAGTCTCCGTTTTTTTGTGTTTACGGGCTATATCCTCAATTTTGTACTTTGAGTCAGGGGGGCTCTTCCGGCATTCCGGAGGAGGACCAGTTAGGAGCACAATTGTCATCAGTCTGGAGGAGAGTTAAACAGCGCCTGTTGAGTGTGGGTGTTAGGTACAAACGTGTGGCTGACAGTAGGCGTGTGCCAGGTCCGGACCTGAGTGTGGATGACTGGGTGTGGTTATCCACAAAAAACATAAGACTCAAAATACCATCCCTTAAATTGGGTCCACGGTTTATTGGTCCATTTAGGGTCACCGCCGTCATTAACCCAGTAGCGTACCGATTGGAGCTTCCTATGGTGTATAAGATACATAACGTGTTCCACAGGTCTCTTTTAAAGAAGGTGGTGGGTTCTGTGGACGCGGCGCCTATGCCACCTCCAGTCTTGGTGGATGGTAATTTGGAGTTTGAAGTCTCCAAGGTGGTTGACTCTTGTGTAGTGCGCCGCACTTTACAGTACTTGGTACACTGGCGTGGTTATGGGCCTGAGGAGAGGTCCTGGGTACCAGCCTCGGACATTCATGCGGATCGGCTGGTCAGGTTTTTTCACCGTCGCCATCCGGACAAGCTGGGTCCTATTAGCAGTGAGGGCCCTGGGGTCCCTCGTAGAAGGCGGGGTACTGTCATGTCAGACGCTGTTCAGACCATGTTGTTCGACAGACAGCGGTAATTCCGCTTTTGACCACTATGTGCTCATTGGCTTCGGCTAGATTTTATCTAGCTGGTCCGGGGTTAATTTACCTGATGCTCGGATTGGAAGCTGGGCCATGCCCATTGCCTTTTAAATAGTTCTCCTGAACATTGGGCGTCGCCGATTATAGATTCTGTCTTGTGCGTTGTTATCTCGGTCTGGAGTGGTGAGCTAGAAGTTGGAGTATTGTTGCTGGTGGTGTATTTCCTTTTGTCTTATTTACTCCTTCCTATATTTGTATTTATTTTGCCCTGCGCATTTATAGTGTATTCCTGAGTGACTGCGGCATGGTGTATATTTTCCATTATCCTTGTCTGTTCTAACTGTGGGTATTGGTGTATGATCTTTTCACTGGGTGGTGGGTGGTGGTTTCAGCCTAGGGTTGAAACAGGAGACAGGGCGAGGGTCGAGGCCTAGACATGCACACCATCAGTGTAAACTCTAGGTAGAGGGTCAGTCAGGATTTCCCTAGTCTGAGGGAAATTGCAGGGGCCCGTGTTATTAGCTCTTGCCCACCTAGTCTCCCCGTGACACTGGTCTGCTGAAGACCCCTGTTCATAACATTACAATACTCCTGTGAAAGCCAGCCCATGGTTGACGTTCATAGGAGATCGTGACTTCTGCCATACATAGCAGTGGTGATGCAAACAGTGTAGCAAAAAAAAATCAAAACGCCAGAGTTATTGGCAGCAACAACATTGCAATAAAATGCAAATAAGAAGCGATTAAAAAATGGTATCTACCCCAAAATCTTATTAGTAAAAACACCAGCTCTGGAGGCAAAAAATAATCCCTAACATAACTCTATATCCCAAAACATGAAAATGAGTCTCCTAAAATAATGACGAGCAAATATTTTAGATTTTTTTTTCACCACTTAAATTTAAAAAAAAAACTATACTCGTACTCACCTGGTGAATCATATTGGTAAATGTGATAGTAAAAGATAGCAAAAGTCACTTACATGTTTAAATGGGATAATAAATCATTATCAATATTAATCTAACCAGTATTACCATATAGTGAACATGGTGAATAAAAAAGAACAGCAAACAATTGTGAAATTGCACTTTTTTTGCAATTTCAACTCACTTGGAATTTTTTTCCTATTTTACAGTACGCTGAGGTAGAATGAATAGTGTCATTCAAAAGTACAACTTGTTTCACAAAAGACAAGCCTTCGTACAGCTATACTGAAGGAAAAATAAAAAAGTTATGTCTCTTGGAAGAAGGGGAGGAAAAAACAAAGACGAAAATATGGATAATGGCCATAGCGCAAAGGGGTTAAAAGCATATCAGTGCAGAGAACTTAAAAACATGGGGGTGTTAGGAGGAAAAAATGTCCTAATAAATAGGCCACACATAACTATCAGAGATCCAGTATACTGATCAGGTAGCAATAACCCTGCATCTGCAATAATGCTAAACTCATAGATCCCTTGGGACATAAATAATTTTACATGTCTGCAAAGCACATATAAATATACTACTGTATATAAAGCATAGATAGAAAAAGACCTCTTGAATAACCCAACATACCTGGTGTTTCACCAATGGCTTCATTCAGGATCTTTGGTTACATGCTTTAAAGTGAACTTGTCACCCCTTTCCCCCCTCCTGGGCGTTTTAAGTAAAAGAGCCACTTTCAGCACTAAGGCTGCATTCCATGCAGGTGACTCTTATGTTTCTGATTCCTGGTAACACTGAAATATTGATTTTTATAAATTGCGCCCCATACCTGTATTGGGTCCCAGAGGTATGGTGTCAGAGCTGACCTGCCAGTGAACTGCGTGTGGGAAGCTCAGCTCATCAGACGATGCGGAAAGAGGAAAGAGAAAGAGAAGGAGGGAGATGGGGGCAGGTGCAGAACATGTAACAGCAACACAGGAGGTGGCGCACAGACGCAAGAGTTTAAGATGATGGATCGCTGGGAGGCGGCTGAAATAGGTGGAAACGTCATACCTCTGGGACTTAATACAGGCATGGGGCGCAATTTATAAAAGTCAATATTTCAGTGTTACTAGGGATCAGAAACATAAGAGCCACCTTCACAGAATGCAGCCTTGGTGCTGCTGAAGTTGGCTCTTTTGCTTAAAAACGCCCTGGGGGGTCACAAGTTCCCTTTAAAGCACACAGCCTTTTCGGTGATATAGCCCTTATTAATATTGCACCTTTAGGTTAAATTCCTACGATGAGTTTTTTAAGCTGTGTATTTAAAAAAAAAAAATGCAACATCATTTGAAAATATGCAACATCAAAAACTCACTAGAAATGTAGCCTTAGTGTTCTAATTACTGCCTTCTGTCCGGCACCTCCTATCTTCTTCAGATGATGTCCTCTTCTGGTCTTCACACTGCGGCTCCGGCGCAGGCGTACTTTGTCAGCCCTGTTGAGGGCAGAGCAAAGTGCTGCTGTGCGCAGGCGTCGGGCCTCTCTGACCTTTCCCGGCACCTGCGCACTGCAGTACTTTGCTCTGCCCTCAACAGGGCAGACAAAGTACGCCTGTGCCAGAGCCGCAGCATGAAGACCAGAAGAGGACATCATCTGATGAAGATAGGAGGCGCCGGACACGGACCAGCAGCGGGAATTCCCCTGGGTGAGTATAATCTAACCTCTTTTTCTCATCTTTTAGGATACATCGGGGGCTTATCTACAGCATTCCAGAATGCTGTAGATAAGCCCCTGATGCCGGTGGGCATAATTCACCCTCGATTTTGAGGGTGACAGATTCCCTTTAACTCTGCTGCCCGACTAATTAATCCCTCTCCTTGCTACACTCCTGCTTCCCCTTTTGCAAATCCCTTCACTAGCTCCCAATTTTCCAGTGTATCCAGTTTAAACTACTAACGCTGACCTACAAAGCCATCCATAACCTTTCTCCTCCATATGTTTCCAAACTAGTCTCTCAATATCTTCCCTCACGTAATATCCGGTCCTCCCAAGACCTCCTTCTCTCCTTCACGCTTATTCACTCCTCACCCAATCGACTCCAAGAATTCTCTCGAATATCCCCCTTCCTCTGGAATTCTGTGCCCCAACACGTCCAGTTATCCACCTCATTTGGATCCTTCAAAATAAACCTGAAAACCCACCTCTTCAAAGAAGTTTACAGCCTGTAATGACCACACGGCCACTTCAACACCATCGGAGCTACTGCAACCCTCAACCTACTGTCTCCTTCCCCATAGTCCTGTAGAACGTAAGCCTGCAAGGGCTGGGTCCTCTTCCCTCTGTACCAATCTGTCATTGTTAGTTTTGTTTACTGTAAGTGATATTTGTATTTTGATGTAACCCCTTCTCATGTACAGTACCATGGAATTAATGGTGCTATATAAACAAACAATAATAATTCTCTGACACATGCGCAGTGAACCGCACTGTGCGCTCCACCTAGCACAGATTTCGGCACGTTCTAGTATTCGGATGTGCACATGCGCGGGATGGATTTGCGTTCCACAGACAGGAAATGGTCATTCCGTTTTACCCGGAAATGATCTCTAAGGATGCCTATAATGGAGGGGAGAAAGGGAAGTCAAAGTATGGTGGATATCAGTTCCCCTGACACATGCGGATGGTTATTATTTCCATGCTGTCTTCTATCTATATATAATCGTCTAAGGGGCACTTCCATCTGTCTGTCTGTCTGTCTGTCATGGAAACCCGCGTCGCTGAATGGTCGCGGCCGCCAGGCACAGTCCGGCCATGAATTTGCCCCTTCCTACTCTCTGTCAGTGCCCCTCCAGTCAGCGCTCACACAGGATTAATGGCTGCATTACACCGCGTTATTCCGCGGTGTAACGCAGTCCGTTAACGCTGCTATTAACCCTGTGTGACCAACTTTTTACTATTGATGCTGCCTATGCAGCATCAATAGTAAAAAGATCTAATGTTAAAAATAATAAACAAAATAAAAAATCAATATATTCTCACCTTCCGTCGCCTTTCCCGCTTCCCCTTGCGACGCTCTGGTCCATGCATTGCCGTCTCGCGAGATGATGACGTAGCGGTCTCGCGAGACCACTACGTCATCATCTAGCGAGACCGCT
Organism: Ranitomeya variabilis; assembly: GCF_051348905.1. Taxonomy (NCBI): domain Eukaryota; kingdom Metazoa; phylum Chordata; class Amphibia; order Anura; family Dendrobatidae; genus Ranitomeya; species Ranitomeya variabilis. The sequence goes on along the minus strand of NC_135232.1, from coordinate 993,911,971 downwards.
ATGCATTCTTGGGACCGGAGCATCGCGAGGAGCATCAGTAAACACCTGGACTGGATCTGGGGGCCGATGGAAGGGGAGTATATAACTATTTTTTATTTTAATTCTTTTTTTAAACAGGGATATGGTGCCCACATTGCTATATACTATGTGGGCTGTGTTATAAACTGCATGGGCTGTGTTATATACTACGTCTCTGTGCTATATACTATGTGGCTGTGGTATATATTGAGTGTCTGGGCAATATACTACATCACTGTGCTCTATACTACATGGCCTGTGTTATATACTGCATGGGCTGTGTTATATACTACGTCTCTGTGCTATATACTACGTGGCTGTGCTATATACTACGTGGCTGTGCAATATATTACGTGGCTGTGCAATATATTACATGGCTGTGCAATATATTACGTGACTGGGCAATATACTACGTGTCTGTGCTATGCACAGTACTACGGGGGCCGTGCTATGTACTACGTGGCTGGGAAATATACTACGTGGGCTGTGCTATATACTACGTGGACTGTGTTATACACTGTGTGGGCTGTGCTATATACTACGGGGGCTGTGCTATATACTACATGGCTGGGCAATATACTACGTGGGCTTTGCTATATACTATGTGGGCTGTGTTATATACTACAGTACCTGGGCTGTGTTATATACTACGTGGGCTATGTTATATACTATGTGGGCTGTGTTATATACTATGTGGGCTGTATGCTACTTGGCTGTGCTATATTTCTCTGCTGTATCTGTGCATCATGAATCGTGGTATGTGTTAAAGAGGGGGCCCACTGAGACTCTTTCACCTGGGGCCCTCAAAAACCTGGAGCAGGCCCTGGCTTCACTGATTGTTCATGGCCGGGCGTGACCAATCAGTGACAGGCGCAGTCTGGCCGCGAATTGGCACAGAATTTGAACCACACTTCATTAATGGGTCGCACCGGGCCGGCCGAATCCTGTGTAAAAATTGCATTATTCTGAAAACTTCATAAATAAACTACATACATATTCTAGAATACCTGATGCGTTTGAAATGGGCCACCATCTAGACTGAGATAAGGTTACCCATTTTTGAGTTATGTACCAGTATGTTCTCCTGAAGAACCAACTAATTGGGGAAACGAGTAGAGAAATATACATTCTGGCTTTCTCTTGAATTTTTACTATACTGTATAAGATCTCCTAAATGAAGGGTATTTGTCCTGATTTGATTATGCAATTTGAAATAGCATCTTTTTTTTCTGCTATCTATTGCTATTGGGTATGATCTTTTAACCCAATTTTGAATATTATGGGACTTTATTGGCTACATATATACCTGGATTTCTTTTGGGGCAATGTGCAATATAAATATCTAATTCAACAAACCTAAGGATGGTCCATGGTGCATGTGATGAGATACCATGATGAGATACCATTAATGCTACGTGGTGATGGTATATGGTATATGCATGGGGATATCAATGAATTTTGCACATTCAAATTTTGCACCTATTGTTTTTTGCTTCATTTGATATATCTTTATATCTGGGAATATGTGCAATTTATATCTGCTTAATTTTCTCTGTATATGATTTTGGTGGCTGATTTTTTGGACTTATTGTATTTAGCCTCCCTTTCTGATATATTACACGTGCCATATGGTATATCGGAGGTAGACTATTGGGCTTGCCTTAACACATATGGTACAATACTGCTATCTTTTTGCACTCTATCTTGATAGGGTTTGTTAGGGATAGGGAGGGAGAGCGGTATCAACATTAATGGATACTTGTTCTTAACTGTGATCCGATTGAGACTCCTACAATCAATACACGGCTGGATAGTCTTGTCCTTTTTTTAACAAAGAAGAAGCCTGTTCCAGCTGGTGAAGAGGATTTCATATTTAATCCCCTTGCCAAATTCTCCTTAAATACTTGGACATGGCAAGAGTCTCCGCCTGGGATAGCGGGTAAATACGGCCTCATAGAGGTGAGAATCCTGGAAGCAGGCCTATAGGGCAGTCATGCAGACTATGTGGAGGTAGCATCTCTGCTTCCCTCTTGTTGAAGTTGTCAGCATATGACCAGTAGGCAGATAGTAGTCCCAACAGGGAAGATAGTGCCACCTGTGGCTGGACAGGTCATATAGGTTCAAGACACTTCTCATGACAAGACTGTCCCCAACGAAGCACCTCTCCACATCTCCAGTTGAGCATGGGTTCATGCATGTAGAGCCACGGAAGACCCAACAGAAGGAGATGAGACAAGCTAGGAAGCACGCAGAAGGCAATTTTCTCAGTGTACAGCATTCCTATCAATGACCACCACAATGGCTTTGGATAGGGGCCTCTCATTGACAGATGACACCAACAACAGATTCTGGAGTTGTTAAGCAGGGATCTGGTAGTGATCTAGCACTGCTTGCTGTATGAAATTCCCTGCTGTGCTGGAATCCAGATATGCAATCTTAATGAACTGGGAACCTCCACGTCACAAATACAGTCAGGATCAATGGTGGAGATAAATTGATCTCACCCAGTGTAGACTCTCCTAATGGCCCTAGGCTTGGGAGTTTCCAGGTTTCTTTGGACAAGAGCAAATGAGATGACTAGTTTCCCCACAATAGAAGTACAAGCCCTTGGCTCGTCGGATCTCCTGCTGTTGCTCAGCCAGCTCAACGTTGTTCAAGAGATGCTAAGGGAGGGTAAGGCTAAGGAGTGAGTGGCCTTTTGAAGGATCGCCCAGCGTAGTAGGAATGTCTCAGCCTGTTAGCTAATCTTTGATCTTTCCAGGCAATCCCTCCCAAATGGAGGCTTCCTGTTCCTCGTTGTTCCAGCCGAGTTCCAAAGCCAGGGTGCGGAACCGGACTGCATATTGGCCTACAGACAGACTGGCCTGGTATAGTCTGAGGAAATTTTAGGCTGCATAGGTAACTAAGCCTGGTGTTATGATCCTAGTGGCAAGGATCGCAGGTCGGACTAGCTAAGTAACTGAACAGACTACTAGCTCTGGGGAAGTGGTAACTAGATTGACCGCAACCTGATCCTATCCGCAAACAACTATAGGCAGCCGTGGAACGTTACCTAAAAATCCTAGACGTCTCGTCACGGCCTGAGAAACTGACTATTCCTGGAGGGAAAGTAAGTCCTCACTTGCCTCAGTGGAATGACCCCAAAGATATAGAATAGCCCCCCACAAATATTAACGGTGAGTTAAGGGGAAAGCACAAACGCAGAGATGAAATCAGATTTAGCAAATGAGGCCCGCTAATACTAGATAGCAGAAAATAGGAAGGAAACTGTGCGGTCAATAAAAAACCCTATTCAAAATATCCACGCAGAGATTGCTCGAGCCCCCGCACCAACTAACGGTGCGGGGGAAGCAACTCCGTACCCCAGAGCTTACCAGCAAAAAGAAATCACATGTTAGCAAGCTGGACTAGACTCATCATACACAGAAATCATATTGCAGGCAGATGAGCAAAAAATATTCAAACAGAGCTTAGCTTATCCTGAAGAGGCAGAAAACGAGATAATCAGGAGTAATCAGAATAGCACTGAATACATTGACAGCCGGCAACAAGTGGAAGTGAAGCAGAGCTAAGTAGGAGCCTCCCTGGTGAATAACGAGGCAGCTGATCCAGCAGACCCGCAGGATAATAAACCAAACCACCAGGGGGAGCCAAAAAACCAAAGTCACACAATACCATCTGTGCCCACAAGAGGGAGCCTGAAAACGGAGTTCACAACAGTACCCCCCCCTTGAGGAGGGGTCACCGAACCCTCATCAAAACCCCCCGGGCGATCAGGGTGAGCCACATGGAAGGCATGAACCAAATCGGCCTCATGAACATCAGAGGCGACAACCCAGGAATTATCCTCCTGACCATAGCCTTTCCACTTAACCAAATACTGAAGCCTCCGTCTAGAAATACGAGAATCCAAGATCTTCTCCACCACGTATTCTAATTCTCCCTCAACCAGCACAGGGGCAGGAGGCTCAACCGAAGGAACCACAGGCACCACATACCTCCGCAACAACGACCGATGGAACACATTATGAATAGCAAATTATGCCGGGAGGTCCAAACGAAATGACACAGGGTTAAGGACTTCCAAAATCTTATAAGGACCGATAAACCGAGGCTTAAACTTAGGAGAGGAGACCTTCATAGGAACAAAGCGAGAAGACAACCACACCAAATCCCCAACGCGAAGTCGGGGACCCACACAGCGACGGCGGTTGGCAAAGCGCTGAGCCTTGTCTTGTGACAGCTTCAAATTGTCCACCACATGATTCCAAATCTGATGCAACCTATCCACCACAACATCCACTCCAGGACAGTCAGAAGACTCCACCTGACCCGAGGAAAAACGAGGATGAAACCCTGAATTAAAAAAAAAGGCGAAACCAAAGTAGCAGAACTAGCCCGATTATTAAGGGCAAACTCGGCCAATGGCAAAAAAGTCACCCAGTCGTCCTGATCAGCAGAAACAAAACATCTTAAATAGGTTTCCAAAGTCTGATTAGTGCGCTCGGTTTGGCCATTCGTCTGAGGATGGAAGGCCGACGAAAAAGACAAATTAATGCCCATCTTAGCACAAAAGGTCCGCCAAAATCTAGACACAAACTGGGATCCTCTGTCGGAAACAATATTTTCAGGGATCCCGTGCAAACGAACCACATTTTGAAAAAACAGAGGAACCAACTCGGAGGAGGAAGGCAACTTAGGCAACGGCACCAAATGGACCATTTTAGAAAAACCAAAAATCCCAGGATGGCCTGCCAACACCGAAGAATGAACCTCGGAAATAACTCTGCTGGTCCATCTATCCGGGACAAACAGTCTCTCCGGTGGACAACGGTCAGGTCTATCCGCCTGAAACTCCTGCAGCACTCGTCGCAAATCTGGGGAGATGGCAGACAAAATCACCCCTTCTCTGAGGATACCAGCTGGCTCTGAATCACCAGGAGAGTCAGGCACAAAACTCCTAGAAAGAGCATCAGCCTTCACATTCTTCGAACCAGGCAGGTATGAAGCCACGAAATCAAAACGAGAGAAAAACAACGACCAACGAGCCTGTCTAGGATTCAGCCGCTTGGCCGACTCGAGATAAATCAAATTCTTGTGATCAGTCAAGACCACCACACGATGCCTAGCTCCCTCGAGCCAATGTCGCCACTCCTCAAATGCCCACTTCATAGCCAACAACTCCCGATTACCAACATCATAATTCCGCTCGGCAGGCGAAAACTTTCTTGAAAAGAAAGCACATGGCTTCATCACAGAGCCATCAGAGCTTCTCTGCGACAAAACAGCCCCCGCTCCAATCTCAGAAGCATCAACCTCGACCTGGAAAGGAAGGGAGACGTCTGGCTGACATAAGACTGGAGCCGAAGAAAACCGACACTTCAGCTCCCAAAAGGCCTCCACAGCCGCAGGAGACCAATTAGTAACATCAGAACCCTTCTTGGTCAAATCCGTCAATGGCTTAACAACACCAGAAAAATTAGCGATGAAGCGACGGTAAAAATTAGCAAAACCCAAGAACTTCTGAAGACTCTTAACAGATGTAGGCTGAGTCCAGTCATGAATAGCCTGAACTTTGACTGGGTCCATCTCAATAGCAGAAGGAGAAAAAATGAAACCCAAAAAAGAGACCTTCTGGACTCCAAAAAGACATTTTGAGCCCTTCACAAATAAAGCATTGGCACGCAGGACCTGAAACACCATCCTGACCTGCTTAACATGGGACTCCCAATCATCCGAAAAAACCAGAATATCATCCAGATACACAATCATAAATTTATCCAGATATTCGCGGAAGATGTCGTGCATAAAGGACTGAAAGACAGAAGGAGCGTTAGAAAGTCCAAAAGGCATCACCAAGTACTCAAAATGGCCTTCGGGCGTATTAAATGCAGTTTTCCATTCATCACCCTGCTTAATACGCACAAGGTTATACGCACCACGAAGATCTATCTTGGTGAACCAACTAGACCCCTTAATGCGAGCAAACAGATCAGATAACAATGGCAAAGGATACTGAAATTTGACCGTGATTTTGTTTAGAAGGCGATAATCAATACAAGGTCTCAAGGAACCTTCTTAGCCACAAAAAAGAACCCCGCACCAAGAGGGGAGGAGGAGGGGCGAATAAGTCCTTTCTCCAAAGACTCCTTTATATAACTCCGCATAGCAGCATGCTCCGGCACTGACAAATTGAAAAGTCGTCCCTTAGGAAACTTTCTACCAGGAATCAAATTTATAGCACAATCACAATCCCTATGAGGAGGTAGAGAACTGAGTTTGGGCTCATCAAATACATCCTGGTAATCTGACAAAAACGCAGGGACCTCAGAAGGAGTGGATGAAGCAATTGACACCACAGGAGCGTCGCCATGAATTCCCTGACAACCCCAACTTGACACAGACATTGCTTTCCAATCCAGGACTGGATTATGAGTCTGCAACCATGGCAGGCCCAACACGACAACATCATGCAAATTATGCAATACAAGAAAGCGAATCACCTCCTGATGAACAGGAGTCATGCACATGGTCACTTGTGTCCAGTACTGATGTTTATTCGTAGCCAATGGTGTAGCATCAATTCCCCTTAGTGGAATAGGGAATTTTAAAGGCTCCAAAACAAAACCACAGCGCCTGGCAAATGACAAATCCATCAGACTCAGGGCAGCACCTGAATCCACAAAAGCCATAACCGGGTAAGATGACAGGGAACAAATCAGGGTAACAGACAAAATAAACTTAGGCTGTAAAGTACCGATGGTGACAGATTTATCAATCTTTTTTGTGCGCTTAGAGCATGCTGAGATAACATGAGCTGAGTCACCACAGTAAAAGCACATCCCATTTTGCCGTCTATAATTTTGCCATTCACTTCTGGTCAGAATTCTATCACATTGCATAGACTCAGGTGTCTGTTCAGAAGACACCGCCAAATGGTGCGCAGGTTTGCGCTCTCGCAAACGCCGATCAATCTGAATGGCCAGAGTCATTGACTCATTCAGACCTGCAGGCGTAGGGAACCCCACCATGACATTCTTAATGGCTTCAGAAAGACCTTTTCTGAAATTTGCAGCCAGGGCACACTCATTCCATTGAGTAAGCACCGACCATTTCCGAAATTTCTGGCAGTACACCTCTGCATCATCTTGCCCCTGAGAGAGGGCCAACAACGCTTTTTCAGCCTGGTTCTCAAGATTAGGTTCCTCATAGAGCAATCCAAGGGCCAGAAAAAACGCATCCACACTGAGCAACGCAGGATCCCCTGGAGCCAATGCGAAAGCCCAATCTTGAGGATCGCCACGCAAGAAAGAAATAATAATCTTAACTTGCTGAACAGAATCCCCAGAGGAACGAGGTTTCAAAGAAAGAAACAACTTGCAATTGTTCTTAAAATTCAGGAACCTAGATCTATCTCCAGAAAACAACTCCGGAATAGGTATTCTAGGCTCTGACATAGGACTGTGCACAACAAAATCCTGAATACTTTGTACCCTTGCAGCAAGATGATCTACACTGGAGGCTAAACTCTGGATATCCATATCAGCAGCTGAACTCAGAGCCACACCAAGATTAAGAGGAGGAGAGAAGCCAGACACACAGCAGCTAGACACACGGCAGCAAAAAAAAAAATATATATATATATCTCCAAGCTTCTTTTCTCCTGCTTCTGCCATGCAATTAACACTTTATAGGCCGGCTGTACTGTTATGATCCTAGTGGCAAGGATCGCAGATCGGACTAGCTAAGTAACTGAACAGACTACTAGCTCTGGGGAAGTGGTAACTAGATTGACCGCAACCTGATCCTATCCGCAAACAACTATAGGCAGCCGTGGAACGTTACCTAAAAAATCCTAGACGTCTCGTCACGGCCTGAGAAACTGACTATTCCTGGAGGGAAAGTAAGTCCTCACTTGCCTCAGTGGAAGACCCCAAAGATATAGAATAGCCCCCCACAAATATTAACGGTGAGTTAAGGGGAAAGCACAAACGCAGAGATGAAATCAGATTTAGCAAATGAGGCCCGCTAATACTAGATAGCAGAAAATAGGAAGGAAACTGTGCGGTCAATAAAAAACCCTATTCAAAATATCCACGCAGAGATTGCTCGAGCCCTCGCACCAACTAACGGTGCGGGGGAAGCAACTCCGTACCCCAGAGCTTACCAGCAAAAAGAAATCACATGTTAGCAAGCTGGACTAGACTCATCATACACAGAAATCATATTGCAGGCAGATGAGCAAAAAATATTCAAACAGAACTTAGCTTATCCTGAAGAGGCAGAAAACGAGATAATCAGGAGTAGTCAGAATAGCACTGAATACATTGACAGCCGGCAACAAGTGGAAGTGAAGCAGAGCTAAATAGGAGCCTCCCTGGTGAATAACGAGGCAGCTGATCCAGCAGACCCACAGGATAATAAACCAAACCACCAGGGGGAGCCAAAAAACCAAAGTCACACAATACCATCTGTGCCCACAAGAGGGAGCCTGAAAACGGAGTTCACAACAACCTGGTTAATCAAGTACCTTGAAGAATGCTTCCAGGAAGATCTGCAGGTCTGAGATTATCAAATCTCCTCTTTCCCACAAGGGGTTGAGCCACACCAGAGCCTATCCTCCAAGATGGGACATCAGAAAGGCCACCTTCTCCCAATCGGAGGGGAACTGGTGGGCTAGCAAAACAAAGAACAGGAGCACTGATACAACCTCGGCATTGCTTCGAAGGATGTGAAAACATGGTGGTGCAGACAGATGGTATCTTGGACCTGAAATATGACTTGTGGACTGAATTGACACTGCTGAGGTTGTCGCAGTTTAAACTGGAGTGAATGCGGCATCTGATGTCAGAGTGTCCAGGTGGGTGTTAACAGTTCATAGGTATGATAGGATCTTGCCTTGCTGATCTCTCTGACAGGTTGTATCATGGTATAGGTTCGAGACTGGAGGGATATGAGAGTTAGCATGTTCCATGGCCTTAGAAAACTGTTACGTAAGTGGTTGTGGAACTACTGTGCCATGGTCCAGGAGTAGACTGGAGGGGCACAACTAAGCAAACACCTGGTTCTTCACTAGAGCCCCTGATGGTGCAGTTAAACTTGAGCCCAGGTTGATGCCAGGTGCTACTCCAGGGCAGACCCCGAAGCAGTGGCTGCCAACCCCCAAAGGGACAGGGAAGCAGGACTGGCCAGGAACTGGATAACAGGAGGAATACAGCTGACAGATGTGGAATCATGCACAGGAATGACAGGTACAAGAACAAGGAACGGCCACAGATACGGGATCACAGGTGCAGGTTTACAGGTTCTGGTTTGGATGGATTAGGAACGGAACTAGGCACTGGCAGGATGGCTTTGGTCAGTCATGCACAGGCCCTGGGAGGAGAGAAAGGCAGCATGGAGAGGTGAGGGAAAACACTAGGGTCCCTGCTGAGAGGAGAAAGGAGACTCATGCAAGGGCATTGGCACTGTCCTAACTGTATCTATATTTCCAATCTAGAGAAGATGGAAGTTTTTATTTTTTATTATAAATGCTTTGAGCAATACAAAAAAAGGTGTAAAAAACAGCAGGATATTGACTTTAGCTATTTTAAATATTATTTTTCAGCTGTCAGCAAAGTTCAGTACACATTCTCCATTCCCCCATACTGTTACTTGTAGGATTTTCCTACCACTAGGGGTTTTGATTAGTACATGCTGGTTCATACATGGTTCCCATGCAGTTCAAAAGGCATGCACTAGGTCAGGCCCCCAATGAGAACAGTGAGTTATGAGGGAGAAATAAGGAAGAAGTTGCTTAATACTAAAGAAAGTGAACACTGATAGAGTAGAAGGTCAGGATACAATGTCCTGCTGCTTTCTTTAAAATTTAATATAGCTACAGGTAAACTTTAAGTTCAATTTCAATAAGTTTTAAAAATCTCTGAAATATTGTTTTTCTTCAAATCTCACACTTCAAAATGGAAATATTTAATTGCAGAAACTCTACAGTACAGTGCAATTTGATTAATGTCAAGTATGTAAACTCTTGACCTAATCCTTTCTCTTACACAGTGACCTGAAATTCAGCTCCAAATATCAAAGTTGTAAATGTAAATTTCCTTGCTAAGTTTAAATTGAAAATCACTGCAGCAATAACAGAGAATATTGGATGACTTTTGAAGTTATGGAATGCAAATGATTGGCATAGGTTAGAAATGTAAAAGATGAATAGCCATACAGCTTATAAACACGTATCAGGGCTGCATGACTACTTTAGTGGATAGCAGAGAATCATTTGGAGATCATCATATTACCACAGATGTCAATTTGAATGAAATTTCCCATGTAAAGATTCATGATCATTGCAGTATGAAAGGCATTTTGCCATTGACGTACAGTTGAAATTGTACATATTTCAACAATAAGCAGGCTACATATCATGAACAGCATGTCTTAAGAAGAAAGAGCCCTTAAAGATCGTGCTAAGAAAACACAATTAAATATAAATTAATAGCTCACATAATGGCAATAAATGTTGTAGAGCTTAAAGGGCCACTGTCACCCCCTCCAGCCGTTATAAACTAAAAGAGCCACCTTGTGCAGCAGTAATGCTGCATTCTAACAAGGTGGCTCTTTTAGGTTTTGCTTCTGTTACTCCCTCAATAAAGCGTTTTATAATTTTCCCTAAATACCTGTCTTTGTACCTGGAGGCAGGTCTGAAGCCTCCTCTGTGAAGCGCCCAACTGCCGTCACTCATCTCTTCTGGGGCGATGGTCGCCGCCCCCTGCGCGCTGTTCTTCTTAAATCCGGCGCCTGCGCTGTGCGTGCCTGCCTGAGGCAGGTGCAGTGTTCATTGGCCGTCATAGCTCAGATGCTGGGTGCCTGACTGTGCCTGTGCAGGCAGTGCGGCCACCCTGTTACTGAATCCCCGCCCCGCACTGTGTTATGCATTATGCACAGTGCGGGCTGGGATTCCTGGGCAGATTCCTGCACAGACCGACCCTGGAAGGGGGGGACCCTGGGAGAGCGCCTGACAAGCGCAGTGCGCATGCCCAGGAATCCCAGCTGTCATGATCTCTGCAGGCAGAGATCATAGCAAGCCTATAGAGGGACAAGCTCTCGGAAGATGGAACTATACTGACCATGAACTAAGCCTGCCGCGCAACTAGAAATAGCCAGGTAGCATTTCCTATTTATAGCTAGATGCCCAGCTCTGGCCTAAGACCTAAATAGCTAGCAGAGGGAAATATAAGACCTGGCTCACCTCTAGAGAAATATTCCAAAGAAGACAGTAGCCCCCCACATATAATGACGGTGAGTTCAGATGAAACAACAAACGCAGCAGGAAAATAGTCTTAGCAAATTTGAGGTCCGCTTACTAGATAGCAGAAGACAGATAGTATACTTTCATGGTCAGCAGAAAAATACTAACAAAACACCATCCAGAGATTACCTTAAACTCTGGCATTAACTCCTAACGCCAGAGTAGCAATCCCTGATCGACGAGAGCTTTCCAGACACAGTAACAAAACTTCAGCTGCGAACTGGAACAAATAGGCAAAACAAAACATGGACAAAAGTCCAACTTATCAGTAGTTGTCTAGAAGCAGGAACAAGCACTGAGAGGCATCAGATAACATTGTTGACCGGCAAGAAACCACCAGAGAAATGAGCTTAAATAGCGACACCCACTACTGATGGAATCAGGTGAAACAGGAAAGAGGATGACAAGTCCAATTCCACAAGCGGCCACCGGGGGAGCCCAGAATCCAAATTCACAACAGTACCCCCCCCTCAAGGAGGGGGCACCGAACCCTCACCAGATCCACCAGGGCGACCAGGATGAGCCCTATGGAAGGCACGAACAAGATCAGAAGCATGAACATCAGATGCATTGACCCAAGAATTATCCTCCTGGCCGTAACCCTTCCAGTTGACCAGATACTGGAGTTTCCGTCTGGAAACACGAGAGTCCAAAATTTTCTCCACAACGTACTCCAACTCACCCTCAACCAACACCGGAGCAGGAGGCTCAAGAGAAGGTACAACAGGTACCTCATACCTGCGCAATAACGACCGATGAAAAACGTTATGAATGGAAAAGGACGCAGGGAGGTCCAAACGGAAAGAAACAGGATTAAGAATCTCCAATATTCTATAAGGGCCGATGAACCGAGGTTTAAACTTAGGAGAAGAGACCCTCATAGGGACAAAACGAGAAGACAACCACACTAAATCTCCAACACAAAGCCGAGAACCAACACGACGATGACGGTTGGCAAAACGCTGAGTCTTCTCCTGTGACAACTTCAAATTGTCCATAACCTGCCCCCAGATGTGATGCAATCTCTCCACCACCGCATCCACTCCAGGACAATCCGAGGATTCCACCTGACCGGAGGAAAATCGAGGGTGAAACCCCGAATTACAGAAAAACGGGGACACCAAGGTGGAAGAACTGGCCCGATTATTGAGGGCGAACTCTGCCAATGGCAAAAAAGCAACCCAATCATCCTGGTCAGCAGAGACAAAACACCTCAGATATGTCTCAAGGGTCTGATTAGTCCGCTCGGTCTGGCCATTAGTCTGAGGGTGAAAAGCAGATGAAAAAGACAAATCTATGCCCATCCTAGCACAGAATGCCCGCCAAAATCTAGACACAAATTGGGTACCTCTGTCAGAAACAATATTCTCAGGAATACCGTGCAATCGGACAACATTCTGAAAAAACAGAGGAACCAACTCAGAAGAAGAAGGCAACTTGGGCAGAGGAACCAAATGGACCATTTTAGAGAAACGGTCACAGACCACCCAGATGACAGACATCTTCTGGGAAACAGGCAGATCTGAAATAAAATCCATAGAGATGTGTGTCCAAGGCCTCTTAGGAATAGGCAAGGGCAACAGCAGTCCGCTAGCCCGAGAACTACAAGACTTGGCCCGAGCACAAACGTCACATGACTGCACAAAGACTCGCACATCTCGTGACAGAGAAGGCCACCAGAAGGATCTTGCCACCAAATCCCTGGTACCAAAAATTCCGGGATGACCTGCCAATGCAGAAGAATGTACCTCAGAGATGACTCTGCTGGTCCAATCATCCGGAACAAACAGTCTATCAGGCGGACAACGATCCGGTCTATCCGCCTGAAACTCTTGCAAGGACCGCCGCAGATCAGGAGAAACGGCCGACAAAATTACTCCCTCCCTAAGGATACCTGTGGGTTCAGAATTACCAGGAGAGTCCGGGTCAAAACTCCTAGAAAGGGCATCTGCCTTAACATTCTTAGAACCCGGTAGGTATGACACCACAAAATTAAAGCGAGAAAAAAATAAAGACCAGCGCGCCTGTCTAGGATTCAGGCGTCTGGCAGTCTCAAGATAAATCAAATTTTTGTGGTCAGTCAATACCACCACCTGATGCCTAGCCCCCTCGAGCCAATGGCGCCACTCCTCAAACGCCCACTTCATGGCCAAAAGCTCCCGATTCCCAACATCATAATTCCGCTCTGCGGGCGAAAATTTGCGAGAAAAGAAGGCACAAGGCCTAATGACGGAGCAGTCGGAACCTTTCTGCGACAACACTGCCCCAGCTCCGATCTCCGAAGCGTCAACCTCAACCTGAAAAGGCAGATTCACATCAGGCTGACGCAACACAGGGGCAGAGGCAAAACGGCGCTTAAGCTCCTGAAAGGCCTCTACAGCATGAGGGGACCAATTAGCAACATCAGCGCCTTGTCTGGTCAAATCAGTCAGTGGTTTAACGACATCCGAAAAACCAGCAATAAATCGGCGGTAAAAGTTGGCAAAGCCCAAAAATCTCTGAAGACCCTTAAGAGAGGAGGGCTGAGTCCAGTCACAAATAGCTTGCACCTTGACGGGATCCATCTCAATGGAAGAGGGAGAAAAAATATACCCCAAAAAGGAAATTTTCTGGACCCCAAAAACGCACTTAGACCCCTTCACACATAAAGAATTAGACCGCAGAACCTGAAAAACTCTCCTGACCTGCTGGACATGAGAGTCCCAGTCATCAGAAAAAATCAGAATATCATCCAGATATATTATCATAAATTTATCCAGAAAATCGCGGAAAATATCATGCATAAAAGACTGGAAAACTGAAGGGGCATTAGAAAGACCAAAAGGCATGACCAAATACTCAAAGTGGCCCTCGGGCGTATTAAATGCGGTCTTCCACTCATCCCCCTGCCTGATCCGCACCAAATTATACGCCCCACGAAGATCAATTTTAGAGAACCACTTAGCACCCTCTATACGAGCAAACAAATCAGTAAGCAATGGCAATGGGTATTGATACTTAACAGTGATCTTATTCAGAAGCCGATAATCAATACATGGTCTCAAAGAGCCGTCTTTTTTTGAGACAAAGAAAAACCCAGCTCCCAAGGGAGAAGAAGATGGACGAATATGTCCCTTTTCCAAAGACTCCTTTATATATTCCCGCATAGCAGCATGTTCCGGCACAGACAAATTAAACAAACGACCCTTTGGATATTTACAACCCGGTATCAAATCTATGGCACAATCGCACTCACGGTGCGGAGGTAACGACCCAAGCTTGGGTTCGTCAAAGACGTCTTGATAATCAGAGAGGAACTCAGGGACTTCAGAGGGAATGGACGACGAAATAGAAACCAAAGTTACGTCCCCATGAATACCCTTACATCCCCAGCTCAACACAGACATAGCTCTCCAGTCCAAGACTGGGTTGTGAGACTGCAACCATGGCAATCCCAGTACCAAATCGTCATGTAAATTATACAGCACCAGGAAACGAATAATCTCCTGGTGATCCGGATTGATACGCATGGTTACTTGTGTCCAGTATTGTGGTTTATTATTAGCCAATGGGGTGGAGTCAATCCCCTTCAGAGGAATAAGAGTCTCCAAAGGCTCTAAATCAAAACCACAACGATTGGCAAAGGACCAATCCATAAGACTCAGAGCGGCGCCAGAGTCAATATAGGCGTCCGTGGCAATGGATGACAAAGAGCAAATCAGGGTTACAGACAAAATAAACTTAGACTGAATGGTGCCAATGGAAACAGACTTATCAAGCTTCTTTGTACGCCTAGAGCATGCCGATATAACATGAGTAGAATCCCCACAATAGAAACACAATCCATTCTTCCGTCTAAAATTCTGTCGCTCACTCCTGGACAGAATTCTATCACACTGCATACTTTCTGGCGTCTTTTCCATAGACACCGCCAGATGGTGCATCGGTTTGCGCTCCCGCAGACGCCTATCAATCTGAATAGCCATTGTCATGGACTCATTCAGACCTGCAGGCAAAGGGAACCCCACCATAACATCCTTAACGGCATCAGAGAGACCTTCTCTGAAAGTTGCCGCCAAGGCGCACTCATTCCACTGAGTAAGCACAGACCATTTACGGAATTTTTGGCAGAAAACTTCAGCTTCGTCTTGCCCCTGAGATAGTGCCATCAAAGTTTTTTCTGCCTGAAGTTCCAAATGAGGTTCCTCATAAAGCAAGCCCAAGGCCAGAAAAAACGCATCCACATCGCGTAACGCAGGATCCCCTGCTGGCAATGAGAAGGCCCAATCTTGAGGGTCACCCCTGAGCAAGGAAATCACAATCCTAACCTGCTGAGCAGGGTCTCCAGCTGAACGAGACTTCAGGGACAAATAAAGCTTACAATTATTTCGGAAATTCTGGAAGCTAGCTCTATTCCCTGTGAAGAACTCCGGCAAAGGAATTCTCGGCTCAGATACCGGAGCATGTACTACAAAATCTTGTAAATTTTGTACTTTCGTGATGAGATTATTCAAACCCGCAGTTACACTCTGGAGATCCATTATTGTCAGGTGCACACAGAGCATACAGAGATTAGGAGGAGAGAGAGAAAAAAGACTGCAGCAAGGCAGACTGGAGGAAAAAAAAAAAAAAAAAATTCCAGCAGACTTCTTATAACTCTCCTTTCTCAACCTGGGTCTTTAACACTTTAGTGGCCGGTCAAACTGTCATGATCTCTGCAGGCAGAGATCATAGCAAGCCTATAGAGGGACAAGCTCTCGGAAGATGGAACTATACTGACCATGAACTAAGCCTGCCGCGCAACTAGAAATAGCCAGGTAGCATTTCCTATTTATAGCTAGATGCCCAGCTCTGGCCTAAGACCTAAATAGCTAGCAGAGGGAAATATAAGACCTGGCTCACCTCTAGAGAAATATTCCAAAGAAGACAGTAGCCCCCCACATATAATGACGGTGAGTTCAGATGAAACAACAAACGCAGCAGGAAAATAGTCTTAGCAAATTTGAGGTCCGCTTACTAGATAGCAGAAGACAGATAGTATACTTTCATGGTCAGCAGAAAAATACTAACAAAACACCATCCAGAGATTACCTTAAACTCTGGCATTAACTCCTAACGCCAGAGTAGCAATCCCTGATCGACGAGAGCTTTCCAGACACAGTAACAAAACTTCAGCTGCGAACTGGAACAAATAGGCAAAACAAAACATGGACAAAAGTCCAACTTATCAGTAGTTGTCTAGAAGCAGGAACAAGCACTGAGAGGCATCAGATAACATTGTTGACCGGCAAGAAACCACCAGAGAAATGAGCTTAAATAGCGACACCCACTACTGATGGAATCAGGTGAAACAGGAAAGAGGATGACAAGTCCAATTCCACAAGCGGCCACCGGGGGAGCCCAGAATCCAAATTCACAACACCCAGCCCCGCACTGTGCATAATGCATAACACAGTGCGGGGCGGGGATTCAGTAACAGGGTGGCCGCACTGCCTGCACAGGCGCAGTCAGGCACCTGGCATCTGAGCTATGACGGCCAATGAACACTGCGCCTGCCCCAGGCAGGCACGCACAGCGCAGGCGCCGGATTTAAGAAGAACAGCGTGCAGGGGGCGGCGACCATCGCCCCAGAAGAGATGAGTGACGGCAGTTGGGCGCTTCACAGAGGAGGCTTCAGACCTGCCTTCAGGTACAAAGACAGGTATTTAGGGAAAATTATAAAACGCTTTATTGAGGGAATAACAGAAGCAAAAACTAAAAGAGCCACCTTGTTAGAATGCAGCATTACTGCTGCACAAGGTGGCTCTTTTAGTTTATAACGGCTGGAGGGGATGACAGTGGCCCTTTAAACTTAATTTAGGTTATAAAGTAATTTAAAATTGTACCAAAAATGTACGTATCAAAAAAATTACCAGGTAAGAAAAGTAGACATTTCCAAATTGCAATTGTACTTTTAGTCAAAGTCTAAAAATTGCCATGTAAGTGACACAAATAAATAACTGCTTAAAGAGGGCTTACAAAATTCAGTCAATTCCAAATGCAGCAAATCTATGATGTCATGTGAATTTCTCCTCAACTATCCTCTTTAATTGATGCAAATATAACATAATTATCAGATGTGGGAAATTTTGATAAACTAAATAGTTCCATTAAACTTCAATTGATTTGTATAGATTATTGGTAGTAGTATTAACCCCTTAACAATCTTGTGGTTTTCCGATTTTGCGTTTCTGTTTTTTGCTCCCCTTCTTCCCAGAGCCATAACTTTTTTATTTTTGGATAATATGGCCATGTGATGGATTGCTTTTTGCTTGACAAGGTTGTACTTTGAAATAAACCATTGGTTTTACCATATTGTGCACTGGAAAATGGGGAAAAAAATCAAATTGCGGTGAAATTACAAAAAATGCAATTCCACAATTTTTTTTCCTCTTTATTACCAGGTTCACTAAATTTTAAAACCGACCTGCCATTATGATTCTCCAGGACATTATGAGTTCACAGTTACCAAATATGTATAGGTTTTGTTTTATTTAGGTGGTGAAAATAAAATCCAAATTTTCAAAGAAAAAAAAGGTATCTCCATTTTTTGGGATCTGGGGCTGGGTGAGGGCTTATTTTTTGTGTTCCAAGCTGAAGTTTTCATTGACAGCTTTTTCGATGATGATTTGATCACTTGTTATTGCATTTTATTGCAATGTTGCGACGACCAAAAAAAGTAATTCTGGTGGTTTGATTTTTTTTCCTGTTTCTCCGTTTACCAATCAGATTCATTCTAATTATATTTTGATAGATTGGGGCATGTCTGAACGTGGCGATACCAGATATGTGTGTTTTTAATTTTTTTATTGCTTTATTTTGAGGGCGAATGGACGGTGATTTGAACATTTATATTTTTATATATTTTTTTAAACTTTTTTTTACTTTTCCTTTGCTTCAATAGTCTCCATAGGAGACTAGAAGCTGTGCTACATATAGGAGGGCTTCAACCCTGCTATGTGAAGCTAAAAGCTAAAATGCTCACCTGCTAGGAGCGCTGGCTGCAATGCGGCACTCATAGCAATCTGACAATGGCAAAAACACAGGGGTCTTCTGAAGACCCTGGGTTCTCATGCCAACCCATTGGTGACTTGCGGTCATGTGACATGGGCAGTGATGGGAGAGGTTTGTGACTCACTTCCGGTGCAAGCATATTAAATGCCGCTGTCATAAATTAACAGTGATGTTTAACAGGTAAGCAGCTGTGGATGGATCATGATTCCACCTGTGGCTGTTAGGGGCACATGTCAGTTGATGAAATCAGCTGACATATGCCGGAAAACATGCTGGTTCAGCGCCAGAGCCCACATGGAGTGCAGGGATATGTCCTTCAATATGACATACCTATACAGTGGATATTGAAAGTATTCAGGCCCCTTTCAATTTTTCACTCTTTGTTTCATTGCAGCCATTTGGTAAATTCAAAAAAGTTCATTTTTTTGTTTAAAACTGAAATATCACATGGTCATAAGTATTCAGACCCTTTGCTCAGACTCTTATATTTAAGTAACATGCTATCCATTTCCTTGTGATCCTCCTTGAGATGGTTCTGCTTCTTCATTAGAGTCCAGCTGTGTTTAATTAAACTGATAAGACTGGATTTGGAAAGGCACACACCTGTATATATGAGACCTCACAGCTCACAGTGCATGTCAGACCAAATGAGAATCATGAGGTCAAAGGAACTGGCCAAGGAGCTCAGAGACAGAATTGTGGCAAGGCACAAATCTGGCCAAGGTTACAGCAGAATTTCTGCTGTACTCAAGGTTCCTAAGAGCACAGTGACCTCCATAATCCTGAAATGGAACAAGTTTGGGACCACCAGAAGTCTTCCTAGACCTGGCCGTCCAGCCAAACTGAGCAATCATAGGAGAAGAGCCTTGGTGAGAGAGGTAAAGAAGAACCCCAAGATCACTGTGACTAAGCTCCAGAGATGCAGTAGGGAGATGGAAGAAAGTTCCACAAAGTTAACTCTTACTGCAGCCCTCCACCAGTTTGGCCTTTATGGCAGAGTGGCCCGACAGAAGCCTCTCCTCAGTGCAAGACATATGAAAGCCTGCATAGAGTTTGCTTAAAAAAACATGAAGGACTCCCAGACTATTAGAAATATGATTCTCTGTACTCCTCCCACACCTGCTAAACATGTGTAATGATATACAGGGAAAGGATTGTTTTCCCACTCAGGCACTGGAAGCAAGAATCTCATTAATCTATAAAGAAGGTAAAGACCAAGAGCTATGTAGTAGCTACAGGCCGATATCATTACTAAATGTTGACTTGAAGCTATTTGCGAGCATGTTAGCACACAGAATAGCTGAATTTCTACCGACGGTAATTTCTTTGAATCAAACGGGTTTCGTGGGGGGAAGAGAGGGGAAGGACAACACGCATAAAATATTACATCCTATGCACTATGCGAAAAAGAATAAACGTCCTCTGATCCTCCTAGGGACAGACGCAGAGAAGGCCTTCGACAGGGTGGACTGGACCTACGTAGAGGAGGTAATGGGAGGCTTTGGATTCCCACATCAACTAGTCTCTACCATAATGAAGATGTATAGGGACCCAACAGCTCGCAATAGAATCAATGGCTCATTAACAGACACGTTTACCATAAAAAATGGCACACAACAGGGTTGTCCACTGTCACCTTTGCTGTTTGTGTTAACGATGGAACCTTTATTAAATGCTATACAACAATGTCAAGAAATAGAAGGCATTAAAATCAGGAAAATGCACCATAAAACAGCGGTTTTGACGATGACCTCTTGGTCATGATGACAAAGCCTCTCAGAAGCTTCACTGCCCTCTTAAGGATTTTAGATGAGTATAGTAATTTTTCAAACTTTAAAGTAAATGTGTCCAAATCTGAGGCATTGGATCTAAATGTTCCCCAAAATACTCTTAAAAAGTGAAAAACCTATATCCATTCTCATGGCCCAAACGCTACATCAACTACCTAGGGATCAAAATAAGTAGAACCGACAAAGAACTACTCGAAAATAATTACTACCCACTATTAGAACAAGCTGCCACAACCATTCCATCCTGGAGAGATCCGTATCTCTCGTGGACGGGAAGAAAAAACCTGATAAAAAGTCTGATACTACCCAAATTTACCTATATATTCCAAGCGCTGCCCATCCACATCCCAGACGCCTACCTTGCTAAAGTAAATTCCCTATTTTCCAAATATATATGGAAAAGTACAAAACCTCACATAGCTTTCCGTAGGCTTACATTACCCAAGGATAGAGGTGGAATGGGCGCTCCTGATATAAGGAGATATTACTATGCTGCAGTGCTGTCTTGAACAATAAACCTAATTCGACACTCCCCGGATAGCCTGGCGATAGCAGTTGAGAGAAAGACTTCTACTTTTCCTCTCAGACCATTTTTATTGACCTACTCAAAAGGAGGCCCACTCCCCTCTCATCCTAATCCACTTACTCGCACACTCCTAAAGGTATGGATGAAAACATATAACATTCTTGTACCCCCTTCGTCACCCTTACTAACTCTCTCTGATATCCTAACTCATTCAATTAAAGACCGAGCCAAAAACGTTTCAATAGACCAAATGATAGCAGACGGAGCACTTCTTTCGCTGACAGATCTATGTAAAATACCCGGTCTGACGAGATTTAACTTTATACAATACTCAAAACTTAAAAATACACTGAAAATAATACAGTTTTATTCAGATATGGCTCGTAAACCCACCTCATTCGAAGCTTTATGTGCCAAGACATCCAGACTCTCAAAGATTCTATCTGCAGTCTATCAAGCACTCTTGATAGAAGAACTAAGCCCTAAGAGAGCCTACATATTAAAATGGGAAAAGGATCTAGGATATTTGTTTACACAAGCACAAATATCCCATATCTATAAATATTCACACGGTCCTACAAGTTGTGTTAAAACCCAGGAAAATTCCTATAAGATAGTGTCCAGATGGTACATCTCACAAACACAACTTCAGACCTGGCGGATGAGCTCCCATACTAGATGCTGGAGATGCGAGACCGGGGAAGGTGATTACTTACACCTATGGTGGTCATGTTCAAACATACGCAACTTTTGGATATTGACGGAGAAAATTATCCAAGACATTACTGGGAAAAAAGTGAAATTAACACCGGAGATAGCGCTTCTGAACTTCACTGTATGGCCTAGGTACGCACAGGCCACCATCTTGGCCCAAAACATATTGGCGGCTGCCAAACTGTTAATACCCAAATGCTGGAAGTCCAAGATCATACCAACATACCAACAAATTCTAATGAAAATAGATCAACTATACCACATGGCTGAACTAGTAACCTTAGTAAACCACACACAACCCAAGTTTAAGGAGATTTGGCGCCCCTGGATCATTTTCAGATCAAGAGTCTGCTTCAACATAGTAGAATAAAAAATTTAGCTGCAAATGGCATAAATCATGATGCCTCCCCCCCTCCTACCCTTTCCCCCTTATTCCTGTCTTTCTCCCCTTCTTTCTCTTTGAACATCTCTACTCATCTCTGTTAAATATTAATTATTAATTGAATTATTCTTAATCTCAATTCTGTACTGAGCACATTGCTTCTTGCTGACATTACAAAGCTATTTCTCTGTGTGTAGCTCAGAGTATAAGTCAACACCATATAAAGGGGAACACGTGGTCTGTGGGACATATAAATAACGTCTATTAAGAGGGTGTGGGGCTTTTGTCACGTGGGGGCTGTAACCTCCTGCCTTCACCATCATTCTCCATGGACATCAGACAAGTCACACAAGGAAGCAACAGCTGGTAGCCATGATGATTTCAGATTTCACACAGACAGACGGCTTTTACCATTCAGAACTTTGGGAAAGATGAGTAACAAAGGCTGACATTTACACATGGACAATCTGTTCATAACTATTTCATCTATTATTATGTTTTGCTGCAATTTGGTTTTTCTGTGGACAATTCAATAAACCACAACATTTTTATGAGAATGTCATGACATTTTTCTTTAAGAGTAATGCACCTGGTAAAGTCCTGATTAAATAAATGTGCAAAATAAGCATATTTAACATTGGCCAAGCCAGCTTTGATTTTTTGCGCTATTTTTGCGTGAATTTCCTTCACCTTGCACACAGGGAAAGAGAGAAGAGCTTCACTAGATGTTGTGCAAGTTTTCAGGAATTCCACTTCAAAACTTCAAGTCACAAAGATTTCATAAGAACCTATGAGTAACAGAGACTAACAGGTGCCAGTTGAATTGACAAGCACTAGCATTGGAAGTGCTGAAGACAGACGTGCTGAAAATAGACGTGCTGATGACCAGAGCCCAGCGTTGTCTAACAAAGGAACTACAAGCTGAGATATTTCAAGGTAAGAAAAATGGATTTAATTAATACGTATGCTAAATCAAGTCAGATGGAATTTGTAAGTTTGTACAAATCTAGCTCAGAAATATTTTGGCTTTCTTTATTTGCAGAATGCACGATAGCAAATCTAAAGATAGATTCTAAGTTTATTTACAAAAAAGAAAGAGAGCAACTGAAAAATATATTACATATGGTTTATGTATTTAACAAGTTTGTTACAGAGAAGTCCAAAAAAGACTGTGTAGAAAGAATTTCTAAGGAAATGGAAATTAATGATGTTCCCAAGATTGACTGTAATGTGGAGAATAAACAAGATGTGGCACACGTGTCTGTAGTGGCCACTCAAGGTGACCTTGTGTCTCATGATGAAAAACAAGATGGGGGAAACGTAGGAGACATGTCAGGGACAGATGTACAAGGGCCACTAAAAATAGAAGACGACTCAGAGGCCCAATTTCAAACTAAATCTAGGAAAATCTTGCTAAAATTATGCAAAATCATTCCTGCATATGATGACAAAATCCATGTGTGCAGAAATTCAGAGATATTTGAGAGTTTTGCTGATAAGTTTGATTTGACTGAGGAGAAAAATCAGTTGTTTAAAATGTGGCTTCCAGTAACTTTTTCCAGAAGGTTCTCATTAAAAATGCAGAATGATGAGTTCCTTGAAGAAATGACTGATATAGAAAGATTAAAAATTTTGATATTCTGTGGATTAAAAGAAAATTATCCAGATATTGATATTCTTCTAAAATTGAAGATTGGCCGGAAAGAATGTACTTTTACATTCATGTCCATATTTGAAAGGTTGTACAAAACGGTCATTACGAATTTCAATAAACAATCAATGATAAATTGTTTTGTAAACAAATTTGGATTCCTAAATCCTGCATCTCGTGTTATTGCGTCACAAAAAGATTCTTTATTTGAATGTGCGCAATCCCTTGATTTTTCTAGAAAACATGAGAATCTTGAAAGGAAAACAAATCATACTAAGTTTTTTAAAACAGGCAGAATTATATCTTATGAGAAACCAAAATCAAAATCTCCAAAACTGACCCAAAATCACATCTATGAAGTACGAAGAAAATTACATATTTGTTATAAGCCCTATAAAAAATGATGCAGGAGGAGTTCTCCACTGAAGCTGCTCTGAAAGGGTTAAAAGCTGAAGGTTCAGATCTCTCTGTAAAGATGACGGAAATTGACAGACGGAAACAGGTGAGTATAGGGGGTGAACTAAACACTCCATTATCACAGCTCTTCAAAGATTCCATAGGGCTAAAAATTACCTTATTAAATAGCGCTTTTCAACAAATTATTGACAGGGAGTTGAGATTTGGTTTAGGAATTGGCTAAAAATGTAATCATATTATATGATGTGTAGATGAGTTATACAATGTATTATTTATTAATATGTAATTATTTTATACAATATAATTCTGCAGTTATATATATATATATATATATATATATATATATATATATATATATATATATATATATATTAATATAGTATACAGTAAATACTGTAGCATATTTGTATAAGTAGAGATTATATTAGCTGTATTTTTATATGTATAGTGAAATAATTAAAATTTACTCCAGTAATAATACTTAGAATTACATTAAATACATATATTAAATATATACATATGTATAAGATATTTAAATTATTTTGTCTCTGAATAAATATGAAATTAAACTTTATCTTTTATTTTTCCTTAGAGCTTTCATTTCAAAGCAGGGATTGAACAAAAAACCTCTTGCATGAATTTATGTCTTTATTTACACAGGAAGTTATAATAACTGCATGATTTTATATATATATTTAACACTTAAGAGAAAATAATACATACCTAACAATCTAAAATGTGTGTACTGTAATTTTTTCCTGTAACAATCTAAAATTTGTTTTTTTTCCTTTGCTTGGTAATAATATAATTTCTTTTCCTCCACTGCATGGCATGACATGTCACACCCCTGTTTCAATTTAGAGCTGTAAGAAGAAGCTTTAGAAGCTCCAGGCCCTGTACCAAATATAGCTGTAGAACAAATGCTCAAGTTTCTTATGGATGAATTATATATATATAAAATGTTCTACAAAGAGCTAGGTATATGTATTTGGGGAATATTCAAAGAAATATTAGAATATTACATTTAATAATTTACAATGCGCATTGATAATTAGGATACAATATTTTGGGTTAATATACATGTATTCTTATTCTTTGTATGTGAAATATGCAGTTTCAACTTCTATGTGTGTCACAGTCTGAGTGACAGATGACAGATGAGCGTATGAGCGACTGCTAAGAGTGAAGCTAATGTAAGAGAGACTATAGCGTGTAATGTACAGTATGAAAGAGGCCTCATGATTTATGGTATGTTGAAAAAACAACAACTTGTGTTTATGGGAAATAATGCGATTCAGTCAATATTAAGATATATTTAAATATTATCTACTCAACATATATTTCTATGTTTCTTTAGAAATTGTTTCTTGATTTAGTTAATAGTGAATAAGTGCAATCACACATTAATATGGTTTATCAAGAAAATCTACATTTAGAATAATTTTTCCAAATGATAATTTTAGGATATTCAGTGTTTTTTTAATGATTACATAGATGGGTACACATCTTCAAACAAATATATGGCATAAGCCTGACATGACAGTTATAAAATTAATTATTTTTAATTTTGATTTTTACAAATTATTTTTTTCATAAAATAATATTTCTGGATATTAAGGGGGAAATGTGTTTTTGATCTAGATTACATCATCACATTTCATCAATACCTCTTCTTCACACATTTTAATAAAGAAGAAATATTAATAAGGTATTATTGGGTATAATAGCATTAAGTATTATAAAAGTCATTTTTTTCTCTAATGAAAGGTATTATATGCAAAGTTGCAAAATTTCAATATTTTGGTAATCCAAGGTTATGACAACATCTAGACAATGGAAATATTAAAGGGACTGTGTTATTGAGACATAACCTCAGCATTTATCATCAACATATACGGCCTTATTTTTATTTTTATTCTCATTTTTATTTTTCATTTTTAATTTTTTCTTCAATTTTTATTCTTAATTTTTATTTTTTATCTCAAGAAAAAAAATATCAATATATAATAAAGTAATGTCTAATAAAAGGATATTGCTTTATCAAATATAGTGATCATATGGTTTCATTATATAAGAAATGTTTCAATTCTGAGTTAAATACAATTCTTTCACTCATTCATTCATTTATTCATATATATTCTTATTTTGGTTCATGGCTACACATTCTTACATATTATAGGTCTAATAAATATAGTTTATTAACCCCTTTCTGACGTCGGACGGGATAGTACGTCCGAGGTCAGAAGCCATGCTTTGATGCGGGCTCCGGCGGTGAGCCCGCATCAAAGCCGGGACATGTCAGCTGTTTTGAACAGCTGACATGTGCCCGTAATAGGCACGGGTTAGAATCACGATCTGCCCGTGCCTATTAACTAGTTAAATGCCGCTGTCAAACGCAGACAGCGGCATTTAACTACCGCATCCGGCCGGGCGGACGGAAATGATGGCATCGCCGACTCCCGTCACATGATCAGAGGTCGGCGATGCTGCAGAATAGTAACCATAGAGGTCCTTGAGACCTCTATGGTTACTGATCCCCGGCAGCTGTGAGCTCCACCCTGTGGTCAGCGCTCACAGCACACCTGATTTTCTGCTACATAGCAGCGAACAGCAGATCGCTGCTATGTAGCAGAGGCGATTGCACTGTACCTGCTTCTAGCCTCCCATGGAGGCTATTTAAGCATGGCAGAAGTAAAAAAAAGTAAAAAAAGTGAAAAAAATAAAAACAATGTAAAAGTTTAAATCACCCCCCTTTCGCCCCATTCAAAATAAATCAATAAAAAAATCAAACCTACACATATTTGGTATCGCCGCGTTCAGAATCGCCTGATCTATCAATAAAAAAAGCATTAACCTGATTGCTAAATGGCGTAGCGAGAAAAAAATTAAAAACGCCAGAATTACGTTTTTTTGTCACCGCGACATTGCATTAAAATGCAATAACGGGCGATCAAAAGAACGTATCTGCACTGAATTGGAATAATTAAAAACGCCAGCTCGGCACGCAAAAAATAAGCCCTCAACCGACCCCAGATCATGAAAAATGGAGACGCTACGAGTATAGGAAAATGGCGCATTTTTTTTTTTTTAATTTTTTTAGCAAAGTTTGGAATTTATTTCCACCACTTAGGTAAAAAATAACCTAGTCATGTTAGGTGTCTATGAACTCGTACTGACCTGGAGAATCATAATGTTTTAGCATTTAGTGAACCTAGCAAAAAAGCCAAACAAAAAACAAGTGTGGGACTGCACTTTTTTTTGCAATTTCACCGCACTTGGAATTTTTTTCTTGTTTTCTAGTACATGACATGCTAAAGCCAATGATGTTGTTCAAAAGTACAATTCATCCCGCAAAAAATAAGCCCTCACATGGCCAAATTGACGGAAAAATAAAAAAGTTATGGCTCTGGGAAGGAGGGGAGCGAAAAACGAACACGGAAAAACGGAAAATCCCAAGGTCATGAAGGGGTTAATTAAGTTTTAGTAATAAAATACTTGTTACATAATAAGACACACTGACATATGTGGGTTCAAAAACAAATTACATGTTAGGGCTAGCGGAACGCACCGAGTAAATATAGATGTTTATTATTATTGATGCGTTCGCAGCCCGGGTTCCACCGTGCAGGGGAACCTGCTGCTAGTAAATGGTGGCACTATTTGGCGGTATAGACTAGCTCTGTTACCTCACAGAGTAGCCAAGAAAGGAAAGCTCTGTGCCCTGTTAGACTTCACAGGAGCACAGGTTAACTGCCCATCAGAGAGCAGTCAGTGGTCATGCAAACATACAATCTCCTCACCGGAGAAGCCGGTATTCTAGGGGCTTATTTCAGCCAGGGCCCTAAATCCACGCACACAATCTCCTTGCCGGAGGTGCCGGCATTCTAGGGGCTTTTTTCAGCCGAGTCCCTGAACACACATAAATGACCACACTGGCGCATGCACATAACAGATTCAATACTAGCGCATGGCCGTGCAGTCATGAGAGCCTTAAATAACTGCAGCAAGTACAGGACCTTCCTAGAAGGACCAATGAGAGGCTGCTACAGAGCCTGAGCACCTTCAGGACCTTCCTGGAGGACCAATGGATTTAGCTGCAGTATCTGAACATGTGACCCTCGATCTCCACTGAGAGATCTTACTCTGGGCATGCTCAGAACGAGAAAAGCAGGACTTAGTCCCAGAAGCATCTGCTCGCCGCTGCCCAGCACTGACTTCAATGGCAGAAGCTGGAAAAGCACCAGTAACTCTTTGTACAGAGTCAGACTGAGCGAGACACTGGGACCAACATCTCCGCTGAGCAGGCTCCACTGTGGCAGGAGAAGAATGGGAGACCGCAGCAGAGATGGCCCGAGATTCCCCCTGTGCAGAGGCGGGAGCTCGACCCCTAACATTACACCTATAACATAAAAATGTCCTATCACATGAAGAATATGGTTAATAATGTATTGTTATTATTATTTTATTTTCCCAAATATGAATTCCATATTAATATTTTGATAATAATTATATGGATATTATTGATTGCTATGGTATGCTGTGATATTATAAGTTAGGAAAATTACCAGATTTGGTATAGAATAGGCAATGAAGACTTCAATCAATAGACAACAAAACCTAAATGGCATAATGTCAATGCCACACATGTCATTCAAAAAATATGACAAAGCAACAAAGAAAAAAGAAAACAAACCACTCAATATGGTATGGTATATCTCAGGAGAAAAAAGAGCAAACCGTTTTTTTTATAAAAATATGAAAATAATTTTATTAATAAGTTTATGACACCATAACAAACAATTATTTATATGTAGTAAATAGCAGGGGAAGACCCCAAGAGAGGAAACACAGGACTCCCAAAAAAGCATGCCCGGCTACTAGATGCTAAGCACGTCATAATTTCAAAGCATGGCATAAAGTGCACAGTGCTAAATCAGAGCCGCATCTAGGCAGCATATCAATATGAGACCCCATACGTCGCCGCACAATGCTGTAGCAATAATTAACCCCTTAGGGTGAAATGCTTACCGGGCAGTCAGAGTTAGGAAGTCCTGGGTCAGGTGTGCGAACCCCGACACGCGTTTCGCGGGTGACAAGCCTCGCTTTCTCAAGGGAATACCATGTTAGCCCAGGCAGGACCTTATATTGCCCTTTGAACCGGCATGTGACGTCCTGCCGGCCAGTCACAAGTGGGATTACTGGCGCATGCGCACCGCGATTACAGAGCTCCCGGCCAGAGAAGCAGAGCGTCATCGTCATCACATGGAAGAGGGGAGGAGGAGCAATCCCCTGTCCCATGGACAAGGATAAAGACGCGCCGCTGCACAGCCGAGGGTCAGCACCGCGGCACGCGCGCGCACACCCACTGTGTCACCAATGGTAAATTTCAGCCATAGGAGCATGAAATAAACAGACATAAGATGTGTAACATTTACAAGAGTATGAACTCGTGGAAAAGGATATACGCATTGTACATCTAAATAGAAATAGTAATAATATAAAGGATATAAAATCCGATACAGTCCAAATCAATATATAAAGCCGCGTGATGTCCCATCCTTTTGGCTTGCAGTCAGAAATTTTGAGGACCATAGTGTTGAGATTGCTAGCGGAACGGTGGTGGATGGACAAAATCCAATGAAGGTATCATGCCTGGGATAACAGGAAAAGTAATAAAAATAAGGGAAACAAAAAGAGTTAAAAACAACGAATTAAAAACACAAACACATACCCAAACCCCAGGGGAAGGACAGGAAACCAGAAGACATATTTTTTCAAAGGAATAGATATCAGTATCTGCAATCTACACTCAGAGAAATGAGGAGAAAGAAAGTGACTCATTTAATCCTCTTGGGGTCATGGTATCTAAAACCACAATCCACTTGGCCTCTACCTGTGCGAGTGTTCTTTTATAGTTCCCCCCTCGGATCCCCAAGTGGATTACATCAATGCCCCGCACCATAAATGATGTGGGGTCACAACCATGAAATTGCTTAAAATGGCGCGGGATGGTTTTAAGGAGAGATAAGTCGGTCACTGTCCTGGCCGCGTCAATGTCCCGCACATGCTCACGCACACGTTTTCTAAGTTCTCTTGAAGTCAAACCGACGTAGATTTTGGAGCAGCCACAAGTGGCATAATAGATAATATTAGTACTCCCACACGAAATACGGTGCCTTATATTAAACTCCCTTTTACCGTCGGATGATTTAAATGTGGTGCATCGCAGGACATTCGCGCAGGCCAGGCAGTGACCGCAAGGTATAA
Source organism: Ranitomeya variabilis (assembly GCF_051348905.1). Taxonomy (NCBI): domain Eukaryota; kingdom Metazoa; phylum Chordata; class Amphibia; order Anura; family Dendrobatidae; genus Ranitomeya; species Ranitomeya variabilis. The sequence goes on along the minus strand of NC_135232.1, from coordinate 993,881,869 downwards.
ATCCAACAATAGGCCCTCTAGACCCAAACGGGTTAACTCGAGATGGAACATAATGGCTTTTCGCCAGAAGGTCTTTTAGATTTTTAGATCTCCTGGCAGTCATGAAAGGGCCTACCCCTACCAGAGTCTGTAAGGAGGGTTCAGCCCCCAGAATAAACCAGTGTTTTTTAAAAATGTTTCGCATCTCCTCCCATTCATGATTATATGTTGAAATATACCTAATCGGGCCATTGTCACGGGTCACATTTCTCGTCCTTGAGGGCTGTAGTAGGTCATTACGTAAGGTGGCTCTAGCCCGTTGGTATCCACGCTTGATGCATCTATTCGAGTAGCCACGCGCGGAAAAACATTTTTTAAGATCCGCACTCTGGCTCTCAAATTTTGCATCAGACGAGCAGATCCGCCTCATCCTCAGGAACTGACCGACCGGGACGGCCCTGATTGTGGATGGATTATGGGCTGAAGATGCATGGATAAGTGCATTAACCGATGTTGGTTTGCGGTAAACATCCGTCTGGATGCAGCCACTATTGTCCACCTCAAAAGTGACATCCAAGAAATACACTCTCTTGATGTCATGGGTATAAGTTAGACGGATGTTTAGAGCATTTTGGTTAAGTGTCCCCATAAATTCCCCGAGCTGCTGCACCGTCCCGTCCCACAAAAAGAAAATATCGTCTATATAACGATGCCAGCACAGCACATGGGAGGCGGCCCGTGGGCCCTCGTCGCCAAACAGAGATCTCTCCCAGGAGCCCAGAAAGAGATTTGCGTACGAGGGCGCACAGGCCGCGCCCATGGCTGTGCCGCGTGTCTGAAGGTAGAAACAATCTTTAAAGACGAAAAAATTGTGGGTAAGGACAAAGTGCAACAGCTCGAGGATGAACTCACAAAAAGGGCCGGCCCGGTCAGACGCCCCGAGGAAGAGGCGGACAGCCTCAATACCATGATGATGGTTAAAGCACGTATATAGGCTTTCTACGTCTGCTGTCACTAATAGCGTGTTCAAGATACTGAAGTTACGTTAATAAAGACTTTTCATATTTCTAAATTCAATTGATTCTTAAAAGTTGCAAGAAGAAAAAGCCGTTATCCAGAAGTTCCACAAGGAAACAATGCTATGATTTCTGAATAATAATAGACTGTGTCAAATACAATTCATGTCACCACTCACAACTAGGGTTGAGCGAAACGGATCGGTCATTTTCATAAGTCGCCGACTTTTGGCAAAGTCGGCGTCTCATGAAACCCGACCCGATCCCTGTGTGGGGTCGGCCATGCGGTACGTGACTTTCGCGCCAAAGTCGCGTTTCAATGACGCTAAAAGCGCCATTTCTCAGCCAATGAAGGTGGACGCAGAGTGTGGGCAGCGTGATGACATAGATCTCAGTCCCCACCATCTTAGAGAAGGGCATTGCAGTGATTGGCTTGCTTTCTGCGGCGTCACAGGGGCTATAAAGGGGCGTTCCCGCCGACCGCCATCTTACTGCTGCTGATCTGAGCGTAGGGAGAGGTTGCTGCCGCTTCGTCAGAAGCAGGGATAGTGTTAGGCAGGGTACATTCACCCCCAAACCACTTGTGCTGTAGCGATTTCCACTGTCCAACACCACCTTTTGTTTGCAGGGACAGTGGAAGCTACGTTTTTTTTTCCTCAGCGCTGTAGCTCATTGGGCTGCCCTAGAAGGCTCCCTGATAGCTGCGTTGCTGTGTGTGTACGCCGCTGTGCAAACCAACTGCTTTTTTCAAAGCATAAATCCTGTTGTTCCTTCCTTTCTGCACAGCTATCTTGTTTGTTTGTCCACACTTTTGTGTGCAGCAGTCCTTTTTATAGCTGCCTGTCATACTTTTCTGAGATTACTGCAGGGAGATAAAGATTGGCAAGTCTGCCTCTGTGCCAGTGCTGTGTGTGGCATCTGTCTCTCATTGTGTGCCACAGAAAACCTAGTGTGTAATACTGGGCCATTTTATATATTTTTTTTTCATTCTCCCTGAAAAAAAAAATAAATAGTGGGAAATAAAGATTGGCAAGTCTGCCTCTGTGCCAGTGCTGTGTGTGGCATCTGTCTCTCATTGTGTGCCACAGAAAACCTAGTGTGTAATACTGGGCCATTTTTTTTTTATTCTCCCTGAAAAAAAAAAAATAAATAGTGAGAGATAAAGATTGGCAAGTCCGCCTCTGTGCCAGTGCTGTGTGTGGCATCTGTCTCTCATTGTGTGCCACAGAAAACCTAGTGTGTAATACTGGGCCATTTTTTTTTTTTATTCTCCCTGAAAAAAAAAAAAATAGTGGGAGATAAAGATTGGCAAGTCTGCCTCTGTGCCAGTGCTGTGAGTGGCATCTGTCTCTCATTGTGTGCCACAGAAAACCTAGTGTGTAATACTGGGCCATTTTATATATCTTTTTTTTCATTCTCCCTGAAAAAAAAAATAAATAGTGGGAAATAAAGATTGGCAAGTCTGCCTCTGTGCCAGTGCTGTGTGTGGCATCTGTCTCTCATTGTGTGCCACAGAAAACCTAGTGTGTAATACTGGGCCATTTTTTTTTTATTCTCCCTGAAAAAAATAAAATAAATAGTGAGAGATAAAGATTGGCAAGTCTGCCTCTGTGCCAGTGCTGTGTGTGGCATCTGTCTCTCATTGTGTGCCACAGAAAACCTAGTGTGTAATACTGGGCCATTTTCAATTTTTTTTTAATTCTCCCTGAAAAAAAAAAATAAATAGTGGGAGATAAAGATTGGCAAGTCTGCCTCTGTGCCAGTGCTGTGTGTGGCATCTGTCTCTCATTGTGTGCCACAGAAAACCTAGTGTGTAATACTGGGCCATTTTTTTATTTTTTTCTTATTCTCCCTGAAAAAAATAAATAAATAGTGGGAGATAAAGATTGGCAAGTCTGCCTCTGTGCCAGTGCTGTGTGTGGCATCTGTCTCTCATTGTGTGCCACAGAAAACCTAGTGTGTAATACTGGGCCATTTTTTATTTTTATTTTTATACTCCCTGAAAAAAAATAATAAATAGTGGGAGATAAATATTGGCAAGTCTGCCTCTGTGCCAGTGCTGTGTGTGGCATCTGTCTCTCATTGTGTGCCACAGAAAACCTAGTGTGTAATACTGGGCCATTTTTTTTTTTATTCTCCCTGAAAAAAATAAATAAATAGTGGGAGATAAAGATTGGCAAGTCTGCCTCTGTGCCAGTGCTGTGAGTGGCATCTGTCTCTCATTGTGTGCCACAGAAAACCTGGTGTGTAATACTGGGCCATTTTTTATATTTTTTTTATTCTCCCTGAAAAAAAAAAAAAATAGTGGGAGATAAAAATTGGCAAGTCTGCCTCTGTGCCAGTGCTGTGTGTGGCATCTGTCTCTCATTGTGTGCCACAGAAAACCTAGTGTGTAATACTGGGCCATTTTTAATTTTTTTTTAATTCTCCCTGAAAAAAAAAAATAAATAGTGGGAGATAAAGATTGGCAAGTCTGCCTCTGTGCCAGTGCTGTGTGTGGCATCTGTCTCTCATTGTGTGCCACAGAAAACCTAGTGTGTAATACTGGGCCATTTTTTTATTTTTTTCTTATTCTCCCTGAAAAAAATAAATAAATAGTGGGAGATAAAGATTGGCAAGTCTGCCTCTGTGCCAGTGCTGTGTGTGGCATCTGTCTCTCATTGTGTGCCACAGAAAACCTAGTGTGTAATACTGGGCCATTTTTTATTTTTATTTTTATACTCCCTGAAAAAAAATAATAAATAGTGGGAGATAAATATTGGCAAGTCTGCCTCTGTGCCAGTGCTGTGTGTGGCATCTGTCTCTCATTGTGTGCCACAGAAAACCTAGTGTGTAATACTGGGCCATTTTTTTTTTTATTCTCCCTGAAAAAAATAAATAAATAGTGGGAGATAAAGATTGGCAAGTCTGCCTCTGTGCCAGTGCTGTGTGTGGCATCTGTCTCTCATTGTGTGCCACAGAAAACCTAGTGTGTAATACTGGGACATTTTTTATTTTTATTTTTAATCTCCCTGAAAAAAAATAATAAATAGTGGGAGATAAAGATTGGCAAGTCTGCCTCTGTGCCAGTGCTGTGTGTGGCATCTGTCTCTCATTGTGTGCCACAGAAAACCTAGTGTGTAATACTGGGCCATTTTTTTTTTTTTAATTCTACCTGAAAAAAAAAAATAGTGGGAGATAAAGATTGGCAAGTCTGCATCTGTGCCAGTGCTGTGTGTGGCATCTGTCTCAAATTATTGGGGCACAGAAAACCTAGTGTGTAACATTGGGCCTGGTTTTCCTTTCAGTGTCAGCCACCTATAAAGGTGTATATAAATCCTACAGAAGTTAGAGTTCACCTTATAGGTTGTTTTACAGTAACAAATACCGTTACTTTGGTTACATTTTGCAAACAATGAGGAAGTCTGGTGGAAGAGGTCGTGGCCGTGGGCGGTCATTGTCAGCTGGTAATGATGGTAGTGGTGGTGGAGCATCGGGTGGTCGTGGTAAAAGCAGTACAGCACCTAAGTCTCGAGTTATTGAGCCAGGTTCGTCGTCTGGCTACACAAGGCCTCGAACGCTCCCTTTTCTGGGAGTAGGAAAACCGCTTTTAAAGCCGGAGCAGCAAGAACAAGATTTGGCTTTCCTTGCTGACTCAGCCTCTAGCTCTTTTGCCTCCTCTTCTGAAAGTGCTAAATGTAAAAGCAGCGTGTCGTTAGTGGATATTCACGGTCAGGGACAAGTCGCTTCCTTGTCTTCTTCACCCAGAACAAGAGAGAAGGATGCATCAGGAGACACAACGGGTTACTCCATGGAGCTCTTTACACATACCGTTCCTGGGTTAGACAGTGAAACAGTTAACAGGCCATGCCCATTAGAAGTTGAATCGGACATGGAGTGCACTGATGCACAGCCACAGCCAGATTACTATGCTGTTCCTTTGACTCAGACCAGAACATTGCCCTCGCAGTGTACTGAGCCAGAATCAAACCCAGCTGAGAATATGGTGCCCCGTCTCGAACGCTATACCACCGGCTTACACGGTGACACAGACGAAGTTGCACACGAGATAGAAGAGGAGGTCATAGATGACCCAGTTGTTGACCCCGATTGGCAGCCATTGGGGGAACAGGGTGCAGGCGGCAGTAGTTCTGAAGTGGAGGAGGAGCCGCAGCAGGCATCAACATCACAAAAGGTTCCATCTGCCGGGCCCGTATCTGGCCAAAAACGCGTGGCAAAACCAAAACCAATTGGAGGACAGCGTGGCCATCCGGTTAAAGAAGCTCAGTCTGCAATGCCTGAAAAGGTATCCGATAGTAGAAAGAGTGCAGTCTGGCATTTTTTTTAAAAACATCCAAAAGATCAGCGCAAAGTCATCTGTCAAAAATGTTCAACTACCTTAAGCAGAGGTCAGAATCTTAAAAGTCTAAATACAAGTTGCATGCATAGACATTTAACCACCATGCATTTGCAAGCCTGGACTAACTACTAGTGTTGAGCGATACCGTCCGATACTTGAAAGTATCGGTATCGGAAAGTATCGGCCGATACCGGCAAAGTATCGGATCTAATCCGATACCGATACCCGATACCAATACAAGACAATGGGACTCAACTATCGGACGGTATCCCTGATGGTTCCCAGGGTCTGAAGGAGAGGAAACTCTCCTTCAGGCCCTGGGATCCATATTAATGTGTAAAAGAAAGAATTTAAATAAAAAATATTGCTATACTCACCTCTCCGACGCAGCCTGGACCTTACCGAGGGAACTGGCAGCGTTCTTTGCTTAAAATGCGCGCGTTTACTGCCTTCCGTGACATCACGGCTTGTGATTGGTCGCATGCCGCCCATGTGGCCGCGACGCGACCAATCACAGCAAGCCGTGACGTAATTTTCAGGTCCTGAATGCCTAATTCTAGGCATTCAGGATTTGAAAATTACGTCATGGCTTGTGATTGGTTGCGTGCCGCCCATGTGACCGCAACGCGACCAATCACAGCAAGCCGTGACGTAATTTCAGGTCCTGAATGCAGAATTCTGCATTCAGGACCTGAAAATTACGTCACGGCTTGCTGTGATTGGTCGCGTCGCGGTCACATGGGCGGCACGCAACCAATCACAAGCCGTGACGTAATTTTAAAATGCGCGCGTTTCCTGCCTCCCGTGACGTCACGGCTTGTGATTGGTCGCGTCGCCCATGTGACTGCGACGCGACCAATCACAAGCCGTAACGTAGTTTTCAAATCCTGAATGCCTAGAATTAGGCATTCAGGACCTGAAAATTACGTCACGGCTTGCTGTGATTGGTCGCATCGCGGCCACATGGGCAGCACGCGACCAATCACAAGCCGTGACGTCACGGAAGGCAGTAAACGCGCGCATTTTAAGCAAAGAACGCTGCCGGTTCCCTCGGTAAGGTCCAGGCTGCGTCGGAGAGGTGAGTATAGCAATATTTTTTATTTTAATTCTTTCTTTTACACATTAATGTTGTTTCGATACCGATACCCGATACCACAAAAGTATCGGATCTCGGTATCGGAATTCCGATACCCGCAAGTATCGGCCGATACCCGATACTTGTGGTATCGGAATGCTCAACATTACTAACTACCAAACGTGCCTAAAGGTTGCAGCACCCTCGGCCAATGAAGCTAGTCAGCAACGCTACATCCCTTCCCTCACTGTAAGCCCACCATTTCCCGCACCACCTGCAGTATCTGTGCAGCTTTTGTTTCCAGGCCAAAGCAGTCAGGGAATCACCAGGTTCGTAGTAGGAAACACTGCATGTAGGGCACCGGCAAGAATACCATCTCCAACCCTCTCTCCGTCTGCCATGTCCACCGGCACCACCGCTAGTTCCACGATCTCCAGCTCTCCTGTCCAGCTCACCCTACATGAGACTATTGTTAGGAAAAGGAAGTACTCATCCTCGCATCCGCGTACACAGGGTTTGAACGCCCACATTGCTAGACTAATCTCATTAGAGATGATGCCCTACCGGTTAGTTGAAAGCGAAGCTTTCAAAGCGCTGATGGACTACGCTGTACCACGCTACGAGCTACCCAGTCGACACTTCTTTTCTAGAAAAGCCATCCCAGCCCTCCAACAGCATGTTAAAGACCGCATCGTCCATGCACTCAGGCAGTCTGTGACTACAAAGGTGCACCTGACAACAGATGCATGGACCAGTAGGCATGGCCAGGGACGTTACGTGTCCATCACGGCACACTGGGTGAATGTGGTGGATGCAGGGTCCACAGGGGACAGCAATATTGGGACAGTTCTGCCTAGCCCACGGTCAAGGAAACAGTTGGCTGTAGGCGTTCGCCCCCCCTCCTCCTCTTCCTCGTCGTCCTGCAGAAGCTAGAGCTCGTCCACAGACCACAGTCGCACATCCACTCCATCCGCAGCTGCCACTGTTGCACACCAGGTGTGCCATTATGTGACAGCTAGTGGCAAGCGTCAGCAGGCTGTATTGGCAATGAAGTGTTTGGGTGACAACAGACACACCGCGGAAGTTCTATCCGAGTTCTTGCAGAAAGAAACTCAGTCATGGCTGGGCACTGTACATCTTGAGGCAGGCAAGGTAGTGAGTGATAATGGAAGGAATTTCAAGGCTGCCATAGCCCTTTCCCAACTGAAACACATTCCTTGCCTGGCTCACACCTTAAACCTGGTGGTGCAGTGCTTCCTAAAAAGTTATCCGGGGTTACCCGACCTGCTCCTCAAAGTGCGCAGACTTTGCTCGCATATCCGCCGTTCGCCCGTACACTCCAGCCGTATGCAGAACTATCAGCGGTCTTTGAACCTTCCCCAGCATCGCCTAATCATCGACGTTGCAACAAGGTGGAACTCCACACTGCACATGCTTCAGAGACTGTGCGAACAGAGGCGTGCTGTTATGTATTTGTGGGAGGATACACGGGCAGGCAGTTGGATGGCAGACATGGAGTTGTCAGGTGTGCAGTGGTCGAAGCTACAAGACCTGTGTCAAGTCCTTCAGTGTTTTGAGGAATGCACACGGCTGGTTAGTGCAGACAACGCCATAATAAGCATGAGCATCCCCCTAATGTGTCTGCTGATGCAAAGTTTGACGCACATAAAGGAGCAGGCATCTGCAGCTGAGGAAGAGGAAAGCCTTGATGACAGTCAGCCATTGTCTGGTCAGGGCCGTGTAGAGGACGCAGTAGCGGGCGAAGAGGATGAGGAAGACGAGGAGGATGATGGGGATGAGTACTTTTTTAATGAGGAAGCTTCTCCTGGGCCAACAGAAATTAGTGGCGTTGCAAGGCCGGGTTCTGGTTTTTTAACCCCTTAACGACCTTTGACGCATACGCTGCGTCATGAAAGTCGGTGCCTTCACGACCTGTGACGCAGCGTATGCGTCATGGAGGGATCGCGCTCCTGCAGATCGGGTGAAAGGGTTAATTCCAATTTCACCCGATCTCCAGGAACAGGGGGAGTGGTGCTTCAGCCCAGGGGGGGTGGCTTCACCCCCCCGTGGCTACGATCGCTCTGATTGGCTGTTGAAAGTGAAACTGCCAATCAGAGCGATTTGTAATATTTCACCCCAAAAAACGGTGAAATATTACAATCCAGCCATGGCCGATGCTGCAATATCATCGGCCATGGCTGGAAAACCTAATCTGCCCCCACCCCACCCCACCGATCGCCCCCCCAGTGCTCCGGTGCGCGGTCCGCCCCCCTAATTCGTTCTGTCCGCTCCTCCGTTCTCCTGTCCGCTCCCCCCGTGCTCCGGTGCCCCCTCCCTGTGCTCCGGTCCCCCCCCCTGTGCTCCGGTCCCCCCCCCGTGATCCGATCACCCCCCCTTCATACTTACCGGGCCTCCCGATGTCCGTCCGGCTTCTCCATGGGCGCCGCCATCTTCCAATATGGCGGGCGCATGCGCACTGCGCCCGCAGAGTCTGCCGGCTGGCAGATTCATTTCAGAAGTATTTTGATCACTGCGATATAGCCTATCACAGTGATCAAAATAAAAAAAAGTAAATGACCCCCCTTTATCACCCCCATAGGGACAATAATAAAAATAAATAAAATATATATTTTTTTTTTCTGCTAGGGTTAGGGTTAGAACTAGGGTTAGAATTAGGGTTAGAATTAGGGGTAGGGTTAGGGTTAGGGGTAGGGTTAGGGCATGTGCACACAGTGCGGATTTGGCTGCGAATCCGCAGCGGATTGCCGCGGATCCGCAGCGGATCGGCCGCGGATCCGCAGCGGATCGGCCGCGGATCCGCAGCGGATCCGCAGCGGATTGGCCGCTGCGAATTCGTAGCAGTTTTCCATCAGGTTTACAGTACCATGTACACCTATGGAAAACCAAATCTGCTGTGCCCATGGTGCGGAAAATACCGTGCGGAAACGCTGTGTATTTTCCGCAGCATGTCAATTTTGTGCGGATTCCGCAGCGTTTTACACCTGTTCCTCAATAGGAATCCGCAGGTGAAATCCGCACAAAAAAACACTGGAAATCCGCTGTAAATCCGTAGGTAAAACGCAGTGCCTTTTACCTGCGGATTTTTCAAAAATGGTGCGGAAAAATCTCACACGAATCCGCAAAGTGGGCACATAGCCTTAGGGTTAGGGTTGGAATTAGAGTTAGGGTACCGTCTCACAGTGGCACTTTGATCGCTACGACGGTACGATCTGTGACGTTCCAGCGATATCCATACGATATCGCTGTGTCTGACACGCAGCAGCGATCAGGGACCCTGCTGAGAATCGTACGTCGTAGCAGATCGTTTGGAACTTTCTTTCGTCGCTGGATCTCCCGCTGTCATCGCTGGATCGTTGTGTGTGACAGCTATCCAGCGATGCGTTCACTTGTAACCAGGGTAAACATCGGGTTACTAAGCGCAGGGCCGCGCTTAGTAACTCGATGTTTACCGTGGTTACCAGCGTAAAAGTAAAAAAAAAAAAAAAAACGTACATACTCACATTTCGGTGTCCTTCAGGTCCCTTGCCGTCTGCTTCCCGCTCTGACTGTCTGCCGGCCGGAAAGTGAGAGCAGAGCGCAGCGGTGACATCACCGCTGTGCTGTGCTCTCACTGTACGGCGGCGCTCAGTCAGAGCGGGAAGCAGACGGTAAGGGACCTGAAGGACACCAAAATGTGAGTATGTACGTTTTTTTTTTTTACTTTTACGCTGGTAACCACGGTAAACATCGGGTTACTAAGCGCGGCCCTGCGCTTAGTAACCCGATGTTTACCCTGGTTACCCGGGACCTTGGCATCGTTGGTCGCTGGAGAGCAGTCTGTGTGACAGCTCCCCAGCGACCACACAATGACTTTCCAACGATCACGGCCAGGTCGTATCGCTGGTCGTGATCGTTGGTAAATCGTTATGTGAGACGGTACCCTTAGGGTTGGAATTAGGGCTAGGGTTGGAAATAGGGTTAAGACTAGGCTTGTGGTTAGGGTTAAGGATAGGGTTAGGGTTGTGTTGGGGTTACAGTTGTGGGTAGGGTTGGGATTAGGGTTAGGATTAGGGTTGGATTTAGGGTTACGGGTGTGTTGGGGTTAGGGTTGTGGTTAGGGGTGTGTTGGGGTTAGGGTTGTGATTAGGGTTATGGCTACAGTTGGTATTAGGGTTAGGGGTGTGTTGGGGTTAGTGTTGAAGTTAGAATTGAGGGGTTTCCACTGTTTAGGCACATCAGGGGTCTCCAAACGCAACATGGCGCCACCAATGATTCCAGCCAATCTTGCGTTCAAAAAGTCAAATGGTGCGCCCTCCCTTCCAAGCCCCGACGTGCGCCCAAACAGTGGTTTACCCCCACATATGGGATACCAGCGTACTCAGGACAAACTGGGCAACAACTATTGGGGTCCATTTTCTCCTGTTACCCTTGCAAAAATAAAAAATTACTTGCTAAAACATAATTTTGAGGAAAGAACAATTATTTTTTATTTTCACGGCTCTACGTTATAAACTTATGTGAAACACTTGGGGGTTGAAAGTGCTCACCACACATCTAGATAAGATCCTTTTGGGGTCTAGTTTCCAAAATGGGGTCACTTGTGGGGTGTTTCTACTGTTTAGGCACATCAGGGGCTCTGCAAATGCAACGTGACGCCCGCAGACCATTCCATCAAAGTCTGCATTTCAAATGTCACTACTTCCCTTCCGAGCCCTGACGTGTGCCCAAACAGTGGTTTACCCCCACATATGGGGTGCCAGCGTACTCACAACAAACTGGGCAACAAATATTGGGGTCCAATTTCTCCTGTTACCCTTGTGAAAATAAACAATTGCTTGCTAAAACATCTTTTTTGAGGAAAGAAAAAATGATTTTTTATTTTCACGGCTCTGCGTTGTAAACTTCTGTGAAGCACTTGGGGGTTGAACGTGCTCACCACACATCTAGATAAGTTCCTTGGGGGGTCTAGTTTCCAAAATGGGGTCACTTGTGGGGGGTTTCTACTGTTTAGGCACATCAGGGGCTCTGCAAACATAACATGATTCCCGCAGACCATTCCATCAAAGTCTGCATTCCAAATCGTCACCACTTCCCTTCCGAGCCCCGCCATGTGCCCAAACAGTGGTTTACCCCCACATATGGGGTATCAGCGTACTCAGGAGAAACTGGACAACAACTTTTGGGGTCAAATTTTTCCTGTTACCCTTGGGAAAATTAAAAAATTCTGGGCTAAAAAAATATTTTTCAGGAAAGAAAACACATTTTTTATTTTCACGTCTCTGCGTTATAAACTTCTGTGAAGCACTTGGGGGTTCAAAGTGCTCACCACACATCTAGATTAGTTCCTTGGGAGGTCTAGTTTCCAAAATGGGGTCACTTGTGTGGGAGCTCCAATGTTTAGGCACACAGGGGCTCTCCAAACGCGACATGGTGTCCGCTAATGATTGGAGCTAATTTTCCATTCAAAAAGCCAAATGGCGTGCCTTCCCTTCCGAGCCCTGCCGTGCGCCCAAACAGTGGTTTACCCCCACATATGGGGTATCATCGTACTCAGGACAAACTGGACAACAACATTTGGGGTCCAATTTCTCCTATTATCCTTGGGAAAATAAAAAACTCCGGGCTAAAAATCATTTTTGAGGAAAGAAAAATATTTTTTTATTTTCATGGCTCTGCGTTATAAACTTCTGTGAAGCACCTGGGGGTTTTAAGTGCTCACTATACATCTAGATTAGTTCCTTGGGGGGTCTAGTTTCCAAAATGGGGTCACTTGTAGGGGAGCTCTAATGTTTAGGCACACAGGGGCTCTCCGAACGCAACATGGTGTCCACTAACGATTGGAGCTAATTTTCCATTGAAAAAGTCAAATGGCGCGCCTTCCCTTCCAAGCCTTGCCGTGCACCCAAACAGTGGTTTACCCCCACATATGAGGTATTGGCGTACTCAAGAGAAATTGCCCAACAAATTTTAGGATCCATTTTATCCTGTTGCCCATGTGAAAATGAAAAAATTGAGGCTAAAAAAATTTTGTGTGAAAAAAAAGTACTTTTTCATTTTTACGGATCAATTTGTGAAGCACCTGGGGGATTAAAGTGCTCACTATGCATCTAGATAAGTTCCTTGGGGCGTCTAGTTTCCAAAATGGGGTCACTTGTGGGGGAGCTCCAATGTTTAGGCACACGGGGGCTCTCCAAACGCGACATGGTGTCCGCTAAAGATTGGAGCCAATTTTTCATTGAAAAAGTCAAATGGCGCTCCTTCGCTTCCGAGCCCTGCCGTGCCCACAAACAGTGGTTTACCCCCACATATGAGGTATCAACGTACTCAGGACAAATTGGACAACAACTTTTGTGGTCCAGTTTCTCCTTTTACCCTTGGGAAAATAAAAAAATTGTTGCTAAAAGATCATTTTTGTGACTAAAAAGTTAAATGTTCACTTTTTCCTTCCATGTTGCTTCTGCTGTTGTGAAACACCTGAAGGGTTAATAAACTTCTTGAATGTGGTTTTGAGCACATGGTTTTGCAGTTTTTAGAATGGTGTCACTTTTGGGTATTTTCGGCCATATAGAACCCTGAAACTGACTTCAAATGTGAGGTGGTCCCTAAAAAAAATGGTTTTGTAAATTTTGTTGTAAAAATGAGAAATCACTGGTCAAATTTTAACCCTTATAACTTCCTAGCAAAAAAAAAATTTATTTCCAAAATTGTGCTGATGTAAAGTAGACATGTGGGAAATGTTATTTATTAACTATTTTGTGTCACATAACTCTCTGGTTTAACAGAATAAAAATTCAAAATGTGAAAATTGCGAAATTTTCAAAATTTTCGCCAAATTTCCGTTTTTTTCACAAATAAACTCAGAAATTATCGACCTAAATTTACCACTAACATGAAGCCCAATATGTCACGAAAAAACAATCTCAGAACCGCAAGGATCCGTTGAAGCGTTCCTGAGTTATTACCTCATAAAGGGACACTGGTCAGAATTGCAAAAAATGGCAAGGTCATTAAGGCCAAAATAGGCTGGGTCATGAAGGGGTTAAGGGAGACAAGTGACGTAGATTTGCCTGTAACTGCTCCTCAAACCAGCACAACCGCAGATTTGACAACTGGAACTTTGGCCCACATGGCGGATTATGCCTTACGTATCCTCAAAAAGGACCCACGCATTAATAAAATGATGACCGATGACGCTTACTGGTTGGCCTGCATCCTTGACCCTCGCTATAAAGGCAAATTGCTAAATATTATGCCACATGAGAACCTCAAACAAATATTAGCAACCAAACAAGCAACTCTAGTAGACCGTTTGATTCAGGCATTCCCAGCACACAGCGCCGGTGATGGTTCTCACACGAGCTGCAGGGGGCTACAGGGCAGAGGTGTTAGAGGTGCACAAATCAGAAGTGGCGTTGGACAGAGGGGTTTTCTGACCAGGTTGTGGAGTGATTTCGCAATGACCGCAGACAGGACAGGTACTGCAGCATCTATTCAAAGTGACAGGAGACAACATTTGTCCAGTATGGTTATTAACTATTTTTCATCCCTCATCAATGTTCTCCCTCAACCGTCATTCCCATTTGATTACTGGGCATCCAAATTAGACACCTGGCCTGAATTGGTAGAATATGCATTGCAGGAGCTTGCTTGCCCAGCAGCTAGTGTGCTATCAGAAAGAGTATTCAGTGCTGCTGGTTCAATATTAACCGAAAAAAGGACTCGTCTGGCTACCCAAAATGTGGATGATCTAACCTTCATTAAAATGAACCACTCCTGGATTTCTAATTATTTTGCCCCACCTTTCCCGGCTGACACCTAGCTTTCCTATAAAAAGGTCTTGCTTGTGGAATGGTCTTACTGAGTGTTCCAATCTCTTAATTTGCAGCAGTGGTTTGTCCAGCATACGACATGTTTACACCTCCCTCAATGGGAAAACTCCCCCCACGGGGCCGTGGTCTCGCCACTTGCGCAAGCACCCGTTAGAGTGCCGTTTGTCTGAAGAGGTGGGTGTGCCCGCTTTTGGTCGATGGCACTGCCACTGGGTCCCTCATAGTACAATAAAGTGTCTCTGGCGGTGGTGGCATGCACCCAACGTCAGACACACCGTTGTAACATGAGGGGCCCTGGGACGGTACCGCCGGCCACAAGAGAGTTCACCCCCCAGCTCAAACTGTGCTCTACAACGTGCAAAATTATCTTTCAGAGCTCCACCAATGTTTAGTCTATGCGCTGACATCATTCAATGCCTGGCACTGACAATACCAATTTGTTGACATCTATGATGCTAGTTAAAATAGTCTGGGTCAGTGTCCTATATTGACACCAGTAAATACTTACTGCCAAATTACTATGTCAGAAACTCAGCAGATGAGCCCACCCCTGTACCTAAGTATGCCACACTTTTGTTTTTTTGTTTTGTTGTTTTGCGAGACATTAACATCTATTTATTTTTTGGGAGTACTAACTGTGTCAGACACTCCTTGCAATCGTCCTCCGCTGACCACACCAATGCTGCCTGTGTACCCATGTAACCTATTTAAAACTGCATAGAGCCTATTTTTATTTATTTTAGGCCCAGTAAGCCTGTCTGCGTTCCCTCCTTGCAATCGTCGTCCGCTGACCACACCAATGCTGCCTGTGTACCTCTGCGAGATAACTCTAAGTGCCTTGAGCCTATTTTTATTTATTTTAGGCCTAGTAAGCCTGTCTGCGGTCCCTCCTTGCAATCCTCCTCCACTGACCACAACAATGCTGCCTGTGTACCCATGTAACCTATTTAAAACTGCATAGAGCCTATTTTTATTTATTTTAGGCCCAGTAAGCCTGTCTGCGGTCCCTCCTTGCAATCCTCCTCCACTGACCACAACAATGCTGCCTGTGTACCCATGTAACCTATTTAAAACTGCATAGAGCCTATTTTTATTTATTTTAGGCCCAGTAAGCCTGTCTGCGTTCCCTCCTTGCAATTGTCGTCCGCTGACCACACCAATGCTGCCTGTGTACCCCTGCGAGATAACTCTAATTGCCTTGAGCCTATTTTTATTTATTTTAGGCCCAGTAAGCCTGTCTGCCGCTCCCTGGTGTTGTCCTCCACTGTATAAATCTGAGATTCAACCTTCTGGCTCTCATTAAGTATTTGTTGGTAAAAATTGGTGGTTGGGGCCTACTAACGGTGTCTGCCGCTCCCTGGTGTTGTCCTCCACTGTATAAATCTGAGCTTCAACCTTCTGGCTCTCAATAAGTATCTGTTGGTAAAAATTGGTGGTTGGGGCCTACTAACGGTGTCTGCCGCTCCCTGGTGTTGTCCTCCACTGTGTAAATCTGAGCTTCAACCTTCTGGCTCTCATTAAGTATCTGTTGGTAAAAATTGGTGGTTGGGGCCTACTAACGGTGTCTGCCGCTCCCTGGTGTTGTCCTCCACTGTACAAATCTGAGCTTCAACCTTCTGGCTCTCATTAAGTATCTGTTGGTAAAAATTGGTGATTGGGGCCTACTAATGGTGTCTGCCGCTCCTGGGTGTTCTCCTCCTCCTGAGTGTTCTCCTCCTCCTTGGTGTTCTCCTCCAGGTTTCCTTGTCTGAGCTTCAACCTTCTGGCTCTCATTAAGTATCTGTTGGTAAAAATTGGTGGTTGGTGCCTACTAACGGTGTGTGCCGCTCCATGGTGTTGTCCTCCACTGTATAAAGCTGAGCTTCAATCTTAAAGCTCTCGTTAAGTAGTTGTTTTTAAAATGTGTGGTTGGGCCCTTAAAATAGTGTCTGACGCTACTGGGTTTTCTCCTGTTTTGTTGTCACGACCTTCAATGTTCAGGCATTCGGCTTACATTTTAAATAATTAAACTGCAGTTGGCCTACTACTTTGGTTGGGCCTAGTAACGGTGTGTGCCGCACCTTGGTGTTGTCCTGTGTTATTTTCCTGACCTTTAATCTTCAGGCTTTTGGCCTTCATTTGTAATATTAAACTGCATAGGGCCTACTAGTGTGGTTCGGCCCTACTAATGGTGTCTGTCTGCCGCTCCTGGGTTTTCTACTCCACTGAACTAAGCAATGTCACCTGGTTAGTCCTGTTACCAATTTTGACCTGCATTTTACCCACTTTATTATTTGGGCCTATATCAGTGTTTCCGCCTCATCCTGCCCATTGCCCAGCCGGTGCTAGATGAGTCTTGTGGTACTTTGACCCAGACCACTACATTCCCTGTTATGATCCCAATGGCAGAGGATCTCTGATATTCCGGCAAGATAGCAAAAATATAAATACTGCCCTAGGGAGGTGGAAACTGGGCTAACCGCATACCTGATCCTAACACAAACAACTAAAAGTAGCCGGTGAACGTGCCTACGTTGGTTCTAGACGTCTCGAGCCAGCCGGAGAACTGACTACCCCTAGAGAGAAAAAATAAGACCTCACTTGCCTCTAGAGAAATTGAACCCCAAAGATATAGAAAGCCCTCAACAAATAATAACGGTGAGGCAAGAGGAAAGCACAAACGTAGAGATGAACTAGATACAGCAAAGTGAGGCCCAATAATCTAAATAGCAGAAAATAGATAGTGGACTATGCGGTTAGCAGAAAACCCTACAAAAACATCCACGCTGAACATTCAAGAACCCCCACACCGACTGACGGTGTGGAGGGAGAATATCAGCCCCCTAGAGCTTCCAGCGAGTCAGAAAATCAAATGTAAAGCAAGCTGGACAAAAACACTGAATAATGCAAACGATCCAAATTGTACAAAACAGACTTAGCTTTTCTTGCATGAGGCAGACTGAAAGGAATCCGGAGGAGACCATATAGGTCTGGATACAACGATGCCAGGCAAGAGACTGAGTCCAGAGGAGACTTAAATAGGGAACACCCGCTGCTTAACGACACAGCTGGAGCTCAGGCCTGCAACAAGACATGCCTAACACAATACCGTTAGTGACCACCAGAGGGAGCCCAGAAACACAGTTCACAACAGTACCCCCCCCTTGAGGAGGGGTCACCAAACCCTCACCAAGACCCCCAGGGCGATCAGGATGAGCAGCGTGATAGGCATGAACCAAATCAGCCGCATGAACATCAGAGGCGACAACCCAGGAATTATCCTCCTGACCATAGCCTTTCCATTTAACTAAATACTGGAGTTTCCATCTAGAGATACGAGAATCCAGAATCTTCTCCACCACGTACTCCAACTCGCCCTCAACCAAAACCGGGGCAGGAGGCTCAACAGCAGGAAACATAGGCACCACGTACCGCCACAACAAGGACCTATGGAACACATTATGAATAGCAAATGACGCTGGAAGGTCCAAGCGAAAAGACACCGGGTTAAGGATTTCCAAAATCTTATAAGGACCGATAAAGCGAGGCTTGAACTTAGGAGAGGAGACTTTCAAAGGAACATGCCGAGAAGACAACCAAACCAAATCCCCAACACGAAGTCGGGGACCCACACCGCGGCGGCGGTTGGCAAAACGCTGGGCCTTGTCTTGTGACAATTTCAAATTGTCCACCACATGGTTCCAAATCCGCTGCAACCTATCCACCACAGAATCAACCCCAGGACAGTCAGAAGGTTCAACCTGGCCCGAGGAGAAACGAGGATGAAAACCAGAGTTGCAAAAAAAGGGTGAAACCAAGGTGGCAGAACTAGCCCGATTATTAAGGGCAAACTCAGGCAGTGGCAAAAAGGTAACCCAGTCGTCCTGATCAGCAGAAACAAAACATCTCAAATAAGTCTCCAACGTCTGATTAGTTCGCTCGGTCTGGCCATTAGTCTGAGGATGAAAAGCCGACGAAAAAGAGAAATCAATACCCATCTTAGCACAAAAGGATCGCCAGAATCTGGACACAAACTGGGATCCTCTGTCAGATACAATATTCTCAGGGATGCCATGCAAACGAACCACATTCTGAAAGAACAAAGGGACCAAATCAGAGGAGGAAGGCAACTTAGGCAAGGGCACCAAATGAACCATTTTAGAAAAACGATCGCACACCACCCAGATGACAGACATCTTCCGAGATACCGGAAGATCCGAAATGAAATCCATGGAAATGTGCGTCCAAGGCCTCTTTGGGATAGGCAAGGGTAAAAGCAACCCGCTGGCACGAGAACAGCAAGGCTTAGCCCGAGCACAAATCCCACAGGACTGCACAAAAGAACGCACATCCGGCGACAAGGAAGGCCACCAAAAGGACCTAGCCACCAAATCTCTGGTACCGAAAATCCCAGGATGTTCCGTCAACACCGAAGAATGAACCTCAGAAAAAACTCTGCTGGTCCATCCATCAGGGACAAACAATCTCTCCGGTGGACAACGATCAGGCCTATCAGCCTGAAATTTTTGCAGCCCTCGTCGCAAATCTGGGGAATTGGCAGACAAAATCACTCCCTCTCTGAGAATACCAGCCGGCTCAGAGACTCCCGGAGAGTTAGGCACAAAACTCCTAGAAAGTGCATCAGCCTTCACGTTCTTCGAACCAGGCAGGTACGAGACCACAAAGTCAAAACGGGAGAAAAACAACGACCAACGAGCCTGTCTAGGATTCAGGCGCTTGGCAGACTCGAGGTAAATCAGATTTTTATGATCAGTCAAGACCACCACACGATGTCTAGCTCCCTCAAGCCAATGTCGCCACTCCTCAAATGACCAGTTCATAGCCAACAACTCCCGATTACCAACATCGTAGTTCCGCTCAGCAGGCGAAAATTTCCTTGAAAAGAAGGTGCATGGCTTCATCACGGAGCCATCAGAACTTTTTTGCGACAAAACAGCCCCTGCACCAATCTCAGAAGCATCAACTTCAACCTGGAAGGGAAGAGAGACATCCGGCTGGCACAAGACTGGCGCTGAAGTAAACCGACGCTTCAGCTCCCGAAAGGCCTCCACGGCCGCAGGAGACCAGTTCGCAACATCAGAACCCTTCTTAGTCATATCCGTCAAAGGTTTAACCACGCTGGAGAAATTAGCGATAAAACGACGGTAAAAATTAGCAAAGCCCAAGAACTTCTGCAGGCTCTTAACAGACGTGGGCTGAGTCCAGTCATGAATGGCACGGACCTTGACTGGGTCCATCTCCACAGTAGAAGGGGAAAAAATAAAACCCAAAAAAGAAACCTTCTGTACCCCAAAGATACATTTTGAGCCCTTCACAAATAGAGCATTCTCCCGCAGAACCTGAAACACCATCCTGACCTGGTTCACATGGGACTCCCAATCATCAGAAAAAACCAAAATATCATCCAGATAAATAATCATAAATTTATCCAGATATTTCCGGAAGATGTCATGCATGAAGGACTGAAACACAGAAGGAGCATTAGATAATCCGAAAGGCATCACCAGGTACTCAAAATGACCCTCGGGCGTATTAAATGCCGTTTTCCATTCATCTCCCTGCTTTATGCGCACAAGGTTATACGCACCACGAAGATCTATCTTGGTGAACCAACTGGATCCCTTAATCCGAGCAAACAAATCAGACAACAATGGCAAAGGATACTGAAATTTAACCGTGATCTTATTCAGAAGACGATAATCAATACAATGTCTCAGAGACCCGTCTTTCTTGCCCACAAAAAAGAATCCTGCACCAAGAGGGGACGAGGATGGGCGAATATGTCCCTTCTCCAAAGACTCCTTTATATAACTCCGCATCGCGGCATGCTCTGGCACAGATAAATTAAAGAGTCGTCCCTTAGGAAACTTACTACCAGGAATCAAATCTGTAGCACAATCACAGTCCCTATGAGGAGGAAGGGCACTGGACCTGGCCTCATTAAATACATCCTGAAAGTCTGACAAAAACTCAGGGATCTCAGAAGGGGTAGAAGAAGCAATAGACACCAATGGAGAATCGCCATGAATCCCCTGACACCCCCAACTAGACACAGTCATAGCTTTCCAATCTAAAACTGGATCATGGGCCTGCAACCATGGCAGACCCAAAACGACAACATCATGCATTTTATGCAGTACCAGAAAACAAATCACCTCCTGATGTACAGGAGTCATGCACATGGTCACTTGCGTCCAATACTGAGGTTTATTCTCTGCCAATGGCGCAGAATCAATTCCCCTAAGAGGAATAGGATTTTCCAAAGGCTCCAGGACAAAACCGCAGCGCTTGGCAAACGACAAATCCATCAGACTTAAAGCAGCACCAGAATCCACAAAAGCCATAACTGAGTAAGAAGATAATGAACAAATTAAAGTCACCGACAAAATAAACTTAGGCTGAAAAGTACCAATGGTGACAGGATTAACTTCTTTTTTTAAACGTTTAGAGCATGCTGAGATAACATGTGTTGAATCACCACAGTAGAAACACAACCCATTTTGACGTCTATGATTTTGTCGCTCGGCTCTGGTCAAAATTCTGTCACATTGCATAGAATCAGGTGACCGTTCAGACAGCACCGCCAAAGGATTAACAGATTTGCGCTCCCGCAAACGTCGATCAATTTGAATGGCCAGAGCCATTGAATCATTCAGACCTGTAGGGATAGGAAACCCCACCATCACATCTTTAATGGCTTCAGAAAGACCATTTCTGAAACCATTGAGTAAGCACGGACCATTTCCGAAATTTTTGGCAATATACCTCAGCTTCGTCCTGACCCTGAGAGATAGCCAGCAACATTTTTTCAGCCTGATTTTCAAGATTAGGCTCCTCATAAAGCAAACCAAGCGCCAGGAAAAAAGCATCAACATTCACCAATGCAGGATCTCCTGGCACCAGAGAGAAGGCCCAATCCTGAGGGTCGCCGCGCAAGAAGGAAATAACAATCTTAACTTGCTGAGCAGAATCACCAGAGGAACTAAAATTCAGGAATTTAGATCTATCTCCAAAAAACGGCTCAGGAATAGGTATTTTTGGTTCAGACATAGGGCTATGGATAACAAAATCCTGAATGCTTTGCACCCTAGCAGCAAGCTGATCCACACTAGAAGTCAGAGTCTGGACATTCATATCTGCAGCAGAGTTTCAGCCACTCAGAGAAAAAGAGGATGGAAGAAGCTAGGCAAACTGCAGCAAAAAAAACACAAAAAAACAAAAACTCAGAACTTCTTTTTAATCCCGCTTCTGTGATGCATTAAACATTTTCTTTTGGCCTGGCATTCTGTTATGATCCCAATGGCAGAGGATCTCTGATATTCCGGCAAGATAGCAAAAATATAAATACTGCTCTAGGGAGGTGGAAACTGGGCTAACCGCATACCTGATCCTAACACAAACAACTAATAGTAGCCGGTGAACGTGCCTACGTTGGTTCTAGACGTCTCGAGCCAGCCGGAGAACTGACTACCCCTAGAGAGAAAAAATAAGACCTCACTTGCCTCTAGAGAAATTGAACCCCATAGATATAGAAAGCCCTCAACAAATAATAACGGTGAGGCAAGAGGAAAGCACAAACGTAGAGATGAACTAGATACAGCAAAGTGAGGCCCAATAATCTAAATAGCAGAAAATAGATAGTGGACTATGCGGTTAGCAGAAAACCCTACAAAAACATCCACGCTGAACATTCAAGAACCCCCACACCGACTGACGGTGTGGAGGGAGAATATCAGCCCCCTAGAGCTTCCAGCGAGTCAGAAAATCAAATGTAAAGCAAGCTGGACAAAAACACTGAATAATGCAAACGATCCAAATTGTACAAAACAGACTTAGCTTTTCTTGCATGAGGCAGACTGAAAGGAATCCGGAGGAGACCATATAGGTCTGGATACAACGATGCCAGGCAAGAGACTGAGTCCAGAGGAGACTTAAATAGGGAACACCCGCTGCTTAACGACACAGCTGGAGCTCAGGCCTGCAACAAGACATGCCTAACACAATACCGTTAGTGACCACCAGAGGGAGCCCAGAAACACAGTTCACAACAATTCCCCTTGCATGCTACACAGCCACAATCTGACCCTGCTGAAAGTCAGGTTCCCCTTCCTGCATACTATACCACCTTACACAGTGACAAAGAGGAAGGTGCAGATGAAAGTGCAGGTTTCTTCAACATGTAGGGGGGCATACTCTTTGGCGACGTCACAGGCACAGGGCCCCTTAGAGTACGCAAAAGTGTCGCTGCTGGTGGGAGGCGCCCCCACCGTGCAAACACACCACCGTACTTTGAGGGGCCCTGTGCCAGTGCCAATGAGAACGAGTGGGCCTTCCTGCTTGCTCAGGATCACAGCACTTGCAAAGTTGACATACCTCTCACTGCTCCACCGCCGTGACGTAGTCCACGTTTCCTGGGCCCACTAAAACCTTGAAGCAGCCCTACCCCCCAAAACTTTTGCCAAATGACCCCCAGTTTCCAATGCCCAACTATTATTATAAAGTTAATTAACCCCTTCACCCCAAAGCCTGTTTTCACCTAAGTCACACGGCCAATTTTTAGAATTCTGACCACTGTCAATTTATGAGGTCATAACTCTAAAACTCTTCAACGGATCCTTGTGATTCTGACATTGTTTTCTCGAGACATATTGTACTTCATGACAGTGGTAAAACTTCTTCGATATGACTTGCATTTATTTGTGAAAAAACAAAAATTTGTCGAAAATTATGAAAATTTAGCAATTTTCAAATTTTTAGTTTTTATGCCCTTAAATTAGAGAGTTATATCTCATAATATAGTTAATAAACAACATTTCCCACATGTCTGCTTTACATCAGCACAATTTTGGAAACATAATTTTTTTTTGTTAGGGAGTTATAAGGGTTAAAAGTTGACCAGCAATTTCTCATTTTTGCAACAAAATTTGCAAAACCATTTTTTTACTGACCACCTCACACTTGAAGTGACTTTGAGGGGTCTATATGACAGAAAATGCCCAAAAGTGACACCATTCTAAAAACTGCACCCCTCAAGGTACTCAAAACCATATTCAAAAAGTTTATTAACCCTTCAGGTGCTTCACAGGAATTTTTGGACTGTTTAAAAAAAATTGAACATTCAACTTTTTTTTCACAAAATTTTTACTTCAGATCCAATTTGTTTTATTTTACCAAGGGTAACAGGAGAAATTGGACCAAAAAAGTCGTTGTACAATTTGTCCTGAGTACGCTGATACCCCACATGTTGGGGTAAACCATTGATTGGGCACATGGCAGAGCTCAGAAGGGAAGGAGCGCCATTTGACTTTTCAATGCAAGATTTGCTGGAATTGAGATCGGAACCCATGTTGCAATTGGAGAGCCCCTGATGTGCCTAAACAGTGGAAACTCCCACAAGTGACACCATTTTGGAAAGTAGACCCTCTAAGGAACTAATCTAGATGTGTGTTGAGCACTTTGAACCTCCAAGTGCTTCACAGAAGTTTATAATGTAGAGCCGTAAAAAAAATTCATATTAATTTTCACAAAAAATGATCTTTTTGCCCCAAATTTTTTATTTTCCCAAGGGTAACAGGATAAATTGGACCCCAAAAGTTGTTGTGCAATTTGTCCTGAGTACGCTGATATTTCATATATGGGGATAAACCACTGTTTGGGCGCATGGCAGAGCTCATAAAGGGAAGGAGCGCCATTTGACTTTTCAATGCAAAATTGGCTGGAATTGAGATCGGAACCCATGTCGTGTTTGGAGAGCCCCTGACGTGCCTAAACAGTGAAAACCCCCACAAGTGACACCATTTTGGAAAGAAGACCCCCTAAGGAACTTATCTAGATGTGTGGTGAGCACTTTTAACTCCCAATTGTTTCACTAAAGTTTAGAATGTAGCGCTGTGAAAATTAAAAAATCATTTTTTCTTTCCACAAAATGATGTTTTAGCCTGCAATTTTTTTTTTCCCAAGGGTAACAGGAGAAATTGGACCACAAAAGTTATTGTCCAATTTGTCCTGAGTACGCTGATACCCCATACACTGGGGGGAACCACTGTTTGGGCACACGGCAGAGCTCGGAAGGGAAGGAGCGCCGTTTGAAATGCAGACTTAGATGGATTGGTCTGCAGGTGTCATGTTGCATTTGCAGAGCCCCTGATGTACCTAAACAGTAGAAACCCCCCACAAGTGACCCCATATTGGAAACTAGACCCCCCGAGGAACTTATCTAGATGTGTTGTGAGAACTTTGAACCAACTAGTGTTTCACTACAGTTTATCACGCAGAGCCGCGAAAATAAAAAATATTTTTTTTTCCACGAAAATGATATTTTAGCCTCCACGTTTTTATTTTCCCAAGGGTAACAGGAGAAATTGGACAACAAAAGTTATTGTCCAATTTGTCCTGAGTACGCTGATACCCCATACATTGGGGGGACCACTGTTTGGGCGCACGGCAGAGCTCGGAAGGGAAGGAGCGCCGTTTGAAATGCAGACTTAGATGGATTGGTCTGCAGATGTCATGTTGCATTTGCAGAGCCCCTGATGTACCTAAACAGTAGAAACCCCCCACAAGTGACCCCATATTGGAAACTAGACCCCCCGAGGAACTTATCTAGATGTGTTGTGAGAACTTTGAACCAACTAGTGTTTCACTACAGTTTATCACGCAGAGCCGCGAAAATAAAAAAAATTTTTTTTTCCACGAAAATGATATTTTAGCCCCCACGTTTTTATTTTCCCAAGGGTAACAGGACAAATTGGACCACAAAAGTTGTTGTCCAACTTGTCCTGAGAACGCTGATACCCCATATGTTGGGGGGAACCACTGTTTGGGCGCACAGGAGAACTCAGAAGGGAAGGAGCACTGTTTTAGTTTTTCAAAGCAGAATTGGCTGAAATTGAGATCGGACGCCATGTCGCGTTTGGAGAGCCCCTGATGTGCCTAAACAGTGAAAACTCCCCAATTCTAACTGAAACCCTAACCCCAACCCTAACCCCAGCCTTAACCCTAGCCCTAACCCCAACCCTAGCCCTAACACTAATCCTAACCCTAGCGCTACTTTCACACTAGCGTTTTTTTGCATGCGTCGCAATGCGTCGTTTTGGCAAAAAAACGCATCCTGCAAAGTCATCTGCAGGATGCGTTTTTTCCCCATAGTCTAACATTAGTGACGCATTGCAATGTATTGACACACGTCGCAACCGTCCTGCGACGGTTGCGTCATGTTGTGGCGGACCGCCGGCAGCAAAAAACATTACATGTAACTTATTTTGTGCCGACGGTGCACCATTTCTGATCGCGCATGCGCGGCTGGAACTCCGCCCCACCTCCCCGCACCTCACAATGGGGCAGCGGATGCGTGGAAAAACAGCATCCGCTGCCCCCGTTGTGCGGCGCTTGCACAGTATGCGTCGGTATGTCGGGCCGACGCAGCGCGACGGCCCCGTACCAACGCTAGTGTGAAAGTAGCCTAACAGGAAAATGGAAATAAATATATTTTTTAAAATTTTATTATTTTTCCCTAACTAAGGGGGTGATGAAGGGGGATTTGATTTACTTTTATAGCGTTTGTTAGCGGATTTTTATGGTTGGCAGCCATCACACACTAAAAGGCGCTTTTTATTGCAAATAATAGTTTTTGCATCACCACATTTTGAGAGCTATAATTTTTCCATGTTTTGGTCCACAGAGTCATTGCGGGACGAGTTGACGTTTTTATTGGTACCATTTTCGCGCACATGACATTTTTTGATCGCTTTTTATTCCGATTTTTGCGAGGCGGAATGAACAAAAACCAGCAATTCCTGAAATTCCTTTAGGGGGGGCGTTTATACCGTTACGCGTTTGGTAAAAAGGATAAAGCAGTTTTATTCTTTGGGTCAGTACGATTACAGCGATACCTCATTTATGTAATTTTTTTATGTTTTGTCGCTTTTACACAATAAAAACTATTTTATATAAAAAAATAATTGTTTTTGCATCGCTTTATTCTGAGAGCTATAACTTTTTTATTTTTCTGCTAATGATGCTGTATGGTGGCTTTTTTTTTGCGGGACAAGATGACGTTTTCAGCGGTACCATGGTTATTTATATCTGTCTTTTTGATCGCGTGTTATTCCACTTTTTGTTTGGCGGTATGAGAATAAAGCGTTGTTTTTTGCCTCGTTTTTTTTTTTTTTTTTACGGTGTTCACTGAAGGGGTTAACTAGTGATATAGTTTTATAGGTGGGGTCGTTACGGACGCGGCGATACCAAATATGTGTACTTTTATTGTGTGATTTTTTTTTATTTAGATAAAGAAATGTATTTATGGGAATATTTTTTTTTTCTTTATTTATGAATTTTTTTTTATTTTTTTTTTACACATGTGGAAATTTTTTTTTTTACTTTTTTACTTTGTCCCAGGGGGGGACATCACAGATCGGTGATCTGACAGTGTGCACAGCACTCTGTCAGATCACCGATCTGACAGACAAGGGCAGAGGCTTGCCGGCACCTGCTATTAGGAATTCTCTGCAGGCGCCGGCAAGCTAGGGCATCTCATGACCCGGAAGGAGTCCCGCGGCCATCTTGGATCCGGGAACTCCTTCCAGGTCACCGGAGCAGCGCGATCTCATCGCGCTGCTCCGGTGGGAGAGCGCAGGGAGCCCCCGTCCCTGCGCGATCCCCCTCTATGCCGCTGTCACTATTGACAGCGGCATCAGAGGGGTTAAATGCCCGCGATCGGCGATAGCGCCGATCGTGGGCATTGCTGCGGGGTGTTAGCTGTCATATACAGCTGACACCCGCACCCGATCACCGCGGCGCTCAGCGTGAGACCGCGGTGATCGGGGCGCCGTATTAGTACTGCAGCTGGCACTAATGCAGTGCCGGCAGCGCAGTACTAGTACGGTGCATGTCGGGAAGGGGTTAAGATTGACAAGCTTCAGAAACAAGAATGGATGTTTTTGGCATTAAAATGGGCACTGTAGGTGTTTTCCTGGCCTCCACTCACTGCCGACTATGCTTCCCCATTGATTAGCATTGGGTTTCATGTTTCGGTCGATCCCCGACTTTTCGCGATAATCGGCCGACTTCACTCGACTCGACTTTGGACAAAGTCGTGTTTCGCAAAACCCGACTCGATCTTAAAAAAATGAAAGTCACTCAACCCTACTCACAACTACAGCATCCATCACTGACAACTATGAGTACAGTATCTAAATTGCCAACCACAGAGAGGACGATGATCTTATGATGCTAAGATGAACTGTGTTATTATGTTTTATTATGTTCCAGTGGTTTCCTATCACCTATAAGACTTCCATGAAAGCTGGTGAACAATCAGGTAATTGTCAGGACGTTACAACTCTGACATGTGTCCTGTGCACTAAAGACTGGTTATGGTGCTATGATTAGCAGGGAAGAGTCAATGTAACCCTTGCTGTGCCGACCAAAGACGTCACACCTGTTCCAAGACCAATGCGGATGATATGGAGAGTCCAGATCCAAGGCAAGCCAATGTAAGTCCAGGTCTCTAAAGGTGACATTGCACAGATATTAAAGCTACATTTCATCTATGAACTTTGTTTTCTTATCAACATTTGAATTTATGGACTTTGACACATGACACACAGTCTCTACAATATCTACATGATATCATCTATTTCAAAAGAATTATAATAAAGATTGTTTTAAAAGAACCAAGAAGAAGACATCAAGATGAAGACCAGATGACATCAGATGATGATCAGACCTGAGATGCTTCAAGTAGATATAGGGAAGTATAATTATATTTTTTATATAAATATTGGTCACGGCTTACCATAACATGAATTTACATATCATTATATTATTGAGTACGTATAACAATATTATTATTATTATTTATATTATTATAAACATTAAATTATTTTGCCAAAGAAGAAGAAAAGAAGAAAGAAGATCTTATTAATATGTTTACTTTGAGGGTTCCAATCAATGTCTGTTACCCTCAAAAGGGGGAATTGTTAAATATTAATTATGAATTGAATTATTCTTAATCTCAATTCTGTACTGAGCACATTGCTTCTTGCTGACATTACAAAGCTATTTCTCTGTGTGTAGCTCAAAGTATAAGTCAACACCATATAAAGGGGAACACGTGGTCTGTGGGACATATAAATAACGTCTATTAGGAGGGTGTGGGGCTTTTGTCACATGGGGGCTGTCACCTCCTGCCTTCACCATCATTCTCCATGGATATCAGACAAGTCACACAAGGAAGCAACAGGTGGTAGCCATGATGATTTCAGATTTCACACAGACAGACGGCTTTTACCATTCAGAACTTTGGGAAAGATGAGTTACAAGCGCTGACATTTACACATGGACAATCTGTTCGTAACTATTTCATCTATTTTTATGTTTTGCTGCAATTTGGTTTTTCTGTGGACAATTCAATAAACCACAACATTTTTATGAGAATATCATGACATTTTTCTTTAAGAGTAATGCACCTGATAAAGTCCTGATTAAATAAATGTGCAAAATAAGCATATTTAACAATCTCTACCCCCTATTACAATCGCTTTACTCTTATCTTTAATCCAAGCTACTAAACTTTACTATATTCCTAAATTACAGAAATGGACCTTATATGTTATTCTACATATGTATTGTTATGACTAGCTCAAGTTAATAAGGCGCTCTTGTTGAAAGCCGGTTAAATTGAATGAATCATCCACCTTGTTATAATAATTGTAGTATTGTATTCTTTTTATTTGAGCTACTAGCTCTACTGGTTTGTTAAAATGCATTAAAATTCAATAAAAAGACCATTGAAAAGAAAATAAATATGATTCTCTGGTCTGATTAGATGAATAAAGACATTTTTGGTGATAATTATAAGCGGTATGTGTGGAGAAAACCAGGCACTGCTTCTCACCTGTGCAATACAATCCCAACAGTGAAACATGGTGGTGGCAGCTTCATTCTATGGGGGTGTTTTTCAGCTGCAGGGACAGGATGACTGTTTGTCATTGAAGGAAACATTAATGCGGCCAAGTACAGAGATATCCTGGATGAAAACTTCTTGCAGAGTGCTCTGAACCTCAGACTTGGCCAAAAGTTCACCTTCCAACAAGACAATGACACTAAGCACACAGCTAAAATGACAAAGGAGTAGCTTCAGAACAAATATGTGACCATTCTTGACTGGCCCAGTCAGAGCCCTGACCTAAATCCAATATAGCATCTCTGGAGAGACCAGAAAATAGCTGTCCACCAATGTTCACCATCCAACCTGACGGAACTGGAGAGGATCTGCAAGGAAGAATGGCAGAGGATCCCCAAATCCAGGTGTGAAAAACTTGTTGCATTATTCCCAAGAAGACTCATGGCTGTACTAGCTCAAAAGGGTGCTTCTACTCAATACTGAGCAAATGGTCTGAATACTTATGACCGTGTGATATTTCAGTTTTTTTTTAAATAAATTTGCAAAAATTGCTACATTTCTGCTTTCTTCAGTCAAGATGGGGTACAGAGTGTACATTAATGAGAAAAAAAATGAACTTTTTTGAATTTACCAAATGGCTGCAATGAAACAAAGAGTGAAAAATTGGAAGGGGTATGGAAACTTTCCTCTCTCCTCCTGTACCAGTTATGACTTGTATTGTTTAAGAATATTGTACTTGTTTTTATTATGCATACCCCTCCTCACATGTAAAGCGCCATGGAATAAATGGCGCTATAACAATAAATAATAATAATAATAATAATAATAATAATAAAACCCACTGTATGTTATGGGACGTGAGGGGGTTAAAATTTTGAAATAATTCTTCTTTGTATGTGACAAAAGCCTGGCATATTAACAGGGGTGTGAAGACTGTTTATTAGCTAACCATGGCATGGTGTAAGGGTACCTTCCCACTTTCAGGATTTACTACAGTTTTGACTTTGTGTATTTATGCAGCGTCAAAATCACAGTGTCCAGATGATACAGCATAGTGGATGGCATTTCTAGCATCTATGTGCACCTGCAGATCACCCGAGGAAACTGACATGCAGCGCGTCTTTCAGGTCCGCAGCATGTCAATTTCTCTTGCAGAGGGGCTAGTCAGTAGAAATTTCCACAATATAATTATTGGATGCGGTAAATCCGCATGATTCCGTGAACACATGCTGATTTACCTGCTTTCAATAGAACGCAGGGTTTTAGACATAGCAAAAATATGCTGCATCCACAACGCTGCTACTTCTGGATTGTGGGCACATACCCCAAGAGAAAATTAATATGTATAATGTGCCTAGCTACTTGCTTTAATGCCTTTGGCATTTCAATAAGTTTATCACAATTTTGACATTTTGAACAGAGTTATAAATTCATGCATTTTAAGACACAATTGAAAAATCTCTAAAATTGCTACATTTTTGACAGTTTTTTCTTGTTTCTATGTGCATATACCTTTCGACTTTTCATGATAAAGTATCACAAACTTGTGAGGTTTTTTTAAACTTCAGAAAACAAATAAATTGCAATCAAGCATACTTATGCACAACTGAACTTCAGTCTATACAAAATCTATATAGAAATAAATGGAACTCTACTAACTTTATGCAACATTCCAGTTTCCAATAAATTAAAATATTTTGAAAAAAAAGCTAAAATAATTTTGCATATATCTTTGATTAAATCAAACGTCCTTAACCTTTGTCCAAACAATGGACTATTTCCAAATCTTCCAGATCCATTTTGGCTAAATCTATTTTTGCTTTGGCCTATGAATGGACAAACATGAGACATGATGAATAGCAAAAGAGAGCAAGTTGACACTACTAATAACAGAATAATATAACAAGGTAATATGCCAAGTAGAGATAAGGGGATCGATCTATGAAAGATCAACTTTGATTCAGGATTACAGGTAATTGAAAATTGAAATATTGTGCAAACTGATTTGTGATTTATTAAATAATGATAATAATAAAAACCCCGGCACCAATTAATTTACTGCTGAGACTCAGAGAATTGTTAATAATGTCAAGTGCAGCCAGGTGGGCTTCGACATAATGCCTGACAGCTACCATAACACATGGACTAGTGCAGTCAATCTGGAGGGCTATCAGAGCAAGTATAAAAGATGGAGGCTGGCCAAGGACCACCATTTTATGCTTGTACAATGTATGGATAGCAAGTCAGAGTGCACAGCTTATTCCACATAGGGATAATACAAGGCCTAGTCTGATTATAGTGTACCTTTATAGCGCCAGAGTCCCTGCACACTTCTCCTCTCCCCGGCAGGGATGTCGAATCCCTCAATGCCGTGGCCCCCATCCTGTACTTCCTCCTCCTTCCTCTTGAGTTGCTGCCCAGAGTATGTGCACATCACACAGATCCCCAGGCACTGTGTTTAGGGTTCATGTGCACGATCTCCCTCCTTCTTAAAGGTGCAGCGCCATCATAAAATGTGGCCAACCAATGGCTGGGAGACCCTTTTTATTTAAGGCACCCCCACCTGCATGGAGGTGCCTCTGCAACATTGTTAGTCTGTTCCCAACAAACTTGCGGGTTCTCAGGTCCTTGTCCATTAGTACCTGCTAGTTCCACTAGTGTCTGCCCGTCTCTAGCCCCACCTGCTGGTTGTAGCCTTGTTCCAGTTAGTCATTGCTAGTACCTTCCTTGTCAGTCTGTACTTCTGCCATAACCATCTGCACCTGCCGTGCCAGTCTGTGTATCAGCTGCAACCACCTGCACCTGCCATGCCAGTGTGTATATCACCCGGACCCGCCTGCACCTGCCGTGCCAATCTGTATATCAGCAAGACCCATATGTACTTGCCAGTGCTTATCTGTATTCCAGCCGTACCCATCTGCATCTGTGATTCCTGTGTTACTGCTGTGCCTGCCTGTATCAGCTGTACTCTTCTACCGAACCATTCCAGGTACCTGACTCTTGGGGGTCAGATGCCATGCGTTCAAGATCTGTCCTGGAGTAGCACCTGGTATCCATCAGGAAACAAGCATAACCCCACAACAGGGGGCTCTAGTGAAGAGTCAGGGGCTCACCTAGTCACACCCCTCCAGGCTTTCCTCAGACCACGGCTCAGTGATTCCACTACTCCCATTACAGTTTGCACAGGCAATGTAATCTGCTGGCTCTCGGGCTTCTTATTTCTCAGACCTGTACCAGGAGGTCTCCGGCAAGAAAGACTAGAAGGATAAAATCTTCTCCTACCTGCACCCATGTAGATACCATGACAGCTCGGGCATAAATCACACCTACCCAAGCTGTGACCACCTTGGCCATGACCCATCAGCCTTTCAGCTATGTACTTGGTTTTGGACCCTGTCTGTCAGCTCCCCCTGTTATGGTGGTGACCCTGTCCTATGTCACGGCTTTATCAATCAGTGCACACTGCACTTCGAACTCTTGGCTCATCAGTTCATTTCAGATTGGGAGAAAGTGATTTTCATCATGTCCCACCTCACTGGTGAAGCTCTGGCTCAATCGAATCTTCAGTCCTTTCTAGAAGCAAAGCAAATTGACATTAGGTTTCAGGAGCTTTCCAAGGAGGCGTCCCATGAGAGAAGACCTGTGCACCTGGCTCCTATCTTTCAAAGGTCAATCATACAGCAAGCCTCAGATTCTGCATCTTCCCCAGAGTCCATGCAAAATGACCAGGTGAAGATGACCAAGCATCGTGAAGAGGTCTGTCATGCCAAAGGAAGGTGC
Organism: Ranitomeya variabilis; assembly: GCF_051348905.1. Lineage (NCBI taxonomy): Eukaryota > Metazoa > Chordata > Amphibia > Anura > Dendrobatidae > Ranitomeya > Ranitomeya variabilis. Next base: position 993,848,946 of record NC_135232.1, on the reverse strand, counting down.
TTCTATGGTGGCAGTCCTGAGCATATAATCCCCTCATGCTGAGAGATTTTGGGAAACTCCAGAGCCTAGGGTCTATTGGAAAGGGCACCCTGGGTGAGTCACTCCTCTCCATCGCAGACACTGACAGTATCCATTTTCTGTGGCAACATTCATTTTGTTCACTCGGCCTACCTCGACTCTGGCTTCACAGATAGTCTCATTCAACAGGCCATTGTGGAATGGTATCAAATCCCGATCCTAGATCTACAGGATCCATTGGTGGTTTCATCGATGGAAAACCTCTTAACACAGTAACATAGTAACATAGTTATTAAGGTTGAAGGAAGACTTTAAGTCCATCGAGTTCAACCCATAGCCTAACCTAACATGCCCTAACATGTTGATCTTTCCATTACCGAGCCTGTGGAACTTCAGGTAGGAATGCTGCACTTTCAGAAGATTCATCTCTATGTGCTATCAGGTATATCTCACCTTCTCTTCTGCTCCTAGGTCTGCCATGGCTGCGAAAACAGGAGCCTGTCTGGGACTGAAATTGTGGAGAAGTACTCTTTTGCATCTTATGCATATAATTTGCCTGGCTTGACTGCTGCATATTCGACATTCGCTGACATCTTTACAAAAAGGGGCTGAGATGCTACCATGCTGCCCTATTGATCTTCTTCCAGGTGCTTCCCTCCACATGGTCAAATCTATCCCTATTGCAAGCTGATACCTAAGCCATGTCCAAGCATATTAAGGAGAATCTTGTGAGTGGATTTATCCAGAAGTCTTCTTCCCTGGATGGAGGGATGGAGAGGGATTTTCTTTTGTTAGTAAAAAGGATGGTTCACTTTGACCCTGTATCGATTATAGGGGACTCAGCCAAATAACGATAAAAAAAACATGCTCTGTTTCTAATTTTTTAGTTGTTTGATCATCTTAAAAGTTCCAGAGTCTTCCTGAAAACAGACCTTCGGAGGGCATATAACCTGATCCAAATTCGCCAGGGAGTTGAATGGAAGATGGCCTTTAATACCCACGTTGGTCTTTATGAGCATCGTATAATCCCATTTGGTCTCTGTAATGCTCCAGCAATCTTTCAAGAACTGGAACGACTTCTTCCAGGATCTCCTCTACAAGTGTGTGGTAGTTTGTCTAGATGATAGATTGGTGATCTCTTTAGATCTGCCTTCACACGGGAGGGATGTTCTCCAGATTCTGCAAAGATTAAGGAGGAACCATCTGTACGCCAAATATGAAAAGTGCATCTTTGAGCAGACCTCTCTTTTATTTCTTGGGCACGTCATACCTGAGACCTTCCAGCAGATGGATCCAGAGAAGGTGTTCGCTGTCTTGAAGTGGCCCCATCCTGAAGGTCTGAAAGCTATAGAGCAGTTTCACAAATTCGCAATTTATTACTGCCAGGTCATTCTGTATTTCTCCTCTTGGACTGCTCCTATTTCTGCCCTGACCTGCAAGGGGGCCAACTCTAATATATGGACTCCAGATGCAGAGTACGTGTTTGTGTCTTTTAAACAGGCCTTCTCCTCAGCTCCTGTACTGCATAGACTGTACAATAATAACCAGTTCTTGTGGAAGTGGATGCCTTTTCCTCAGGGGCAAGAGTCATTCTTATCCAGAAGTCTCCTTCTGTCCATATGATGGCCAGTGGCTTTTTTCCAAAATGTTCTCAGCTCCAGAAACCAACTACTCGATAGGTGATTGAGAACTGTTAGCGATAAAACTTGCTCTGGAGGAGTAGAGATTCTTGCTTGAAGGACTCAGTCGTTATTTACACTGACCACAAGAATCTAGCCCATCTGCAGTCCCCACAGTGGCTAAATCCATGACAAGCCAGGTGGTCTCTCTTCTTCACCAGCTTCAACTTTATTTTTCATTTTTGGCCAGTTGATAAGAACGTCAAGGCGTTTTCACTCTCTAGGTCTTTTCTCTGTTCGGATCAGGAGGAAGAGCCTCAGCACATCATTGAGCCTTACAAGATAATTACGGTCTCTCCATTGGATTTGCCTTGGTTCCCATCCAGAAAAACTTACTTTGCTGAACCAGACAGGAAGCGGATGCTTCTATGGGTCACTCATCTAAGTTGATTGGCCATGCTGGACAGAGGAAAATGACTCTCCTCATTTGCTGACATTATTGGTGGTGACCCTGCGCAAGGATATTGTGGATTTCATCTCTGCCTGTCCCTCTTATGATCAGAACAAAACTCTGACACAGCTTCCAGCCGGTCAGCTACTTCCTTTGCCCATATCATCTGCTCCCTGGCAGCATATTGCAATGAATTTCATCACTGATTTTCTAATATCAACTAGGTGTACAATCATCTGGGTGGTTGTGGTTCACTTTTACAAGATGGCCCATTTCACTCCACTTCTCAGTCTGCTGTCTGCTCCGGTGCTTGCAGAGTTTATTCTACATATTTTCCACCTCCATTGTTTACTGCTCCATATAGTCTCGGATAATGGCATTCACTTTATTTCTCATTTCTGGAGGGCTACTTGCAAACAACTGAATGTAACTTTGGATTTCTCTTCCTCCTACCAACCTCAATCCAATTGGTAGACATAATGGGTCAATCAGATCCTGACCAACTTCCTGTGACACTTTGTCAATGCCCACCAAAGTGATTGGGTCAGACTTCTGCCTTGGATCAAATTTTCATGCAACAACCATATTAGTGCATCCTCTGATAAATCTCAATTTTTTGTGGTGTACGGTCAACATCCCAATATTCTGTTTCCTGTTTCTAATACCTCCAATATTCCTGCTGCTGAATCCCTCATCGGGGGATTTACTAAGATCTGGGAGGACTTCAAGATGACCTTATTGAAATCCTCTTAATGGATGAAGTGTCACGCAGAGAAAAGATGTCTGGGTCCACCTCTGTTTTGTCCTGGGACAAGGTTTGGCTGTCATATAAGCATGTCAGTCTCAAGTTACCCTCGCAAAAATTGGGTCCTCGCTTCATCTGTCTGTTTGAAGCTCAAAAGCAGATTAATCTTTTAGCCTACAGGCTCAAACTCCCAGCTGCTTTATGAATTCCCAGTTCATTTCATATGTCTCTCCTTAAGCCTATTGTCCTCAGACCTTTTTTCAGAGATCCTAGTCCCACTCTTGCTCTAGTCAGCACTGAAGATGTTTTTGAGGTAGAGAATATTCTGGTCCCCAAGAGGGTAAGACAAAAATCTTTTTTTCTTGTGGACTGGAAGGGGTTCGGCTCTGAGGAGAGGTTGTGGGAGCCCAGGGAAAACATCCATGCCCCTCTTCTGCTGGTGAGATTTCTAGCAGGATTGAAGAATTAAAGAAGAGGAGGTGTAAAGTTGGGGGTTACTGTAGTGCCAGCATCCCTGCATGCTTCTGTTCCCCGGCAGAGATGCCGACTCACTCATTGCCACAGCTCCTGTCCCCCACTTCCTCCTCCTTCCTCTCAGGCTTTGCTCTAGGTCTCTGCACAGCATGCAGATCCCTGGGCACTGTGCCTAGGGCACGCATGCTCCCTCTTTCTTAAAGGGGCCATGTGCCATCCTAAAGTGTCCTCAGCAAATGCCTGGGAGACACTTATTATTTTAGGCACCTCCACTTGCATGGAGGTGCCCGTGCAAACATTTATAGTCTTTTCCCAACACGCTTACTAGTCCTTAGGTTCCTGTCTGCTAGTACCAGCTGGTTTCACTAGTGTGTGCGCGTTCCTAGCACTACCTTTTGTTTTTTTCCTTGTTCCAGTCTGTCCTTGCTAATACCTGCCTTGTCAGTCTGTATTTCAGTCGAACCACCGGCACCTGCCATACCAGTCTGAATATCAGCTGGACCCACCTGCAAATACGGTGCCAGTTTATATATCAGTCGGACCTGCCAGCACTTGCTGTGCCAGTTTGTATATCACCCGCTCCTGTCTGCACCTGCTTTATAGTAATGTGATTCACAGCAAATCTATTCTCCGCAAATTAATTTATTCTGGAAAATTCAGCTGAGCTGGTTAATTCAAATTTCAAAAATTCCGCTAATCTCCAATGACAATTCTAACAGGTTGTCACTATTCATATTTCATTGGTGGTGCTTAGTTCTTGCAAATATGTAGATAATTCACAACTGTTGTTCAAAGGAAAAACAAGAAGACAGCACACAACACTTGATACAACTTGTTTTATCTTGTGAAAAACATTTCAGGGAAGGAACAAATGAAGAAATATTCCTAGGATGGACAGCCACGTATTATATCTTTAAGCATTTGTCTGATAAAGTGCCCTGCCTAAATATTTATTTTTAAATTCCAACCACTTTCATAATTGCTCTTATTTGCAAATTCCATATTGTAATCCTTATACTGTTAATATATATATATATATATATATATATATATATATGTATATATATATATTTTTTTTTTACTTTACTTCCTGAGACATCATTTTAGGGAAGTCTCAAACAGCACAGCATCAGGAGGACTTCCCGCAGCTTTTATCGCCCCTCCTGAAATGGGACTTTGTTAGGGGGTGGTGCTGCCATCGTTACCATGGCTTCTGTCTACTCTGTCCTCTGATGATGTCCGGAATCAATCTTAGTGGTAGAGGCAGGAAGAAGTGCCCACAGTGCTACAGCTTCTTTCACGGCTGCCACTCAGCTTCTGTTACTGCTGCCACTCAGTTTCTGTCATTACTGTCACAAAGCTTCTTTCACTGAAACACGACATCGTCAGGGAGCAATAATAGAAGCATAAAAGCAGGGATAGTAACAGTAACTCTACCTCCTGACGATGATCTTTTTAGGTGCCTTGAAATAAGCTATGGGGCAGCACAGCTATCACTCACTTTTCTTCTATGACCACCCCATGATAACGTCCTGTTTCAATGAAAGAAGCTTAAGTGCGACAGTGATAGCAGCTGTATGGCGACAGTGAAATAAGCTGCAGTGATGTGGTCAATAAAGCAAATAAGTGGTTAGGGATTAAAAATAGATATTTATACATGGATTTTTATGTATCAGAACATACCTCTAATAGCATGGTTTTTAGCCATAGTATGATGAGTATTAACTCTTGAGCGAAGGCCAAAGTGAGGCTTAGAATGAAAGAAAATGAGTGTTTTGGTTGGCGATAAAAAGAGAATATATTTGCAGCTGGCTGTAGTGAAACACTGTGACACAAACCAGAATTTTTATCACTTTCCTTGGAGCTGGCCACATTCCTGCGCTGTCAGACACAGCCATTGCACAGTTAGTTAGTTAGCCTTGGGCAGATTTTTCTCAGCATAGGCACATTTTTTAACACATCCCATTGTGAAACTTATTTTTATTCCAAGATCTATTTATTAAAGTGTAAAATTGTGCTTTGTTCGTGGGAAAATCCCTGTAAGCATAATGCTGTCCGTTGTTTGGGAAGCATGAATCGAGTGACAAGTTCCTTTTAAAGAGGAGATAAGGAATTTGATCTTGGACTCCAGAGAAAGGTAGTGGCCTTGTAGTTGCAAAGACTTTCAGAGGTGCTAAAGCATCGTCTATCAAGTGAGTATTGCAAACTTCCAAGCAGTGTGTATGCTGTGATTGGAGAGTTTCTCTGACTCATAGCAACACAAATGATCAAGGCAGAAATAGTCAGCCATTTGGTTGCAACCTGACTACTTCAAGAATTTGGACACCAGCAAGAACATGCTGTTCAATTTTTCAACTATTTTGCTGTTAATGTACAATATTCTCACCCTGCGGAAGTGAACTCATTTGGCTTTTGTACCACTGAAGTGACTATAACCACTCAGTCTGATGTGCATCTCTCTAGGAATAAGAAGTACTCCCTGCTTTAAACAAAAAGTGTCTGCATGATTTTTGTGGAGAGCAACTTCCAACATCAGAGACAGTGATAAAAAGATGAACAAATTAAATATTTATTTCTAGAATGCTTCAATGTAAGGTCCGTGTAATGTCGGTATACTGTTTTGCTTCCTCCCCTACCCAGGAGCTGTGGTATTATCTGACCATGTTCCTGCACAGTCAGACACGGCCATTACACAGTACAAAGCAAGGGGCACATTTATAAGATTATCTCAGCACAGGAACATTTTTAACACATCCAATTGTGGAACTTATTACTATTATTATTATGAAATCTATTGATTATGGGACAATCTTTTTAACATCATTGTATTGACTACCAGCTTTAATTTAAAACATTATATGGAGCTTGACTTCCTAATAGACCATGCAAGCAAAAAATTGTTGAAGAACTATACTTTTTGTCTGACTAAAGAGTGAAATAAGAAACATTGTTATACTGAGAAAATAATAATGATATTGAGCTTAAAGAAAACATGAAATGGAAGCAGAGAGACATCCTGGAGTTCTTCCATAAAAATGTCAAACAAATCAGTGGCCTTGAGTGATCAGAGAATTCCATACTTGATGGAGTATGACTGAGCCAAGCAGGAATTCAGAATCAGCCTCCTCTATTGATTGAGACAGGACTCCAAGAAGAAGTAAAAGCTCCAGGAGATCACATTCATAGTTACAAAAACCAACAGATATTCTTGTAAGACAAAGTAGAAAATGCAATATACTTTACTATTAATAGATAAATGATGACATATCAAGCTTTTCCATCAGTACTACTAATCATACGAAGATCTCTTACGTAAACAACGTTTTCAAAACTAATCCAATTATTAGAAAAAATAAATACATTTTGTCAGGTAAATTGCAGAAGGGTGTTTCATTCAATCCTCAAAATGTAGATAAACAAGCTCACCCATTGTGCCAAAATGTACATTCTCCAATGGCACTGCTGTTAACAATTATATGGAAGCACTGCGTTGTGCTAAATAAAACATTTCTAGTAGTAAATTTTCCTAAGATTGTAGGCAATCTATTCTTTTCTGAAACAAGTTCTGCTGCAGCAGCGGAGTTTTCTATAATGGAGCGTTCAGTGAGGAGAATTCAGATTCTGTAGAACCAGCTGCTCTAGACTGTTTTCAAGAGAATATGGAGCCTTATTTGTTAATTTTAGTCATTTAATGGTTCATATTACATTCCTTTTGAGGGTTTTGGCAGGGTGGAAAAATGATGATAGTGAAAAATATTTGCTATTAACCCCTTTCCAAAGTCCATTTTGTGTATAGGAAAAAAAAGAAATGTGTTTTTTTCCAGTTCAGACAGAATTTGAAAGCTTCAGTTGATCTTCAGCTGCTGATTGTCTGCAGAGGTGTGATGCCCCCTGCCAGTTGCTGATGCAAGAAGACAAGCGGTACAGACAGTACCAGAGCAGAATAGCGTCACCGGTCCAGGAGGTTACAAAAAATTAATACTTTGTGTTACCATATTATGAGACCCATTTGAAGTGCATACAACTTTGGAGATTGTTGAACAGAAGCCATGCACAATAAGTGACCCGTTAACTTTATTCTAGAAGTTAATACAATTACAGAAATACCAAATTTAGACATTTTTTTAATTTTCCTACTTTTGTGGAATAAAATCAATTTTCATTTTTTGTTTTGTTTTTGTATCCCCATATTCTGAATGCCAAAACTTTTTTTAAATTTTTTCATCAGCTAAACTGTATGAAGGCCTGCATTTTATGGAATCAGATATCCTTTTGGCATACATTCAATTTTTTTTATTGTTTTTTCCAATTTTAATGGTTACTGTATATTTTAACTAATGTAATATTTTTAAGCCTGGGGTCATTATGAATGTGGGAATAACAATTTTGAGTGTGTTTATATTACCTGATATTTTTTAGATAATAAAGAATTAGGAAATGGAAAAACAGTGCTTTTTAATTTTATTACTTTTATGTTTTTATCTATTTTTTTACCTATTATTTTACACCCACTCGGGGAGTTCAACTTGAGTTATCTTAATCGTTGCTCTTCCTATGTCAAACTGCAGTTGCAGATGGCACAAGGACAACTACTGTGCCCACACAATCCCTGGGATCTATCTATCTATCTATCTATCTATCTATCTATCTATCTATCATCTAGCCATGCAATTTATGTAAATCACTATGGCTTATGTAAATTACCTTCCTTTAGGGCAGCTCATCAAAATGCAAGTGGACCCTTTAGTCAATTTGATGCCCTGTTCTCAGTAAAGATTACTAACTTGTATTCGCATGAAACACATACTCAGTGAATTAGCATGGTGTATGATGCAGAATAACAAGATAAACAAGGAATAATACATTTTAAAATCAGAGTTAAGTAAGAAAATATCATCATTTGTTCTGCACAGAACCAAGTAGTTCGAAGGTTAATACTTTTTTATCTTCCATAAGCCAAGCAATGCAGCAAATATCCTGCTGGGAGATGACATCAGCTAAATATTTCCTTCCTCAGTGGTATACCCAGGAATTGATTTCTTGTTCATTTCATACTGCAACCAGACATTTAATAACTGTATCAGCAAGTATTATTTGAAAATAATTTAGAATTATACAGACTCTGAAAGTTAGTTTCCAAACTCTTTTTTTGTACAATAAAAACTAAAACAATGCCAAACCTTTTGACAAAGTCTTTGGATATTTAATATCCATAACAGTATGTTTAAATGTAAACTATTGGCAAGTCTCTTAAAGGGGTTGTGCACTATTTAGATAATGATTATGTATCTTTAGGATACGTCATTAATATCAGATTATTGTAAATCTGACACCTGGAACCATCACTGATCAGTGGCTCCAAGAATTAGATAAAATGGCATCCCTGCCATAATTTGAACTGTAGCCTATCCAAGTCACATGTCGGAATGGGTTGCAATGACATAAAGCTTCCAAGACCTGTGGCAAAAACTGACAAAAGCTGTATCATATATTCATCAGTCGACAGCTGAGATCTGGGCTGTGGCATGTGATTAAATATTTATTGTCCTCACTAGGGTTGAGCGACTTTTACTTTTTTGGGGTCGAGTCGGGTTTTGCGAAACCCGACTTTGTCAAAAGTCGAGTCGAGTGAAATCGGCTGATCTTCTTGAAAAGTTGGGGTCGTTGTTCGGCCGAAACACGAAACCCAATGCAAGTCAATGGGGAAGCATAGTCGGCAGTGAGTGGAGGCCAGGAAAACACCTACAGTGCCCATTTTAATGCCAAAAACATCAATTCTTGTTACTGAAGCTTGTCAATCTTAATTTACCTTACAATAATAGGTCGCCATTGAAAATTGGGGGGTCATTTGGCTAAAGTTGTAGGGGGTAGGGCTGGTTCAAGTTTTTAGTGGGCCCAGGAAACGTGGACTACGTCACGGCGGTGGAGCAATTAGAGGTAAGTATTCGCATTGGCACTGGCACAGGGCCCCTCACAGTACGGCGGTGTGTTTGCACGGCGGGGGCGCCTCCCACCGGCAGCGACACTTTTGCGTACTATGAGGGGCCCTGTGCCAGTGACGTCACCAACGAGTGGGCCCCCCTTACCTGATGAAGGAACCTGCACTTTCACCTGCACCTTCCTCTTTGTCCCCGTGTAAGGTGGTATAGTATGCGGGAAGAGGAACCAGACTTTCAGCAGGGTCAGATTCAGGCTGTGTAGAGTGCAAGGGGAATGTAGTGGTCTGGGTCAATGTACCAGCGGGCTAATCTAGCAGTGGCTGGGCAATGGGCAGGATGAGGAGGAAACACAGATCTAGGCCCAAATAATAAAGTGGCCTAAATGCAGTTCAAAATTGGTAACAGGACTAACCAGGTGGCATTGCTTTGTTCAGAGGAGGACAACTGTAATGAGAGGCTGACACAGTGAGTAGGGCCAAATAAGTAACTAGGCTAAATGCAGTTCTAAATTGCTAACAGTAGGAAACAGGCAGCACTGCTTTGTTCAGTGGAGGAGAACACCAAGCAGCGGCAGACACTGTTACTAGGCCCCAACCCAAGTAGTAGGGCAACTGTAGTGTTACATTTAAAAATACTTAATGAGAGCCTGAAGGTTGAAGCTCAGACAAGGAAGCCTGGAGGAGAACACCAAGGAGGAGGAGAACACCAAAGAGCAGCAGACACCGTTACTAGGCCCCAACCCAAGTAGTAGGGCAACAAAAGTGTTACATTTTAAAATACTTAATGAGAGCCAGAAGGTTGAAGCTCAGACAAGGAAACCTGGAGGAGAACACCAAGGAGGAGGAGAACACCAAGGAGTGGCAGACACCGTTACTAGGCCCCAACCCAAGTAGTAGGGCAACAAAAGTGTTACATTTTAAAATACTTAATGAGAGCCTGAAGGTTGAAGCTCAGACAAGGAAACCTGGAGGAGAACACCAAGGAGGAGGAGAACACCAAGGAGCGGCAGACACCGTTACTAGGCCCCAACCCAATTAGTAGGGCAACAAAAGTGTTACAGTTAAAAATACTTAATGAGAGCCAGAAGGTTGAAGCTCAGACAAGGAAACCTGGAGGAGAACACCAAGGAGGAGGAGAACACCAAGGAGCGGCAGACACCATTAATAGGCCCCAACCCAAGTAGTAGGGCAACAAAAGTGTTACATTTTAAAATACTTAATGAGAGCCTGAAGGTTGAAGCTCAGACAAGGAAACCTGGAGGAGAACACCAAGGAGGAGGAGAACACCAAGGAGCGGCAGACACCGTTACTAGGCCCCAACCCAAGTAGTAGGACAACAAAAGTGTTACAGTTAAAAATACTTAATGAGAGCCAGAAGGTTGAAGCTCAGACAAGGAAACCTGGAGGAGAACACCAAGGAGGAGGAGAACACCAAGGAGTGGCAGACACCGTTACTAGGCCCCAACCCAAGAAGTAGGGCAACAAAAGTGTTACATTTTAAAATACTTAATGAGAGCCTGAAGGTTGAAGCTCAGACAAGGAAACCTGGAGGAGAACACCAAGGAGGAGGAGAACACCAAGCAGCGGCAGACACCGTTACTAGGCCCCAACCCAAGTAGTAGGGCAACAAAAGTGTTACAGTTAAAAATACTTAATGAGAGCCAGAAGGTTGAAGCTCATACAAGGAAACCTGGAGGAGAACACCAAGGAGGAGGAGAACACCAAGGAGCGGCAGACACCATTAATAGGCCCCAACCCAAGTAGTAGGGCAACAAAAGTGTTACATTTTAAAATACTTAATGAGAGCCTGAAGGTTGAAGCTCAGACAAGGAAACCTGGAGGAGAACACCAAGGAGGAGGAGAACACCAAGGAGCGGCAGACACCGTTACTAGGCCCCAACCCAAGTAGTAGGGCAACAAAAGTGTTACAGTTAAAAATACTTAAAGAGAGCCAGAAGGTTGAAGCTCAGACAAGAAAACCTGGAGGAGAACACCAAGGAGGAGGAGAACACCAAGGAGCGGCAGACACCGATACTAGGCCCCAACCCAAGTAGTAGGGCAACAAAAGTGTTACAGTTAAAAATACTTAATGAGAGCCAGAAGGTTGAAGCTCAGACAAGGAAATCTGGAGGAGAACAACAAGGAGGAGGAGAACACCAAGGAGCGGCAGACACCGATACTAGGCCCCAACCCAAGTAGTAGGGCAACAAAAGTGTTACATTTTAAAATACTTAATGAGAGCCTGAAGGTTGAAGCTCAGACAAGGAAACCTGGAGGAGAACACCAAGGAGGAGGAGAACACCAAGGAGCGGCAGACACCGTTACTAGGCCCAACCCAAGTAGTAGGGCAACAAAAGTGTTACAGTTAAAAATACTTAATGAGAGCCAGAAGGTTGAAGCTCAGACAAGGAAACCTGGAGGAGAACACCAAGGAGGAGGAGAACACCAAGGACCGGCAGACACCGTTACTAGGCCCCAACCCAAGTATTAGGGCAACAAAAGTGTTACAGTTAAAAATACTTAATGAGAGCCAGAAGGTTGAAGCTCAGACAAGGAAACCTGGAGGAGAACACCAAGGAGGAGGAGAACACTAAGGAGCGGCAGACACCGTTACTAGGCCCCAACCCAAGTAGTAGGGCAACAAAAGTGTTAGAGTTAAAAATACTTAATGAGAGCCAGAAGGTTGAAGCTCAGACAAGGAAATCTGGAGGAGAACAACAAGGAGGAGGAGAACACCAAGGAGCGGCAGACACCGATACTAGGCCCCAACCCAAGTAGTAGGGCAACAAAAGTGTTACATTTTAAAATACTTAATGAGAGCCTGAAGGTTGAAGCTCAGACAAGGAAACCTGGAGGAGAACACCAAGGAGGAGGAGAACACCAAGGAGCGGCAGACACCGTTACTAGGCCCCAACCCAATTAGTAGGGCAACAAAAGTGTTACAGTTAAAAATACTTAATGAGAGCCAGAAGGTTGAAGCTCAGACAAGGAAACCTGGAGGAGAACACCAAGGAGGAGGAGAACACCAAGGAGCGGCAGACACCGTTACTAGGCCCCAACCCAAGAAGTAGGGACACAAAAGTGTTACATTTTAAAATACTTAATGAGAGCCAGAAGGTTGAAGCTCAGACAAGGAAACCTGGAGGAGAACACCAAGGAGGAGGAGAACACCAAGGAACGGCAGACACCGTTACTAGGCCCCAACCCAAGTAGTAGGGCAACAAAAGTGTTACAGTTAAAAATACTTAAAGAGAGCCAGAAGGTTGAAGCTCAGACAAGGAAACCTGGAGGAGAACACCAAGGAGGAGGAGAACACCAAGGAGCGGCAGACACCGTTACTAGGCCCCAACCCAAGAAGTAGGGCAACAAAAGTGTTACATTTTAAAATACTTAATGAGAGCCAGAAGGTTGAAGCTCAGACAAGGAAACCTGGAGGAGAACACCAAGGAGGAGGAGAACACTAAGGAGCGGCAGACACCGTTACTAGGCCCCAACCCAAGTAGTAGGGCAACAAAAGTGTTACAGTTAAAAATACTTAATGAGAGCCAGAAGGTTGAAGCCCAGACAAGGAAATCTGGAGGAGAACAACAAGGAGGAGGAGAACACCAAGGAGCGGCAGACACCGATACTAGGCCCCAACCCAAGTAGTAGGGCAACAAAAGTGTTACATTTTAAAATACTTAATGAGAGCCTGAAGGTTGAAGCTCAGACAAGGAAACCTGGAGGAGAACACCAAGGAGGAGGAGAACACCAAGGAGCGGCAGACACCGTTACTAGGCCCCAACCCAAGTAGTAGGGCAACAAAAGTGTTACAGTTAAAAATACTTAATGAGAGCCTGAAGGTTGAAGCTCAGACAAGGAAACCTGGAGGAGAACACCAAGGAGGAGGAGAACACCAAGGAGCGGCAGACACCGTTACTAGGCCCCAACCCAAGTAGTAGGGCAACAAAAGTGTTACAGTTAAAAATACTTAATGAGAGCCAGAAGGTTGAAGCTCAGACAAGGAAACCTGGAGGAGAACACCAAGGAGGAGGAGAACACCAAGGAGCGGTAGACACCGTTACTAGGCCCCAACCCAAGTAGTAGGTCAACAAAAGTGTTACATTTTAAAATACTTAATGAGAGCCTGAAGGTTGAAGCTCAGACAAGGAAACCTGGAGGAGAACACCAAGGAGGAGGAGAACACCAAGGAGCGGCAGACACCGTTACTAGGCCCCAACCCAAGTAGTAGGGCAACAAAAGTGTTACAGTTAAAAATACTTAATGAGAGCCAGAAGGTTGAAGCTCAGACAAGGAAACCTGGAGGAGAACACCAAGGAGGAGGAAAACACCAAGGAGCGGCAGACACCGTTACTAGGCCCCAACCCAAGTAGTAGGGCAACAAAAGTGTTACAGTTAAAAATACTTAATGAGAGCCTGAAGGTTGAAGCTCAGACAAGGAAACCTGGAGGAGAACACCAAGGAGGAGGAGAACACCAAGGAGCGGTAGACACCGTTACTAGGCCCCAACCCAAGTAGCAGGGCAATTGCAGTGTTACATTTAAAAATACTTAATGAGAGCCAGAAGGTTGAAGCTCAGCTTTTTCAGTGGAGGACAGCGTGATTTAGTGGCGCAGACAGACAAAGGTAGTATGTGTTAACTAAAAAAGTTGGCTCTATGCAGTTTTAAATTGGTTACAGGGGTACACAGGCAGCATTGGTGTGGTCAGTGGAGGACAATTGGAAGGAGGGACCACAGACAGACTTCCTAGGCCTCAAATAATAAAATAGGCTCTATGCAGTTTTAAATTGGTTACAGGGGTACACAGGCAGCATTGGTGTGGTCAGTGGAGGACAATTGGAAGGAGGGGCCGCAGACAGACTTCCTAGGCCTAAAATAATAAAATAGGCTCTATGCAGTTTTAAATTGGTTGCAGGGGTACACAGGCAGCATTGGTGTGGTCAGTGGAGGACAATTGGAAGGAGGTACCGCAGACAGACTTCCTAGGCCTCAAATACTAAAATAGGCTCTATGCAGTTTTAAATTGGTTACAGGGGTACACAGTCAGCATTGGTGTGGTCAGTGGAGGACAATTGGAAGGAGGGACCGCAGACAGACTTCCTAGGCCTAAAATAATAAAATAGGCTCTATGCAGTTTTAAATTGGTAACAGGGGTACACAGGCAGCATTGGTGTGGTCAGTGGAGGACAATTGGAAGGAGTGTCTGACACAGTAAGTACTCCCAAAAACAAGCTAGATGTTAATCTCTCCCAAAAATAACCAAACCCCCACCCAAAAAAAGGGTGGCATACTTAGGTACAGGGGTGTGCTCCTATGCTGACTTTCAGACATTGTAATTTTGCGCAAAGTATTTACTGGTGTAAATGTAGAACAGGGCCCCTGACTATTTTAACTAGCATCATACATGTCAACAAATTGTTATTGTCTGTGCCAGGCATGGAAGGATTTCAGCGCATAGACTAAACAGTGGTGGAGCAGCGACAGATAATTTTGCAAGTGGTAGAGCACTGTTTTACCTTGGGGGGGGGACACTCTCTCCTGGCCGGCAGTACAAGCCCAGGACCCCTCATGTTACAACGGTGTGTCTGACGTTGGGTGCGCGCCACCACCACCAGAGACACTTCATTGTATTATGAGGGACCCAGTGCCAGTGCCGTCGACCAAAAGTGGGCACCCCCACCTCTTCAGACAAACGGCACTCTGATGGGTGCTTGCCACAAGTGGTGAGACCACGGCCCCGTGGGGGGAGTTAGGGCATTTTGGGAGGTGTAAAGATGTCGTATGCTGGACAAACAGCAGCGGCAAATTATGAGATTGGAACAGTCAGTAACACCAGTCCCAAAGCAAGACCTTTTTACAGGAAAGCTAGGTGTCAGCCGGGAAAGGTGGGGCAAAATAATTTGAAATCCATGAGTGGTTCATTTTAATGAAGGTTAGATCATCAACATTTTGGGTAGCCAGACGAGTCCTTTTTTTGGTCAGTATTGACCCAGCAGCACTGAATACTCTTTCTAACAGCACACTAGCTGCTGGGCAAGCAAGCTCCTGCAATGCATATTCAGCCAATTCAGGCCAGGTGTCTATTTTGCATGCCCAGTAATCAAAGGGGAATGACGGTTGAGGGAGAACATCGGTAATGGAGGAAAAATAGTTAGTAACCATACTGGACAAATGTTGTCTCCTGTCACTTTGAATGGATGCTGCTGTACCTGTCGTGTCTGCGGTCATTGCGAAATCACTCCACAACCTGGTCAGAAAACCCCTCTGTCCTACGCCACTTCTGATCTGTGCACCTCTAACACCTCTGCCCTGTTGCCCCCTGCAGCTCGTGTGAGAACCATCACCGGCGCTGTGTGCTGGGAATGCCTGAATCAAACAGTCTACAAGAGTAGCTTGTTTGGTTGCCAATATCTGTTTGAGGTTCTCATGTGGCATGATATTTTGCAATTTGCCTTTATAGTGAGGATTAAGGAGGCAGGCCAACCAGTAATCGTCATCTGTCATCATTTTTATAATGCGTGGGTCCCTTTTGAGGATACGCAAGGCATAATCCGCCATGTGGGCCAATGTTCCAGTTGTCAAGTCACTGCATATGCTGGGTTGAGGAGCACTTTCTGGCAAATCAACGTCACTTGTCTCCCTCAAAAACCCTGAACCTGGCCTTGCACCGCCAGCAGTTTCTATTGCCCCCTGAGAAGCTTCCTCATCCAAAAAATAGTCATCCCCATCATCCTCCTCGTCCTCCTCCTCTTCGCCCACCACCTCGTCCTGTAGACTTCCCTGAGCAGACAATTGGCTGACTGTCATCAAGGCTTCCCTCCTCCTCGGCTGCAGACGCCTGTTCCTTTATGTGCATCAAACTTTTCATCAGCAGGCGCATTAGGGGGATGCTCATGCTTATTACGGCGTTGTCTGCACTAACCAGTCGTGTGCATTCCTCAAAACACTGAAGGACTTGACACAGGTCTTGGAGCTTCGACCACTGCACAGCTGACAACTCCATGTCTGCCATCCAACTGCCTGCCCGTGTATGTGTATCCTCCCATAAATACATAACAGCACGCCTCTGTTTGCACAGTCTTTGAAGCATGTGCAGTGTGGAGTTCCACCTTGTTGCAACGTCAATGATTAGGCGATGCTGGGGAAGGTTCAAAGACCGCTGATGGTTCTGCATACGTCTGGAGTGTACGGGCGAACGGCGGATGTGAGAGCAAAGTCTGCGCACTTTCAGCAGCAGGTTGGGTAACCCCAGATAACTTTTCAGGAAGCACTGCACCACCAGGTTTAAGGTGTGAGCCAGGCAAGGAATGTGTTTCAGTTGTGAAAGGGCTATGGCAGCCATAAAATTCCTTCCGTTATCACTCACTACCTTGCCTGCCTCAAGATGTACAGTGCCCAGCCATGACCGAGTTTCTTGCTGTAAGAACTCGGACAGAACTTCCGCGGTGTGTCTGTTGTTGCCCAAACACTTCATTGCCAATACAGCCTGCTGACGCTTGCCACTTGCTGTTCCATAATTGGACACCTCGTGTGCAACAGTGGCAGCTGCGGATGGAGTGGTCGTGCGACTGCGGTCTGTGGACAAGCTCTCGCTTCTGCTGGAGGATGAGGAGGAGGAGGGGGGACGAACGCCTACAGCCAACTGATTCCTAGACCGTGGGCTAGGCAGAACTGTCCCAATATTAATGTCCCCTGTGGACCCTGCATCCACCACATTAACCCAGTGTGCCGTGATGGAGATGTAACGCCCCTGGCCATGCCTACTGGTCCATGCATCTGTTGTCAGGTGCACCTTTCTACTCACAGATTGCCTGAGCGCATGGACAATGCGGTCTTTTACATGCTGGTGGAGGGCTGGGATGGCTTTTCTCGAAAAGAAGTGTCGACTGGGTAGCTCGTAGCATGGTACAGCGTAGTCCATCAGGGCTTTGAAAGCTTTGGTTTCAACTAACAAAGATTAGTCTAGCAATGTGGGCGTTCAAACCCTGTGTACGCGGATGCGAGGATGAGTACTTCCTTTTCCTAATGAGAGTCTCATGTAGGGTGAGTTGGACTGGAGAGCTGCATACGGTGGAACTAGCAGGGGTGCCGGTGGCTTTGGTTGACTGAGAGAGGGTTGGTGATGGTATTCTTGATGGTGCCCTACATACAGTTTTACCGACCACGAACCTGGTGATTCCCTGACTGCTTTGGCCTTGCGACGAAACCGCAACATTACCTGCAGGTGGTGTGGTAAACGGTGGGCTTACATTGAGGGAAGGGATGTTGCCTTGCTGATTTGCTTCATTGTGAGAGGGTGCTACAACGTTAAGGGACGTTTGGTAGTTTGTCCAGGCTTCCAAGTGCATGGTGGTTAAATGTCTATGCATGCAACTTGTATTTAAATTTTTAACATTCTGACCTCCTCTGAAGGTCCTTGAGCATTTCTTACAGATGACTTTGCGCTGATCATTGGGATCTTGGTTAAAAAAATTCCAGACTGCACTCTTCCTATCGGATACCTTTTCAGACATTGCACAATGAGCTACTTTAACCTGATGGCCACTCTGTCCTACAACTGGTTTTGGTTTTGCCACACGTTTTTGGCCAGATACGGGCCTGCCAGATGGAACCTGTTGCGATGTTGATGCCTGCTGCGGCTCCTCCTCCTCCGCTTCAGAGCTACTGCCGCCTGCACCCTGTTCCCCCAATGGCTGCCAATCGGGGTCAACAATTGGGTCATCTATGACCTCCTCTTCTATGTTCTGTGCACCTTCCTCTGGGTCACCGTGTAAGCCGGTGTTATAGCGTTCGTGATGGGGCTCTATAGTCTCATCGGGGTCAGATTCTGGATCAGTACACTGCGAGGGCAATGTTCTGATTTGAGTCAAAGGAACAGCATAATAATCTGGCTGTGGCTGTGCATCTGTGCACACCATGTCCGATTCATCTTGTAATGGGCATGGCCTGTTAACAATTTCCCTTTCTAACCCAGGCACGGTATGTGTAAAGAGCTCTATGGAGTAACCAGTTGTGTCGCCTGATGCAGCCTTCACTGTTGTTCTGGGTGAAGGACACAGGAAGCGACGTGTTCCATCCACTAACGATGCACTGCTCTGACATTTGGCACTTTCCGAGGAGGAGGCGAAAGAGCTAGAGGCAGAGTCAGCAATGAAAGCCAATACTTGTTCCTGCTGCTCCGGCTTCAAAAGCGGTTTTCCTACTCCCAGAAAAGGGAGCCTTCGAGGCCTTGTGCAGCCA
The DNA here is from genome assembly GCF_051348905.1 of Ranitomeya variabilis. NCBI lineage: Eukaryota > Metazoa > Chordata > Amphibia > Anura > Dendrobatidae > Ranitomeya > Ranitomeya variabilis. The sequence goes on along the minus strand of NC_135232.1, from coordinate 993,830,460 downwards.
GACGATGACTCTGTATCAACAACTCAAGACTTAGGGGCTATACTGCTTTTCCCACGACCACCTGATGCTCCACAACCACCACCACTACCATCATTACCAGCTGCCAATGACCGCCCACGGCCACGACCTCTTCCACCAGACTTCCTCATTCTTGGAAAAATGTTACCAAACTAACAACCGTTATGTGGTCCTGTAAAACCAGGTACAAGGTGTGCGTGAACTTGTTGGGAATGTAAATCTCCCTTTTTTATGCGTGGGAGAATGCAGTGAAAAATGAGGCCCACTGTATTACACTAGACAGTTTGATTGGCAGAAAGAGGCTGGCAGATATGGCACTAACAGGAGTGATGCAGATAAAAACACTGGCAATAGAAATGTCCCTCTTTGTGTGTGGGGGAATGCAGTGAAAAATCAGGCCCCCTATATTACAGTAGACAGTTTGATTGGCAGAAAGAGGCTGGCAGATATGGCACTAACAGGAGTGACGCAGATGCACACACTGGCAATAGAAATGTCCCTCTTTATGTGTGGGAGAATCCAGGGAAAAATCAGGCCCACTGTATTACACAACAACACAGTTTGATTAGCAGAAAGAGGCTGGCAGATATGGCACTAACAGGAGTGACGCAGATCAAAACTCTGCCAATAGAAATGTCCCTCTTTATGTGTGGGAGAATGCAGGGAAAAATCAGGCCCACTGTATTACACAACACAGTTTGATTAGCAGAAAGAGGCTGGCAGATATGGCACTAACAGGAGTGACGCAGATAAAAACACTGGCAATAGAAATGTCCCTCTTTATGTGTGGGAGAATGCAGGGAAAAATCAGGCCCACTGTATTACACAATACACAGTTTGATTAGCAGAAAGAGGCTGGCAGATATGGCACTAGCCGGACTGACACAGATGCACACACTGGCAATAGAAATGTCCCTCTTTTTTTTGATATGGGAGACAAGGGATTGAATCAGGCCCACTATATCACGGTATAGTTCCTGTGGTACAAAATGACTGACAGATACCACAGACAGCACTCGCACACATGCACAGGTTTGGCAAGATTTTTCTCCCTTTATTTTAATTTTTTTGGGGGATATGTGAGACAAGTGATTTAATCTGGCCCACTGTTACACAGTAGGTTTTCTGTGGCAGAAAAAATAAATAAATGCCACACACAGGACTGGCACTAATGCAGATTTGCCAGTCTTAATCTCCCACTTTTTTTTTGTTTTATGGGAGAATTAGGAAGAAATCAGGCACACTGTTATACAGTAGGTTTTCTGTGGCAGAAAAAAAAAGACAGATGCCACACACAGGACTGGCACTAATGCAGATTTGCCAGTCTTAATCTCCCACTATTTTTTGTTTTATGGGAGAATTAGGAAGAAATCAGGCACACTGTTATACAGTAGGTTTTCTGTGGCAGAAAAAAAAAAGACAGATGCCACACACAGGACTGGCACTAATGCAGATTTGCCAGTCTTAATCTCCCACTTTTTTTTTTGTTTTATGGGAGAATTAGGAAGAAATCAGGCACACTGTTATACAGTAGGTTTTCTGTGGCAGAAAAAAAAGACAGAAGCCACACACAGGACTGGCACTAATGCAGATTTGCCAGTCTTAATCTCCCACTTTTTTTTTGTTTTATGGGAGAATTGTGAAGAAATCAGGCCCACTGCTACACAGTAGGTTTTCTGTGGCAGAAACAAAAGACAGATGCCACACACAGGACTGGCACTAATGCAGATTTGCCAGTCTTAATCTCCCACTTTTTTTTTTGTTTTTTGGGAGAATTAGGAAGAAATCAGGCACACTGTCATACAGTAGGTTTTCTGTGGCAGAAAAAAAAGACAGAAGACACACACAGGACTGGCACTAATGCAGATTTGCCAGTCTTAATCTCCCACTTTTTTTTGTTTTATGGGAGAATAGTGAAGAAATCAGGCCCACTGCTACACAGTAGGTTTTCTGTGGCAGAAAAAAAAAGACAGATGCTACACACAAGACTGGCACTAATGCAGATTTGCCAGTCTTAATCTCCCACTTTTTTTTTGTTTTATGGGAGAATTAGGAAGAAATCAGGCACACTGTTATACAGTAGGTTTTCTGTGGCAGAAAAAAAAAGACAGATGCCACACACAGGACTGGCACTAATGCAGATTTGCCAGTCTTAATCTCCCACTATTTTTTGTTTTATGGGAGAATTAGGAAGAAATCAGGCACACTGTTATACAGTAGGTTTTCTGTGGCAGAAAAAAAAGACAGATGCCACAGACAGGACTGGCACTAATGCAGATTTGCCAGTCTTAATCTCCCACTTTTTTTTTGTTTTATGGGAGAATTGTGAAGAAATCAGGCCCACTGCTACACAGTAGGTTGTCTGTGGCAGAAAAAAAAGACAGATGCCACAGACAGGACTGGCACTAATGCAGATTTGCCAGTCTTAATCTCCCACTTTTTTTTTTTTTTTTGGGAGAATTAGGAAGAAATCAGGCAGACAGGCACACTGTTATACAGTAGGTTTTCTGTGGCAGAAAAAAAAGACAGAAGACACACACAGGACTGGCACTAATGCAGATTTGCCAGTCTTAATCTCCCACTTTTTTTTGTTTTATGGGAGAATAGTGAAGACATCAGGCCCACTGCTACACAGTAGGTTTTCTGTGGCAGAAAAAAAGACAGATGCTACACACAAGACTGGCACTAATGCAGATTTGCCAGTCTTAATCTCCCACTTTTTTTTTGTTTTATGGGAGAATTAGGAAGAAATCAGGCACACTGTTATACAGTAGGTTTTCTGTGGCAGAAAAAAAAAGACAGATGCCACACACAGGACTGGCACTAATGCAGATTTGCCAGTCTTAATCTCCCACTATTTTTTGTTTTATGGGAGAATTAGGAAGAAATCAGGCACACTGTTATACAGTAGGTTTTCTGTGGCAGAAAAAAAAGACAGATGCCACAGACAGGACTGGCACTAATGCAGATTTGCCAGTCTTAATCTCCCACTTTTTTTTTGTTTTATGGGAGAATTGTGAAGAAATCAGGCCCACTGCTACACAGTAGGTTGTCTGTGGCAGAAAAAAAAGACAGATGCCACAGACAGGACTGGCACTAATGCAGATTTGCCAGTCTTAATCTCCCACTTTTTTTTTTTTTTTTGGGAGAATTAGGAAGAAATCAGGCAGACAGGCACACTGTTATACAGTAGGTTTTCTGTGGCAGAAAAAAAAGACAGAAGACACACACAGGACTGGCACTAATGCAGATTTGCCAGTCTTAATCTCCCACTTTTTTTTGTTTTATGGGAGAATAGTGAAGACATCAGGCCCACTGCTACACAGTAGGTTTTCTGTGGCAGAAAAAAAGACAGATGCTACACACAAGACTGGCACTAATGCAGATTTGCCAGTCTTAATCTCCCACTTTTTTTTTGTTTTATGGGAGAATTAGGAAGAAATCAGGCACACTGTTATACAGTAGGTTTTCTGTGGCAGAAAACAACAGACAGATGCCACACACAGGACTGGCACTAATGCAGATTTGCCAGTCTTAATCTCCCACTTTTTTTTTGTTTTATGGGAGAATTGTGAAGAAATCAGGCCCACTGCTACACAGTAGGTTGTCTGTGGCAGAAAAAAAAGACAGATGTCACAGACAGGACTGGCACTAATGCAGATTTGCCAGTCTTAATCTCCCACTTTTTTTTTTTTTTTTGGGAGAATTAGGAAGAAATCAGGCAGACAGGCACACTGTTATACAGTAGGTTTTCTGTGGCAGAAAAAAAAGACAGAAGACACACACAGGACTGGCACTAATGCAGATTTGCCAGTCTTAATCTCCCACTTTTTTTTGTTTTATGGGAGAATAGTGAAGACATCAGGCCCACTGCTACACAGTAGGTTTTCTGTGGCAGAAAAAAAGACAGATGCTACACACAAGACTGGCACTAATGCAGATTTGCCAGTCTTAATCTCCCACTTTTTTTTTGTTTTATGGGAGAATTAGGAAGAAATCAGGCACACTGTTATACAGTAGGTTTTCTGTGGCAGAAAAAAAGACAGATGCCACACACAGGACTGGCACTAATGCAGATTTGCCAGTCTTAATCTCCCACTTTTTTTTTGTTTTATGGGAGAATTAGGAAGAAATCAGGCACACTGTTATACAGTAGGTTTTCTGTGGCAGAAAAGAAAAGACAGATGCCACACACAGGACTGGCACTAATGCAGATTTGCCAGTCTTATTCTCCCACTTTTTTTTTGTTTTATGGGAGAATTAGGAAGAAATCAGGCACACTGTTATACAGTAGGTTTTCTGTGGCAGAAAAAAAAAGACAGATGCCACACACAGGACTGGAACTAATGCAGATTTGCCAGTCTTAATCTTCCACTTTTTTTTTGTTTTATGGGAGAATTAGGAAGAAATCAGGCACACTGTTATACAGTAGGTTTTCTGTGGCAGAAAAAAAAAGACAGATGCCACACACAGGACTGGCACTAATGCAGATTTGCCAGTCTTAATCTCCCACTATTTTTTGTTTTATGGGAGAATTAGGAAGAAATCAGGCACACTGTTATACAGTAGGTTTTCTGTGGCAGAAAAAAAAGACAGAAGCCACACACAGGACTGGCACTAATGCAGATTTGCCAGTCTTAATCTCCCACTTTTTTTTGTTTTATGGGAGAATAGTGAAGAAATCAGGCCCTCTGCTACACAGTAGGCTTTCTGTGGCAGAAAAAAAGACAGATGCTACACACAGGACTGGCACTAATGCAGATTTGCCAGTCTTAATCTCCCACTTTTTTTTTGTTTTATGGGAGAATTAGGAAGAAATCAGGCACACTGTTATACAGTAGGTTTTCTGTGGCAGAATAAAAAGACAGATGCCACACACAGGACGGCACTAATGCAGATTTGCCAGTCTTAATCTCCCACTTTTTTTTTGTTTTATGGGAGAATTAGGAAGAAATCAGGCACACTGTTATACAGTATGTTTTCTGTGGCAGAAAAGAAAAGACAGATGCCACACACAGGACTGGCACTAATGCAGATTTGCCAGTCTTAATCTCCCACTTTTTTTTTGTTTTATGGGAGAATTAGGAAGAAATCAGGCACACTGTTATACAGTAGGTTTTCTGTGGCAGAAAAAAAAGACAGATGCCACACACAGGACTGGAACTAATGCAGATTTGCCAGTCTTAATCTCCCACTTTTTTTTTGTTTTATGGGAGAATTAGGAAGAAATCAGGCACACTGTTATACAGTAGGTTTTCTGTGGCAGAAAAAAAAAAGACAGATGCCACACACAGGACTGGCACTAATGCAGATTTGCCAGTCTTAATCTCCCACTTTTTTGTTTGTTTTATGGGAGAATTAGGAAGAAATCAGGCACACTGTTATACAGTAGGTTTTCTGTGGCAGAAAACAAAAGACAGATGCCACACACAGGACTGGCACTAATGCAGATTTGCCAGTCTTAAGGTATGTGTCCACGTTCAGTATTGCATCAGGATTTGGTCAGGATTTTTCATGAGTATGTGTAAGCCAAAACCAGGAGTGGAACAATTAGAGGAAAAGTATAATAGAAACATATGCACAACTTCTGCATTTATCACCCACTCCTGGTTTTGGCTTACAAATACTGATGAAAAATCCTGACCAAATCCTAATGCAATCCTGAACGTGGACACATACCCTTAATCTCCCACTTTTTTTTTGTTTTATGGGAGAATTAGGAAGAATTCAGGCACACTGTTATACAGTAGGTTTTCTGTGGCAGAAAAAAAAGACAGATGCCACACACAGGACTGGCACTACTGCAGATTTGCCAGTATTAATCTCCCACTTTTTTTTTGTTTTATGGGAGAATTAGGAAGAAATCAGGCACACTGTTATACAGTAGGTTTTCTATGGCAGAAAAAAAAGACAGATGCCACACACAGGACTGGCACTAATGCAGATTTGCCAGTCTTAATCTCCCACTTTTTTTTTGTTTTATGGGAGAATTAGGAAGAAATCAGGCTCACTGTTTTACAGTAGGTTTTCTGTGGCAGAAAAGAAAAGACAGATGCCTGTCATGAATCCCAATGGCTAGGGATAGCAAGGGACAAGCAAAGTAATACAAAATATCGGACGAGCTCTAGGGTGATGGAACCTGGGCTGACCGCTGCCCTACGCCTGACAAACGCAACTAGAGATAGCCAGGGAGCGTGCCTACGTTGGTTCTAGACGCCACGCACCAGCCTAAGAGCTAACTAGTACTGCAGAGAAAATAAAGACCTCACTTGCCTCCAGAGGAATGAACCCCAAAAGGTATAGTTGCCCCCCACATGTATTGACGGTGAAATGAGAGGAAGGCACACACATAGAGATGATATATATAGGTTCAGCAAATTGAGGCCCGCTGTAAACTAGAAAGCAGAACGATACAAAAGGGGTCTGAGCGGTCAGCAAAAAACCCTAATCAAAAAAACCATCCTGAGATTACAAGAACCCATGTGCCAACTCATGGCACATGGGGAGAACCTCAGTCCACTAGAGCTACCAGCTAGCATAGAGACATAATAAGCAAGCTGGACAAAAAAACCAACAACTGAAAATCAGCACTTAGCTTATCCTGAAAGATCTGGGAGCAGGTAGGCAGGAACCAAACAGAGCACATCTGAATACATTGATAGCCGGCAAGGGAATGACAGAAAGGCCAGGTAAAATAGGAACCACCCAGCCTCTGATGGACAGGTGGAAACCAAAGGCCGCAACCCACCAAAGTCACCCAGTACCAGCAGTAACCACCAGAGGGAGCCCACAAACAGAATCCACAACAGTACCCCCCCCTTGAGGAGGGGTCACCGAACCCTCACGAGAACCCCCAGGGCGATCAGGGTGAGCTCTATGGAAGGCGCGGACCAAATCAGTCGCATGAACATCGGAGGCGACCACCCAGGAATTATCCTCCTGACCATAACCCTTCCACTTAACCAAATACTGGAGTTTGCGTCTGGAAACACGAGAATCCAAGATCTTCTCAACAACATACTCCAATTCTCCCTCCACCAGCACCGGAGCAGGAGGCTCAACCGAAGGAACAACGGGTACCTCATACCTCCGCAACAACGACCGATGGAACACATTATGAATAGCAAACGATGCTGGGAGATCCAAACGAAAAGATACAGGGTTAAGAATCTCCGAGATCCTATAAGGACCGATGAACCGAGGCTTGAACTTAGGAGAAGAGACCTTCATAGGGACAAAACGAGAAGACAACCACACCAAATCCCCAACAAGAAGTCGGGGACCCACGCGGCGACGGCGATTAGCAAACTGCTGAGTCTTCTCCTGAGATAACTTCAAATTGTCCACCACCTGATTCCAAATCTGATGTAGCCTGTCCACCACCACGTCCACTCCAGGACAATCCGAAGACTCCACCTGACCAGAGGAAAAATGAGGATGAAACCCCGAATTACAAAAAAAAGGAGAGACCAACGTGGCAGAACTAGCCCGATTATTAAGAGCAAATTCGGCCAGTGGCAAAAAAGCAACCCAGTCATCTTGATCAGCAGAAATAAAACACCTCAAATAAGTTTCCAAGGTCTGATTAGTTCGCTCCGTCTGGCCATTCGTCTGAGGATGGAATGCAGACGAGAAAGACAAATCAATGCCCATCTTGGCACAAAACGTCCGCCAAAATCTAGACACAAACTGGGATCCCCTGTCAGAAACGATATTCTCCGGAATCCCATGCAAACGAACCACGTTCTGAAAAAATAAAGGGACCAACTCAGAGGAGGAAGGCAACTTAGGCAAGGGCACCAAATGAACCATCTTAGAAAAGCGGTCACACACAACCCAGATAACGGACATTTTCTGTGAAACCGGGAGATCAGAAATAAAATCCATGGAAATGTGCGTCCAAGGCCTCTTCGGGATGGGCAAGGATAACAACAACCCACTGGCCCGAGAACAGCAAGGCTTATCTCGAGCACACACTTCACAAGACTGCACAAAGGTACGCACATCCCTAGACAAGGAAGGCCACCAAAAAGACCTGGCCACCAAGTCTCTAGTACCAAATATTCCAGGATGACCAGCCAACACAGAAGAATGGACCTCGGAGATGACTCTACTGGTCCAATCATCCGGAACAAACAGTCTTTCTGGCGGACAACGATCCGGTTTATCCACCTGAAACTCCTGCAATGCACGTCGCAAGTCTGGGGATACGGCGGACAATATTACCCCATCCCTAAGGATACCAGTAGGCCCAGAGTCTCCAGGAGAGTCAGGCACAAAACTCCTGGAAAGAGCATCTGCCTTCACATTCTTAGAACCTGGCAGGTATGAAACCACGAAATTGAAACGAGAAAAAAACAACGACCAACGAGCCTGTCTAGGATTCAAACGCCTGGCAGACTCAAGGTAAATGAGATTCTTGTGATCTGTCAAGACCACCACACGATGTTTAGCACCCTCAAGCCAATGACGCCACTCCTCAAATGCCCACTTCATGGCCAAAAGCTCCCGATTACCCACATCATAATTGCGCTTGGCGGGCGAGAATTTTCTAGAGAAGAATGCACATGGCTTCATCACCGAGCCATTAGAACTTCTCTGTGACAAAACCGCCCCCGCTCCAATCTCGGAAGCATCAACCTCAACCTGAAAAGGAAGTGAAACATCTGGTTGACACAACACAGGAGCAGAAGAAAACCGGCGCTTAAGTTCCCGAAAGGCCTCCACGGCCGCAGGAGACCAATCAGCAACATCAGCACCCTTTTTAGTCAAATCAGTCAAAGGTTTAACAATACTGGAAAAATTAGCAATGAACCGACGATAAAAATTAGCAAACCCCAAGAACTTCTGAAGGCTCTTAACAGATGTAGGTTGTGTCCAGTCACAAATCGCCTGAACCTTGACGGGATCCATCTCAATAGTAGAAGGAGAAAAACTGTACCCCAAAAAAGAAATCTTCTGGACTCCGAAGAGACACTTTGAGCCCTTCACAAACAGAGAATTGGCCCGCAGAACCTGAAACACCTTCCTGACCTGTAAAACATGAGACTCCCAGTCATCAGAAAACACCAAAATATCATCCAAATACACAATCATAAACTTATCCAGATATTCACGGAAAATATTGTGCATAAAGGACTGAAAGACTGACGGAGCATTGGAGAGTCCAAAAGGCATTACCAAATACTCAAAATGGCCCTCAGGCGTATTAAATGCGGTTTTCCACTCGTCACCCTGTTTTATCCGCACCAGATTATACGCACCGCGAAGATCTATCTTAGTGATCCACCTAGCCCCCTTAATGCGAGCAAACAAATCAGTCAATAATGGCAGTGGATACTGATATTTGACTGTAATCTTATTCAGAAGGCGATAATCTATACAAGGCCTCAGGGAACCATCTTTTTTGGCCACGAAAAAAAAACCTGCTCCCAGAGGGGACGAAGATGGACGAATATGTCCCTTTTCCAAGGACTCCTTAATATAATTCCGCATAGCAGTATGCTCTGGCAGTGACAGATTAAATAAACGACCCTTAGGGAACTTACTGCCAGGAATCAATTCTATAGCACAGTCACACTCTCTATGAGGAGGGAGCGAATTGAGCTTAGGCTCCTCAAAAACATCCCTATAGTCAGACAAAAACGCAGGGATCTCAGAAGGAGTAGATGAAGTGATTGAAATCGGAGGTGCATCATCTTGAACCCCCTGACATCCCCAGCTTAACACAGACATTGTTTTCCAGTCCAGGACAGGATTATGAGTTTGTAACCATGGCAGACCAAGCACTAGTACATCATGTAAATTATACAGTACAAGGAAGCGAATCACCTCCTGATGAACGGGAGTCATGCGCATGGTCACTTGTGTCCAATACTGTGGCTTATTCATAGCCAATGGTGTAGAGTCAATTCCCTTCAGAGGGATAGGAACTTCCAGAGGCTCCAGACTAAAACCGCAGCGTTTAGCAAATGACCAATCCATAAGACTCAGGGCAGCGCCTGAATCCACATAGGCATTGACGGAAATGGAAGACAGTGAAAAAATCAGAGTCACAGACAAAATGAACTTAGGCTGCAGAGTACCAATGGCAAAAGATTTATCAACCCTTTTTGTGCGTTTAGAGCATGCTGATATAACATGAGCTGAATCACCACAATAAAAACACAATCCATTTTTCCGCCTATAATTTTGCCGTTCACTTCTGGACTGAATTCTATCACATTGCATAGTCTCAGGTGCCTGTTCAGAAGACACCGCCAAGTGGTGCACGGGTTTGCGCTCCCGTAAACGCCGATCAATCTGAATGGCCATAGCCATCGACTCATTCAGACCTGTAGGCGTAGGGAACCCCACCATAATATCCTTAATGGCCTCGAAAAGACCATTTCTGAAGTTTGCAGCCAGGGCGCACTCATTCCACTGAGTAAGCACCGACCATTTCCGAAATTTTTGACAATATATTTCCGCTTCATCATGCCCCTGAGAGAGGGCTAATAAAGCCTTTTCAGCCTGAATCTCCAGGTTGGGTTCCTCATAGAGCAATCCCAATGCCAGAAAAAACGCATCCACATTGAGCAATGCAGGATCCCCTGGTGCCAATGCAAATGCCCAATTCTGAGGGTCGCCCCGCAGGAAAGATATTACAATCTTAACCTGTTGAGCAGGGTCTCCAGAGGAGCGAGATTTTAAAGAAAGAAACAATTTACAATTGTTCCTGAAATTCAGGAAGGTAGATCTATCTCCAGAAAAGAACTCTGGAATAGGAATTCTAGGTTCAGACATGGAAGTGTGAACAACAAAATCCTGTATGTTTTGAACTTTTGCCGCGAGATTACTCAGGCTGGAAGCCAAACTCTGGACATCCATGATAAACAGCTAATATCAGAGCCATTCAAGGGTTAAGAGGAGGTAAGAAGCAGCTAGACAGCAATTAAGGGCTAGGCAGCAAAACTCTGAAGGAAAAAAAAAAAATTTCCCTTAAACACTTCTTTTTCTCCTGCTTCAGCCCAAACAATTAACACTTTGTGGGCCGGCTATGCTGTCATGAATCCCAATGGCTAGGGATAGCAAGGGACAAGCAAAGTAATACAAAATATCGGACGAGCTCTAGGGTGATGGAACCTGGGCTGACCGCTGCCCTACGCCTGACAAACGCAACTAGAGATAGCCAGGGAGCGTGCCTACGTTGGTTCTAGACGCCACGCACCAGCCTAAGAGCTAACTAGTACTGCAGAGAAAATAAAGACCTCACTTGCCTCCAGAGGAATGAACCCCAAAAGGTATAGTTGCCCCCCACATGTATTGACGGTGAAATGAGAGGAAGGCACACACATAGAGATGATATATATAGGTTCAGCAAATTGAGGCCCGCTGTAAACTAGAAAGCAGAACGATACAAAAGGGGTCTGAGCGGTCAGAAAAAAACCCTAATCAAAAAAACCATCCTGAGATTACAAGAACCCATGTGCCAACTCATGGCACATGGGGAGAACCTCAGTCCACTAGAGCTACCAGCTAGCATAGAGACATAATAAGCAAGCTGGACAAAAAAACCAACAACTGAAAATCAGCACTTAGCTTATCCTGAAAGATCTGGGAGCAGGTAGGCAGGAACCAAACAGAGCACATCTGAATACATTGATAGCCGGCAAGGGAATGACAGAAAGGCAAGGTAAAATAGGAACCACCCAGCCTCTGATGGACAGGTGGAAACCAAAGGCCGCAACCCACCAAAGTCACCCAGTACCAGCAGTAACCACCAGAGGGAGCCCACAAACAGAATCCACAACAGATGCCACACACAGGACTGGCACTAATGCAGATTTGCCAGTCTTAATCTCCCACTTTTTTTTTGTTTTATGGGAGAATTAGGAAGAAATCAGGCACACTGTTATACAGTAGGTTTTCTGTGGCGGAAAAAAAAGACAGAAGCCACACACAGGACTGGCACTAATGCAAATTTGCCAGTCTTAATCTCCCACTTTTTTTTTGTTTTATGGGAGAATTAGGAAGAAATCAGGCTCACTGTTTTACAGTAGGTTTTCTGTGGCAGAAAAAAAAGACAGATGCCACACACAGGACTGGCACTAATGCAAATTTGCTAGTCTTAATCTCCCACTTTTTTGTTTGTTTTATGGGAGAATTAGGAAGAAATCAGGCACACTGTTATACAGTAGGTTTTCTGTGGCAGAAAACAAAAGACAGATGCCACACACAGGACTGGCACTAATGCAAATTTGCCAGTCTTAATCTCCCACTTTTTTTTTGTTTTATGGGAGAATTAGGAAGAAATCAGGCTCACTGTTTTACAGTAGGTTTTCTGTGGCAGAAAAAAAAGACAGATGCCACACACAGGACTGGCACTAATGCAAATTTGCTAGTCTTAATCTCCCACTTTTTTGTTTGTTTTATGGGAGAATTAGGAAGAAATCAGGCACACTGTTATACAGTAGGTTTTCTGTGGCAGAAAACAAAAGACAGATGCCACACACAGGACTGGCACTAATGCAGATTTGCCAGTATTAAGGTATGTGTCCACGTTCAGTATTGCATCAGGATTTGGTCAGGATTTTTCATCAGTATTTGTAAGCCAAAACCAGGAGTGGAACAATTAGAGGAAAAGTATAATAGAAACATATGCACAACTTCTGCATTTATCACCCACTCCTGGTTTTGGCTTACAAATACTGATGAAAAATCCTGACCAAATCCTAATGCAATCCTGAACGTGGACACATACCCTTAATCTCCCACTTTTTTTTGTTTTATGGGAGAATTAGGAAGAAATCAGGCACACTGTTATACAGTAGGTTTTCTGTGGCAGAAAAAAAAGACAGATGGCACACACAGGACTGGCACTAATGCAGATTTGCTAGTCTTAATCTCCCACTTTTTTTTTGTTTTATGGGAGAATTAGGAAGAAATCAGGCACACTGTTGTACAGTAGGTTTTCTGTGGCAGAAAAGAAAAGACAGATGCCACACACAGGACTGGCGCTAATGCAGATTTGCCAGTCTTAATCTCCCACTTTTTTGTTTGTTTTATGGGAGAATTAGGAAGAAATCAGGCACACTGTTATACAGTAGGTTTTCTGTGGCAGAAAAAAAAAGACAGATGCCACACACAGGACTGGCACTAATGCAGATTTGCCAGTCTTAATCTCCCACATTTTTGTTTGTTTTATGGGAGAATTAGGAAGAAATCAGGCACACTGTTATACAGTAGGTTTTCTGTAGCAGAAAAAAAAGACAGATGCCACACACAGGACTGGCGCTAATGCAGATTTGCCAGTCTTAAGGTATGTGTCCACGTTCAGTATTGCATCAGGATTTGGTCAGGATTTTTCATCAGTATTTGTAAGCCAAAACCAGGAGTGGAACCATTAGAGGAAAAGTATAATAGAAACATATGCACAACTTCTGCATTTACCACCCACTCCTGGTTTTGGCTTACAAATACTGATGAAAAATCCTGACCAAATCCTGATGCAATCCTGAACGTGGACACATACCCTTAATCTCCCACTTTTTTTTGTTTTATGGGAGAATTAGGAAGAAATCAGGCACACTGTTATACAGTAGGTTTTCTGTGGCAGAAAAAAAAAGACAGATGCCACACACAGGACTGGCACTAATGCAGATTTGCCAGTCTTAATCTCCCTCTTTTTTGTTTGTTTTATGGGAGAATTAGGAAGAAATCAGGCACACTGTTATACAGTAGGTTTTCTGTGGCAGAAAAAAAAGACAGATGCCACACACAGGACTGGCACTAATGCAGATTTGCCAGTCTTAAGGTATGTGTCCACGTTCAGGATTGCATCAGGATTTGGTCAGGATTTTTCATCAGTATTTGTAAGCCAAAACCAGGAGTGGAACAATTAGAGAAAAAGTATAATAGAAACATATGCACAACTTCTGCATTTATCACCCACTCCTGGTTTTGGCTTACAAATACTGATGAAAAATCCTGACCAAATCCTGAAGCAATCCTGAACGTGGACACATACCCTTAATCTCCCACTTTTTTTTTGTTTTATGGGAGAATTAGGAAGAAATCAGGCACACTGTTATACAGTAGGTTTTCTGTGGCAGAAAAAAAAGACAAATGCCACACACAGGACTGGCACTAATGCAGATTTGCCAGTCTTAATCTCCCACTTTTTTTTTTTTGTTTTATGGGAGAATTAGGAAGAAATCAAGCTCACTGTTATACAGTAGGTTTTCTGTGGCAGAAAAGAAAAGACAGATGCCACACACAGGACTGGCACTAATGCAGATTTGCCAGTCTTAATCTCCCACTTTTTTTTTTGTTTTATGGGAGAATTAGGAAGAAATCAGGCACACTGTTATACAGTAGGTTTTCTGTGGCAGAAAAAAAAGACAGATGCCACACACAGGACTGGCACTAATGCAGATTTGCTAGTCTTAATCTCCCACTTTTTTTTGTTTTATGGGAGAATTAGGAAGAAATCAGGCACACTGTTATACAGTAGGTTTTCTGTGGCAGAAAAGAAAAGACAGATGCCACACACAGGACTGGCACTAATGCAGATTTGCCAGTCTTAATCTCCCACTTTTTTGTTTGTTTTATGGGAGAATTAGGAAGAAATCAGGCACACTGTTATACAGTAGGTTTTCTGTGGCAGAAAAAAAAGACAGATGCCACACACAGGACTGGCACTAATGCAGATTTGCTAGTCTTAATCTCCCACTTTTTTTTTGTTTTATGGGAGAATTAGGAAGAAATCAGGCACACTGTTATACAGTAGGTTTTCTGTGGCAGAAAAGAAAAGACAGATGCCACACACAGGACTGGCACTAATGCAGATTTGCCAGTCTTAATCTCCCACTTTTTTGTTTGTTTTATGGGAGAATTAGGAAGAAATCAGGCACACTGTTATACAGTAGGTTTTCTGTGGCAGAAAACAAAAGACAGATGCCACACACAGGACTGGCACTAATGCAGATTTGCCAGTCTTAAGGTATGTGTCCACGTTCAGTATTGCATCAGTATTTGGTCAGGATTTTTCATCAGTATTTGTAAGCCAAAACCAGGAGTGGAACAATTAGAGGAAAAGTATAATAGAAACATATGCACAACTTCTGCATTTATCACCCACTCCTGGTTTTGGCTTACAAATACTGATGAAAAATCCTGACCAAATCCTAATGCAATCCTGAATGTGGACACATACCCTTAATCTCCCACTTTTTTTTTGTTTTATGGGAGAATTAGGAAGAATTCAGGCACACTGTTATACAGTAGGTTTTCTGTGGCAGAAAAGAAAAGACAGATGCCACACACAGGACTGGCACTAATGCAGATTTGCCAGTCTTAATCTCCCACTTTTTTGTTTGTTTTATGGGAGAATTAGGAAGAAATCAGGCACACTGTTATACAGTAGGTTTTCTGTGGTAGAAAACAAAAGACAGATGCCACACACAGGACTGGCACTAATGCAGATTTGCCAGTCTTAAGGTATGTGTCCACGTTCAGTATTGCATCAGGATTTGGTCAGGATTTTTCATCAGTATTTGTAAGCCAAAACCAGGAGTGGAACAATTAGAGGAAAAGTATAATAGAAACATATGCACAACTTCTGCATTTATCACCCACTCCTGGTTTTGGCTTACAAATACTGATGAAAAATCCTGACCAAATCCTAATGCAATCCTGAACGTGGACACATACCCTTAATCTCCCACTTTTTTTTTGTTTTATGGGAGAATTAGGAAGAATTCAGGCACACTGTTATACAGTAGGTTTTCTGTGGCAGAAAAAAAAGACAGATGCCACACACAGGACTGGCACTAATGCAGATTTTCCAGTATTAATCTCCCACTTTTTTTTTGTTTTATGGGAGAATTAGGAAGAAATCAGGCACACTGTTATACAGTAGGTTTTCTATGGCAGAAAAAAAAGACAGATGCCACACACAGGACTGGCACTAATGCAGATTTGCCAGTATTAATCTCCCACTTTTTTTTTGTTTTATGGGAGAATTAGGAAGAAATCAGGCACACTGTTATACAGTAGGTTTTCTATGGCAGAAAAAAAAGACAGATGCCACACACAGGACTGGCACTAATGCAGATTTGCCAGTCTTAATCTCCCACTTTTTTTTTGTTTTATGGGAGAATTAGGAAGAAATCAGGCTCACTGTTTTACAGTAGGTTTTCTGTGGCAGAAAAGAAAAGACAGATGCCACACACAGGACTGGCACTAATGCAGATTTGCCAGTCTTAATCTCCCACTTTTTTTTTGTTTTATGGGAGAATTAGGAAGAAATCAGGCACACTGTTATACAGTAGGTTTTCTGTGGTGGAAAAAAAAGACAGAAGCCACACACAGGACTGGCACTAATGCAGATTTTCCAGTCTTAATCTCCCACTTTTTTGTTTGTTTTATGGGAGAATTGTGAAGAAATCAGGCCCACTGCTACACAGTAGGTTTTCTGTGGCAGAAAAAAAAGACAGATGCCACACACAGGACTGGCACTAATGCAGATTTGCCAGTCTTAATCTCCCACTTTTTTGTTTGTTTTATGGGAGAATTAGGAAGAAATCAGGCACACTGTTATACAGTAGGTTTTCTGTGGCAGAAAAGAAAAGACAGATGCCACACACAGGACTGGCACTAATGCAGATTTGCCAGTGTTAATCTCCCACTTTTTTGTTTGTTTTATGGGAGAATTAGGAAGAAATCAGGCACACTGTTATACAGTAGGTTTTCTGTGGCAGAAAAAAAAGACAGATGCCACACACAGGACTGGCACTAATGCAGATTTGCTAGTCTTAATCTCCCACTTTTTTTTTGTTTCATGGGAGAATTAGGAAGAAATCAGGCACACTGTTATACAGTAGGTTTTCTGTGGCAGAAAAGAAAAGACAGATGCCACACACAGGACTGGCACTAATGCAGATTTGCCAGTCTTAATCTCCCACTTTTTTGTTTGTTTTATGGGAGAATTAGGAAGAAATCAGGCACACTGTTATACAGTAGGTTTTCTGTGGCAGAAAACAAAAGACAGATGCCACACACAGGACTGGCACTAATGCAGATTTGCCAGTCTTAAGGTATGTGTCCACGTTCAGTATTGCATCAGGATTTGGTCAGGATTTTTCATCAGTATTTGTAAGCCAAAACCAGGAGTGGAACAATTAGAGGAAAAGTATAATAGAAACATATGCACAACTTCTGCATTTATCACCCACTCCTGGTTTTGGCTTACAAATACTGATGAAAAATCCTGACCAAATCCTAATGCAATCCTGAACGTGGACACATACCCTTAATCTCCCACTTTTTTTTTGTTTTATGGGAGAATTAGGAAGAATTCAGGCACACTGTTATACAGTAGGTTTTCTGTGGCAGAAAAAAAAGACAGATGCCACACACAGGACTGGCACTAATGCAGATTTTCCAGTATTAATCTCCCACTTTTTTTTTGTTTTATGGGAGAATTAGGAAGAAATCAGGCACACTGTTATACAGTAGGTTTTCTATGGCAGAAAAAAAAGACAGATGCCACACACAGGACTGGCACTAATGCAGATTTGCCAGTATTAATCTCCCACTTTTTTTTTGTTTTATGGGAGAATTAGGAAGAAATCAGGCACACTGTTATACAGTAGGTTTTCTATGGCAGAAAAAAAAGACAGATGCCACACACAGGACTGGCACTAATGCAGATTTGCCAGTCTTAATCTCCCACTTTTTTTTTGTTTTATGGGAGAATTAGGAAGAAATCAGGCTCACTGTTTTACAGTAGGTTTTCTGTGGCAGAAAAGAAAAGACAGATGCCACACACAGGACTGGCACTAATGCAGATTTGCCAGTCTTAATCTCCCACTTTTTTTTTGTTTTATGGGAGAATTAGGAAGAAATCAGGCACACTGTTATACAGTAGGTTTTCTGTGGTGGAAAAAAAAGACAGAAGCCACACACAGGACTGGCACTAATGCAGATTTTCCAGTCTTAATCTCCCACTTTTTTGTTTGTTTTATGGGAGAATTGTGAAGAAATCAGGCCCACTGCTACACAGTAGGTTTTCTGTGGCAGAAAAAAAAGACAGATGCCACACACAGGACTGGCACTAATGCAGATTTGCCAGTCTTAATCTCCCACTTTTTTGTTTGTTTTATGGGAGAATTAGGAAGAAATCAGGCACACTGTTATACAGTAGGTTTTCTGTGGCAGAAAAGAAAAGACAGATGCCACACACAGGACTGGCACTAATGCAGATTTGCCAGTCTTAATCTCCCACTTTTTTGTTTGTTTTATGGGAGAATTAGGAAGAAATCAGGCACACTGTTATACAGTAGGTTTTCTGTGGCAGAAAAAAAAGACAGATGCCACACACAGGACTGGCACTAATGCAGATTTGCTAGTCTTAATCTCCCACTTTTTTTTTGTTTTATGGGAGAATTAGGAAGAAATCAGGCACACTGTTATACAGTAGGTTTTCTGTGGCAGAAAAGAAAAGACAGATGCCACACACAGGACTGGCACTAATGCAGATTTGCCAGTCTTAATCTCCCACTTTTTTGTTTGTTTTATGGGAGAATTAGGAAGAAATCAGGCACACTGTTATACAGTAGGTTTTCTGTGGCAGAAAACAAAAGACAGATGCCACACACAGGACTGGCACTAATGCAGATTTGCCAGTCTTAAGGTATGTGTCCACGTTCAGTATTGCATCAGGATTTGGTCAGGATTTTTCATCAGTATTTGTAAGCCAAAACCAGGAGTGGAACAATTAGAGGAAAAGTATAATAGAAACATATGCACAACTTCTGCATTTATCACCCACTCCTGGTTTTGGCTTACAAATACTGATGAAAAATCCTGACCAAATCCTAATGCAATCCTGAACGTGGACACATACCCTTAATCTCCCACTTTTGTTTGTTTTATGGGAGAATTAGGAAGAATTCAGGCACACTGTTATACAGTAGGTTTTCTGTGGCAGAAAAGAAAAGACAGATGCCACACACAGGACTGGCACTAATGCAGATTTGCCAGTCTTAATCTCCCACTTTTTTGTTTGTTTTATGGGAGAATTAGGAAGAAATCAGGCACACTGTTATACAGTAGGTTTTCTGTGGCAGAAAACAAAAGACAGATGCCACACACAGGACTGGCACTAATGCAGATTTGCCAGTCTTAAGGTATGTGTCCACGTTCAGTATTGCATCAGGATTTGGTCAGGATTTTTCATCAGTATTTGTAAGCCAAAACCAGGAGTGGAACAATTAGAGGAAAAGTATAATAGAAACATATGCACAACTTCTGCATTTATCACCCATTCCTGGTTTTGGCTTACAAATACTGATGAAAAATCCTGACCAAATCCTAATGCAATCCTGAACGTGGACACATACCCTTAATCTCCCACTTTTTTTTTGTTTTATGGGAGAATTAGGAAGAATTCAGGCACACTGTTATACAGTAGGTTTTCTGTGGCAGAAAAAAAAGACAGATGCCACACACAGGACTGGCACTAATGCAGATTTTCCAGTATTAATCTCCCACTTTTTTTTTGTTTTATGGGAGAATTAGGAAGAAATCAGGCACACTGTTATACAGTAGGTTTTCTATGGCAGAAAAAAAAGACAGATGCCACACACAGGACTGGCACTAATGCAGATTTGCCAGTATTAATCTCCCACTTTTTTTTTGTTTTATGGGAGAATTAGGAAGAAATCAGGCACACTGTTATACAGTAGGTTTTCTATGGCAGAAAAAAAAGACAGATGCCACACACAGGACTGGCACTAATGCAGATTTGCCAGTCTTAATCTCCCACTTTTTTTTTGTTTTATGGGAGAATTAGGAAGAAATCAGGCTCACTGTTTTACAGTAGGTTTTCTGTGGCAGAAAAGAAAAGACAGATGCCACACACAGCACTGGCACTAATGCAGATTTGCCAGTCTTAATCTCCCACTTTTTTTTTGTTTTATGGGAGAATTAGGAAGAAATCAGGCACACTGTTATACAGTAGGTTTTCTGTGGCAGAAAAAAAAGACAGATGCCACACACAGGACTGGCACTAATGCAGATTTGCCAGTCTTAATCTCCCACTTTTTTGTTTGTTTTATGGGAGAATTAGGAAGAAATCAGGCACACTGTTATACAGTAGGTTTTCTGTGGCAGAAAAAAAAGACAGATGCCACACACAGGACTGGCACTAATGCAGATTTGCTAGTCTTAATCTCCCACTTTTTTTTTTGTTTTATGGGAGAATTGTGAAGAAATCAGGCACACTGTTATACAGTAGGTTTTCTGTGGCAGAAAAAAAAGACAGATGCCACACACAGGACTGGCACTAATGCAGATTTGCCAGTCTTAATCTCCCACTTTTTTTTTGTTTTATGGGAGAATTAGGAAGAAATCAGGCACACTGTTATACAGTAGGTTTTCTGTGGCAGAAAAGAAAAGACAGATGCCACACACAGGACTGGCACTAATGCAGATTTGCCAGTCTTAATCTCCCACTTTTTTGTTTGTTTTATGGGAGAATTAGGAAGAAATCAGGCACACTGTTATACAGTAGGTTTTCTGTGGCAGAAAAAAAAGACAGATGCCACACACAGGACTGGCACTAATGCAGATTTGCTAGTCTTAATCTCCCACTTTTTTTTTTGTTTTATGGGAGAATTAGGAAGAAATCAGGCACACTGTTATACAGTAGGTTTTCTGTGGCAGAAAAAAAAGACAGATGCCACACACAGGACTGGCACTAATGCAGATTTGCCAGTCTTAAGGTATGTGTCCACGTTCAGGATTGCATCAGGATTTGGTCAGGATTTTTCATCAGTATCTGTAAGCCAAAACCAGGAGTGGAACAACTAGAGAAAAAGTATAATAGAAACATATGCACAACTTCTGCATTTATCACCCACTCCTGGTTTTGGCTTACAAATACTGATGAAAAATCCTAACCAAATCCTGAAGCAATCCTGAACGTGGACACATACCCTTAATCTCCCACTTTTTTTTTGTTTTATGGGAGAATTAGGAAGAAATCAGGCACACTGTTATACAGTAGGTTTTCTGTGGCAGAAAAAAAAGACAAATGCCACAAACAGGACTGGCACTAATGCAGATTTGCCAGTCTTAATCTCCCACTTTTTTTTTTTTGTTTTATGGGAGAATTAGGAAGAAATCAGGCACACTGTTATACAGTAGGTTTTCTGTGGCAGAAAAAAAAGACAGATGCCACACACAGGACTGGCACTAATGCAGATTTGCCAGTCTTAATCTCCCACTTTTTTGTTTGTTTTATGGGAGAATTAGGAAGAAATCAGGCACACTGTTATACAGTAGGTTTTCTGTGGCAGAAAAAAAAGACAGATGCCACACACAGGACTGGCACTAATGCAGATTTGCTAGTCTTAATCTCCCACTTTTTTTTTGTTTTATGAGAGAATTAGGAAGAAATCAGGCACACTGTTATACAGTAGGTTTTCTGTGGCAGAAAAGAAAAGACAGATGCCACACACAGGACTGGCACTAATGCAGATTTGCCAGTCTTAATCTCCCACTTTTTTGTTTGTTTTATGGGAGAATTAGGAAGAAATCAGGCACACTGTTATACAGTAGGTTTTCTGTGGCAGAAAAAAAAAAGACAGATGCCACACACAGGACTGGCACTAATGCAGATTTGCCAGTGTTAATCTCCCACTTTTTTTTTGTTTCATGGGAGAATTAGGATGAAATCAGGCACACTGTTATACAGTAGGTTTTCTGTGGCAGAAAAAAAAAGACAGATGCCACACACAGGACTGGCACTAATGCAGATTTGCCAGTCTTAATCTCCCACTTTTTTGTTTGTTTTATGGGAGAATTAGGAAGAAATCAGGCACACTGTTATACAGTAGGTTTTCTGTAGCAGAAAAAAATGACAGATGCCACACACAGGACTGGCACTAATGCAGATTTGCCAGTCTTAAGGTATGTGTCCACGTTCAGTATTGCATCAGGATTTGGTCAGGATTTTTCATCAGTATTTGTAAGCCAAAACCAGGAGTGGAACCATTAGAGGAAAAGTTTAATAGAAACATATGCACAACTTCTGCATTTACCACCCACTCCTGGTTTTGGCTTACAAATACTGATGAAAAATCCTGACCAAATCCTGATGCAATCCTGAACGTGGACACATACCCTTAATCTCCCACTTTTTTTTTGTTTTATGGGAGAATTAGGAAGAAATCAGGCACACTGTTATACAGTAGGTTTTCTGTGGCAGAAAAAAAAGACAGATGCCACACACAGGACTGGCACTAATGCAGATTTGCCAGTCTTAATCTCCCACTTTTTTGTTTGTTTTATGGGAGAATTAGGAAGAAATCAGGCACACTGTTATACAGTAGGTTTTCTGTGGCAGAAAAAAAAGACAGATGCCACACACAGGACTGGCACTAATGCAGATTTGCCAGTCTTAATCTCCCACTTTTTTGTTTGTTTTATGGGAGAATTAGGAAGAAATCAGGCACACTGTTATACAGTAGGTTTTCTGTGGCAGAAAAAAAAGACAGATGCCACACACAGGACTGGCACTAATGCAGATTTGCTAGTCTTAATCTCCCACTTTTTTTTTGTTTTATGAGAGAATTAGGAAGAAATCAGGCACACTGTTATACAGTAGGTTTTCTGTGGCAGAAAAGAAAAGACAGATGCCACACACAGGACTGGCACTAATGCAGATTTGCCAGTCTTAATCTCCCACTTTTTTGTTTGTTTTATGGGAGAATTAGGAAGAAATCAGGCACACTGTTATACAGTAGGTTTTCTGTGGCAGAAAAAAAAAAGACAGATGCCACACACAGGACTGGCACTAATGCAGATTTGCCAGTGTTAATCTCCCACTTTTTTTTTGTTTTATGGGAGAATTAGGAAGAAATCAGGCACACTGTTATACAGTAGGTTTTCTGTGGCAGAAAAAAAAAGACAGATGCCACACACAGGACTGGCACTAATGCAGATTTGCCAGTCTTAATCTCCCACTTTTTTGTTTGCTTTATGGGAGAATTAGGAAGAAATCAGGCACACTGTTATACAGTAGGTTTTCTGTAGCAGAAAAAAAAGACAGATGCCACACACAGGACTGGCACTAATGCAGATTTGCCAGTCTTAAGGTATGTGTCCACGTTCAGTATTGCATCAGGATTTGGTCAGGATTTTTCATCAGTATTTGTAAGCCAAAACCAGGAGTGGAACAATTAGAGAAAAAGTATAATAGAAACATATGCACAACTTCTGCATTTATCACCCACTCCTGGTTTTGGCTTACAAATACTGATGAAAAATCCTGACCAAATCCTGAAGCAATCCTGAACGTGGACACATACCCTTAATCTCCCACTTTTTTTTGTTTTATGGGAGAATTAGGAAGAAATCAGGCACACTGTTATACAGTAGGTTTTCTGTGGCAGAAAAAAAAGACAAATGCCACACACAGGACTGGCACTAATGCAGATTTGCCAGTCTTAATCTCCCACTTTTTTTTTTTTGTTTTATGGGAGAATTAGGAAGAAATCAAGCTCACTGTTATACAGTAGGTTTTCTGTGGCAGAAAAGAAAAGACAGATGCCACACACAGGACTGGCACTAATGCAGATTTGCCAGTCTTAATCTCCCACTTTTTTTTTGTTTTATGGGAGAATTAGGAAGAAATCAGGCACACTGTTATACAGTAGGTTTTCTGTGGCAGAAAAAAAAGACAGATGCCACACACAGGACTGGCACTAATGCAGATTTGCTAGTCTTAATCTCCCACTTTTTTTTTGTTTTATGGGAGAATTAGGAAGAAATCAGGCACACTGTTATACAGTAGGTTTTCTGTGGCAGAAAAGAAAAGACAGATGCCACACACAGGACTGGCACTAATGCAGATTTGCCAGTCTTAATCTCCCACTTTTTTGTTTGTTTTATGGGAGAATTAGGAAGAAATCAGGCACACTGTTATACAGTAGGTTTTCTGTGGCAGAAAAAAAAGACAGATGCCACACACAGGACTGGCACTAATGCAGATTTGCTAGTCTTAATCTCCCACTTTTTTTTTGTTTTATGGGAGAATTAGGAAGAAATCAGGCACACTGTTATACAGTAGGTTTTCTGTGGCAGAAAAGAAAAGACAGATGCCACACACAGGACTGGCACTAATGCAGATTTGCCAGTCTTAATCTCCCACTTTTTTGTTTGTTTTATGGGAGAATTAGGAAGAAATCAGGCACACTGTTATACAGTAGGTTTTCTGTGGCAGAAAACAAAAGACAGATGCCACACACAGGACTGGCACTAATGCAGATTTGCCAGTCTTGAGGTATGTGTCCACGTTCAGTATTGCATCAGGATTTGGTCAGGATTTTTCATCAGTATTTGTAAGCCAAAACCAGGAGTGGAACAATTAGAGGAAAAGTATAATAGAAACATATGCACAACTTCTGCATTTATCACCCACTCCTGGTTTTGGCTTACAAATACTGATGAAAAATCCTGACCAAATCCTAATGCAATCCTGAACGTGGACACATACCCTTAATCTCCCACTTTTTTTTGTTTTATGGGAGAATTTGGAAGAATTCAGGCACACTGTTATACAGTAGGTTTTCTGTGGCAGAAAAGAAAAGACAGATGCCACACACAGGACTGGCACTAATGCAGATTTGCCAGTCTTAATCTCCCACTTTTTTGTTTGTTTTATGGGAGAATTAGGAAGAAATCAGGCACACTGTTATACAGTAGGTTTTCTGTGGCAGAAAACAAAAGACAGATGCCACACACAGGACTGGCACTAATGCAGATTTGCCAGTCTTAAGGTATGTGTCCACGTTCAGTATTGCATCAGGATTTGGTCAGGATTTTTCATCAGTATTTGTAAGCCAAAACCAGGAGTGGAACAATTAGAGGAAAAGTATAATAGAAACATATGCACAACTTCTGCATTTATCACCCACTCCTGGTTTTGGCTTACAAATACTGATGAAAAATCCTGACCAAATCCTAATGCAATCCTGAATGTGGACACATACCCTTAATCTCCCACTTTTTTTTTGTTTTATGGGAGAATTAGGAAGAATTCAGGCACACTGTTATACAGTAGGTTTTCTGTGGCAGAAAAAAAAGACAGATGCCACACACAGGACTGGCACTAATGCAGATTTTCCAGTATTAATCTCCCACTTTTTTTTTGTTTTATGGGAGAATTAGGAAGAAATCAGGCACACTGTTATACAGTAGGTTTTCTATGGCAGAAAAAAAAGACAGATGCCACACACAGGACTGGCACTAATGCAGATTTGCCAGTATTAATCTCCCACTTTTTTTTGGTTTTATGGGAGAATTAGGAAGAAATCAGGCACACTGTTATACAGTAGGTTTTCTATGGCAGAAAAAAAAGACAGATGCCACACACAGGACTGGCACTAATGCAGATTTGCCAGTCTTAATCTCCCACTTTTTTTTTGTTTTATGGGAGAATTAGGAAGAAATCAGGCTCACTGTTTTACAGTAGGTTTTCTGTGGCAGACAAAAAAGACAGATGCCACACACAGGACTGGCACTAATGCAGATTTGCCAGTCTTAATCTCCCACTTTTTTTTTGTTTTATGGGAGAATTAGGAAGAAATCAGGCACACTGTTATACAGTAGGTTTTCTGTGGTGGAAAAAAAAGACAGAAGCCGCACACAGGACTGGCACTAATGCAGATTTTCCAGTCTTAATCTCCCACTTTTTTGTTTGTTTTATGGGAGAATTGTGAAGAAATCAGGCCCACTGCTACACAGTAGGTTTTCTGTGGCAGAAAAAAAAGACAGATGCCACACACAGGACTGGCACTAATGCAGATTTGCCAGTCTTAATCTCCCACTTTTTTTTGTTTTATGGGAGAATTAGGAAGAAATCAGGCACACTGTTATACAGTAGGTTTTCTGTGGCAGAAAAGAAAAGACAGATGCAACACACAGGACTGGCACTAATGCAGATTTGCCAGTCTTAATCTCCCACTTTTTTTTTTTTGTTTTATGGGAGAATTAGGAAGAAATCAGGCACACTGTTATACAGTAGGTTTTCTGTGGCAGAAAAGAAAAGACAGATGCAACACACAGGACTGGCACTAATGCAGATTTGCCAGTCTTAATCTCCCACTTTTTTGTTTGTTTTATGGGAGAATTAGGAAGAAATCAGGCACACTGTTATACAGTAGGTTTTCTGTGGCAGAAAAGAAAAGACAGATGCCACACACAGGACTGGCACTAATGCAGATTTGCCAGTCTTAATCTCCCACTTTTTTGTTTGTTTTATGGGAGAATTAGGAAGAAATCAGGCACACTGTTATACAGTAGGTTTTCTGTGGCAGAAAAAAAAGACAGATGCCACACACAGGACTGGCACTAATGCAGATTTGCTAGTCTTAATCTCCCACTTTTTTTTTGTTTTATGGGAGAATTAGGAAGAAATCAGGCACACTGTTATACAGTAGGTTTTCTGTGGCAGAAAAGAAAAGACAGATGCCACACACAGGACTGGCACTAATGCAGATTTGCCAGTCTTAATCTCCCACTTTTTTGTTTGTTTTATGGGAGAATTAGGAAGAAATCAGGCACACTGTTATACAGTAGGTTTTCTGTGGCAGAAAACAAAAGACAGATGCCACACACAGGACTGGCACTAATGCAGATTTGCCAGTCTTAAGGTATGTGTCCACGTTCAGTATTGCATCAGGATTTGGTCAGGATTTTTCATCAGTATTTGTAAGCCAAAACCAGGAGTGGAACAATTAGAGGAAAAGTATAATAGAAACATATGCACAACTTCTGCATTTATCACCCACTCCTGGTTTTGGCTTACAAATACTGATGAAAAATCCTGACCAAATCCTAATGCAATCCTGAACGTGGACACATACCCTTAATCTCCCACTTTTGTTTGTTTTATGGGAGAATTAGGAAGAATTCAGGCACACTGTTATACAGTAGGTTTTCTGTGGCAGAAAAGAAAAGACAGATGCCACACACAGGACTGGCACTAATGCAGATTTGCCAGTCTTAATCTCCCACTTTTTTGTTTGTTTTATGGGAGAATTAGGAAGAAATCAGGCACACTGTTATACAGTAGGTTTTCTGTGGCAGAAAACAAAAGACAGATGCCACACACAGGACTGGCACTAATGCAGATTTGCCAGTCTTAAGGTATGTGTCCACGTTCAGTATTGCATCAGGATTTGGTCAGGATTTTTCATCAGTATTTGTAAGCCAAAACCAGGAGTGGAACAATTAGAGGAAAAGTATAATAGAAACATATGCACAACTTCTGCATTTATCACCCATTCCTGGTTTTGGCTTACAAATACTGATGAAAAATCCTGACCAAATCCTAATGCAATCCTGAACGTGGACACATACCCTTAATCTCCCACTTTTTTTTTGTTTTATGGGAGAATTAGGAAGAATTCAGGCACACTGTTATACAGTAGGTTTTCTGTGGCAGAAAAAAAAGACAGATGCCACACACAGGACTGGCACTAATGCAGATTTTCCAGTATTAATCTCCCACTTTTTTTTTGTTTTATGGGAGAATTAGGAAGAAATCAGGCACACTGTTATACAGTAGGTTTTCTATGGCAGAAAAAAAAGACAGATGCCACACACAGGACTGGCACTAATGCAGATTTGCCAGTATTAATCTCCCACTTTTTTTTTGTTTTATGGGAGAATTAGGAAGAAATCAGGCACACTGTTATACAGTAGGTTTTCTATGGCAGAAAAAAAAGACAGATGCCACACACAGGACTGGCACTAATGCAGATTTGCCAGTCTTAATCTCCCACTTTTTTTTTGTTTTATGGGAGAATTAGGAAGAAATCAGGCTCACTGTTTTACAGTAGGTTTTCTGTGGCAGAAAAGAAAAGACAGATGCCACACACAGCACTGGCACTAATGCAGATTTGCCAGTCTTAATCTCCCACTTTTTTTTTGTTTTATGGGAGAATTAGGAAGAAATCAGGCACACTGTTATACAGTAGGTTTTCTGTGGCAGAAAAAAAAGACAGATGCCACACACAGGACTGGCACTAATGCAGATTTGCCAGTCTTAATCTCCCACTTTTTTGTTTGTTTTATGGGAGAATTAGGAAGAAATCAGGCACACTGTTATACAGTAGGTTTTCTGTGGCAGAAAAAAAAGACAGATGCCACACACAGGACTGGCACTAATGCAGATTTGCTAGTCTTAATCTCCCACTTTTTTTTTTGTTTTATGGGAGAATTGTGAAGAAATCAGGCACACTGTTATACAGTAGGTTTTCTGTGGCAGAAAAAAAAGACAGATGCCACACACAGGACTGGCACTAATGCAGATTTGCCAGTCTTAATCTCCCACTTTTTTTTTGTTTTATGGGAGAATTAGGAAGAAATCAGGCACACTGTTATACAGTAGGTTTTCTGTGGCAGAAAAGAAAAGACAGATGCCACACACAGGACTGGCACTAATGCAGATTTGCCAGTCTTAATCTCCCACTTTTTTGTTTGTTTTATGGGAGAATTAGGAAGAAATCAGGCACACTGTTATACAGTAGGTTTTCTGTGGCAGAAAAAAAAGACAGATGCCACACACAGGACTGGCACTAATGCAGATTTGCTAGTCTTAATCTCCCACTTTTTTTTTTGTTTTATGGGAGAATTAGGAAGAAATCAGGCACACTGTTATACAGTAGGTTTTCTGTGGCAGAAAAAAAAGACAGATGCCACACACAGGACTGGCACTAATGCAGATTTGCCAGTCTTAAGGTATGTGTCCACGTTCAGGATTGCATCAGGATTTGGTCAGGATTTTTCATCAGTATCTGTAAGCCAAAACCAGGAGTGGAACAACTAGAGAAAAAGTATAATAGAAACATATGCACAACTTCTGCATTTATCACCCACTCCTGGTTTTGGCTTACAAATACTGATGAAAAATCCTAACCAAATCCTGAAGCAATCCTGAACGTGGACACATACCCTTAATCTCCCACTTTTTTTTTGTTTTATGGGAGAATTAGGAAGAAATCAGGCACACTGTTATACAGTAGGTTTTCTGTGGCAGAAAAAAAAGACAAATGCCACAAACAGGACTGGCACTAATGCAGATTTGCCAGTCTTAATCTCCCACTTTTTTTTTTTTGTTTTATGGGAGAATTAGGAAGAAATCAGGCACACTGTTATACAGTAGGTTTTCTGTGGCAGAAAAAAAAGACAGATGCCACACACAGGACTGGCACTAATGCAGATTTGCCAGTCTTAATCTCCCACTTTTTTGTTTGTTTTATGGGAGAATTAGGAAGAAATCAGGCACACTGTTATACAGTAGGTTTTCTGTGGCAGAAAAAAAAGACAGATGCCACACACAGGACTGGCACTAATGCAGATTTGCTAGTCTTAATCTCCCACTTTTTTTTTGTTTTATGAGAGAATTAGGAAGAAATCAGGCACACTGTTATACAGTAGGTTTTCTGTGGCAGAAAAGAAAAGACAGATGCCACACACAGGACTGGCACTAATGCAGATTTGCCAGTCTTAATCTCCCACTTTTTTGTTTGTTTTATGGGAGAATTAGGAAGAAATCAGGCACACTGTTATACAGTAGGTTTTCTGTGGCAGAAAAAAAAAAGACAGATGCCACACACAGGACTGGCACTAATGCAGATTTGCCAGTGTTAATCTCCCACTTTTTTTTTGTTTCATGGGAGAATTAGGATGAAATCAGGCACACTGTTATACAGTAGGTTTTCTGTGGCAGAAAAAAAAAGACAGATGCCACACACAGGACTGGCACTAATGCAGATTTGCCAGTCTTAATCTCCCACTTTTTTGTTTGTTTTATGGGAGAATTAGGAAGAAATCAGGCACACTGTTATACAGTAGGTTTTCTGTAGCAGAAAAAAATGACAGATGCCACACACAGGACTGGCACTAATGCAGATTTGCCAGTCTTAAGGTATGTGTCCACGTTCAGTATTGCATCAGGATTTGGTCAGGATTTTTCATCAGTATTTGTAAGCCAAAACCAGGAGTGGAACCATTAGAGGAAAAGTTTAATAGAAACATATGCACAACTTCTGCATTTACCACCCACTCCTGGTTTTGGCTTACAAATACTGATGAAAAATCCTGACCAAATCCTGATGCAATCCTGAACGTGGACACATACCCTTAATCTCCCACTTTTTTTTTGTTTTATGGGAGAATTAGGAAGAAATCAGGCACACTGTTATACAGTAGGTTTTCTGTGGCAGAAAAAAAAGACAGATGCCACACACAGGACTGGCACTAATGCAGATTTGCCAGTCTTAATCTCCCACTTTTTTGTTTGTTTTATGGGAGAATTAGGAAGAAATCAGGCACACTGTTATACAGTAGGTTTTCTGTGGCAGAAAAAAAAGACAGATGCCACACACAGGACTGGCACTAATGCAGATTTGCCAGTCTTAATCTCCCACTTTTTTGTTTGTTTTATGGGAGAATTAGGAAGAAATCAGGCACACTGTTATACAGTAGGTTTTCTGTGGCAGAAAAAAAAGACAGATGCCACACACAGGACTGGCACTAATGCAGATTTGCTAGTCTTAATCTCCCACTTTTTTTTTGTTTTATGAGAGAATTAGGAAGAAATCAGGCACACTGTTATACAGTAGGTTTTCTGTGGCAGAAAAGAAAAGACAGATGCCACACACAGGACTGGCACTAATGCAGATTTGCCAGTCTTAATCTCCCACTTTTTTGTTTGTTTTATGGGAGAATTAGGAAGAAATCAGGCACACTGTTATACAGTAGGTTTTCTGTGGCAGAAAAAAAAAAGACAGATGCCACACACAGGACTGGCACTAATGCAGATTTGCCAGTGTTAATCTCCCACTTTTTTTTTGTTTTATGGGAGAATTAGGAAGAAATCAGGCACACTGTTATACAGTAGGTTTTCTGTGGCAGAAAAAAAAAGACAGATGCCACACACAGGACTGGCACTAATGCAGATTTGCCAGTCTTAATCTCCCACTTTTTTGTTTGTTTTATGGGAGAATTAGGAAGAAATCAGGCACACTGTTATACAGTAGGTTTTCTGTAGCAGAAAAAAAAGACAGATGCCACACACAGGACTGGCACTAATGCAGATTTGCCAGTCTTAAGGTATGTGTCCACGTTCAGTACTGCATCAGGATTTGGTCAGGATTTTTCATCAGTATTTGTAAGCCAAAACCAGGAGTGGAACAATTAGAGAAAAAGT
Organism: Ranitomeya variabilis; assembly: GCF_051348905.1. Lineage (NCBI taxonomy): Eukaryota > Metazoa > Chordata > Amphibia > Anura > Dendrobatidae > Ranitomeya > Ranitomeya variabilis. The sequence goes on along the minus strand of NC_135232.1, from coordinate 993,799,175 downwards.
ATAATAGAAACATATGCACAACTTCTGCATTTATCACCCACTCCTGGTTTTGGCTTACAAATACTGATGAAAAATCCTGACCAAATCCTGAAGCAATCCTGAACGTGGACACATACCCTTAATCTCCCACTTTTTTTTGTTTTATGGGAGAATTAGGAAGAAATCAGGCACACTGTTATACAGTAGGTTTTCTGTGGCAGAAAAAAAAGACAAATGCCACACACAGGACTGGCACTAATGCAGATTTGCCAGTCTTAATCTCCCACTTTTTTTTTTTTGTTTTATGGGAGAATTAGGAAGAAATCAAGCTCACTGTTATACAGTAGGTTTTCTGTGGCAGAAAAGAAAAGACAGATGCCACACACAGGACTGGCACTAATGCAGATTTGCCAGTCTTAATCTCCCACTTTTTTTTTTGTTTTATGGGAGAATTAGGAAGAAATCAGGCACACTGTTATACAGTAGGTTTTCTGTGGCAGAAAAAAAAGACAGATGCCACACACAGGACTGGCACTAATGCAGATTTGCTAGTCTTAATCTCCCACTTTTTTTTTGTTTTATGGGAGAATTAGGAAGAAATCAGGCACACTGTTATACAGTAGGTTTTCTGTGGCAGAAAAGAAAAGACAGATGCCACACACAGGACTGGCACTAATGCAGATTTGCCAGTCTTAATCTCCCACTTTTTTGTTTGTTTTATGGGAGAATTAGGAAGAAATCAGGCACACTGTTATACAGTAGGTTTTCTGTGGCAGAAAAAAAAGACAGATGCCACACACAGGACTGGCACTAATGCAGATTTGCTAGTCTTAATCTCCCACTTTTTTTTTGTTTTATGGGAGAATTAGGAAGAAATCAGGCACACTGTTATACAGTAGGTTTTCTGTGGCAGAAAAGAAAAGACAGATGCCACACACAGGACTGGCACTAATGCAGATTTGCCAGTCTTAATCTCCCACTTTTTTGTTTGTTTTATGGGAGAATTAGGAAGAAATCAGGCACACTGTTATACAGTAGGTTTTCTGTGGCAGAAAACAAAAGACAGATGCCACACACAGGACTGGCACTAATGCAGATTTGCCAGTCTTGAGGTATGTGTCCACGTTCAGTATTGCATCAGGATTTGGTCAGGATTTTTCATCAGTATTTGTAAGCCAAAACCAGGAGTGGAACAATTAGAGGAAAAGTATAATAGAAACATATGCACAACTTCTGCATTTATCACCCACTCCTGGTTTTGGCTTACAAATACTGATGAAAAATCCTGACCAAATCCTAATGCAATCCTGAACGTGGACACATACCCTTAATCTCCCACTTTTTTTTGTTTTATGGGAGAATTAGGAAGAATTCAGGCACACTGTTATACAGTAGGTTTTCTGTGGCAGAAAAGAAAAGACAGATGCCACACACAGGACTGGCACTAATGCAGATTTGCCAGTCTTAATCTCCCACTTTTTTGTTTGTTTTATGGGAGAATTAGGAAGAAATCAGGCACACTGTTATACAGTAGGTTTTCTGTGGCAGAAAACAAAAGACAGATGCCACACACAGGACTGGCACTAATGCAGATTTGCCAGTCTTAAGGTATGTGTCCACGTTCAGTATTGCATCAGGATTTGGTCAGGATTTTTCATCAGTATTTGTAAGCCAAAACCAGGAGTGGAACAATTAGAGGAAAAGTATAATAGAAACATATGCACAACTTCTGCATTTATCACCCACTCCTGGTTTTGGCTTACAAATACTGATGAAAAATCCTGACCAAATCCTAATGCAATCCTGAATGTGGACACATACCCTTAATCTCCCACTTTTTTTTTGTTTTATGGGAGAATTAGGAAGAATTCAGGCACACTGTTATACAGTAGGTTTTCTGTGGCAGAAAAAAAAGACAGATGCCACACACAGGACTGGCACTAATGCAGATTTTCCAGTATTAATCTCCCACTTTTTTTTTGTTTTATGGGAGAATTAGGAAGAAATCAGGCACACTGTTATACAGTAGGTTTTCTATGGCAGAAAAAAAAGACAGATGCCACACACAGGACTGGCACTAATGCAGATTTGCCAGTATTAATCTCCCACTTTTTTTTTGTTTTATGGGAGAATTAGGAAGAAATCAGGCACACTGTTATACAGTAGGTTTTCTATGGCAGAAAAAAAAGACAGATGCCACACACAGGACTGGCACTAATGCAGATTTGCCAGTCTTAATCTCCCACTTTTTTTTTGTTTTATGGGAGAATTAGGAAGAAATCAGGCTCACTGTTTTACAGTAGGTTTTCTGTGGCAGACAAAAAAGACAGATGCCACACACAGGACTGGCACTAATGCAGATTTGCCAGTCTTAATCTCCCACTTTTTTTTTGTTTTATGGGAGAATTAGGAAGAAATCAGGCACACTGTTATACAGTAGGTTTTCTGTGGTGGAAAAAAAAGACAGAAGCCGCACACAGGACTGGCACTAATGCAGATTTTCCAGTCTTAATCTCCCACTTTTTTGTTTGTTTTATGGGAGAATTGTGAAGAAATCAGGCCCACTGCTACACAGTAGGTTTTCTGTGGCAGAAAAAAAAGACAGATGCCACACACAGGACTGGCACTAATGCAGATTTGCCAGTCTTAATCTCCCACTTTTTTTTGTTTTATGGGAGAATTAGGAAGAAATCAGGCACACTGTTATACAGTAGGTTTTCTGTGGCAGAAAAGAAAAGACAGATGCAACACACAGGACTGGCACTAATGCAGATTTGCCAGTCTTAATCTCCCACTTTTTTTTTTTTGTTTTATGGGAGAATTAGGAAGAAATCAAGCTCACTGTTATACAGTAGGTTTTCTGTGGCAGAAAAGAAAAGACAGATGCCACACACAGGACTGGCACTAATGCAGATTTGCTAGTCTTAATCTCCCACTTTTTTTTTGTTTTATGGGAGAATTAGGAAGAAATCAGGCACACTGTTATACAGTAGGTTTTCTGTGGCAGAAAAAAAAGACAGATGCCACACACAGGACTGGCACTAATGCAGATTTGCTAGTCTTAATCTCCCACTTTTTTTTTGTTTTATGGGAGAATTAGGAAGAAATCAGGCACACTGTTATACAGTAGGTTTTCTGTGGCAGAAAAGAAAAGACAGATGCCACACACAGGACTGGCACTAATGCAGATTTGCCAGTCTTAATCTCCCACTTTTTTGTTTGTTTTATGGGAGAATTAGGAAGAAATCAGGCACACTGTTATACAGTAGGTTTTCTGTGGCAGAAAACAAAAGACAGATGCCACACACAGGACTGGCACTAATGCAGATTTGCCAGTCTTGAGGTATGTGTCCACGTTCAGTATTGCATCAGGATTTGGTCAGGATTTTTCATCAGTATTTGTAAGCCAAAACCAGGAGTGGAACAATTAGAGGAAAAGTATAATAGAAACATATGCACAACTTCTGCATTTATCACCCACTCCTGGTTTTGGCTTACAAATACTGATGAAAAATCCTGACCAAATCCTAATGCAATCCTGAACGTGGACACATACCCTTAATCTCCCACTTTTTTTTGTTTTATGGGAGAATTAGGAAGAATTCAGGCACACTGTTATACAGTAGGTTTTCTGTGGCAGAAAAGAAAAGACAGATGCCACACACAGGACTGGCACTAATGCAGATTTGCCAGTCTTAATCTCCCACTTTTTTGTTTGTTTTATGGGAGAATTAGGAAGAAATCAGGCACACTGTTATACAGTAGGTTTTCTGTGGCAGAAAACAAAAGACAGATGCCACACACAGGACTGGCACTAATGCAGATTTGCCAGTCTTAAGGTATGTGTCCACGTTCAGTATTGCATCAGGATTTGGTCAGGATTTTTCATCAGTATTTGTAAGCCAAAACCAGGAGTGGAACAATTAGAGGAAAAGTATAATAGAAACATATGCACAACTTCTGCATTTATCACCCACTCCTGGTTTTGGCTTACAAATACTGATGAAAAATCCTGACCAAATCCTAATGCAATCCTGAATGTGGACACATACCCTTAATCTCCCACTTTTTTTTTGTTTTATGGGAGAATTAGGAAGAATTCAGGCACACTGTTATACAGTAGGTTTTCTGTGGCAGAAAAAAAAGACAGATGCCACACACAGGACTGGCACTAATGCAGATTTTCCAGTATTAATCTCCCACTTTTTTTTTGTTTTATGGGAGAATTAGGAAGAAATCAGGCACACTGTTATACAGTAGGTTTTCTATGGCAGAAAAAAAAGACAGATGCCACACACAGGACTGGCACTAATGCAGATTTGCCAGTATTAATCTCCCCCTTTTTTTTTGTTTTATGGGAGAATTAGGAAGAAATCAGGCACACTGTTATACAGTAGGTTTTCTATGGCAGAAAAAAAAGACAGATGCCACACACAGGACTGGCACTAATGCAGATTTGCCAGTCTTAATCTCCCACTTTTTTTTTGTTTTATGGGAGAATTAGGAAGAAATCAGGCTCACTGTTTTACAGTAGGTTTTCTGTGGCAGACAAAAAAGACAGATGCCACACACAGGACTGGCACTAATGCAGATTTGCCAGTCTTAATCTCCCACTTTTTTTTTGTTTTATGGGAGAATTAGGAAGAAATCAGGCACACTGTTATACAGTAGGTTTTCTGTGGTGGAAAAAAAAGACAGAAGCCACACACAGGACTGGCACTAATGCAGATTTTCCAGTCTTAATCTCCCACTTTTTTGTTTGTTTTATGGGAGAATTGTGAAGAAATCAGGCCCACTGCTACACAGTAGGTTTTCTGTGGCAGAAAAAAAAGACAGATGCAACACACAGGACTGGCACTAATGCAGATTTGCCAGTCTTAATCTCCCACTTTTTTTTGTTTTATGGGAGAATTAGGAAGAAATCAGGCACACTGTTATACAGTAGGTTTTCTGTGGCAGAAAAGAAAAGACAGATGCCACACACAGGACTGGCACTAATGCAGATTTGCCAGTCTTAATCTCCCACTTTTTTTTTTTTGTTTTATGGGAGAATTAGGAAGAAATCAAGCTCACTGTTATACAGTAGGTTTTCTGTGGCAGAAAAGAAAAGACAGATGCCACACACAGGACTGGCACTAATGCAGATTTGCTAGTCTTAATCTCCCACTTTTTTTTTGTTTTATGGGAGAATTAGGAAGAAATCAGGCACACTGTTATACAGTAGGTTTTCTGTGGCAGAAAAAAAAGACAGATGCCACACACAGGACTGGCACTAATGCAGATTTGCTAGTCTTAATCTCCCACTTTTTTTTTGTTTTATGGGAGAATTAGGAAGAAATCAGGCACACTGTTATACAGTAGGTTTTCTGTGGCAGAAAAGAAAAGACAGATGCCACACACAGGACTGGCACTAATGCAGATTTGCCATTCTTAATCTCCCACTTTTTTGTTTGTTTTATGGGAGAATTAGGAAGAAATCAGGCACACTGTTATACAGTAGGTTTTCTGTGGCAGAAAAAAAAGACAGATGCCACACACAGGACTGGCACTAATGCAGATTTGCTAGTCTTAATCTCCCACTTTTTTTTTGTTTTATGGGAGAATTAGGAAGAAATCAGGCACACTGTTATACAGTAGGTTTTCTGTGGCAGAAAAGAAAAGACAGATGCCACACACAGGACTGGCACTAATGCAGATTTGCCAGTCTTAATCTCCCACTTTTTTGTTTGTTTTATGGGAGAATTAGGAAGAAATCAGGCACACTGTTATACAGTAGGTTTTCTGTGGCAGAAAAAAAAGACAGATGCCACACACAGGACTGGCACTAATGCAGATTTGCTAGTCTTAATCTCCCACTTTTTTTTTGTTTTATGGGAGAATTAGGAAGAAATCAGGCACACTGTTATACAGTAGGTTTTCTGTGGCAGAAAAGAAAAGACAGATGCCACACACAGGACTGGCACTAATGCAGATTTGCCAGTCTTAATCTCCCACTTTTTTGTTTGTTTTATGGGAGAATTAGGAAGAAATCAGGCACACTGTTATACAGTAGGTTTTCTGTGGCAGAAAAAAAAGACAGATGCCACACACAGGACTGGCACTAATGCAGATTTGCTAGTCTTAATCTCCCACTTTTTTTTTGTTTTATGGGAGAATTAGGAAGAAATCAGGCACACTGTTATACAGTAGGTTTTCTGTGGCAGAAAAAAAAGACAGATGCCACACACAGGACTGGCACTAATGCAGATTTGCCAGTCTTAATCTCCCACTTTTTTGTTTGTTTTATGGGAGAATTAGGAAGAAATCAGGCACACTGTTATACAGTAGGTTTTCTGTGGCAGAAAAAAAAGACAGATGCCACACACAGGACTGGCACTAATGCAGATTTGCTAGTCTTAATCTCCCACTTTTTTTTTGTTTTATGAGAGAATTAGGAAGAAATCAGGCACACTGTTATACAGTAGGTTTTCTGTGGCAGAAAAGAAAAGACAGATGCCACACACAGGACTGGCACTAATGCAGATTTGCCAGTCTTAATCTCCCACTTTTTTGTTTGTTTTATGGGAGAATTAGGAAGAAATCAGGCACACTGTTATACAGTAGGTTTTCTGTGGCAGAAAAAAAAGACAGATGCCACACACAGGACTGGCACTAATGCAGATTTGCTAGTCTTAATCTCCCACTTTTTTTTTGTTTTATGGGAGAATTAGGAAGAAATCAGGCACACTGTTATACAGTAGGTTTTCTGTGGCAGAAAAGAAAAGACAGATGCCACACACAGGACTGGCACTAATGCAGATTTGCCAGTCTTAATCTCCCACTTTTTTTTTTTTGTTTTATGGGAGAATTAGGAAGAAATCAAGCTCACTGTTATACAGTAGGTTTTCTGTGGCAGAAAAGAAAAGACAGATGCCACACACAGGACTGGCACTAATGCAGATTTGCTAGTCTTAATCTCCCACTTTTTTTTTGTTTTATGGGAGAATTAGGAAGAAATCAGGCACACTGTTATACAGTAGGTTTTCTGTGGCAGAAAAAAAAGACAGATGCCACACACAGGACTGGCACTAATGCAGATTTGCTAGTCTTAATCTCCCACTTTTTTTTTGTTTTATGGGAGAATTAGGAAGAAATCAGGCACACTGTTATACAGTAGGTTTTCTGTGGCAGAAAAGAAAAGACAGATGCCACACACAGGACTGGCACTAATGCAGATTTGCCAGTCTTAATCTCCCACTTTTTTGTTTGTTTTATGGGAGAATTAGGAAGAAATCAGGCACACTGTTATACAGTAGGTTTTCTGTGGCAGAAAAAAAAGACAGATGCCACACACAGGACTGGCACTAATGCAGATTTGCTAGTCTTAATCTCCCACTTTTTTTTGTTTTATGGGAGAATTAGGAAGAAATCAGGCACACTGTTATACAGTAGGTTTTCTGTGGCAGAAAAGAAAAGACAGATGCCACACACAGGACTGGCACTAATGCAGATTTGCCAGTCTTAATCTCCCACTTTTTTGTTTGTTTTATGGGAGAATTAGGAAGAAATCAGGCACACTGTTATACAGTAGGTTTTCTGTGGCAGAAAAAAAAGACAGATGCCACACACAGGACTGGCACTAATGCAGATTTGCTAGTCTTAATCTCCCACTTTTTTTTTGTTTTATGGGAGAATTAGGAAGAAATCAGGCACACTGTTATACAGTAGGTTTTCTGTGGCAGAAAAGAAAAGACAGATGCCACACACAGGACTGGCACTAATGCAGATTTGCCAGTCTTAATCTCCCACTTTTTTGTTTGTTTTATGGGAGAATTAGGAAGAAATCAGGCACACTGTTATACAGTAGGTTTTCTGTGGCAGAAAAAAAAGACAGATGCCACACACAGGACTGGCACTAATGCAGATTTGCTAGTCTTAATCTCCCACTTTTTTTTTGTTTTATGGGAGAATTAGGAAGAAATCAGGCACACTGTTATACAGTAGGTTTTCTGTGGCAGAAAAAAAAGACAGATGCCACACACAGGACTGGCACTAATGCAGATTTGCCAGTCTTAATCTCCCACTTTTTTGTTTGTTTTATGGGAGAATTAGGAAGAAATCAGGCACACTGTTATACAGTAGGTTTTCTGTGGCAGAAAAAAAAGACAGATGCCACACACAGGACTGGCACTAATGCAGATTTGCTAGTCTTAATCTCCCACTTTTTTTTTGTTTTATGAGAGAATTAGGAAGAAATCAGGCACACTGTTATACAGTAGGTTTTCTGTGGCAGAAAAGAAAAGACAGATGCCACACACAGGACTGGCACTAATGCAGATTTGCCAGTCTTAATCTCCCACTTTTTTGTTTGTTTTATGGGAGAATTAGGAAGAAATCAGGCACACTGTTATACAGTAGGTTTTCTGTGGCAGAAAAAAAAAAGACAGATGCCACACACAGGACTGGCACTAATGCAGATTTGCCAGTGTTAATCTCCCACTTTTTTTTTGTTTTATGGGAGAATTAGGAAGAAATCAGGCACACTGTTATACAGTAGGTTTTCTGTGGCAGAAAAAAAAAGACAGATGCCACACACAGGACTGGCACTAATGCAGATTTGCCAGTCTTAATCTCCCACTTTTTTGTTTGTTTTATGGGAGAATTAGGAAGAAATCAGGCACACTGTTATACAGTAGGTTTTCTGTAGCAGAAAAAAAAGACAGATGCCACACACAGGACTGGCACTAATGCAGATTTGCCAGTCTTAAGGTATGTGTCCACGTTCAGTATTGCATCAGGATTTGGTCAGGATTTTTCATCAGTATTTGTAAGCCAAAACCAGGAGTGGAACAATTAGAGAAAAAGTATAATAGAAACATATGCACAACTTCTGCATTTATCACCCACTCCTGGTTTTGGCTTACAAATACTGATGAAAAATCCTGACCAAATCCTGAAGCAATCCTGAACGTGGACACATACCCTTAATCTCCCACTTTTTTTTGTTTTATGGGAGAATTAGGAAGAAATCAGGCACACTGTTATACAGTAGGTTTTCTGTGGCAGAAAAAAAAGACAAATGCCACACACAGGACTGGCACTAATGCAGATTTGCCAGTCTTAATCTCCCACTTTTTTTTTTTTGTTTTATGGGAGAATTAGGAAGAAATCAAGCTCACTGTTATACAGTAGGTTTTCTGTGGCAGAAAAGAAAAGACAGATGCCACACACAGGACTGGCACTAATGCAGATTTGCCAGTCTTAATCTCCCACTTTTTTTTTTGTTTTATGGGAGAATTAGGAAGAAATCAGGCACACTGTTATACAGTAGGTTTTCTGTGGCAGAAAAAAAAGACAGATGCCACACACAGGACTGGCACTAATGCAGATTTGCTAGTCTTAATCTCCCACTTTTTTTTTGTTTTATGGGAGAATTAGGAAGAAATCAGGCACACTGTTATACAGTAGGTTTTCTGTGGCAGAAAAGAAAAGACAGATGCCACACACAGGACTGGCACTAATTCAGATTTGCCAGTCTTAATCTCCCACTTTTTTGTTTGTTTTATGGGAGAATTAGGAAGAAATCAGGCACACTGTTATACAGTAGGTTTTCTGTGGCAGAAAAAAAAGACAGATGCCACACACAGGACTGGCACTAATGCAGATTTGCTAGTCTTAATCTCCCACTTTTTTTTTGTTTTATGGGAGAATTAGGAAGAAATCAGGCACACTGTTATACAGTAGGTTTTCTGTGGCAGAAAAGAAAAGACAGATGCCACACACAGGACTGGCACTAATGCAGATTTGCCAGTCTTAATCTCCCACTTTTTTGTTTGTTTTATGGGAGAATTAGGAAGAAATCAGGCACACTGTTATACGGTAGGTTTTCTGTGGCAGAAAACAAAAGACAGATGCCACACACAGGACTGGCACTAATGCAGATTTGCCAGTCTTGAGGTATGTGTCCACGTTCAGTATTGCATCAGGATTTGGTCAGGATTTTTCATCAGTATTTGTAAGCCAAAACCAGGAGTGGAACAATTAGAGGAAAAGTATAATAGAAACATATGCACAACTTCTGCATTTATCACCCACTCCTGGTTTTGGCTTACAAATACTGATGAAAAATCCTGACCAAATCCTAATGCAATCCTGAACGTGGACACATACCCTTAATCTCCCACTTTTTTTTGTTTTATGGGAGAATTAGGAAGAATTCAGGCACACTGTTATACAGTAGGTTTTCTGTGGCAGAAAAGAAAAGACAGATGCCACACACAGGACTGGCACTAATGCAGATTTGCCAGTCTTAATCTCCCACTTTTTTGTTTGTTTTATGGGAGAATTAGGAAGAAATCAGGCACACTGTTATACAGTAGGTTTTCTGTGGCAGAAAACAAAAGACAGATGCCACACACAGGACTGGCACTAATGCAGATTTGCCAGTCTTAAGGTATGTGTCCACGTTCAGTATTGCATCAGGATTTGGTCAGGATTTTTCATCAGTATTTGTAAGCCAAAACCAGGAGTGGAACAATTAGAGGAAAAGTATAATAGAAACATATGCACAACTTCTGCATTTATCACCCACTCCTGGTTTTGGCTTACAAATACTGATGAAAAATCCTGACCAAATCCTAATGCAATCCTGAATGTGGACACATACCCTTAATCTCCCACTTTTTTTTTGTTTTATGGGAGAATTAGGAAGAATTCAGGCACACTGTTATACAGTAGGTTTTCTGTGGCAGAAAAAAAAGACAGATGCCACACACAGGACTGGCACTAATGCAGATTTTCCAGTATTAATCTCCCACTTTTTTTTTGTTTTATGGGAGAATTAGGAAGAAATCAGGCACACTGTTATACAGTAGGTTTTCTATGGCAGAAAAAAAAGACAGATGCCACACACAGGACTGGCACTAATGCAGATTTGCCAGTATTAATCTCCCACTTTTTTTTTGTTTTATGGGAGAATTAGGAAGAAATCAGGCACACTGTTATACAGTAGGTTTTCTATGGCAGAAAAAAAAGACAGATGCCACACACAGGACTGGCACTAATGCAGATTTGCCAGTCTTAATCTCCCACTTTTTTTTTGTTTTATGGGAGAATTAGGAAGAAATCAGGCTCACTGTTTTACAGTAGGTTTTCTGTGGCAGACAAAAAAGACAGATGCCACACACAGGACTGGCACTAATGCAGATTTGCCAGTCTTAATCTCCCACTTTTTTTTTGTTTTATGGGAGAATTAGGAAGAAATCAGGCACACTGTTATACAGTAGGTTTTCTGTGGTGGAAAAAAAAGACAGAAGCCACACACAGGACTGGCACTAATGCAGATTTTCCAGTCTTAATCTCCCACTTTTTTGTTTGTTTTATGGGAGAATTGTGAAGAAATCAGGCCCACTGCTACACAGTAGGTTTTCTGTGGCAGAAAAAAAAGACAGATGCCACACACAGGACTGGCACTAATGCAGATTTGCCAGTCTTAATCTCCCACTTTTTTTTGTTTTATGGGAGAATTAGGAAGAAATCAGGCACACTGTTATACAGTAGGTTTTCTGTGGCAGAAAAGAAAAGACAGATGCAACACACAGGACTGGCACTAATGCAGATTTGCCAGTCTTAATCTCCCACTTTTTTTTTTTTGTTTTATGGGAGAATTAGGAAGAAATCAAGCTCACTGTTATACAGTAGGTTTTCTGTGGCAGAAAAGAAAAGACAGATGCCACACACAGGACTGGCACTAATGCAGATTTGCTAGTCTTAATCTCCCACTTTTTTTTTGTTTTATGGGAGAATTAGGAAGAAATCAGGCACACTGTTATACAGTAGGTTTTCTGTGGCAGAAAAAAAAGACAGATGCCACACACAGGACTGGCACTAATGCAGATTTGCTAGTCTTAATCTCCCACTTTTTTTTTGTTTTATGGGAGAATTAGGAAGAAATCAGGCACACTGTTATACAGTAGGTTTTCTGTGGCAGAAAAGAAAAGACAGATGCCACACACAGGACTGGCACTAATGCAGATTTGCCAGTCTTAATCTCCCACTTTTTTGTTTGTTTTATGGGAGAATTAGGAAGAAATCAGGCACACTGTTATACAGTAGGTTTTCTGTGGCAGAAAAAAAAGACAGATGCCACACACAGGACTGGCACTAATGCAGATTTGCTAGTCTTAATCTCCCACTTTTTTTTTGTTTTATGGGAGAATTAGGAAGAAATCAGGCACACTGTTATACAGTAGGTTTTCTGTGGCAGAAAAGAAAAGACAGATGCCACACACAGGACTGGCACTAATGCAGATTTGCCAGTCTTAATCTCCCACTTTTTTGTTTGTTTTATGGGAGAATTAGGAAGAAATCAGGCACACTGTTATACAGTAGGTTTTCTGTGGCAGAAAAAAAAGACAGATGCCACACACAGGACTGGCACTAATGCAGATTTGCTAGTCTTAATCTCCCACTTTTTTTTTGTTTTATGGGAGAATTAGGAAGAAATCAGGCACACTGTTATACAGTAGGTTTTCTGTGGCAGAAAAGAAAAGACAGATGCCACACACAGGACTGGCACTAATGCAGATTTGCCAGTCTTAATCTCCCACTTTTTTGTTTGTTTTATGGGAGAATTAGGAAGAAATCAGGCACACTGTTATACAGTAGGTTTTCTGTGGCAGAAAAAAAAGACAGATGCCACACACAGGACTGGCACTAATGCAGATTTGCTAGTCTTAATCTCCCACTTTTTTTTTGTTTTATGGGAGAATTAGGAAGAAATCAGGCACACTGTTATACAGTAGGTTTTCTGTGGCAGAAAAGAAAAGACAGATGCCACACACAGGACTGGCACTAATGCAGATTTGCCAGTCTTAATCTCCCACTTTTTTGTTTGTTTTATGGGAGAATTAGGAAGAAATCAGGCACACTGTTATACAGTAGGTTTTCTGTGGCAGAAAAAAAAGACAAATGCCACACACAGGACTGGCACTAATGCAGATTTGCCAGTCTTAATCTCCCACTTTTTTTTTTTTTTGTTTTATGGGAGAATTAGGAAGAAATCAAGCTCACTGTTATACAGTAGGTTTTCTGTGGCAGAAAAGAAAAGACAGATGCCACACACAGGACTGGCACTAATGCAGATTTGCCAGTCTTAATCTCCCACTTTTTTTTTTGTTTTATGGGAGAATTAGGAAGAAATCAGGCACACTGTTATACAGTAGGTTTTCTGTGGCAGAAAAAAAAGACAGATGCCACACACAGGACTGGCACTAATGCAGATTTGCTAGTCTTAATCTCCCACTTTTTTTTTGTTTTATGGGAGAATTAGGAAGAAATCAGGCACACTGTTATACAGTAGGTTTTCTGTGGCAGAAAAGAAAAGACAGATGCCACACACAGGACTGGCACTAATGCAGATTTGCCAGTCTTAATCTCCCACTTTTTTGTTTGTTTTATGGGAGAATTAGGAAGAAATCAGGCACACTGTTATACAGTAGGTTTTCTGTGGCAGAAAAAAAAGACAGATGCCACACACAGGACTGGCACTAATGCAGATTTGCTAGTCTTAATCTCCCACTTTTTTTTTGTTTTATGGGAGAATTAGGAAGAAATCAGGCACACTGTTATACAGTAGGTTTTCTGTGGCAGAAAAGAAAAGACAGATGCCACACACAGGACTGGCACTAATGCAGATTTGCCAGTCTTAATCTCCCACTTTTTTGTTTGTTTTATGGGAGAATTAGGAAGAAATCAGGCACACTGTTATACAGTAGGTTTTCTGTGGCAGAAAACAAAAGACAGATGCCACACACAGGACTGGCACTAATGCAGATTTGCCAGTCTTGAGGTATGTGTCCACGTTCAGTATTGCATCAGGATTTGGTCAGGATTTTTCATCAGTATTTGTAAGCCAAAACCAGGAGTGGAACAATTAGAGGAAAAGTATAATAGAAACATATGCACAACTTCTGCATTTATCACCCACTCCTGGTTTTGGCTTACAAATACTGATGAAAAATCCTGACCAAATCCTAATGCAATCCTGAACGTGGACACATACCCTTAATCTCCCACTTTTTTTTTGTTTTATGGGAGAATTAGGAAGAAATCAGGCACACTGTTATACAGTAGGTTTTCTGTGGCAGAAAAGAAAAGACAGATGCCACACACAGGACTGGCACTAATGCAGATTTGCCAGTCTTAATCTCCCACTTTTTTGTTTGTTTTATGGGAGAATTAGGAAGAAATCAGGCACACTGTTATACAGTAGGTTTTCTGTGGCAGAAAAAAAAGACAGATGCCACACACAGGACTGGCACTAATGCAGATTTGCTAGTCTTAATCTCCCACTTTTTTTTTGTTTTATGGGAGAATTAGGAAGAAATCAGGCACACTGTTATACAGTAGGTTTTCTGTGGCAGAAAAGAAAAGACAGATGCCACACACAGGACTGGCACTAATGCAGATTTGCCAGTCTTAATCTCCCACTTTTTTGTTTGTTTTATGGGAGAATTAGGAAGAAATCAGGCACACTGTTATACAGTAGGTTTTCTGTGGCAGAAAAAAAAGACAGATGCCACACACAGGACTGGCACTAATGCAGATTTGCTAGTCTTAATCTCCCACTTTTTTTTTGTTTTATGGGAGAATTAGGAAGAAATCAGGCACACTGTTATACAGTAGGTTTTCTGTGGCAGAAAAAAAAGACAGATGCCACACACAGGACTGGCACTAATGCAGATTTGCCAGTCTTAATCTCCCACTTTTTTGTTTGTTTTATGGGAGAATTAGGAAGAAATCAGGCACACTGTTATACAGTAGGTTTTCTGTGGCAGAAAAAAAAGACAGATGCCACACACAGGACTGGCACTAATGCAGATTTGCTAGTCTTAATCTCCCACTTTTTTTTTGTTTTATGAGAGAATTAGGAAGAAATCAGGCACACTGTTATACAGTAGGTTTTCTGTGGCAGAAAAGAAAAGACAGATGCCACACACAGGACTGGCACTAATGCAGATTTGCCAGTCTTAATCTCCCACTTTTTTGTTTGTTTTATGGGAGAATTAGGAAGAAATCAGGCACACTGTTATACAGTAGGTTTTCTGTGGCAGAAAAAAAAAAGACAGATGCCACACACAGGACTGGCACTAATGCAGATTTGCCAGTGTTAATCTCCCACTTTTTTTTTGTTTTATGGGAGAATTAGGAAGAAATCAGGCACACTGTTATACAGTAGGTTTTCTGTGGCAGAAAAAAAAAGACAGATGCCACACACAGGACTGGCACTAATGCAGATTTGCCAGTCTTAATCTCCCACTTTTTTGTTTGTTTCATAGGAGAATTAGGAAGAAATCAGGCACACTGTTATACAGTAGGTTTTCTGTAGCAGAAAAAAAAGACAGATGCCACACACAGGACTGGCACTAATGCAGATTTGCCAGTCTTAAGGTATGTGTCCACGTTCAGTATTGCATCAGGATTTGGTCAGGATTTTTCATCAGTATTTGTAAGCCAAAACCAGGAGTGGAACAATTAGAGAAAAAGTATAATAGAAACATATGCACAACTTCTGCATTTATCACCCACTCCTGGTTTTGGCTTACAAATACTGATGAAAAATCCTGACCAAATCCTGAAGCAATCCTGAACGTGGACACATACCCTTAATCTCCCACTTTTTTTTGTTTTATGGGAGAATTAGGAAGAAATCAGGCACACTGTTATACAGTAGGTTTTCTGTGGCAGAAAAAAAAGACAAATGCCACACACAGGACTGGCACTAATGCAGATTTGCCAGTCTTAATCTCCCACTTTTTTTTTTTTGTTTTATGGGAGAATTAGGAAGAAATCAAGCTCACTGTTATACAGTAGGTTTTCTGTGGCAGAAAAGAAAAGACAGATGCCACACACAGGACTGGCACTAATGCAGATTTGCCAGTCTTAATCTCCCACTTTTTTTTTTGTTTTATGGGAGAATTAGGAAGAAATCAGGCACACTGTTATACAGTAGGTTTTCTGTGGCAGAAAAAAAAGACAGATGCCACACACAGGACTGGCACTAATGCAGATTTGCTAGTCTTAATCTCCCACTTTTTTTTTGTTTTATGGGAGAATTAGGAAGAAATCAGGCACACTGTTATACAGTAGGTTTTCTGTGGCAGAAAAGAAAAGACAGATGCCACACACAGGACTGGCACTAATGCAGATTTGCCAGTCTTAATCTCCCACTTTTTTGTTTGTTTTATGGGAGAATTAGGAAGAAATCAGGCACACTGTTATACAGTAGGTTTTCTGTGGCAGAAAAAAAAGACAGATGCCACACACAGGACTGGCACTAATGCAGATTTGCTAGTCTTAATCTCCCACTTTTTTTTTGTTTTATGGGAGAATTAGGAAGAAATCAGGCACACTGTTATACAGTAGGTTTTCTGTGGCAGAAAAGAAAAGACAGATGCCACACACAGGACTGGCACTAATGCAGATTTGCCAGTCTTAATCTCCCACTTTTTTGTTTGTTTTATGGGAGAATTAGGAAGAAATCAGGCACACTGTTATACAGTAGGTTTTCTGTGGCAGAAAACAAAAGACAGATGCCACACACAGGACTGGCACTAATGCAGATTTGCCAGTCTTGAGGTATGTGTCCACGTTCAGTATTGCATCAGGATTTGGTCAGGATTTTTCATCAGTATTTGTAAGCCAAAACCAGGAGTGGAACAATTAGAGGAAAAGTATAATAGAAACATATGCACAACTTCTGCATTTATCACCCACTCCTGGTTTTGGCTTACAAATACTGATGAAAAATCCTGACCAAATCCTAATGCAATCCTGAACGTGGACACATACCCTTAATCTCCCACTTTTTTTTGTTTTATGGGAGAATTAGGAAGAATTCAGGCACACTGTTATACAGTAGGTTTTCTGTGGCAGAAAAGAAAAGACAGATGCCACACACAGGACTGGCACTAATGCAGATTTGCCAGTCTTAATCTCCCACTTTTTTGTTTGTTTTATGGGAGAATTAGGAAGAAATCAGGCACACTGTTATACAGTAGGTTTTCTGTGGCAGAAAACAAAAGACAGATGCCACACACAGGACTGGCACTAATGCAGATTTGCCAGTCTTAAGGTATGTGTCCACGTTCAGTATTGCATCAGGATTTGGTCAGGATTTTTCATCAGTATTTGTAAGCCAAAACCAGGAGTGGAACAATTAGAGGAAAAGTATAATAGAAACATATGCACAACTTCTGCATTTATCACCCACTCCTGGTTTTGGCTTACAAATACTGATGAAAAATCCTGACCAAATCCTAATGCAATCCTGAATGTGGACACATACCCTTAATCTCCCACTTTTTTTTTGTTTTATGGGAGAATTAGGAAGAATTCAGGCACACTGTTATACAGTAGGTTTTCTGTGGCAGAAAAAAAAGACAGATGCCACACACAGGACTGGCACTAATGCAGATTTTCCAGTATTAATCTCCCACTTTTTTTTTGTTTTATGGGAGAATTAGGAAGAAATCAGGCACACTGTTATACAGTAGGTTTTCTATGGCAGAAAAAAAAGACAGATGCCACACACAGGACTGGCACTAATGCAGATTTGCCAGTATTAATCTCCCACTTTTTTTTTGTTTTATGGGAGAATTAGGAAGAAATCAGGCACACTGTTATACAGTAGGTTTTCTATGGCAGAAAAAAAAGACAGATGCCACACACAGGACTGGCACTAATGCAGATTTGCCAGTCTTAATCTCCCACTTTTTTTTTGTTTTATGGGAGAATTAGGAAGAAATCAGGCTCACTGTTTTACAGTAGGTTTTCTGTGGCAGACAAAAAAGACAGATGCCACACACAGGACTGGCACTAATGCAGATTTGCCAGTCTTAATCTCCCACTTTTTTTTTGTTTTATGGGAGAATTAGGAAGAAATCAGGCACACTGTTATACAGTAGGTTTTCTGTGGTGGAAAAAAAAGACAGAAGCCACACACAGGACTGGCACTAATGCAGATTTTCCAGTCTTAATCTCCCACTTTTTTGTTTGTTTTATGGGAGAATTGTGAAGAAATCAGGCCCACTGCTACACAGTAGGTTTTCTGTGGCAGAAAAAAAAGACAGATGCCACACACAGGACTGGCACTAATGCAGATTTGCCAGTCTTAATCTCCCACTTTTTTTTGTTTTATGGGAGAATTAGGAAGAAATCAGGCACACTGTTATACAGTAGGTTTTCTGTGGCAGAAAAGAAAAGACAGATGCAACACACAGGACTGGCACTAATGCAGATTTGCCAGTCTTAATCTCCCACTTTTTTTTTTTTGTTTTATGGGAGAATTAGGAAGAAATCAAGCTCACTGTTATACAGTAGGTTTTCTGTGGCAGAAAAGAAAAGACAGATGCCACACACAGGACTGGCACTAATGCAGATTTGCTAGTCTTAATCTCCCACTTTTTTTTTGTTTTATGGGAGAATTAGGAAGAAATCAGGCACACTGTTATACAGTAGGTTTTCTGTGGCAGAAAAAAAAGACAGATGCCACACACAGGACTGGCACTAATGCAGATTTGCTAGTCTTAATCTCCCACTTTTTTTTTGTTTTATGGGAGAATTAGGAAGAAATCAGGCACACTGTTATACAGTAGGTTTTCTGTGGCAGAAAAGAAAAGACAGATGCCACACACAGGACTGGCACTAATGCAGATTTGCCAGTCTTAATCTCCCACTTTTTTGTTTGTTTTATGGGAGAATTAGGAAGAAATCAGGCACACTGTTATACAGTAGGTTTTCTGTGGCAGAAAAAAAAGACAGATGCCACACACAGGACTGGCACTAATGCAGATTTGCTAGTCTTAATCTCCCACTTTTTTTTTGTTTTATGGGAGAATTAGGAAGAAATCAGGCACACTGTTATACAGTAGGTTTTCTGTGGCAGAAAAGAAAAGACAGATGCCACACACAGGACTGGCACTAATGCAGAATTGCCAGTCTTAATCTCCCACTTTTTTGTTTGTTTTATGGGAGAATTAGGAAGAAATCAGGCACACTGTTATACAGTAGGTTTTCTGTGGCAGAAAAAAAAGACAGATGCCACACACAGGACTGGCACTAATGCAGATTTGCTAGTCTTAATCTCCCACTTTTTTTTTGTTTTATGGGAGAATTAGGAAGAAATCAGGCACACTGTTATACAGTAGGTTTTCTGTGGCAGAAAAGAAAAGACAGATGCCACACACAGGACTGGCACTAATGCAGATTTGCCAGTCTTAATCTCCCACTTTTTTGTTTGTTTTATGGGAGAATTAGGAAGAAATCAGGCACACTGTTATACAGTAGGTTTTCTGTGGCAGAAAAAAAAGACAGATGCCACACACAGGACTGGCACTAATGCAGATTTGCTAGTCTTAATCTCCCACTTTTTTTTTGTTTTATGGGAGAATTAGGAAGAAATCAGGCACACTTTTATACAGTAGGTTTTCTGTGGCAGAAAAGAAAAGACAGATGCCACACACAGGACTGGCACTAATGCAGATTTGCCAGTCTTAATCTCCCACTTTTTTGTTTGTTTTATGGGAGAATTAGGAAGAAATCAGGCACACTGTTATACAGTAGGTTTTCTATGGCAGAAAAAAAAGACAGATGCCACACACAGGACTGGCACTAATGCAGATTTGCCAGTCTTAATCTCCCACTTTTTTTTTGTTTTATGGGAGAATTAGGAAGAAATCAGGCACACTGTTATACAGTAGGTTTTCTGTGGCAGAAAAGAAAAGACAGATGCCACACACAGGACTGGCACTAATGCAGATTTGCCAGTCTTAATCTCCCACTTTTTTTTTTTTGTTTTATGGGAGAATTAGGAAGAAATCAAGCTCACTGTTATACAGTAGGTTTTCTGTGGCAGAAAAGAAAAGACAGATGCCACACACAGGACTGGCACTAATGCAGATTTGCTAGTCTTAATCTCCCACTTTTTTTTTGTTTTATGGGAGAATTAGGAAGAAATCAGGCACACTGTTATACAGTAGGTTTTCTGTGGCAGAAAAAAAAGACAGATGCCACACACAGGACTGGCACTAATGCAGATTTGCTAGTCTTAATCTCCCACTTTTTTTTTGTTTTATGGGAGAATTAGGAAGAAATCAGGCACACTGTTATACAGTAGGTTTTCTGTGGCAGAAAAGAAAAGGCAGATGCCACACACAGGACTGGCACTAATGCAGATTTGCCAGTCTTAATCTCCCACTTTTTTGTTTGTTTTATGGGAGAATTAGGAAGAAATCAGGCACACTGTTATACAGTAGGTTTTCTGTGGCAGAAAAAAAAGACAGATGCCACACACAGGACTGGCACTAATGCAGATTTGCTAGTCTTAATCTCCCACTTTTTTTTTGTTTTATGGGAGAATTAGGAAGAAATCAGGCACACTGTTATACAGTAGGTTTTCTGTGGCAGAAAAGAAAAGACAGATGCCACACACAGGACTGGCACTAATGCAGATTTGCCAGTCTTAATCTCCCACTTTTTTGTTTGTTTTATGGGAGAATTAGGAAGAAATCAGGCACACTGTTATACAGTAGGTTTTCTGTGGCAGAAAACAAAAGACAGATGCCACACACAGGACTGGCACTAATGCAGATTTGCCAGTCTTAAGGTATGTGTCCACGTTCAGTATTGCATCAGGATTTGGTCAGGATTTTTCATCAGTATTTGTAAGCCAAAACCAGGAGTGGAACAATTAGAGGAAAAGTATAATAGAAACATATGCACAACTTCTGCATTTATCACCCACTCCTGGTTTTGGCTTACAAATACTGATGAAAAATCCTGACCAAATCCTAATGCAATCCTGAACGTGGACACATACCCTTAATCTCCCACTTTTTTTTTGTTTTATGGGAGAATTAGGAAGAATTCAGGCACACTGCTATACAGTAGGTTTTCTGTGGCAGAAAAGAAAAGACAGATGCCACACACAGGACTGGCACTAATGCAGATTTGCCAGTCTTAATCTCCCACTTTTTTGTTTGTTTTATGGGAGAATTAGGAAGAAATCAGGCACACTGTTATACAGTAGGTTTTCTGTGGCAGAAAACAAAAGACAGATGCCACACACAGGACTGGCACTAATGCAGATTTGCCAGTCTTAAGGTATGTGTCCACGTTCAGTATTGCATCAGGATTTGGTCAGGATTTTTCATCAGTATTTGTAAGCCAAAACCAGGAGTGGAACAATTAGAGGAAAAGTATAATAGAAACATATGCACAACTTCTGCATTTATCACCCACTCCTGGTTTTGGCTTACAAATACTGATGAAAAATCCTGACCAAATCCTAATGCAATCCTGAACGTGGACACATACCCTTAATCTCCCACTTTTTTTTTGTTTTATGGGAGAATTAGGAAGAAATCAGGCACACTGTTATACAGTAGGTTTTCTATGGCAGAAAAAAAAGACAGATGCCACACACAGGACTGGCACTAATGCAGATTTGCCAGTATTAATCTCCCACTTTTTTTTTGTTTTATGGGAGAATTAGGAAGAAATCAGGCACACTGTTATACAGTAGGTTTTCTATGGCAGAAAAAAAAGACAGATGCCACACACAGGACTGGCACTAATGCAGATTTGCCAGTCTTAATCTCCCACTTTTTTTTTGTTTTATGGGAGAATTAGGAAGAAATCAGGCTCACTGTTTTACAGTAGGTTTTCTGTGGCAGAAAAGAAAAGACAGATGCCACACACAGGACTGGCACTAATGCAGATTTGCCAGTCTTAATCTCCCACTTTTTGTTTTGTTTTATGGGAGAATTAGGAAGAAATCAGGCACACTGTTATACAGTAGGTTTTCTGTGGTGGAAAAAAAAGACAGAAGCCACACACAGGACTGGCACTAATGCAGATTTTCCAGTCTTAATCTCCCACTTTTTTGTTTGTTTTATGGGAGAATTGTGAAGAAATCAGGCCCACTGCTACACAGTAGGTTTTCTGTGGCAGAAAAAAAAGACAGATGCCACACACAGGACTGGCACTAATGCAGATTTGCCAGTCTTAATCTCCCACTTTTTTTTTGTTTTATGGGAGAATTAGGAAGAAATCAGGCACACTGTTATACAGTAGGTTTTCTGTGGCAGAAAAGAAAAGACAGATGCCACACACAGGACTGGCACTAATGCAGATTTGCCAGTCTTAATCTCCCACTTTTTTTTTTTTGTTTTATGGGAGAATTAGGAAGAAATCAAGCTCACTGTTATACAGTAGGTTTTCTGTGGCAGAAAAGAAAAGACAGATGCCACACACAGGACTGGCACTAATGCAGATTTGCTAGTCTTAATCTCCCACTTTTTTTTTGTTTTATGGGAGAATTAGGAAGAAATCAGGCACACTGTTATACAGTAGGTTTTCTGTGGCAGAAAAAAAAGACAGATGCCACACACAGGACTGGCACTAATGCAGATTTGCTAGTCTTAATCTCCCACTTTTTTTTTGTTTTATGGGAGAATTAGGAAGAAATCAGGCACACTGTTATACAGTAGGTTTTCTGTGGCAGAAAAGAAAAGACAGATGCCACACACAGGACTGGCACTAATGCAGATTTGCCAGTCTTAATCTCCCACTTTTTTGTTTGTTTTATGGGAGAATTAGGAAGAAATCAGGCACACTGTTATACAGTAGGTTTTCTGTGGCAGAAAAAAAAGACAGATGCCACACACAGGACTGGCACTAATGCAGATTTGCTAGTCTTAATCTCCCACTTTTTTTTGTTTTATGGGAGAATTAGGAAGAAATCAAGCTCACTGTTATACAGTAGGTTTTCTGTGGCAGAAAAGAAAAGACAGATGCCACACACAGGACTGGCACTAATGCAGATTTGCTAGTCTTAATCTCCCACTTTTTTTTTGTTTTATGGGAGAATTAGGAAGAAATCAGGCACACTGTTATACAGTAGGTTTTCTGTGGCAGAAAAAAAAGACAGATGCCACACACAGGACTGGCACTAATGCAGATTTGCTAGTCTTAATCTCCCACTTTTTTTTTGTTTTATGGGAGAATTAGGAAGAAATCAGGCACACTGTTATACAGTAGGTTTTCTGTGGCAGAAAAGAAAAGACAGATGCCACACACAGGACTGGCACTAATGCAGATTTGCCAGTCTTAATCTCCCACTTTTTTGTTTGTTTTATGGGAGAATTAGGAAGAAATCAGGCACACTGTTATACAGTAGGTTTTCTGTGGCAGAAAAAAAAGACAGATGCCACACACAGGACTGGCACTAATGCAGATTTGCTAGTCTTAATCTCCCACTTTTTTTTTGTTTTATGGGAGAATTAGGAAGAAATCAGGCACACTGTTATACAGTAGGTTTTCTGTGCAGAAAAGAAAAGACAGATGCCACACACAGGACTGGCACTAATGCAGATTTGCCAGTCTTAATCTCCCACTTTTTTGTTTGTTTTATGGGAGAATTAGGAAGAAATCAGGCACACTGTTATACAGTAGGTTTTCTGTGGCAGAAAACAAAAGACAGATGCCACACACAGGACTGGCACTAATGCAGATTTGCCAGTCTTAAGGTATGTGTCCACGTTCAGTATTGCATCAGGATTTGGTCAGGATTTTTCATCAGTATTTGTAAGCCAAAACCAGGAGTGGAACAATTAGAGGAAAAGTATAACAGAAACATATGCACAACTTCTGCATTTATCACCCACTCCTGGTTTTGGCTTACAAATACTGATGAAAAATCCTGACCAAATCCTAATGCAATCCTGAACGTGGACACATACCCTTAATCTCCCACTTTTTTTTTGTTTTATGGGAGAATTAGGAAGAATTCAGGCACACTGTTATACAGTAGGTTTTCTGTGGCAGAAAAGAAAAGACAGATGCCACACACAGGACTGGCACTAATGCAGATTTGCCAGTCTTAATCTCCCACTTTTTTGTTTGTTTTATGGGAGAATTAGGAAGAAATCAGGCACACTGTTATACAGTAGGTTTTCTGTGGCAGAAAACAAAAGACAGATGCCACACACAGGACTGGCACTAATGCAGATTTGCCAGTCTTAAGGTATGTGTCCACGTTCAGTATTGCATCAGGATTTGGTCAGGATTTTTCATCAGTATTTGTAAGCCAAAACCAGGAGTGGAACAATTAGAGGAAAAGTATAATAGAAACATATGCACAACTTCTGCATTTATCACCCACTCCTGGTTTTGGCTTACAAATACTGATGAAAAATCCTGACCAAATCCTAATGCAATCCTGAACGTGGACACATACCCTTAATCTCCCACTTTTTTTTTGTTTTATGGGAGAATTAGGAAGAATTCAGGCACACTGTTATACAGTAGGTTTTCTGTGGCAGAAAAAAAAGACAGATGCCACACACAGGACTGGCACTAATGCAGATTTTCCAGTATTAATCTCCCACTTTTTTTTTGTTTTATGGGAGAATTAGGAAGAAATCAGGCACACTGTTATACAGTAGGTTTTCTATGGCAGAAAAAAAAGACAGATGCCACACACAGGACTGGCACTAATGCAGATTTGCCAGTATTAATCTCCCACTTTTTTTTTGTTTTATGGGAGAATTAGGAAGAAATCAGGCACACTGTTATACAGTAGGTTTTCTATGGCAGAAAAAAAAGACAGATGCCACACACAGGACTGGCACTAATGCAGATTTGCCAGTCTTAATCTCCCACTTTTTTTTTGTTTTATGGGAGAATTAGGAAGAAATCAGGCTCACTGTTTTACAGTAGGTTTTCTGTGGCAGAAAAGAAAAGACAGATGCCACACACAGGACTGGCACTAATGCAGATTTGCCAGTCTTAATCTCCCACTTTTTTTTTGTTTTATGGGAGAATTAGGAAGAAATCAGGCACACTGTTATACAGTAGGTTTTCTGTGGTGGAAAAAAAAGACAGAAGCCACACACAGGACTGGCACTAATGCAGATTTTCCAGTCTTAATCTCCCACTTTTTTGTTTGTTTTATGGGAGAATTGTGAAGAAATCAGGCCCACTGCTACACAGTAGGTTTTCTGTGGCAGAAAAAAAAGACAGATGCCACACAGGACTGGCACTAATGCAGATTTGCCAGTCTTAATCTCCCACTTTTTTTTTGTTTTATGGGAGAATTAGGAAGAAATCAGGCACACTGTTATACAGTAGGTTTTCTGTGGCAGACAAGAAAAGACAGATGCCACACACAGGACTGGCACTAATGCAGATTTGCCAGTCTTAATCTCCCACTTTTTTGTTTGTTTTATGGGAGAATTAGGAAGAAATCAAGCTCACTGTTATACAGTAGGTTTTCTGTGGCAGAAAAGAAAAGACAGATGCCACACACAGGACTGGCACTAATGCAGATTTGCTAGTCTTAATCTCCCACTTTTTTTTTGTTTTATGGGAGAATTAGGAAGAAATCAGGCACACTGTTATACAGTAGGTTTTCTGTGGCAGAAAAAAAAGACAGATGCCACACACAGGACTGGCACTAATGCAGATTTGCTAGTCTTAATCTCCCACTTTTTTTTTGTTTTATGGGAGAATTAGGAAGAAATCAGGCACACTGTTATACAGTAGGTTTTCTGTGGCAGAAAAGAAAAGACAGATGCCACACACAGGACTGGCACTAATGCAGATTTGCCAGTCTTAATCTCCCACTTTTTTGTTTGTTTTATGGGAGAATTAGGAAGAAATCAGGCACACTGTTATACAGTAGGTTTTCTGTGGCAGAAAAAAAAGACAGATGCCACACACAGGACTGGCACTAATGCAGATTTGCTAGTCTTAATCTCCCACTTTTTTTTTGTTTTATGGGAGAATTAGGAAGAAATCAGGCACACTGTTATACAGTAGGTTTTCTGTGGCAGAAAAGAAAAGACAGATGCCACACACAGGACTGGCACTAATGCAGATTTGCCAGTCTTAATCTCCCACTTTTTTGTTTGTTTTATGGGAGAATTAGGAAGAAATCAGGCACACTGTTATACAGTAGGTTTTCTGTGGCAGAAAACAAAAGACAGATGCCACACACAGGACTGGCACTAATGCAGATTTGCCAGTCTTAAGGTATGTGTCCACGTTCAGTATTGCATCAGGATTTGGTCAGGATTTTTCATCAGTATTTGTAAGCCAAAACCAGGAGTGGAACAATTAGAGGAAAAGTATAATAGAAACATATGCACAACTTCTGCATTTATCACCCACTCCTGGTTTTGGCTTACAAATACTGATGAAAAATCCTGACCAAATCCTAATGCAATCCTGAACGTGGACACATACCCTTAATCTCCCACTTTTTTTTTGTTTTATGGGAGAATTAGGAAGAATTCAGGCACACTGCTATACAGTAGGTTTTCTGTGGCAGAAAAGAAAAGACAGATGCCACACACAGGACTGGCACTAATGCAGATTTGCCAGTCTTAATCTCCCACTTTTTTGTTTGTTTTATGGGAGAATTAGGAAGAAATCAGGCACACTGTTATACAGTAGGTTTTCTGTGGCAGAAAACAAAAGACAGATGCCACACACAGGACTGGCACTAATGCAGATTTGCCAGTCTTAAGGTATGTGTCCACGTTCAGTATTGCATCAGGATTTGGTCAGGATTTTTCATCAGTATTTGTAAGCCAAAACCAGGAGTGGAACAATTAGAGGAAAAGTATAATAGAAACATATGCACAACTTCTGCATTTATCACCCACTCCTGGTTTTGGCTTACAAATACTGATGAAAAATCCTGACCAAATCCTAATGCAATCCTGAACGTGGACACATACCCTTAATCTCCCACTTTTTTTTTGTTTTATGGGAGAATTAGGAAGAAATCAGGCACACTGTTATACAGTAGGTTTTCTATGGCAGAAAAAAAAGACAGATGCCACACACAGGACTGGCACTAATGCAGATTTGCCAGTATTAATCTCCCACTTTTTTTTTGTTTTATGGGAGAATTAGGAAGAAATCAGGCACACTGTTATACAGTAGGTTTTCTATGGCAGAAAAAAAAGACAGATGCCACACACAGGACTGGCACTAATGCAGATTTGCCAGTCTTAATCTCCCACTTTTTTTTTGTTTTATGGGAGAATTAGGAAGAAATCAGGCTCACTGTTTTACAGTAGGTTTTCTGTGGCAGAAAAGAAAAGACAGATGCCACACACAGGACTGGCACTAATGCAGATTTGCCAGTCTTAATCTCCCACTTTTTGTTTTGTTTTATGGGAGAATTAGGAAGAAATCAGGCACACTGTTATACAGTAGGTTTTCTGTGGTGGAAAAAAAAGACAGAAGCCACACACAGGACTGGCACTAATGCAGATTTTCCAGTCTTAATCTCCCACTTTTTTGTTTGTTTTATGGGAGAATTGTGAAGAAATCAGGCCCACTGCTACACAGTAGGTTTTCTGTGGCAGAAAAAAAAGACAGATGCCACACACAGGACTGGCACTAATGCAGATTTGCCAGTCTTAATCTCCCACTTTTTTTTTGTTTTATGGGAGAATTAGGAAGAAATCAGGCACACTGTTATACAGTAGGTTTTCTGTGGCAGAAAAGAAAAGACAGATGCCACACACAGGACTGGCACTAATGCAGATTTGCCAGTCTTAATCTCCCACTTTTTTTTTTTTGTTTTATGGGAGAATTAGGAAGAAATCAAGCTCACTGTTATACAGTAGGTTTTCTGTGGCAGAAAAGAAAAGACAGATGCCACACACAGGACTGGCACTAATGCAGATTTGCTAGTCTTAATCTCCCACTTTTTTTTTGTTTTATGGGAGAATTAGGAAGAAATCAGGCACACTGTTATACAGTAGGTTTTCTGTGGCAGAAAAAAAAGACAGATGCCACACACAGGACTGGCACTAATGCAGATTTGCTAGTCTTAATCTCCCACTTTTTTTTTGTTTTATGGGAGAATTAGGAAGAAATCAGGCACACTGTTATACAGTAGGTTTTCTGTGGCAGAAAAGAAAAGACAGATGCCACACACAGGACTGGCACTAATGCAGATTTGCCAGTCTTAATCTCCCACTTTTTTGTTTGTTTTATGGGAGAATTAGGAAGAAATCAGGCACACTGTTATACAGTAGGTTTTCTGTGGCAGAAAAAAAAGACAGATGCCACACACAGGACTGGCACTAATGCAGATTTGCTAGTCTTAATCTCCCACTTTTTTTTTGTTTTATGGGAGAATTAGGAAGAAATCAAGCTCACTGTTATACAGTAGGTTTTCTGTGGCAGAAAAGAAAAGACAGATGCCACACACAGGACTGGCACTAATGCAGATTTGCTAGTCTTAATCTCCCACTTTTTTTTTGTTTTATGGGAGAATTAGGAAGAAATCAGGCACACTGTTATACAGTAGGTTTTCTGTGGCAGAAAAAAAAGACAGATGCCACACACAGGACTGGCACTAATGCAGATTTGCTAGTCTTAATCTCCCACTTTTTTTTTGTTTTATGGGAGAATTAGGAAGAAATCAGGCACACTGTTATACAGTAGGTTTTCTGTGGCAGAAAAGAAAAGACAGATGCCACACACAGGACTGGCACTAATGCAGATTTGCCAGTCTTAATCTCCCACTTTTTTGTTTGTTTTATGGGAGAATTAGGAAGAAATCAGGCACACTGTTATACAGTAGGTTTTCTGTGGCAGAAAAAAAAGACAGATGCCACACACAGGACTGGCACTAATGCAGATTTGCTAGTCTTAATCTCCCACTTTTTTTTTGTTTTATGGGAGAATTAGGAAGAAATCAGGCACACTGTTATACAGTAGGTTTTCTGTGCAGAAAAGAAAAGACAGATGCCACACACAGGACTGGCACTAATGCAGATTTGCCAGTCTTAATCTCCCACTTTTTTGTTTGTTTTATGGGAGAATTAGGAAGAAATCAGGCACACTGTTATACAGTAGGTTTTCTGTGGCAGAAAACAAAAGACAGATGCCACACACAGGACTGGCACTAATGCAGATTTGCCAGTCTTAAGGTATGTGTCCACGTTCAGTATTGCATCAGGATTTGGTCAGGATTTTTCATCAGTATTTGTAAGCCAAAACCAGGAGTGGAACAATTAGAGGAAAAGTATAACAGAAACATATGCACAACTTCTGCATTTATCACCCACTCCTGGTTTTGGCTTACAAATACTGATGAAAAATCCTGACCAAATCCTAATGCAATCCTGAACGTGGACACATACCCTTAATCTCCCACTTTTTTTTTGTTTTATGGGAGAATTAGGAAGAATTCAGGCACACTGTTATACAGTAGGTTTTCTGTGGCAGAAAAGAAAAGACAGATGCCACACACAGGACTGGCACTAATGCAGATTTGCCAGTCTTAATCTCCCACTTTTTTGTTTGTTTTATGGGAGAATTAGGAAGAAATCAGGCACACTGTTATACAGTAGGTTTTCTGTGGCAGAAAACAAAAGACAGATGCCACACACAGGACTGGCACTAATGCAGATTTGCCAGTCTTAAGGTATGTGTCCACGTTCAGTATTGCATCAGGATTTGGTCAGGATTTTTCATCAGTATTTGTAAGCCAAAACCAGGAGTGGAACAATTAGAGGAAAAGTATAATAGAAACATATGCACAACTTCTGCATTTATCACCCACTCCTGGTTTTGGCTTACAAATACTGATGAAAAATCCTGACCAAATCCTAATGCAATCCTGAACGTGGACACATACCCTTAATCTCCCACTTTTTTTTTGTTTTATGGGAGAATTAGGAAGAATTCAGGCACACTGTTATACAGTAGGTTTTCTGTGGCAGAAAAAAAAGACAGATGCCACACACAGGACTGGCACTAATGCAGATTTTCCAGTATTAATCTCCCACTTTTTTTTTGTTTTATGGGAGAATTAGGAAGAAATCAGGCACACTGTTATACAGTAGGTTTTCTATGGCAGAAAAAAAAGACAGATGCCACACACAGGACTGGCACTAATGCAGATTTGCCAGTATTAATCTCCCACTTTTTTTTTGTTTTATGGGAGAATTAGGAAGAAATCAGGCACACTGTTATACAGTAGGTTTTCTATGGCAGAAAAAAAAGACAGATGCCACACACAGGACTGGCACTAATGCAGATTTGCCAGTCTTAATCTCCCACTTTTTTTTTGTTTTATGGGAGAATTAGGAAGAAATCAGGCTCACTGTTTTACAGTAGGTTTTCTGTGGCAGAAAAGAAAAGACAGATGCCACACACAGGACTGGCACTGATGCAGATTTGCCAGTCTTAATCTCCCACTTTTTTTTTGTTTTATGGGAGAATTAGGAAGAAATCAGGCACACTGTTATACAGTAGGTTTTCTGTGGTGGAAAAAAAAGACAGAAGCCACACACAGGACTGGCACTAATGCAGATTTTCCAGTCTTAATCTCCCACTTTTTTGTTTGTTTTATGGGAGAATTGTGAAGAAATCAGGCCCACTGCTACACAGTAGGTTTTCTGTGGCAGAAAAAAAAGACAGATGCCACACAGGACTGGCACTAATGCAGATTTGCCAGTCTTAATCTCCCACTTTTTTTTTGTTTTATGGGAGAATTAGGAAGAAATCAGGCACACTGTTATACAGTAGGTTTTCTGTGGCAGAAAAGAAAAGACAGATGCCACACACAGGACTGGCACTAATGCAGATTTGCCAGTCTTAATCTCCCACTTTTTTGTTTGTTTTATGGGAGAATTAGGAAGAAATCAGGCACACTGTTATACAGTAGGTTTTCTGTGGCAGAAAAAAAAGACAGATGCCACACACAGGACTGGCACTAATGCAGATTTGCTAGTCTTAATCTCCCACTTTTTTTTTTGTTTTATGGGAGAATTAGGAAGAAATCAGGCTCACTGTTTTACAGTAGGTTTTCTGTGGCAGAAAAGAAAAGACAGATGCCACACACAGGACTGGCACTAATGCAGATTTGCCAGTCTTAATCTCCCACTTTTTTTTTGTTTTATGGGAGAATTAGGAAGAAATCAGGCACACTGTTATACAGTAGGTTTTCTGTGGCAGAAAAAAAAGACAGATGCCACACACAGGACTGGCACTAATGCAGATTTTCCAGTATTAATCTCCCACTTTTTTTTTGTTTTATGGGAGAATTAGGAAGAAATCAGGCACACTGTTATACAGTAGGTTTTCTATGGCAGAAAAAAAAGACAGATGCCACACACAGGACTGGCACTAATGCAGATTTGCCAGTATTAATCTCCCACTTTTTTTTTGTTTTATGGGAGAATTAGGAAGAAATCAGGCACACTGTTATACAGTAGGTTTTCTATGGCAGAAAAAAAAGACAGATGCCACACACAGGACTGGCACTAATGCAGATTTGCCAGTCTTAATCTCCCACTTTTTTTTTGTTTTATGGGAGAATTAGGAAGAAATCAGGCTCACTGTTTTACAGTAGGTTTTCTGTGGCAGAAAAGAAAAGACAGATACCACACACAGGACTGGCACTAATGCAGATTTGCCAGTCTTAATCTCCCACTTTTTTTTTGTTTTATGGGAGAATTAGGAAGAAATCAGGCACACTGTTATACAGTAGGTTTTCTGTGGTGGAAAAAAAAGACAGAAGCCACACACAGGACTGGCACTAATGCAGATTTTCCAGTCTTAATCTCCCACTTTTTTGTTTGTTTTATGGGAGAATTGTGAAGAAATCAGGCCCACTGCTACACAGTAGGTTTTCTGTGGCAGAAAAAAAAGACAGATGCCACACAGGACTGGCACTAATGCAGATTTGCCAGTCTTAATCTCCCACTTTTTTTTTGTTTTATGGGAGAATTAGGAAGAAATCAGGCACACTGTTATACAGTAGGTTTTCTGTGGCAGAAAAGAAAAGACAGATGCCACACACAGGACTGGCACTAATGCAGATTTGCCAGTCTTAATCTCCCACTTTTTTGTTTGTTTTATGGGAGAATTAGGAAGAAATCAGGCACACTGTTATACAGTAGGTTTTCTGTGGCAGAAAAAAAAGACAGATGCCACACACAGGACTGGCACTAATGCAGATTTGCTAGTCTTAATCTCCCACTTTTTTTTTTGTTTTATGGGAGAATTAGGAAGAAATCAGGCTCACTGTTTTACAGTAGGTTTTCTGTGGCAGAAAAGAAAAGACAGATGCCACACACAGGACTGGCACTAATGCAGATTTGCCAGTCTTAATCTCCCACTTTTTTTTTGTTTTATGGGAGAATTAGGAAGAAATCAGGCACACTGTTATACAGTAGGTTTTCTGTGGCAGAAAAAAAAGACAGATGCCACACACAGGACTGGCACTAATGCAGATTTGCTAGTCTTAATCTCCCACTTTTTTTTTTGTTTTATGGGAGAATTAGGAAGAAATCAGGCTCACTGTTTTACAGTAGGTTTTCTGTGGCAGAAAAGAAAAGACAGATGCCACACACAGGACTGGCACTAATGCAGATTTGCCAGTCTTAATCTCCCACTTTTTTTTTGTTTTATGGGAGAATTAGGAAGAAATCAGGCACACTGTTATACAGTAGGTTTTCTGTGGCAGAAAAAAAAGACAGATGCCACACACAGGACTGGCACTAATGCAGATTTGCTAGTCTTAATCTCCCACTTTTTTTTTTGTTTTATGGGAGAATTAGGAAGAAATCAGGCTCACTGTTTTACAGTAGGTTTTCTGTGGCAGAAAAGAAAAGACAGATGCCACACACAGGACTGGCACTAATGCAGATTTGCCAGTCTTAATCTCCCACTTTTTTTTTGTTTTATGGGAGAATTAGGAAGAAATCAGGCACACTGTTATACAGTAGGTTTTCTGTGGTGGAAAAAAAAGACAGAAGCCACACACAGGACTGGCACTAATGCAGATTTTCCAGTCTTAATCTCCCACTTTTTTGTTTGTTTTATGGGAGAATTGTGAAGAAATCAGGCCCACTGCTACACAGTAGGTTTTCTGTGGCAGAAAAAAAAGACAGATGCCACACACAGGACTGGCACTAATGCAGATTTGCCAGTCTTAATCTCCCACTTTTTTGTTTGTTTTATGGGAGAATTAGGAAGAAATCAGGCACACTGTTATACAGTAGGTTTTCTATGGCAGAAAAAAAAGACAGATGCCACACACAGGACTGGCACTAATGCAGATTTGCCAGTATTAATCTCCCACTTTTTTTTTGTTTTATGGGAGAATTAGGAAGAAATCAGGCACACTGTTATACAGTAGGTTTTCTATGGCAGAAAAAAAAGACAGATGCCACACACAGGACTGGCACTAATGCAGATTTGCCAGTCTTAATCTCCCACTTTTTTTTTGTTTTATGGGAGAATTAGGAAGAAATCAGGCACACTGTTATACAGTAGGTTTTCTGTGGCAGAAAAAAAAGACAGATGCCACACACAGGACTGGCACTAATGCAGATTTTCCAGTATTAATCTCCCACTTTTTTTTTGTTTTATGGGAGAATTAGGAAGAAATCAGGCACACTGTTATACAGTAGGTTTTCTATGGCAGAAAAAAAAGACAGATGCCACACACAGGACTGGCACTAATGCAGATTTGCCAGTATTAATCTCCCACTTTTTTTTTGTTTTATGGGAGAATTAGGAAGAAATCAGGCACACTGTTATACAGTAGGTTTTCTATGGCAGAAAAAAAAGACAGATGCCACACACAGGACTGGCACTAATGCAGATTTGCCAGTCTTAATCTCCCACTTTTTTTTTGTTTTATGGGAGAATTAGGAAGAAATCAGGCTCACTGTTTTACAGTAGGTTTTCTGTGGCAGAAAAGAAAAGACAGATACCACACACAGGACTGGCACTAATGCAGATTTGCCAGTCTTAATCTCCCACTTTTTTTTTGTTTTATGGGAGAATTAGGAAGAAATCAGGCACACTGTTATACAGTAGGTTTTCTGTGGTGGAAAAAAAAGACAGAAGCCACACACAGGACTGGCACTAATGCAGATTTTCCAGTCTTAATCTCCCACTTTTTTGTTTGTTTTATGGGAGAATTGTGAAGAAATCAGGCCCACTGCTACACAGTAGGTTTTCTGTGGCAGAAAAAAAAGACAGATGCCACACAGGACTGGCACTAATGCAGATTTGCCAGTCTTAATCTCCCACTTTTTTTTTGTTTTATGGGAGAATTAGGAAGAAATCAGGCACACTGTTATACAGTAGGTTTTCTGTGGCAGAAAAGAAAAGACAGATGCCACACACAGGACTGGCACTAATGCAGATTTGCCAGTCTTAATCTCCCACTTTTTTGTTTGTTTTATGGGAGAATTAGGAAGAAATCAGGCACACTGTTATACAGTAGGTTTTCTGTGGCAGAAAAAAAAGACAGATGCCACACACAGGACTGGCACTAATGCAGATTTGCTAGTCTTAATCTCCCACTTTTTTTTTTGTTTTATGGGAGAATTAGGAAGAAATCAGGCTCACTGTTTTACAGTAGGTTTTCTGTGGCAGAAAAGAAAAGACAGATGCCACACACAGGACTGGCACTAATGCAGATTTGCCAGTCTTAATCTCCCACTTTTTTTTTGTTTTATGGGAGAATTAGGAAGAAATCAGGCACACTGTTATACAGTAGGTTTTCTGTGGCAGAAAAAAAAGACAGATGCCACACACAGGACTGGCACTAATGCAGATTTGCTAGTCTTAATCTCCCACTTTTTTTTTTGTTTTATGGGAGAATTAGGAAGAAATCAGGCTCACTGTTTTACAGTAGGTTTTCTGTGGCAGAAAAGAAAAGACAGATGCCACACACAGGACTGGCACTAATGCAGATTTGCCAGTCTTAATCTCCCACTTTTTTTTTGTTTTATGGGAGAATTAGGAAGAAATCAGGCACACTGTTATACAGTAGGTTTTCTGTGGCAGAAAAAAAAGACAGATGCCACACACAGGACTGGCACTAATGCAGATTTGCTAGTCTTAATCTCCCACTTTTTTTTTTGTTTTATGGGAGAATTAGGAAGAAATCAGGCTCACTGTTTTACAGTAGGTTTTCTGTGGCAGAAAAGAAAAGACAGATGCCACACACAGGACTGGCACTAATGCAGATTTGCCAGTCTTAATCTCCCACTTTTTTTTTGTTTTATGGGAGAATTAGGAAGAAATCAGGCACACTGTTATACAGTAGGTTTTCTGTGGTGGAAAAAAAAGACAGAAGCCACACACAGGACTGGCACTAATGCAGATTTTCCAGTCTTAATCTCCCACTTTTTTGTTTGTTTTATGGGAGAATTGTGAAGAAATCAGGCCCACTGCTACACAGTAGGTTTTCTGTGGCAGAAAAAAAAGACAGATGCCACACACAGGACTGGCACTAATGCAGATTTGCCAGTCTTAATCTCCCACTTTTTTGTTTGTTTTATGGGAGAATTAGGAAGAAATCAGGCACACTGTTATACAGTAGGTTTTCTATGGCAGAAAAAAAAGACAGATGCCACACACAGGACTGGCACTAATGCAGATTTGCCAGTATTAATCTCCCACTTTTTTTTTGTTTTATGGGAGAATTAGGAAGAAATCAGGCACACTGTTATACAGTAGGTTTTCTATGGCAGAAAAAAAAGACAGATGCCACACACAGGACTGGCACTAATGCAGATTTGCCAGTCTTAATCTCCCACTTTTTTTTTGTTTTATGGGAGAATTAGGAAGAAATCAGGCTCACTGTTTTACAGTAGGTTTTCTGTGGCAGAAAAGAAAAGACATGCCACACACAGGACTGGCACTAATGCAGATTTGCCAGTCTTAATCTCCCACTTTTTTTTTGTTTTATGGGAGAATTAGGAAGAAATCAGGCACACTGTTATACAGTAGGTTTTCTGTGGTGGAAAAAAAAGACAGAAGCCACACACAGGACTGGCACTAATGCAGATTTTCCAGTCTTAATCTCCCACTTTTTTGTTTGTTTTATGGGAGAATTGTGAAGAAATCAGGCCCACTGCTACACAGTAGGTTTTCTGTGGCAGAAAAAAAAGACAGATGCCACACACAGGACTGGCACTAATGCAGATTTGCCAGTCTTAATCTCCCACTTTTTTTTTGTTTTATGGGAGAATTAGGAAGAAATCAGGCACACTGTTATACAGTAGGTTTTCTGTGGCAGAAAAGAAAAGACAGATGCCACACACAGGACTGGCACTAATGCAGATTTGCCAGTCTTAATCTCCCACTTTTTTGTTTGTTTTATGGGAGAATTAGGAAGAAATCAGGCACACTGTTATACAGTAGGTTTTCTGTGGCAGAAAAAAAAGACAGATGCCACACACAGGACTGGCACTAATGCAGATTTGCTAGTCTTAATCTCCCACTTTTTTTTTTGTTTTATTGGAGAATTAGGAAGAAATCAGGCACACTGTTATACAGTAGGTTTTCTGTGGCAGAAAAAAAAGACAGATGCCACACACAGGACTGGCACTAATGCAGATTTGCCAGTCTTAAGGTATGTGTCCACGTTCAGGATTGCATCAGGATTTGGTCAGGATTTTTCATCAGTATTTGTAAGCCAAAACCAGGAGTGGAACAATTAGAGAAAAAGTATAATAGAAACACATGCATAACTTCTGCATTTATCACCCACTCCTGGTTTTGGCTTACAAATACTGATGAAAAATCCTAACCAAATCCTGAAGCAATCCTGAACGTGGACACATACCCTTAATCTCCCACTTTTTTTTTGTTTTATGGGAGAATTAGGAAGAAATCAGGCACACTGTTATACAGTAGGTTTTCTGTGGCAGAAAAAAAAGACAAATGCCACACACAGGACTGGCACTAATGCAGATTTGCCAGTCTTAATCTCCCACTTTTTTTTTTTTGTTTTATGGGAGAATTAGGAAGAAATCAGGCTCACTGTTATACAGTAGGTTTTCTGTGGCAGAAAAAAAAGACAGATGCCACACACAGGACTGGCACTAATGCAGATTTGCCAGTCTTAATCTCCCACTTTTTTGTTTGTTTTATGGGAGAATTAGGAAGAAATCAGGCACACTGTTATACAATAGGTTTTCTGTGGCAGAAAAAAAAGACAGATGCCACACACAGGACTGGCACTAATGCAGATTTGCTAGTCTTAATCTCCCACTTTTTTTTTGTTTTATGAGAGAATTAGGAAGAAATCAGGCACACTGTTATACAGTAGGTTTTCTGTGGCAGAAAAGAAAAGACAGATGCCACACACAGGACTGGCACTAATGCAGATTTGCCAGTCTTAATCTCCCACTTTTTTGTTTGTTTTATGGGAGAATTAGGAAGAAATCAGGCACACTGTTATACAGTAGGTTTTCTGTGGCAGAAAAAAAAAAGACAGATGCCACACACAGGACTGGCACTAATGCAGATTTGCCAGTGTTAATCTCCCACTTTTTTTTTGTTTCATGGGAGAATTAGGAAGAAATCAGGCACACTGTTATACAGTAGGTTTTCTGTGGCAGAAAAAAAAAGACAGATGCCACACACAGGACTGGCACTAATGCAGATTTGCCAGTTTTAATCTCCCACTTTTTTGTTTGTTTTATGGGAGAATTAGGAAGAAATCAGGCACACTGTTATACAGAAGGTTTTCTGTAGCAGAAAAAAATGACAGATGCCACACACAGGACTGGCACTAATGCAGATTTGCCAGTCTTAAGGTATGTGTCCACGTTCAGTATTGCATCAGGATTTGGTCAGGATTTTTCATCAGTATTTGTAAGCCAAAACCAGGAGTGGAACCATTAGAGGAAAAGTATAATAGAAACATATGCACAACTTCTGCATTTACCACCCACTCCTGGTTTTGGCTTACAAATACTGATGAAAAATCCTGACCAAATCCTGATGCAATCCTGAACGTGGACACATACCCTTAATCTCCCACTTTTTTTTGTTTTATGGGAGAATTAGGAAGAAATCAGGCACACTGTTATACAGTAGGTTTTCTGTGGCAGAAAAAAAAAGACAGATGCCACACACAGGACTGGCACTAATGCAGATTTGCCAGTCTTAATCTCCCACTTTTTTGTTTGTTTTATGGGAGAATTAGGAAGAAATCAGGCACACTGTTATACAGTAGGTTTTCTGTGGCAGAAAAAAAAGACAGATGCCACACACAGGACTGGCACTAATGCAGATTTGCTAGTCTTAATCTCCCACTTTTTTTTTGTTTTATGAGAGAATTAGGAAGAAATCAGGCACACTGTTATACAGTAGGTTTTCTGTGGCAGAAAAGAAAAGACAGATGCCACACACAGGACTGGCACTAATGCAGATTTGCCAGTCTTAATCTCCCACTTTTTTGTTTGTTTTATGGGAGAATTAGGAA
Source organism: Ranitomeya variabilis (assembly GCF_051348905.1). NCBI lineage: Eukaryota > Metazoa > Chordata > Amphibia > Anura > Dendrobatidae > Ranitomeya > Ranitomeya variabilis. Next base: position 993,760,882 of record NC_135232.1, on the reverse strand, counting down.
GAAATCAGGCACACTGTTATACAGTAGGTTTTCTGTGGCAGAAAAAAAAAAGACAGATGCCACACACAGGACTGGCACTAATGCAGATTTGCCAGTGTTAATCTCCCACTTTTTTTTTGTTTTATGGGAGAATTAGGAAGAAATCAGGCACACTGTTATACAGTAGGTTTTCTGTGGCAGAGAAAAAAAGACAGATGCCACACACAGGACTGGCACTAACGCAGATTTGCCAGTCTTAATCTCCCACTTTTTTGTTTGTTTTATGGGAGAATTAGGAAGAAATCAGGCACACTGTTATACAGTAGGTTTTCTGTAGCAGAAAAAAAAGACAGATGCCACACACAGGACTGGCACTAATGCAGATTTGCCAGTCTTAAGGTATGTGTCCACGTTCAGTATTGCATCAGGATTTGGTCAGGATTTTTCATCAGTATTTGTAAGCCAAAACCAGGAGTGGAACCATTAGAGGAAAAGTATAATAGAAACATATGCACAACTTCTGCATTTACCACCCACTCCTGGTTTTGGCTTACAAATACTGATGAAAAATCCTGACCAAATCCTGATGCAATCCTGAACGTGGACACATACCCTTAATCTCCCAGTTTTTTTTTGTTTTATGGGAGAATTAGGAAGAAATCAGGCACACTGTTATACAGTAGGTTTTCTGTGGCAGAAAAAAAAGACAAATGCCACACACAGGACTGGCACTAATGCAGATTTTCCAGTCTTAATCTCCCACTTTTTTTTTTTTGTTTTATGGGAGAATTAGGAAGAAATCAGGCTCACTGTTATACAGTAGGTTTTCTGTGGCAGAAAAGAAAAGACAGATGCCACACACAGGACTGGCACTAATGCAGATTTGCCAGTCTTAATCTCCCACTTTTTTTTTGTTTTATGTGAGAATTAGGAAGAAATCAGGCACACTGTTATACAGTAGGTTTTCTGTGGCAGAAAAAAAAGACAGATGCCACACACAGGACTGGCACTAATGCAGATTTGCTAGTCTTAATCTCCCACTTTTTTTTTTGTTTTATGGGAGAATTAGGAAGAAATCAGGCACAATGTTATACAGTAGGTTTTCTGTGGCAGAAAAAAAAAAGACAGATGCCACACACAGGACTGGCACTAATGCAGATTTGCCAGTGTTAATCTCCCACTTTTTTTTTGTTTTATGGGAGAATTAGGAAGAAATCAGGCACACTGTTATACAGTAGGTTTTCTGTGGCAGACAAAAAAGACAGATGCCACACACAGGACTGGCACTAATGCAGATTTGCTAGTCTTAATCTCCCACTTTTTTTTTGTTTTATGGGAGAATTAGGAAGAAATCAGGCACACTGTTATACAGTAGGTTTTCTGTGGCAGAAAAAAAAAAGACAGATGCCACACACAGGACTGGCACTAATGCAGATTTGCCAGTATTAATCTCCCACTTTTTTTTTGTTTTATGGGAGAATTAGGAAGAAATCAGGCACACTGTTATACAGTAGGTTTTCTGTGGTGGAAAAAAAAGACAGAAGCCACACACAGGACTGGCACTAATGCAGATTTTCCAGTCTTAATCTCCCACTTTTTTGTTTGTTTTATGGGAGAATTGTGAAGAAATCAGGCCCACTGCTACACAGTAGGTTTTCTGTGGCAGAAAAAAAAGACAGATGCCACACACAGGACTGGCACTAATGCAGATTTGCCAGTCTTAATCTCCCACTTTTTTGTTTGTTTTATGGGAGAATTAGGAAGAAATCAGGCACACTGTTATACAGTAGGTTTTCTATGGCAGAAAAAAAAGACAGATGCCACACACAGGACTGGCACTAATGCAGATTTGCCAGTATTAATCTCCCACTTTTTTTTTGTTTTATGGGAGAATTAGGAAGAAATCAGGCACACTGTTATACAGTAGGTTTTCTATGGCAGAAAAAAAAGACAGATGCCACACACAGGACTGGCACTAATGCAGATTTGCCAGTCTTAATCTCCCACTTTTTTTTTGTTTTATGGGAGAATTAGGAAGAAATCAGGCTCACTGTTTTACAGTAGGTTTTCTGTGGCAGAAAAGAAAAGACAGATGCCACACACAGGACTGGCACTAATGCAGATTTGCCAGTCTTAATCTCCCACTTTTTTTTTGTTTTATGGGAGAATTAGGAAGAAATCAGGCACACTGTTATACAGTAGGTTTTCTGTGGTGGAAAAAAAAGACAGAAGCCACACACAGGACTGGCACTAATGCAGATTTTCCAGTCTTAATCTCCCACTTTTTTGTTTGTTTTATGGGAGAATTGTGAAGAAATCAGGCCCACTGCTACACAGTAGGTTTTCTGTGGCAGAAAAAAAAGACAGATGCCACACACAGGACTGGCACTAATGCAGATTTGCCAGTCTTAATCTCCCACTTTTTTTTTGTTTTATGGGAGAATTAGGAAGAAATCAGGCACACTGTTATACAGTAGGTTTTCTGTGGCAGAAAAGAAAAGACAGATGCCACACACAGGACTGGCACTAATGCAGATTTGCCAGTCTTAATCTCCCACTTTTTTGTTTGTTTTATGGGAGAATTAGGAAGAAATCAGGCACACTGTTATACAGTAGGTTTTCTGTGGCAGAAAAAAAAGACAGATGCCACACACAGGACTGGCACTAATGCAGATTTGCTAGTCTTAATCTCCCACTTTTTTTTTTGTTTTATGGGAGAATTAGGAAGAAATCAGGCACACTGTTATACAGTAGGTTTTCTGTGGCAGAAAAAAAAGACAGATGCCACACACAGGACTGGCACTAATGCAGATTTGCCAGTCTAAAAGGTATGTGTCCACGTTCAGGATTGCATCAGGATTTGGTCAGGATTTTTCATCAGTATTTGTAAGCCAAAACCAGGAGTGGAACAATTAGAGAAAAAGTATAATAGAAACATATGCACAACTTCTGCATTTATCACCCACTCCTGGTTTTGGCTTACAAATACTGATGAAAAATCCTAACCAAATCCTGAAGCAATCCTGAACGTGGACACATACCCTTAATCTCCCACTTTTTTTTTGTTTTATGGGAGAATTAGGAAGAAATCAGGCACACTGTTATACAGTAGGTTTTCTGTGGCAGAAAAAAAAGACAAATGCCACACACAGGACTGGCACTAATGCAGATTTGCCAGTCTTAATCTCCCACTTTTTTTTTTTTGTTTTATGGGAGAATTAGGAAGAAATCAGGCACACTGTTATACAGTAGGTTTTCTGTGGCAGAAAAAAAAGACAGATGCCACACACAGGACTGGCACTAATGCAGATTTGCTAGTCTTAATCTCCCACTTTTTTTTTGTTTTATGAGAGAATTAGGAAGAAATCAGGCACACTGTTATACAGTAGGTTTTCTGTGGCAGAAAAGAAAAGACAGATGCCACACACAGGACTGGCACTAATGCAGATTTGCCAGTCTTAATCTCCCACTTTTTTGTTTGTTTTATGGGAGAATTAGGAAGAAATCAGGCACACTGTTATACAGTAGGCTTTCTGTGGCAGAAAAAAAAAGACAGATGCCACACACAGGACTGGCACTAACGCAGATTTGCCAGTGTTAATCTCCCACTTTTTTTTTGTTTCATGGGAGAATTAGGAAGAAATCAGGCACACTGTTATACAGTAGGTTTTCTGTGGCAGAAAAAAAAAGACAGATGCCACACACAGGACTGGCAGTAATGCAGATTTGCCAGTCTTAATCTCCCACTTTTTTGTTTGTTTTATGGGAGAATTAGGAAGAAATCAGGCACACTGTTATACAGTAGGTTTTCTGTAGCAGAAAAAAATGACAGATGCCACACACAGGACTGGCACTAATGCAGATTTGCCAGTCTTAAGGTATGTGTCCACGTTCAGTATTGCATCAGGATTTGGTCAGGATTTTTCATCAGTATTTGTAAGCCAAAACCAGGAGTGGAACCATTAGAGGAAAAGTATAATAGAAACATATGCACAACTTCTGCATTTACCACCCACTCCTGGTTTTGGCTTACAAATACTGATGAAAAATCCTGACCAAATCCTGATGCAATCCTGAACGTGGACACATACCCTTAATCTCCCACTTTTTTTTGTTTTATGGGAGAATTAGGAAGAAATCAGGCACACTGTTATACAGTAGGTTTTCTGTGGCAGAAAAAAAAAGACAGATGCCACACACAGGACTGGCACTAATGCAGATTTGCCAGTCTTAATCTCCCACTTTTTTGTTTGTTTTATGGGAGAATTAGGAAGAAATCAGGCACACTGTTATACAGTAGGTTTTCTGTGGCAGAAAAAAAAGACAGATGCCACACACAGGACTGGCACTAATGCAGATTTGCCAGTCTTAATCTCCCACTTTTTTGTTTGTTTTATGGGAGAATTAGGAAGAAATCAGGCACACTGTTATACAGTAGGTTTTCTGTGGCAGAAAAAAAAGACAGATGCCACACACAGGACTGGCACTAATGCAGATTTGCTAGTCTTAATCTCCCACTTTTTTTTTGTTTTATGAGAGAATTAGGAAGAAATCAGGCACACTGTTATACAGTAGGTTTTCTGTGGCAGAAAAGAAAAGACAGATGCCACACACAGGACTGGCACTGATGCAGATTTGCCAGTCTTAATCTCCCACTTTTTTGTTTGTTTTATGGGAGAATTAGGAAGAAATCAGGCACACTGTTATACAGTAGGTTTTCTGTGGCAGAAAAAAAAAAGACAGATGCCACACACAGGACTGGCACTAATGCAGATTTGCCAGTGTTAATCTCCCACTTTTTTTTTGTTTTATGGGAGAATTAGGAAGAAATCAGGCACACTGTTATACAGTAGGTTTTCTGTGGCAGAAAAAAAAAGACAGATGCCACACACAGGACTGGCACTAATGCAGATTTGCCAGTCTTAATCTCCCACTTTTTTGTTTGTTTTATGGGAGAATTAGGAAGAAATCAGGCACACTGTTATACAGTAGGTTTTCTGTAGCAGAAAAAAAAGACAGATGCCACACACAGGACTGGCACTAATGCAGATTTGCCAGTCTTAAGGTATGTGTCCACGTTCAGTATTGCATCAGGATTTGGTCAGGATTTTTCATCAGTATTTGTAAGCCAAAACCAGGAGTGGAACCATTAGAGGAAAAGTATAATAGAAACATATGCACAACTTCTGCATTTACCACCCACTCCTGGTTTTGGCTTACAAATACTGATGAAAAATCCTGACCAAATCCTGATGCAATCCTGAACGTGGACACATACCCTTAATCTCCCACTTTTTTTTGTTTTATGGGAGAATTAGGAAGAAATCAGGCACACTGTTATACAGTAGGTTTTCTGTGGCAGAAAAAAAAGACAGATGCCACACACAGGACTGGCACTAATGCAGATTTGCCAGTCTTAATCTCCCACTTTTTTGTTTGTTTTATGGGAGAATTAGGAAGAAATCAGGCACACTGTTATACAGTAGGTTTTCTGTGGCAGAAAAAAAATACAGATGCCACACACAGGACTGGCACTAATGCAGATTTGCCAGTCTTAAGGTATGTGTCCACGTTCAGGATTGCATCAGGATTTGGTCAGGATTTTTCATCAGTATATGTAAGCCAAAGCCAGGAGTGGTACAATTAGAGAAAAAGTATAATAGAAACATATGCACAACTTCTGCATTTATCACCCACTCCTGGTTTTGGCTTACAAATACTGATGAAAAATCCTGACCAAATCCTGAAGCAATCCTGAACGTGGACACATACCCTTAATCTCCCACTTTTTTTTGTTTTATGGGAGAATTAGGAAGAAATCAGGCACACTGTTATACAGTAGGTTTTCTGTGGCAGAAAAAAAAGACAAATGCCACACACAGGACTGGCACTAATGCAGATTTTCCAGTCTTAATCTCCCACTTTTTTTGTTTTGTTTTATGGGAGAATTAGGAAGAAATCAGGCTCACTGTTATACAGTAGGTTTTCTGTGGCAGAAAAGAAAAGACAGATGCCACACACAGGACTGGCACTAATGCAGATTTGCCAGTCTTAATCTCCCACTTTATTTTTGTTTTATGTGAGAATTAGGAAGAAATCAGGCACACTGTTATACAGTAGGTTTTCTGTGGCAGAAAAAAAAGACAGATGCCACACACAGGACTGGCACTAATGCAGATTTGCTAGTCTTAATCTCCCACTTTTTTTTTGTTTTATGGGAGAATTAGGAAGAAATCAGGCACACTGTTATACAGTAGGTTTTCTGTGGCAGAAAAAAAAAAGACAGATGCCACACACAGGACTGGCACTAATGCAGATTTGCCAGTGTTAATCTCCCACTTTTTTTTGTTTTATGGGAGAATTAGGAAGAAATCAGGCACACTGTTATACAGTAGGTTTTCTGTGGCAGACAAAAAAGACAGATGCCACACACAGGACTGGCACTAATGCAGTTTTGCTAGTCTTAATCTCCCACTTTTTTTTGTTTTATGGGAGAATTAGGAAGAAATCAGGCACACTGTTATACAGTAGGTTTTCTGTGGCAGAAAAAAAAAAGACAGATGCCACACACAGGACTGGCACTAATGCAGATTTGCCAGTGTTAATCTCCCACTTTTTTTTTTGTTTTATGGGAGAATTAGGAAGAAATCAGGCACACTGTTATACAGTAGGTTTTCTGTGGCAGACAAAAAAGACAGATGCCACACACAGGACTGGCACTAATGCAGTTTTGCTAGTCTTAATCTCCCACTTTTTTTTGTTTTATGGGAGAATTAGGAAGAAATCAGGCACACTGTTATACAGTAGGTTTTCTGTGGCAGAAAAAAAAAAGACAGATGCCACACACAGGACTGGCACTAATGCAGATTTGCCAGTGTTAATCTCCCACTTTTTTTTTTGTTTTATGGGAGAATTAGGAAGAAATCAGGCACACTGTTATACAGTAGGTTTTCTGTGGCAGAAAAAAAAAGACAGATGCCACACACAGGACTGGCACTAATGCAGATTTGCCAGTCTTAATCTCCCACTTTTTTGTTTGTTTTATGGGAGAATTAGGAAGAAATCAGGCACACTGTTATACAGTAGGTTTTCTGTGGCAGACAAAAAAGACAGATGCCACACACAGGACTGGCACTAATGCAGATTTGCCAGTCTTAAGGTATGTGTCCACGTTCAGGATTGCATCAGGATTTGGTCAGGATTTTTCATCAGTATTTGTAAGCCAAAACCAGGAGTGGAACAATTAGAGAAAAAGTATAATAGAAACATATGCACAACTTCTGCATTTATCACCCACTCCTGGTTTTGGCTTACAAATACTGATGAAAAATCCTAACCAAATCCTGAAGCAATCCTGAACGTGGACACATACCCTTAATCTCCCACTTTTTTTTTGTTTTATGGGAGAATTAGGAAGAAATCAGGCACACTGTTATACAGTAGGTTTTCTGTGGCAGAAAAAAAAAAGACAGATGCCACACACAGGACTGGCACTAATGCAGATTTGCCAGTGTTAATCTCCCACTTTTTTTTTGTTTTATGGGAGAATTAGGAAGAAATCAGGCACACTGTTATACAGTAGGTTTTCTGTGGCAGAAAAAAAAAGACAGATGCCACACACAGGACTGGCACTAATGCAGATTTGCCAGTCTTAATCTCCCACTTTTTTGTTTGTTTTATGGGAGAATTAGGAAGAAATCAGGCACACTGTTATACAGTAGGTTTTCTGTAGCAGAAAAAAAAGACAGATGCCACACACAGGACTGGCACTAATGCAGATTTGCCAGTCTTAAGGTATGTGTCCACGTTCAGTATTGCATCAGGATTTGGTCAGGATTTTTCATCAGTATTTGTAAGCCAAAACCAGGAGTGGAACCATTAGAGGAAAAGTATAATAGAAACATATGCACAACTTCTGCATTTACCACCCACTCCTGGTTTTGGCTTACAAATACTGATGAAAAATCCTGACCAAATCCTGATGCAATCCTGAACGTGGACACATACCCTTAATCTCCCACTTTTTTTTGTTTTATGGGAGAATTAGGAAGAAATCAGGCACACTGTTATACAGTAGGTTTTCTGTGGCAGAAAAAAAAGACAGATGCCACACACAGGACTGGCACTAATGCAGATTTGCCAGTCTTAATCTCCCACTTTTTTGTTTGTTTTATGGGAGAATTAGGAAGAAATCAGGCACACTGTTATACAGTAGGTTTTCTGTGGCAGAAAAAAAATACAGATGCCACACACAGGACTGGCACTAATGCAGATTTGCCAGTCTTAAGGTATGTGTCCACGTTCAGGATTGCATCAGGATTTGGTCAGGATTTTTCATCAGTATTTGTAAGCCAAAGCCAGGAGTGGAACAATTAGAGAAAAAGTATAATAGAAACATATGCACAACTTCTGCATTTATCACCCACTCCTGGTTTTGGCTTACAAATACTGATGAAAAATCCTGACCAAATCCTGAAGCAATCCTGAACGTGGACACATACCCTTAATCTCCCACTTTTTTTTGTTTTATGGGAGAATTAGGAAGAAATCAGGCACACTGTTATACAGTAGGTTTTCTGTGGCAGAAAAAAAAGACAAATGCCACACACAGGACTGGCACTAATGCAGATTTTCCAGTCTTAATCTCCCACTTTTTTTTTTTTGTTTTATGGGAGAATTAGGAAGAAATCAGGCTCACTGTTATACAGTAGGTTTTCTGTGGCAGAAAAGAAAAGACAGATGCCACACACAGGACTGGCACTAATGCAGATTTGCCAGTCTTAATCTCCCACTTTTTTGTTTGTTTTATGGGAGAATTAGGAAGAAATCAGGCACACTGTTATACAGTAGGTTTTCTGTGGCAGAAAAAAAAAAGACAGATGCCACACACAGGACTGGCACTAATGCAGATTTGCCAGTGTTAATCTCCCACTTTTTTTTTGTTTTATGGGAGAATTAGGAAGAAATCAGGCACACTGTTATACAGTAGGTTTTCTGTGGCAGAAAAAAAAAGACAGATGCCACACACAGGACTGGCACTAATGCAGATTTGCCAGTCTTAATCTCCCACTTTTTTGTTTGTTTTATGGGAGAATTAGGAAGAAATCAGGCACACTGTTATACAGTAGGTTTTCTGTAGCAGAAAAAAAAGACAGATGCCACACACAGGACTGGCACTAATGCAGATTTGCCAGTCTTAAGGTATGTGTCCACGTTCAGTATTGCATCAGGATTTGGTCAGGATTTTTCATCAGTATTTGTAAGCCAAAACCAGGAGTGGAACCATTAGAGGAAAAGTATAATAGAAACATATGCACAACTTCTGCATTTACCACCCACTCCTGGTTTTGGCTTACAAATACTGATGAAAAATCCTGACCAAATCCTGATGCAATCCTGAACGTGGACACATACCCTTAATCTCCCACTTTTTTTTGTTTTATGGGAGAATTAGGAAGAAATCAGGCACACTGTTATACAGTAGGTTTTCTGTGGCAGAAAAAAAAGACAGATGCCACACACAGGACTGGCACTAATGCAGATTTGCCAGTCTTAATCACCCACTTTTTTGTTTGTTTTATGGGAGAATTAGGAAGAAATCAGGCACACTGTTATACAGTAGGTTTTCTGTGGCAGAAAAAAAAAAGACAGATGCCACACACAGGACTGGCACTAATGCAGATTTGCCAGTGTTAATCTCCCACTTTTTTGTTGTTTTATGGGAGAATTAGGAAGAAATCAGGCACTCTGTTATACAGTAGGTTTTCTGTAGCAGAAAAAAAAGACAGATGCCACACACAGGACTGGCACTAATGCAGATTTGCTAGTCTTAATCTCCCACTTTTTTTTGTTTTATGGGAGAATTAGGAAGAAATCAGGCCCACTGTTATACAGTAGGTTTTCTGTGGCAGAAAAAAAAGACAGATGCCACACACAGGACTGGCACTAATGCAGATTTGCCAGTCTTAAGGTATGTGTCCACGTTCAGTATTGCATCAGGATTTGGTCAGGATTTTTCATCAGTATTTGTAAGCCAAAACCAGGAGTGGAACCATTAGAGGAAAAGTATAATAGAAACATATGCACAACTTCTGCATTTACCACCCACTCCTGGTTTTGGCTTACAAATACTGATGAAAAATCCTGACCAAATCCTGATGCAATCCTGAACGTGGACACATACCCTTAATCTCCCACTTTTTTTTGTTTTATGGGAGAATTAGGAAGAAATCAGGCACACTGTTATACAGTAGGTTTTCTGTGGCAGAAAAAAAAAGACAGATGCCACACACAGGACTGGCACTAATGCAGATTTGCCAGTCTTAATCTCCCACTTTTTTGTTTGTTTTATGGGAGAATTAGGAAGAAATCAGGCACACTGTTATACAGTAGGTTTTCTGTGGCAGAAAAAAAAGACAGATGCCACACACAGGACTGGCACTAATGCAGATTTGCCAGTCTTAAGGTATGTGTCCACGTTCCGGATTGCATCAGGATTTGGTCAGGATTTTTCATCAGTATTTGTAAGCCAAAACCAGGAGTGGAACAATTAGAGAAAAAGTATAATAGAAACATATGCACAACTTCTGCATTTATCACCCACTCCTGGTTTTGGCTTACAAATACTGATGAAAAATCCTGACCAAATCCTGATGCAATCCTGAACGTGGACACATACCCTTAATCTCCCACTTTTTTTTGTTTTATGGGAGAATTAGGAAGAAATCAGGCACACTGTTATACAGTAGGTTTTCTGTGGCAGAAAAAAAAGACAAATGCCACACACAGGACTGGCACTAATGCAGATTTGCTAGTCTTAATCTCCCACTTTTTTTTGTTTTATGGGAGAATTAGGAAGAAATCAGGCACACTGTTATACAGTAGGTTTTCTGTGGCAGAAAAGAAAAGACAGATGCCACACACAGGACTGGCACTAATGCAGATTTGCCAGTCTTAATCTCCCACTTTTTTGTTTGTTTTATGGGAGAATTAGGAAGAAATCAGGCACACTGTTATACAGTAGGTTTTCTGTGGCAGACAAAAAAGACAGATGCCACACACAGGACTGGCACTAATGCAGATTTGCTAGTCTTAATCTCCCACTTTTTTTTTGTTTTATTGGAGAATTAGGAAGAAATCAGGCACACTGTTATACAGTAGGTTTTCTGTGGCAGAAAAGAAAAGACAGATGCCACACACAGGACTGGCACTAATGCAGATTTGCCAGTCTTAATCTCCCACTTTTTTGTTTGTTTTATGGGAGAATTAGGAAGAAATCAGGCACACTGTTATACAGTAGGTTTTCTGTGGCAGAAAACAAAAGACAGATGCCACACACAGGACTGGCACTAATGCAGATTTGCCAGTCTTAAGGTATGTGTCCACGTTCAGTATTGCATCAGGATTTGGTCAGGATTTTTCATCAGTATTTGTAAGCCAAAACCAGGAGTGGAACAATTAGAGGAAAAGTATAATAGAAACATATGCACAACTTCTGCATTTATCACCCACTCCTGGTTTTGGCTTACAAATACTGATGAAAAATCCTGACCAAATCCTAATGCAATCCTGAACGTGGACACATACCCTTAATCTCCCACTTTTTTTTTGTTTTATGGGAGAATTAGGAAGAATTCAGGCACACTGTTATACAGTAGGTTTTCTGTGGCAGAGAAAAAAGACAGATGCCACACACAGGACTGGTACTAATGCAGATTTGCCAGAATTAATCTCCCACTTTTTTTTTGTTTTATGGAGAATTAGGAAGAAATCAGGCACACTGTTATACAGTAGGTTTTCTATGGCAGAAAAAAAAGACAGATGCCACACACAGGACTGGCACTAATGCAGATTTGCCAGTATTAATCTCCCACTTTTTTTTTGTTTTATGGGAGAATTAGGAAGAAATCAGGCACACTGTTATACAGTAGGTTTTCTATGGCAGAAAAAAAAGACAGATGCCACACACAGGACTGGCACTAATGCAGATTTGCCAGTCTTAATCTCCCACTTTTTTTTTGTTTTATGGGAGAATTAGGAAGAAATCAGGCTCACTGTTTTACAGTAGGTTTTCTGTGGCAGAAAAGAAAAGACAGATGCCACACACAGGACTGGCACTAATGCAGATTTGCCTGTCTTAATCTCCCACTTTTTTTTTGTTTTATGGGAGAATTAGGAAGAAATCAGGCACACTGTTATACAGTAGGTTTTCTGTGGCGGAAAAAAAAGACAGAAGCCACACACAGGACTGGCACTAATGCAGATTTGCCAGTCTTAATCTCCCACTTTTTTGTTTGTTTTATGGGAGAATTGTGAAGAAATCAGGCCCACTGCTACACAGTAGGTTTTCTGTGGCAGAAAAAAAAGACAGATGCCACACACAGGACTGGCACTAATGCAGATTTGCCAGTCTTAATCTCCCACTTTTTTTTTGTTTTATGGGAGAATTAGGAAGAAATCAGGCACACTGTTATACAGTAGGTTTTCTGTGGCAGAAAAGAAAAGACAGATGCCACACACAGGACTGGCACTAATGCAGATTTGCCAGTCTTAATCTCCCACTTTTTTGTTTGTTTTATGGGAGAATTAGGAAGAAATCAGGCACACTGTTATACAGTAGGTTTTCTGTGGCAGAAAAAAAAGACAGATGCCACACACAGGACTGGCACTAATGCAGATTTGCTAGTCTTAATCTCCCACTTTTTTTTTTGTTTTATGGGAGAATTAGGAAGAAATCAGGCACACTGTTATACAGTAGGTTTTCTGTGGCAGAAAAGAAAAGACAGATGCCACACACAGGACTGGCACTAATGCAGATTTGCCAGTCTTAATCTCCCACTTTTTTGTTTGTTTTATGGGAGAATTAGGAAGAAATCAGGCACACTGTTATACAGTAGGTTTTCTGTGGCAGAAAAAAAAAAGACAGATGCCACACACAGGACTGGCACTAATGCAGATTTGCCAGTGTTAATCTCCCACTTTTTTTTTTGTTTTATGGGAGAATTAGGAAGAAATCAGGCACACTGTTATACAGTAGGTTTTCTGTGGCAGAAAAAAAAAGACAGATGCCACACACAGGACTGGCACTAATGCAGATTTGCCAGTCTTAATCTCCCACTTTTTTGTTTGTTTTATGGGAGAATTAGGAAGAAATCAGGCACACTGTTATACAGTAGGTTTTCTGTGGCAGAAAAAAAAGACAGATGCCACACACAGGACTGGCACTAATGCAGATTTGCCAGTCTTAAGGTATGTGTCCACGTTCCGGATTGCATCAGGATTTGGTCAGGATTTTTCATCAGTATTTGTAAGCCAAAACCAGGAGTGGAACAATTAGAGAAAAAGTATAATAGAAACATATGCACAACTTCTGCATTTATCACCCACTCCTGGTTTTGGCTTACAAATACTGATGAAAAATCCTGACCAAATCCTGAAGCAATCCTGAACGTGGACACATACCCTTAATCTCCCACTTTTTTTTTGTTTTATGGGAGAATTAGGAAGAAATCAGGCACACTGTTATACAGTAGGTTTTCTGTGGCAGAAAAAAAAAGACAAATGCCACACACAGGACTGGCACTAATGCAGATTTGCCAGTCTTAATCTCCCACTTTTTTGTTTGTTTTATGGGAGAATTAGGAAGAAATCAGGCACACTGTTATACAGTAGGTTTTCTGTGGCAGAAAAAAAAGACAGATGCCACACACAGGACTGGCACTAATGCAGATTTGCCAGTCTTAAGGTATGTGTCCACGTTCAGGATTGCATCAGGATTTGGTCAGGATTTTTCATCAGTATTTGTAAGCCAAAACCAGGAGTGGAACAATTAGAGAAAAAGTATAATAGAAACATATGCACAACTTCTGCATTTATCACCCACTCCTGGTTTTGGCTTACAAATACTGATGAAAAATCCTGACCAAATCCTGAAGCAATCCTGAACGTGGACACATACCCTTAATCTCCCACTTTTTTTTTGTTTTATGGGAGAATTAGGAAGAAATCAGGCACACTGTTATACAGTAGGTTTTCTGTGGCAGAAAAAAAAGACAAATGCCACACACAGGACTGGCACTAATGCAGATTTGCCAGTCTTAATCTCCCACTTTTTTTTTTTTTTGTTTTATGGGAGAATTAGGAAGAAATCAGGCTCACTGTTATACAGTAGGTTTTCTGTGGCAGAAAAGAAAAGACAGATGCCACACACAGGACTGGCACTAATGCAGATTTGCCAGTCTTAATCTCCCACTTTTTTTTTTGTTTTATGGGAGAATTAGGAAGAAATCAGGCACACTGTTATACAGTAGGTTTTCTGTGGCAGAAAAAAAAGACAGATGCCACACACAGGACTGGCACTAATGCAGATTTGCTAGTCTTAATCTCCCACTTTTTTTTGTTTTATGGGAGAATTAGGAAGAAATCAGGCACACTGTTATACAGTAGGTTTTCTGTGGCAGAAAAGAAAAGACAGATGCCACACACAGGACTGGCACTAATGCAGATTTGCCAGTCTTAATCTCCCACTTTTTTGTTTGTTTTATGGGAGAATTAGGAAGAAATCAGGCACACTGTTATACAGTAGGTTTTCTGTGGCAGACAAAAAAGACAGATGCCACACACAGGACTGGCACTAATGCAGATTTGCTAGTCTTAATCTCCCACTTTTTTTTTGTTTTATTGGAGAATTAGGAAGAAATCAGGCACACTGTTATACAGTAGGTTTTCTGTGGCAGAAAAGAAAAGACAGATGCCACAAACAGGACTGGCACTAATGCAGATTTGCCAGTCTTAATCTCCCACTTTTTTGTTTGTTTTATGGGAGAATTAGGAAGAAATCAGGCACACTGTTATACAGTAGGTTTTCTGTGGCAGAAAACAAAAGACAGATGCCACACACAGGACTGGCACCAATGCAGATTTGCCAGTCTTAAGGTATGTGTCCACGTTCAGTATTGCATCAGGATTTGGTCAGGATTTTTCATCAGTATTTGTAAGCCAAAACCAGGAGTGGAACAATTAGAGGAAAAGTATAATAGAAACATATGCACAACTTCTGCATTTATCACCCACTCCTGGTTTTGGCTTACAAATACTGATGAAAAATCCTGACCAAATCCTAATGCAATCCTGAACGTGGACACATACCCTTAATCTCCCACTTTTTTTTGTTTTATGGGAGAATTAGGAAGAATTCAGGCACACTGTTATACAGTAGGTTTTCTGTGGCAGAGAAAAAAGACAGATGCCACACACAGGACTGGCACTAATGCAGATTTGCCAGTATTAATCTCCCACTTTTTTTTTGTTTTATGGGAGAATTAGGAAGAAATCAGGCACACTGTTATACAGTAGGTTTTCTATGGCAGAAAAAAAGACAGATGCCACACACAGGACTGGCACTAATGCAGATTTGCCAGTATTAATCTCCCACTTTTTTTTTGTTTTATGGGAGATTTAGGAAGAAATCAGGCACACTGTTATACAGTAGGTTTTCTATGGCAGAAAAAAAAGACAGATGCCACACACAGGACTGGCACTAATGCAGATTTGCCAGTCTTAATCTCCCACTTTTTTTTTGTTTTATGGGAGAATTAGGAAGAAATCAGGCTCACTGTTTTACAGTAGGTTTTCTGTGGCAGAAAAGAAAAGACAGATGCCACACACAGGACTGGCACTAATGCAGATTTGCCAGTCTTAATCTCCCACTTTTTTGTTTGTTTTATGGGAGAATTAGGAAGAAATCAGGCACACTGTTATACAGTAGGTTTTCTGTGGCAGACAAAAAAGACAGATGCCACACACAGGACTGGCACTAATGCAGATTTGCTAGTCTTAATCTCCCACTTTTTTTTTGTTTTATTGGAGAATTAGGAAGAAATCAGGCACACTGTTATACAGTAGGTTTTCTGTGGCAGAAAAGAAAAGACAGATGCCACAAACAGGACTGGCACTAATGCAGATTTGCCAGTCTTAATCTCCCACTTTTTTGTTTGTTTTATGGGAGAATTAGGAAGAAATCAGGCACACTGTTATACAGTAGGTTTTCTGTGGCAGAAAACAAAAGACAGATGCCACACACAGGACTGGCACCAATGCAGATTTGCCAGTCTTAAGGTATGTGTCCACGTTCAGTATTGCATCAGGATTTGGTCAGGATTTTTCATCAGTATTTGTAAGCCAAAACCAGGAGTGGAACAATTAGAGGAAAAGTATAATAGAAACATATGCACAACTTCTGCATTTATCACCCACTCCTGGTTTTGGCTTACAAATACTGATGAAAAATCCTGACCAAATCCTAATGCAATCCTGAACGTGGACACATACCCTTAATCTCCCACTTTTTTTTGTTTTATGGGAGAATTAGGAAGAATTCAGGCACACTGTTATACAGTAGGTTTTCTGTGGCAGAGAAAAAAGACAGATGCCACACACAGGACTGGCACTAATGCAGATTTGCCAGTATTAATCTCCCACTTTTTTTTTGTTTTATGGGAGAATTAGGAAGAAATCAGGCACACTGTTATACAGTAGGTTTTCTATGGCAGAAAAAAAGACAGATGCCACACACAGGACTGGCACTAATGCAGATTTGCCAGTATTAATCTCCCACTTTTTTTTTGTTTTATGGGAGATTTAGGAAGAAATCAGGCACACTGTTATACAGTAGGTTTTCTATGGCAGAAAAAAAAGACAGATGCCACACACAGGACTGGCACTAATGCAGATTTGCCAGTCTTAATCTCCCACTTTTTTTTTGTTTTATGGGAGAATTAGGAAGAAATCAGGCTCACTGTTTTACAGTAGGTTTTCTGTGGCAGAAAAGAAAAGACAGATGCCACACACAGGACTGGCACTAATGCAGATTTGCCTGTCTTAATCTCCCACTTTTTTTTTGTTTTATGGGAGAATTAGGAAGAAATCAGGCACACTGTTATACAGTAGGTTTTCTGTGGCGGAAAAAAAAGACAGAAGCCACACACAGGACTGGCACTAATGCAGATTTGCCAGTCTTAATCTCCCACTTTTTTGTTTGTTTTATGGGAGAATTGTGAAGCAATCAGTCCCACTGCTACACAGTAGGTTTTCTGTGGCAGAAAAAAAAGACAGATGCCACACACAGGACTGGCACTAATGCAGATTTGCCAGTCTTAATCTCCCACTTTTTTTTTGTTTTATGGGAGAATTAGGAAGAAATCAGGCACACTGTTATACAGTAGGTTTTCTGTGGCAGAAAAGAAAAGACAGATGGCACACACAGGACTGGCACTAATGCAGATTTGCCAGTCTTAATCTCCCACTTTTTTGTTTGTTTTATGGGAGAATTAGGAAGAAATCAGGCACACTGTTATACAGTAGGTTTTCTGTTGTGAATTTGGATTCTGGGCTCCCCCGGTGGCTACTGGTGGAATTGAACTTGTGACATCATCTTCCCTGTTCACCTGTTCTGATTAGATCTGGGTGTCGCTATATAACCTGGCTTCTTTGTTAGATGCTTGCCGGTCAACAATGTTATCAGAAGCCTCTCTGTGCTTGTTCCTGCTCCCAGACATCTACTAGATAAGTTGGACATTCGTCCATGTTTTGTTTTTGTATTTTGGTTCCAGTTCACAGCTGCAGTTTCGTTACTGTGTCTGGAAAGCTCTTGTTGATCAGGAATTGCCACTCTGGTATTATGAGTTAATGCCAGAGTCCTAAAGTAATTTCTGGATGTGTTTTGTTAGGGTTTTCTACTGACCATGAAAGTATGCTTTCTGTCTTCTGCTATCTAGAAAGCGGACCTCAAATTTGCTAAAACTATTTTCCTGCTGCGTTTGTTGTTTCATCTCATATCACCGCCAATATATGTGGGGGGCTTCTGTCTCCTTTCTGGGCATTTCTCTAGAGGTGAGTCAGGTCTTATATTTCCCTCTGCTAGCATTATTTAGTTCTCCGGCCGGCGCTGGGCATATAGGGATAAAAAGTAGGACATGCTACCTGGCTACTTCTAGATGATGCGGTAGGTTTAGTTCATGGTCAGTACAGTTACATCTTCCAAGAGCTTGTTCCTATTGAGGCTTATGCTAGTTCTCTGGCCATGGAGATCATGACAGTTTGACCGGCCCACTAAGGGGTTAAAATCCTTGGCTGAGAAAGGAGAGAAATAAGAAGTCTGCTGAAAATTTTTTTTTTTTTTTTTTTTTTTTTTTCTCTAGTAGTTAGTGTGCTCTTGATTGGATCACTTGCCAGTCTGTCTATGCTGCAGTCTTTCTTTTTTTTCTCTCTCCTTCTAATCTTTGAATGGCTCTATGTTCACCTGTCTATAATGGATCTACAGAGTGTAACTGCAGGTTTGAATAATCTCGCCACGAAAGTACAAAGTTTGCAAGATTTTGTTGTTCATGCTCCGGTATCAGAGCCGAGAATTCCTTTGCCGGAATTCTTCTCAGGGAATAGATCTAGCTTTCAGAATTTTAGAAATAATTGTAAGTTATTTTTGTCCCTGAAATCTCGTTCTGCTGGAGACCCTGCACAGCAGGTTGGGATTGTGATTTCCTTGCTCCGCGGCGACCCTCAAGATTGGGCTTTTGCATTGGCACCAGGGGATCCTGCGTTGCGCAATGTGGATGCGTTTTTTCTGGCCTTGGGCTTGCTGTATGAGGAACCTCACTTGGAACTTCAGGCTGAAAAAACTTTGATGTCCCTATCGCAGGGGCAAGATGAAGCTGAAATTTACTGCCAAAAATTCCGTAAATGGTCTGTGCTTACTCAGTGGAATGAGTGTGCCTTGGCGGCTACTTTCAGAGAGGGTCTTTCTGATGCCATTAAGGATGTTATGGTGGGGTTCCCTGTGCCTGCAAGTCTGAATGAGTCCATGACAATGGCCATTCAGATCGATAGGCGTCTGCGGGAGCGCAAACCAGTGCACCATCTGGCGGTGTCCACTGAGAAGACGCCAGAAAACATGCAGTGTGATAGAATTCTGTCCAGAAGCGAGCGGCAGAATTTTCGACGGAAAAATGGGTTGTGTTTCTATTGTGGGGATTCTACTCATGTTATATCAGCATGCTTTAAGCGTACTAAAAAGCTTGATAAATCCGTTCCCATTGGCACTTTACAGTCTAAATTTATTTTGTCTG
Organism: Ranitomeya variabilis; assembly: GCF_051348905.1. NCBI lineage: Eukaryota > Metazoa > Chordata > Amphibia > Anura > Dendrobatidae > Ranitomeya > Ranitomeya variabilis. The sequence continues at coordinate 993,741,782 of NC_135232.1, read as the reverse complement.
TGACCCTGATTTGCTCTTTGTCATCTATTACTACGGACGCCTATATCGACTCTGGCGCCGCTTTGAGTCTTATGGATTGGTCCTTTGCCAATCGTTGTGGGTATGATTTAGAGCCTTTGGAGACTCTTATTCCTCTGAAGGGGATTGACTCCACCCCATTGGCTAATAATAAACCACAATACTGGACACAAGTGACTATGTGTATTAATCCGGATCACCAGGAGACTATTCGTTTTCTGGTGCTGTATAATCTACATGATGATTTGGTGCTGGGATTGCCATGGCTGCAGTCTCACAACCCAGTCCTTGACTGGAGAGCTATGTCTGTGTTGAGCTGGGGATGTAAGGGGACTCATGGGGACGTACCTTTGGTGTCCATTTCATCATCTATTCCCTCTGAAATCCCTGAGTTCCTGTCTGATTATCGTGACGTCTTTGAAGAACCCAAGCTGGGTTCACTACCTCCGCACCGTGAGTGCGATTGTGCTATAGATTTAATTCCGGGTAGTAAATACCCAAAGGGTCGTTTATTTAATCTGTCTGTGCCTGAACATACTGCTATGCGAGAATATATAAAGGAGTCCTTGGAAAAGGGACATATTCGTCCATCGTCATCTCCCTTAGGAGCCGGTTTTTTCTTTGTGTCAAAAAAAGACGGCTCTTTGAGACCATGTATTGATTATCGGCTTTTGAATAAAATCACGGTGAAATATCAATACCCATTGCCGTTGCTGACTGATTTGTTTGCTCGCATAAAGGGGGCCAAGTGGTTCTCTAAGATTGATCTCCGTGGGGCGTATAATTTGGTGCGGATCAGGCAGGGGGATGAGTGGAAAACCGCATTTAATACGCCCGAGGGCCACTTTGAGTATTTGGTGATGCCTTTTGGTCTTTCTAATGCCCCTTCAGTCTTCCAGTCCTTTATGCATGATATTTTCCGCGATTTTTTGGATAAATTTATGATAGTGTATCTGGATGATATTCTGATTTTTTCGGATGATTGGGACTCTCATGTCCGGCAAGTTAAGAGGGTTTTTCAGGTTTTGCGGTCTAATTCTCTGTGTGTCAAGGGTTCTAAGTGCGTTTTTGGGGTTCAGAGAATTTCCTTTTTGGGATATATTTTTTCTCCCTCTTCCATTGAGATGGATCCTGTCAAGGTTCAAGCTATTTGTGATTGGACGCAGCCCTCTTCTCTTAAAAGTCTTCAGAAATTTTTGGGCTTTGCCAACTTTTATCGTCGATTTATTTCTGGTTTTTCGGATATCGTTAAGCCATTGACCGATTTGACTAGACAGGGTGCTGATGTTGCTAATTGGTCCCCTGATGCTGTGGAGGCCTTTCAGGAGCTTAAGCGCCGTTTTTCTTCTGCCCCTGTGTTGCGTCAGCCTGATGTGACTCTTCCTTTTCAGGTTGAGGTCGACGCTTCTGAGATCGGGGCTGGGGCAGTGTTGTCGCAGAAAAGTTCTGACTGCGCCGTGATGAGGCCTTGTGCCTTCTTTTCCCGTAAATTTTCGCCCGCTGAGCGGAATTATGATGTTGGGAATCGGGAGCTTTTGGCCATGAAGTGGGCGTTTGAGGAGTGGCGCCATTGGCTCGAGGGGGCCAGACATCAGGTGGTGGTATTGACTGACCACAAAAATTTGATCTATCTTGAGACCGCCAGGCGCCTGAATCCTAGACAGGCGCGCTGGTCATTATTTTTCTCTCGGTTTAATTTTGTGGTATCGTACCTACCGGGTTCTAAGAATGTTAAGGCGGATGCCCTTTCTAGGAGTTTTGAGCCTGATTCACCCGGCAACTCTGACCCCACAGGTATTCTTAAGGAGGGAGTTATCTTGTCAGCCGTTTCTCCAGACCTGCGGCGGGCCTTGCAGGAGTTTCAGGCGGATAGACCGGATCGTTGTCCGCCTGATAGGTTGTTTGTTCCTGATGATTGGACCAGTAGAGTCATCTCTGAGGTACATTCTTCGGCATTGGCAGGTCATCCTGGAATTTTTGGTACCAGGGATTTGGTGGCAAGATCCTTCTGGTGGCCTTCCCTGTCACGAGATGTGCGAGGCTTTGTGCAGTCTTGTGACGTTTGTGCTCGGGCCAAGCCTTGTTGTTCTCGGGCTAGTGGATTATTGTTGCCCTTGCCTATTCCTAAGAGGCCTTGGACACACATCTCGATGGATTTTATTTCAGATCTGCCTGTTTCTCAGAAGATGTCTGTCATCTGGGTGGTGTGTGACCGTTTTTCTAAGATGGTCCATTTGGTTCCCCTGCCCAAATTGCCTTCTTCTTCCGAGTTGGTGCCCCTGTTTTTTCAAAATGTTGTTCGTTTGCATGGTATTCCTGAGAATATCGTTTCTGACAGAGGAACCCAATTTGTGTCTAGATTTTGGCGGGCATTCTGTGCTAGGATGGGCATAGATTTGTCTTTTTCGTCTGCTTTTCACCCTCAGACTAATGGCCAGACCGAGCGGACTAATCAGACCCTGGAGACATATCTGAGGTGTTTTGTGTCTGCTGACCAGGATGATTGGGTTGCTTTTTTGCCATTGGCGGAGTTCGCCCTCAATAATCGGGCCAGCTCTGCCACTTTGGTGTCCCCGTTTTTCTGTAATTCGGGGTTCCACCCTCGATTTTCCTCCGGTCAGATGGAATCCTCGGATTGTCCTGGAGTGGATGCGGTGGTGGAGAGATTGCATCATATCTGGGGGCAGGTGATGGACAATTTAAAGTTGTCCCAGGAGAAGACTCAGCTTTTTGCCAACCGTCACCGTCGTGTTGGTCCTCGGCTTTGTGTTGGAGATTTGGTGTGGTTGTCTTCTCGTTTTGTCCCTATGAGGGTCTCATCTCCTAAGTTTAAGCCTCGGTTCATCGGTCCGTATAAAATATTGGAGATTCTTAACCCTGTTTCCTTCCGTTTGGACCTCCCTGCATCCTTTTCTATTCATAACGTTTTTCATCGGTCGTTATTGCGCAGGTATGAGGCACCGGTTGTGCCTTCCGTTGAGCCTCCTGCTCCGGTGTTGGTTGAGGGTGAGTTGGAGTACGTTGTGGAAAAAATCCTAGACTCCCGTGTTTCCAGACGGAGACTCCAGTATCTGGTCAAGTGGAAGGGATACGGCCAGGAGGATAATTCTTGGGTCACTGCATCTGATGTTCATGCCTCTGATCTGGTTCGTGCCTTTCATAGGGCCCATCCTGATCGCCCTGGTGGTTCTGGTGAGGGTTCGGTGCCCCCTCCTTGAGGGGGGGGTACTGTTGTGAATTTGGATTCTGGGCTCCCCCGGTGGCTACTGGTGGAATTGAACTTGTGACATCATCTTCCCTGTTCACCTGTTCTGATTAGATCTGGGTGTCGCTATATAACCTGGCTTCTTTGTTAGATGCTTGCCGGTCAACAATGTTATCAGAAGCCTCTCTGTGCTTGTTCCTGCTCCCAGACATCTACTAGATAAGTTGGACATTCGTCCATGTTTTGTTTTTGTATTTTGGTTCCAGTTCACAGCTGCAGTTTCGTTACTGTGTCTGGAAAGCTCTTGTTGATCAGGAATTGCCACTCTGGTATTATGAGTTAATGCCAGAGTCCTAAAGTAATTTCTGGATGTGTTTTGTTAGGGTTTTCTACTGACCATGAAAGTATGCTTTCTGTCTTCTGCTATCTAGAAAGCGGACCTCAAATTTGCTAAAACTATTTTCCTGCTGCGTTTGTTGTTTCATCTCATATCACCGCCAATATATGTGGGGGGCTTCTGTCTCCTTTCTGGGCATTTCTCTAGAGGTGAGTCAGGTCTTATATTTCCCTCTGCTAGCATTATTTAGTTCTCCGGCCGGCGCTGGGCATATAGGGATAAAAAGTAGGACATGCTACCTGGCTACTTCTAGATGATGCGGTAGGTTTAGTTCATGGTCAGTACAGTTACATCTTCCAAGAGCTTGTTCCTATTGAGGCTTATGCTAGTTCTCTGGCCATGGAGATCATGACAGTTTTCTGTGGCAGAAAAAAAAGACAGATGCCACACACAGGACTGGCACTAATGCAGATTTGCTAGTCTTAATCTCCCACTTTTTTTTTTGTTTTATGGGAGAATTAGGAAGAAATCAGGCACACTGTTATACAGTAGGTTTTCTGTGGCAGAAAAGAAAAGACAGATGCCACACACAGGACTGGCACTAATGCAGATTTGCCAGTCTTAATCTCCCACTTTTTTGTTTGTTTTATGGGAGAATTAGGAAGAAATCAGGCACACTGTTATACAGTAGGTTTTCTGTGGCAGAAAAAAAAAGACAGATGCCACACACAGGACTGGCACTAATGCAGATTTGCCAGTGTTAATCTCCCACTTTTTTTTTTGTTTTATGGGAGAATTAGGAAGAAATCAGGCACACTGTTATACAGTAGGTTTTCTGTGGCAGAAAAAAAAAGACAGATGCCACACACAGGACTGGCACTAATGCAGATTTGCCAGTCTTAATCTCCCACTTTTTTGTTTGTTTTATGGGAGAATTAGGAAGAAATCAGGCACACTGTTATACAGTAGGTTTTCTGTGGCAGAAAAAAAAGACAGATGCCACACACAGGACTGGCACTAATGCAGATTTGCCAGTCTTAAGGTATGTGTCCACGTTCCGGATTGCATCAGGATTTGGTCAGGATTTTTCATCAGTATTTGTAAGCCAAAACCAGGAGTGGAACAATTAGAGAAAAAGTATAATAGAAACATATGCACAACTTCTGCATTTATCACCCACTCCTGGTTTTGGCTTACAAATACTGATGAAAAATCCTGACCAAATCCTGAAGCAATCCTGAACGTGGACACATACCCTTAATCTCCCACTTTTTTTTTGTTTTATGGGAGAATTAGGAAGAAATCAGGCACACTGTTATACAGTAGGTTTTCTGTGGCAGAAAAAAAAGACAAATGCCACACACAGGACTGGCACTAATGCAGATTTGCCAGTCTTAATCTCCCACTTTTTTTTTTTTTTGTTTTATGGGAGAATTAGGAAGAAATCAGGCTCACTGTTATACAGTAGATTTTCTGTGGCAGAAAAGAAAAGACAGATGCCACACACAGGACTGTGTTGTGAATTTGGATTCTGGGCTCCCCCGGTGGCCGCTTGTGGAATTGGACTTGTCATCCTCTTTCCTGTTTCACCTGATTCCATCAGTAGTGGGTGTCGCTATTTAAGCTCATTTCTCTGGTGGTTTCTTGCCGGTCAACAATGTTATCTGATGCCTCTCAGTGCTTGTTCCTGCTTCTAGACAACTACTGATAAGTTGGACTTTTGTCCATGTTTTGTTTTGCCTATTTTTTCCAGTTCGCAGCTGAAGTTTTGTTACTGTGTCTGGAAAGCTCTCGTCGATCAGGGATTGCTACTCTGGCGTTATGAGTTAATGCCAGAGTTTAAGGTAATCTCTGGATGGTGTTTTGTTAGTATTTTTCTGCTGACCATGAAAGTATACTATCTGTCTTCTGCTATCTAGTAAGCGGACCTCAAATTTGCTAAGACTATTTTCCTGCTGCGTTTGTTGTTTCATCTGAACTCACCGTCATTATATGTGGGGGGCTACTGTCTTCTTTGGAATATTTCTCTAGAGGTGAGCCAGGTCTTATATTTCCCTCTGCTAGCTATTTAGGTCTTAGGCCAGAGCTGGGCATCTAGCGATAAATAGGAAATGCTACCTGGCTATTTCTAGTTGCGCGGCAGGCTTAGTTCATGGTCAGTATAGTTCCATCTTCCGAGAGCTTGTCCCTCTATAGGCTTGCTATGATCTCTGCCTGCAGAGATCATGACAGTTTGACCGGCCAATAAAGTGTTAAAGACCCAGGTTGAGAAAGGAGAGTTATTAGAAGTCTGCTGGAATTTTTTTTTTTTTTTTTTCCTCCAGTCTGCCTTGCTGCAGTCTTTTTTCTCTCTCTCCTCCTAATCTCTGTATGCTCTGTGTGCACCTGACAATAATGGATCTCCAGAATGTAACTGCGGGTTTGAATAATCTCATCACGAAAGTACAAAATTTACAAGATTTTGTAGTACATGCTCCGGTATCTGAGCCGAGAATTCCTTTGCCGGAGTTCTTCACAGGGAATAGAGCTAGCTTCCAGAATTTCCGAAATAATTGTAAGCTTTATTTGTCCCTGAAGTCTCGTTCAGCTGGAGACCCTGCTCAGCAGGTTAGGATTGTGATTTCCTTGCTCAGGGGTGACCCTCAAGATTGGGCCTTCTCATTGCCAGCAGGGGATCCTGCGTTACGCGATGTGGATGCGTTTTTTCTGGCCTTGGGCTTGCTTTATGAGGAACCTCATTTGGAACTTCAGGCAGAAAAAACTTTGATGGCACTATCTCAGGGGCAAGACGAAGCTGAAGTTTTCTGCCAAAAATTCCGTAAATGGTCTGTGCTTACTCAGTGGAATGAGTGCGCCTTGGCGGCAACTTTCAGAGAAGGTCTCTCTGATTCCGTTAAGGATGTTATGGTGGGGTTCCCTTTGCCTGCAGGTCTGAATGAGTCCATGACAATGGCTATTCAGATTGATAGGCGTCTGCGGGAGCGCAAACCGATGCACCATCTGGCGGTGTCTATGGAAAAGACGCCAGAAAGTATGCAGTGTGATAGAATTCTGTCCAGGAGCGAGCGACAGAATTTTAGACGGAAGAATGGATTGTGTTTCTATTGTGGGGATTCTACTCATGTTATATCGGCATGCTCTAGGCGTACAAAGAAGCTTGATAAGTCTGTTTCCATTGGCACCATTCAGTCTAAGTTTATTTTGTCTGTAACCCTGATTTGCTCTTTGTCATCCATTGTCACGGACGCCTATGTTGACTCTGGCGCCGCTCTGAGTCTTATGGATTGGTCCTTTGCCAATCGTTGTGGTTTTGATTTAGAGCCTTTGGAGACTCTTATTCCTCTGAAGGGGATTGACTCCACCCCATTGGCTAATAATAAACCACAATACTGGACACAAGTAACCATGCGTATCAATCCGGATCACCAGGAGATTATTCGTTTCCTGGTGCTGTATAATTTACATGACGATTTGGTACTGGGATTGCCATGGTTGCAGTCTCACAACCCAGTCTTGGACTGGAGAGCTATGTCTGTGTTGAGCTGGGGATGTAAGGGTATTCATGGGGACGTACCTTTGGTTTCTATTTCGTCGTCCATTCCCTCTGAAGTCCCTGAGTTCCTCTCTGATTATCAAGACGTCTTTGACGAACCCAAGCTTGGGTCGTTACCTCCGCACCGTGAGTGCGATTGTGCCATAGATTTGATACCGGGTTGTAAATATCCTAAGGGTCGTTTGTTTAATTTGTCTGTGCCGGAACATGCTGCTATGCGGGAATATATAAAGGAGTCTTTGGAAAAGGGACATATTCGTCCATCTTCTTCTCCCTTGGGAGCTGGGTTTTTCTTTGTCTCAAAAAAAGACGGCTCTTTGAGACCATGTATTGATTATCGGCTTCTGAATAAGATCACTGTTAAGTATCAATACCCATTGCCATTGCTTACTGATTTGTTTGCTCGTATAGAGGGTGCTAAGTGGTTCTCTAAAATTGATCTTCGTGGGGCGTATAATTTAGTGCGGATCAGGCAGGGGGATGAGTGGAAGACCGCATTTAATACGCCCGAGGGCCACTTTGAGTATTTGGTCATGCCTTTTGGTCTTTCTAATGCCCCTTCAGTTTTCCAGTCTTTTATGCATGATATTTTCCGCGATTTTCTGGATAAATTTATGATAATATATCTGGATGATATTCTGATTTTTTCTGATGACTGGGACTCTCATGTCCAGCAGGTCAGGAGAGTTTTTCAGGTTCTGCGGTCTAATTCTTTATGTGTGAAGGGGTCTAAGTGCGTTTTTGGGGTCCAGAAAATTTCCTTTTTGGGGTATATTTTTTCTCCCTCTTCCATTGAGATGGATCCCGTCAAGGTGCAAGCTATTTGTGACTGGACTCAGCCCTCCTCTCTTAAGGGTCTTCAGAGATTTTTGGGCTTTGCCAACTTTTACCGCCGATTTATTGCTGGTTTTTCGGATGTCGTTAAACCACTGACTGATTTGACCAGACAAGGCGCTGATGTTGCTAATTGGTCCCCTCATGCTGTAGAGGCCTTTCAGGAGCTTAAGCGCCGTTTTGCCTCTGCCCCTGTGTTGCGTCAGCCTGATGTGAATCTGCCTTTTCAGGTTGAGGTTGACGCTTCGGAGATCGGAGCTGGGGCAGTGTTGTCGCAGAAAGGTTCCGACTGCTCCGTCATTAGGCCTTGTGCCTTCTTTTCTCGCAAATTTTCGCCCGCAGAGCGGAATTATGATGTTGGGAATCGGGAGCTTTTGGCCATGAAGTGGGCGTTTGAGGAGTGGCGCCATTGGCTCGAGGGGGCTAGGCATCAGGTGGTGGTATTGACTGACCACAAAAATTTGATTTATCTTGAGACTGCCAGACGCCTGAATCCTAGACAGGCGCGCTGGTCTTTATTTTTTTCTCGCTTTAATTTTGTGGTGTCATACCTACCGGGTTCTAAGAATGTTAAGGCAGATGCCCTTTCTAGGAGTTTTGACCCGGACTCTCCTGGTAATTCTGAACCCACAGGTATCCTTAGGGAGGGAGTAATTTTGTCGGCCGTTTCTCCTGATCTGCGGCGGTCCTTGCAAGAGTTTCAGGCGGATAGACCGGATCGTTGTCCGCCTGATAGACTGTTTGTTCCGGATGATTGGACCAGCAGAGTCATCTCTGAGGTACATTCTTCTGCATTGGCAGGTCATCCTGGAATTTTTGGTACCAGGGATTTGGTGGCAAGATCCTTCTGGTGGCCTTCTCTGTCACGAGATGTGCGAGTCTTTGTGCAGTCATGTGACGTTTGTGCTCGGGCCAAGTCTTGTAGTTCTCGGGCTAGCGGACTGCTGTTGCCCTTGCCTATTCCTAAGAGGCCTTGGACACACATCTCGATGGATTTTATTTCAGATCTGCCTGTTTCCCAGAAGATGTCTGTCATCTGGGTGGTCTGTGACCGTTTCTCTAAAATGGTCCATTTGGTTCCTCTGCCCAAGTTGCCTTCTTCTTCTGAGTTGGTTCCTCTGTTTTTTCAGAATGTTGTCCGATTGCACGGTATTCCTGAGAATATTGTTTCTGACAGAGGTACCCAATTTGTGTCTAGATTTTGGCGGGCATTCTGTGCTAGGATGGGCATAGATTTGTCTTTTTCATCTGCTTTTCACCCTCAGACTAATGGCCAGACCGAGCGGACTAATCAGACCCTTGAGACATATCTGAGGTGTTTTGTCTCTGCTGACCAGGATGATTGGGTTGCTTTTTTGCCATTGGCAGAGTTCGCCCTCAATAATCGGGCCAGTTCTTCCACCTTGGTGTCCCCGTTTTTCTGTAATTCGGGGTTTCACCCTCGATTTTCCTCCGGTCAGGTGGAATCCTCGGATTGTCCTGGAGTGGATGCGGTGGTGGAGAGATTGCATCACATCTGGGGGCAGGTTATGGACAATTTGAAGTTGTCACAGGAGAAGACTCAGCGTTTTGCCAACCGTCATCGTCGTGTTGGTTCTCGGCTTTGTGTTGGAGATTTAGTGTGGCTGTCTTCTCGTTTTGTCCCTATGAGGGTCTCTTCTCCTAAGTTTAAACCTCGGTTCATCGGCCCTTATAGAATATTGGAGATTCTTAATCCTGTTTCTTTCCGTTTGGACCTCCCTGCGTCCTTTTCCATTCATAACGTTTTTCATCGGTCGTTATTGCGCAGGTATGAGGTACCTGTTGTACCTTCTGTTGAGCCTCCTGCTCCGGTGTTGGTTGAGGGTGAGTTGGAGTACGTTGTGGAGAAAATTTTGGACTCTCGTGTTTCCAGACGGAAACTCCAGTATCTGGTCAACTGGAAGGGTTACGGCCAGGAGGATAATTCTTGGGTCAATGCATCTGATGTTCATGCTTCTGATCTTGTTCGTGCCTTCCATAGGGCTCATCCTGGTCGCCCTGGTGGATCTGGTGAGGGTTCGGTGCCCCCTCCTTGAGGGGGGGGTACTGTTGTGAATTTGGATTCTGGGCTCCCCCGGTGGCCGCTTGTGGAATTGGACTTGTCATCCTCTTTCCTGTTTCACCTGATTCCATCAGTAGTGGGTGTCGCTATTTAAGCTCATTTCTCTGGTGGTTTCTTGCCGGTCAACAATGTTATCTGATGCCTCTCAGTGCTTGTTCCTGCTTCTAGACAACTACTGATAAGTTGGACTTTTGTCCATGTTTTGTTTTGCCTATTTTTTCCAGTTCGCAGCTGAAGTTTTGTTACTGTGTCTGGAAAGCTCTCGTCGATCAGGGATTGCTACTCTGGCGTTATGAGTTAATGCCAGAGTTTAAGGTAATCTCTGGATGGTGTTTTGTTAGTATTTTTCTGCTGACCATGAAAGTATACTATCTGTCTTCTGCTATCTAGTAAGCGGACCTCAAATTTGCTAAGACTATTTTCCTGCTGCGTTTGTTGTTTCATCTGAACTCACCGTCATTATATGTGGGGGGCTACTGTCTTCTTTGGAATATTTCTCTAGAGGTGAGCCAGGTCTTATATTTCCCTCTGCTAGCTATTTAGGTCTTAGGCCAGAGCTGGGCATCTAGCGATAAATAGGAAATGCTACCTGGCTATTTCTAGTTGCGCGGCAGGCTTAGTTCATGGTCAGTATAGTTCCATCTTCCGAGAGCTTGTCCCTCTATAGGCTTGCTATGATCTCTGCCTGCAGAGATCATGACAGGACTGGCACTAATGCAGATTTGCCAGTCTTAATCTCCCACTTTTTTTTTTGTTTTATGGGAGAATTAGGAAGAAATCAGGCACACTGTTATACAGTAGGTTTTCTGTGGCAGAAAAAAAAGACAGATGCCACACACAGGACTGGCACTAATGCAGATTTGCTAGTCTTAATCTCCCACTTTTTTTTGTTTTATGGGAGAATTAGGAAGAAATCAGGCACACTGTTATACAGTAGGTTTTCTGTGGCAGAAAAGAAAAGACAGATGCCACACACAGGACTGGCACTAATGCAGATTTGCCAGTCTTAATCTCCCACTTTTTTGTTTGTTTTATGGGAGAATTAGGAAGAAATCAGGCACACTGTTATACAGTAGGTTTTCTGTGGCAGACAAAAAAGACAGATGCCACACACAGGACTGGCACTAATGCAGATTTGCTAGTCTTAATCTCCCACTTTTTTTTTGTTTTATTGGAGAATTAGGAAGAAATCAGGCACACTGTTATACAGTAGGTTTTCTGTGGCAGAAAAGAAAAGACAGATGCCACAAACAGGACTGGCACTAATGCAGATTTGCCAGTCTTAATCTCCCACTTTTTTGTTTGTTTTATGGGAGAATTAGGAAGAAATCAGGCACACTGTTATACAGTAGGTTTTCTGTGGCAGAAAACAAAAGACAGATGCCACACACAGGACTGGCACCAATGCAGATTTGCCAGTCTTAAGGTATGTGTCCACGTTCAGTATTGCATCAGGATTTGGTCAGGATTTTTCATCAGTATTTGTAAGCCAAAACCAGGAGTGGAACAATTAGAGGAAAAGTATAATAGAAACATATGCACAACTTCTGCATTTATCACCCACTCCTGGTTTTGGCTTACAAATACTGATGAAAAATCCTGACCAAATCCTAATGCAATCCTGAACGTGGACACATACCCTTAATCTCCCACTTTTTTTTGTTTTATGGGAGAATTAGGAAGAATTCAGGCACACTGTTATACAGTAGGTTTTCTGTGGCAGAGAAAAAAGACAGATGCCACACACAGGACTGGCACTAATGCAGATTTGCCAGTATTAATCTCCCACTTTTTTTTTGTTTTATGGGAGAATTAGGAAGAAATCAGGCACACTGTTATACAGTAGGTTTTCTATGGCAGAAAAAAAGACAGATGCCACACACAGGACTGGCACTAATGCAGATTTGCCAGTATTAATCTCCCACTTTTTTTTTGTTTTATGGGAGATTTAGGAAGAAATCAGGCACACTGTTATACAGTAGGTTTTCTATGGCAGAAAAAAAAGACAGATGCCACACACAGGACTGGCACTAATGCAGATTTGCCAGTCTTAATCTCCCACTTTTTTTTTGTTTTATGGGAGAATTAGGAAGAAATCAGGCTCACTGTTTTACAGTAGGTTTTCTGTGGCAGAAAAGAAAAGACAGATGCCACACACAGGACTGGCACTAATGCAGATTTGCCTGTCTTAATCTCCCACTTTTTTTTTGTTTTATGGGAGAATTAGGAAGAAATCAGGCACACTGTTATACAGTAGGTTTTCTGTGGCGGAAAAAAAAGACAGAAGCCACACACAGGACTGGCACTAATGCAGATTTGCCAGTCTTAATCTCCCACTTTTTTGTTTGTTTTATGGGAGAATTGTGAAGCAATCAGTCCCACTGCTACACAGTAGGTTTTCTGTGGCAGAAAAAAAAGACAGATGCCACACACAGGACTGGCACTAATGCAGATTTGCCAGTCTTAATCTCCCACTTTTTTTTTGTTTTATGGGAGAATTAGGAAGAAATCAGGCACACTGTTATACAGTAGGTTTTCTGTGGCAGAAAAGAAAAGACAGATGGCACACACAGGACTGGCACTAATGCAGATTTGCCAGTCTTAATCTCCCACTTTTTTGTTTGTTTTATGGGAGAATTAGGAAGAAATCAGGCACACTGTTATACAGTAGGTTTTCTGTGGCAGAAAAAAAAGACAGATGCCACACACAGGACTGGCACTAATGCAGATTTGCTAGTCTTAATCTCCCACTTTTTTTTTTGTTTTATGGGAGAATTAGGAAGAAATCAGGCACACTGTTATACAGTAGGTTTTCTGTGGCAGAAAAGAAAAGACAGATGCCACACACAGGACTGGCACTAATGCAGATTTGCCAGTCTTAATCTCCCACTTTTTTGTTTGTTTTATGGGAGAATTAGGAAGAAATCAGGCACACTGTTATACAGTAGGTTTTCTGTGGCAGAAAAAAAAAGACAGATGCCACACACAGGACTGGCACTAATGCAGATTTGCCAGTGTTAATCTCCCACTTTTTTTTTTGTTTTATGGGAGAATTAGGAAGAAATCAGGCACACTGTTATACAGTAGGTTTTCTGTGGCAGAAAAAAAAAGACAGATGCCACACACAGGACTGGCACTAATGCAGATTTGCCAGTCTTAATCTCCCACTTTTTTGTTTGTTTTATGGGAGAATTAGGAAGAAATCAGGCACACTGTTATACAGTAGGTTTTCTGTGGCAGAAAAAAAAGACAGATGCCACACACAGGACTGGCACTAATGCAGATTTGCCAGTCTTAAGGTATGTGTCCACGTTCCGGATTGCATCAGGATTTGGTCAGGATTTTTCATCAGTATTTGTAAGCCAAAACCAGGAGTGGAACAATTAGAGAAAAAGTATAATAGAAACATATGCACAACTTCTGCATTTATCACCCACTCCTGGTTTTGGCTTACAAATACTGATGAAAAATCCTGACCAAATCCTGAAGCAATCCTGAACGTGGACACATACCCTTAATCTCCCACTTTTTTTTTGTTTTATGGGAGAATTAGGAAGAAATCAGGCACACTGTTATACAGTAGGTTTTCTGTGGCAGAAAAAAAAAGACAAATGCCACACACAGGACTGGCACTAATGCAGATTTGCCAGTCTTAATCTCCCACTTTTTTTTTTTTGTTTTATGGGAGAATTAGGAAGAAATCAGGCACACTGTTATACAGTAGGTTTTCTGTGGCAGAAAAAAAAGACAGATGCCACACACAGGACTGGCACTAATGCAGATTTGCCAGTCTTAATCTCCCACTTTTTTTTTGGGGGGAGAATTAGGAAGAAATCAGGCACACTGTTATACAGTAAGTTTTCTGTTGCAGAAAGTGGCTTGAAGAGATATAACAAAAAAAAAAAAAGTACTACAATTACTATCTTCCTACAGCAATCTCAGAAAAGTGTGGCAGGCAGCAATAAAAAGGAGTGCTGCACACAAAAGTCAAAAGTGTGGACAAACAAACAAGATAGCTGTGCAGAAAGGAAGGAGCAACAGGATTTGTGCTTTGAAAAAAGCAGTTGCTTTGCACAGCGGCGTACACACAGCAACGCAGCTATCAGGGAGCCTTATAACCTACAGAGATGATGAAGAGAAATCTAGCCTCCACTGTCCCTGCAAAGAAAAGGTGTTGTTGGACAGTGGAAATCGCTACAGCACAAGCGGTTTTGGGGTCAATTTACCCTGCCTAACGCTATCCCTGCTTCTGACGAAGCGACAGCATCCTCTCCCTACGCTCAGATCAGCAGCAGTAAGATGGCGGTTGGCAGGAATGCCCCTTTATAGCCCCTGTGACGCCGCAGAAAGCAAGCCAATCACTGCCATGCCCTTCTCTAAGATGGTGGGGACCAGGACCTATGTCATCACGCTGCCCACACTCTGCGTGCACCTTCATTGGCTGAAAAATGGCGCTTTAAGCGTCATATGAAACGCGACTTTGGCGCGAAGATCGTGTACCGCATGGCCGATCCCACGCTGGGATCGGGTTGGGTTTCATGAAACCCGACTTTGCCAAAAGTCAGCGACTTATGAAAATGACCGATCCGTTTCGCTCAACCCTAGTCCTCACCAAGCACAACAGTGTTATGCTTGGCTTCATCCTCCTTCTCCATCAGTCTGACAACTTTCTAGTAGTTATTCTTACCTATTAGCTAACATTGATGTTTTCTATGCCCTATCTAGCATTGATAGTTTAGGTTGGTAACGCATGAAATAGCGTGGTCGTGAGGTGCTTTACAAGTCCGGTAATATATCCTCTGCTTTACCAGCAGTGTGGGTGTCTAAATGCATTTAGCATCTGATTGGCCGAGGTCTCCTAGTGAGGCACCGCAGTGATTGGGTTGGGATTTTCTGAGAAGTATGACTCACCGGGGGTAAGCCCCAGTTTGGCAACCTGATTGGTTGCCTTTGTTTTAAGAAGCAGTGATGCCTTACCAGAGACACGCCCCCAGGAAGAAGCAGATGCGAAACGCGCGTCGGGGTAGCGGAGTCTCAGCGTGCCACGAGGTTGCGAGTGTTCACTTGTGTACCCAGGTAATATGTATTGCATCGGACATTGTCTTCATGTTTGACTCTCCATAGCGAGATGTGTTTTCCGGATTACGGGTTCAATTTGCGTGAGGTGCGGGTGATTACTGTGTGATCTGGCCACTGTGAGGTTATAAGGCTCAGGAGTATATTGGGTGTAAACTCATACAATATTGAATGTTGGGCAATTGCCCATTACAACTGTGGGATAATTTATTACTGCGGTATGATCCATCACAGGCCTCATTATGGGGAGATAGGAATAGGAATGCACAGTATACATTGGCATTTCTAGGGGCCTTACTGGCTATTTAGTCTGCACTGTCACTTTAATTCAATTGCTCTTTTTGTTACATTGTATTTGGTGCAATACTAAGTATATCAATCATGCATTCTATGTAAGGAGATTGTGTTTTACCTGGACTTGCATAAGTCAAATTTCGCTGGTCTCCGTACTGGCATTAATATCTTTGATTGAGAGGCATTTTTTAACTTTGTGTATTCTATGTGTTAATAAAGTATTTGTTAGAAACTCAACGCTTCTTGACTATGGGAGTCTAATAACTCTAGTGTCAGTATGTTTTCATTAATTTTGAAGTGTTTCCCATTCTAGGTGCAGAAGAAATGGGTTGGGGCTTTGTGCTTATTGTATATTTTTCTGTCTTTTGGCAGTGCACAGATTGGTCCACTATGGACTTCACGGCCAGAGAATTGACCTGGCGTCAGAAGGCTTCTACTATTTTTCATATAAATGCCACTCAGTCAGTGACCGATATTTCTAATAATGACAAAGATTTGATGAAGCAATATAGAAATTATATACACAAAAAGACTAAGGTTTGGTGGACTAAGACCACTCTAGAGAACTATGTCAGCCAGAAGATCATCCCTAGGGGTTTGAGGGTGCAGTTGTATCCTACCTTTGATTTGGGTGAGCAACAATTGGTGGACCGGTGGATGGCAGCAGCTTCAGCTTGTTCTCTGGAATTTTTACAAATTATCAATGAAAGTAACACTTTGTCCATTAAAAAAATAGAGGATGAGATCAATAAGTTGGATCTCCTACACAAAAGGGAATTGAAGAAAGAACAACTTGAGAGTTTCCTTAAGGAAATTACCAGTGATTTGGAAAAGTGGGAAAAAGACATCTGTTCTGGTAAAATGAAAAAATATTCCAGGGATGTCGCTGATTATGAGAACAACAGGGTCTATAAGTGGCAGGAGCCTCGCCCTAGTAGGGAAAAGAGGGAGATGAGAACTACCTCTATCAGCTCTACATCATCGATGTCTGATGCTGGCACCTCTAATCAGGGGGTTGATACTGTGCCATGGAATAAACGTACTAGGTATGGTGGCAATTCTAGATCATATGACTTCTTTAAGAAGAGACCGTATCAAAGGAACGATA
Source organism: Ranitomeya variabilis (assembly GCF_051348905.1). NCBI lineage: Eukaryota > Metazoa > Chordata > Amphibia > Anura > Dendrobatidae > Ranitomeya > Ranitomeya variabilis. The sequence continues at coordinate 993,725,274 of NC_135232.1, read as the reverse complement.
GGATGAAGGTAATCAATTTGTCATCCCATGTATTATCTAATGAGCAGACATCGATCCTTGAAAAGGGTCTTACCTTCTGTCCCTCTTTTTCTTTAGATCCCTTCACATCCGTGAAGGAGTTACACCTTTTTTCGAGGAAGCTGATTTTAAAGAGGCTCCATTATAAGGGACAGGGTGATAACGCTTTTGACACGGAGGAAGAGAGGGAGGCTTTGGCTAATTTAGAAGCTTTGGAATTGGAAAGTAATCCTATTGAGGTGAGTGGATTCCCTGACCATTTGGTCGGGAAACCAAAGAAATTTCCAGCTTTCAATACTTGGCCAGCAGTAGAGATATTCACGAAGCTGGTGACGGGTGACATTGAGAAACTTGCCCAGAGGGGCTTTGGCCCCTCTAATATTAGGCGGTCTGAGAAAGAAGCATTGGATATTCTAAAAGGATGGGGGGACGTTGTCTTTAAGCCAGCCGACAAAGGCGGAAATCTAGTGATCTGGCCCCATACTTTGTATGAGAAACAGGCATACAAATTGCTTAACAATGGAGATTGCTATAAAAAACTGGTCGGCAACCCTATGAAGCATTTTCAGGACCAATTAAGTGACATCTTGGAAAGGGCTTTTCAGGAGGGCATAGTTCCTAAAAGATTGTGGGAATTGATTAGAGATATGCATCCTAGGATGCCCACTTTATACCTGTTACCCAAGATACACAAAGACCCCGTTGATCCTCCACGCAGACCTATTGTGTCCGGCAACGGTGGTCTTTGTGAAATTATCACTCAAGTCCTCGATTACTATCTCAAACCTCTGGTGTCACAATTGCCTTCATTTATTAAAGACACCACAACTGCATTGCGCAGACTGGACAATCTCCAACTCAGTCCTGGGAGAGTTATGGTCACCGCTGATGTAGAGGCATTGCATACCTCAATAAAACATGTTGATGGTGTAAGAGCAGTGACTTGGTATTTGGAGTGCAGCAATTTGGATAGAAAGTTGGTTCAACTATTGTTGGAGTTACTGGAATTTGTGCTCTCACACAATGTCTTCGTTTTTGGGCGTGGCACGTATCTGCAGTTACAGGGCACTGCCATGGGGGCCTGCTGTGCCCCCTCCTATGCAAACCTTTTTCTGGGGGCTTGGGAAAAGGACATCTTCATGAGTAATCCCATCCCCCAGTGTCATCTCATCCAAGAATGGATGAGATATATTGATGATATTTGGTTTGTATGGGAGGGGAGCACGGCAGAGCTTAATGCCCTGATGACCAACTTAAATCAGAATAAATTAAATATTAAACTTACTTTTAAATATGGTAGATCGGTTGATTTTCTGGATTTGCAGATACGTGCCCGCCTGGAAGGAGACATTGTCACCAATGTTTTTCGTAAGAGTACTGCTACTAATTCGCTGCTTCATGCCCGGTCAGCACATTTGCCTTCTACAATTAGAGGAATTCCTGTTGGTCAGTTTTTGCGGGTTCGCCGCATATGTTCTAATGAGGCCGATTTTGTGACTCAATCAGAAGATCTAGATGAAAGGTTCTCACAACGTGGATACGGTCAGAAAACCATCAGGAGAGGGCTCTCAAGAGCAAAAAATACATCTAGGGATGTTTTGTTATATGGTAACAACAGTAGTAGAGTGAGGGATGGTAAGGACCAAATACGATTTATTACAGGATATCACAACAAATGGCAGGATTTTAGGCAAATTGTAGAAAGTCATTGGGCCGTTTTACATACGGACCCAATACTAAGATTAATTATACCTAAAAAACCGGACATAGTGGCTAAGAAATCGAGAAACATCAGGGATATCTTAGTACATAGCCACTATGAGCCTGGAAAGAAGAAAAATGGGGGTATGGACTTGGTGGGCTTTTTTCCGTGTGGCAGGTGTAAGGCTTGTGCCAACTGCATTAAAACAAAAAAGTTCACTAATTTTGATGGCTCCAAAGTTTTTGAGATTCGGAATTTTATTTCATGCTCTACAAAGGGGGTGATTTATCACTCCACCTGCCCCTGTGGGAAAGTGTATGTGGGCCTTACGACTAGGGAACTGAAGGTACGTATCCGGGAACATGTACGAGATATAGAGAAGGCTGTGACAGTAGAAGATCTTGCCAGCCTTAAGACACTCCCGAGACATTACAAAAAGTTCCATAATTGTAATCCCCGCTCTATGATAGTCAAAGGCATAGACCTTGTGACTGTAGGTCCTAGGGGCGGAGATTTGGGTAAAGCCCTAGCGCAAGTTGAGAGCCGGTGGATTTACCGTTTGGGTACATTGGCCCCACAGGGGCTAAACGAAAATTTTGGTTTTGGATCTTTTCTGTGAACCATTCTCATCTTGGTCTTTTTGTGTACATAGTATTATGTGGTTGGTCTTTTTTAAAAGTTTTAACCATATGTGTGTGTTTTTTGGTTTGGCTTTGTTTGTGGATTGTTTTTAATTGTGAGTTCATCACTTTCAGAATCCGTTGCTACACTGCGGGGTTATTGGGACCTATTGCTAATCTCCTGACTACATGAATATGGATATGGGCGCGACCCTGAAAATTTGTGTCTTTAAGTCGGAAGAGATTGCATGCTGAATGACAGGATCAACTCGTCAGTGACATGACCAAGGGATACTGGCGCAACACTGAAGATACCAAGAGCTCCACTGGTGGCTTAATAGAACTATATGCTTGACACGGACTGACTCTTTATGAGTGCATCGGATAAATGGATTGGATAAATGGACTTATGTGTTATGTATTATGTCCCCAGTTCATTTTTATTTATTTAGTTTTCATGATGGCCATACGTTGCTTTGGCAGGACAGTGGGGGGATGATTTATAGGTACAATGGTAGCTTGATTATGCCCCTCTCTCTCCTTTCTGGATGGGTATGTCATATCTTACCTGGTGTTAACATCAGTGCACCATTTTCGTTTGTATTAGCATATTTTTCCTGTGGTGCATCTATCAAACAGTGGGAGTATGCAGGGGTTTTGTTATGAACGGTGACTTGTCCCACAGGAGAATGCCGCTGTGCATTGGTATCCAGAGAGTGATTCCGCATCTTGCTTTGCAGATGTTGGTATCTCTATTTTGGCTGCAGCGGCATTAACCAGCTCACATCAGGTTAGGTATAGTTCAGAAGGTGCGGGTTTATGCGGGGGCGATGGTAACTGTCGATGCCCCATCCTGCAGGGGAGGCTTCGGCATTGCCTCGCTGTCCTTTGCGTGACTCTGCCTTGCTGCGCTATAGGCTTATTAGTAGAATTCTCTTTATTCTTACCTATTAGCTAACATTGATGTTTTCTATGCCCTATCTAGCATTGATAGTTTAGGTTGGTTACGCATGAAATAGCGTGGCCGTGAGGTGCTTTACAAGTCTGGTAATATATCCTCTGCGTTACCAGCAGTGTGGGTGTCTAAATGCATTTAGCATCTGATTGGCCGAGGTCTCCTAGTGAGGCACCGCAGTGATTGGGTTGGGATTTTCTGAGAAGTATGACTCACCGGGGGTAAGCCCCAGTTTGGCAACCTGATTGGTTGCCTTTGTTTTAAGAAGCAGTGATGCCTTACCAGAGACATGCCCCCAGGAAGAAGCAGATGCGAAACGCGCGTCGGGGTAATGGAGTCTCAGCGTGCCACGAGGTTGCGAGCGTTCACTTGTGTACCCAGGTAATATGTATTGCATCGGACATTGTCTTCATGTTTGACTCTCCATAGCGAGATGTGTTTTCCGGATTACGGGTTCAATTTGCGTGAGGTGCGGGTGATTACTGTGTGATCTGGCCACTGTGAGGTTATAAGGCTCAGGAGTATATTGGGTGTAAACTCATACAATATTGAATGTTGGGCAATTGCCCATTACAACTGTGGGATAATTTATTACTGCGGTATGATCCAGCACAGGCCTCATTATGGGGAGATAGGAATGCACAGTATACATTGGCATTTCTAGGGGCCTTACTGGCTATTTAGTCTGCACTGTCACTTTAATTCAATTGCTCTTTTTGTTACATTGTATTTGGTGCAATACTAAGTATATCAATCATGCATTCTATGTAAGGAGATTGTGTTTTACCTGGACTTGCATAAGTCAAATTTCGCTGGTCTCCGTACTGGCATTAATATCTTTGATTGAGAGGCATTTTTTTACTTTGTGTATTCTATGTGTTAATAAAGTATTTGTTAGAAACTCAACGCTTCTTGACTATGGGAGTCTAATAACTCTAGTGTCAGTATGTTTTCTTCAACTTTCTAGTAGTGCAGTGAGAGTGACTGACCCGAAAAGGAATACAAATTTATAGGGATGAGCGAACGTGCACGGTGATACTTGGTCATCACTCGAGGATTTGGATGCTCGGGTGTGCTTGGTACTTGATGATCTTTGGCTGGTGCTTGGAGATGAAGCTTGAATCATTGCAGTAGTCCACATTTCATAATCCAAATCATTAGGGCTAATACTGAGCTGCAGTCAGTACTAAGCAAGCCACATTTGCTAATCAAAATCGTTTGGGCTAATATTGGGGTGCAGGCATCAGACCCAATTTCCTAATCCAAATAGTTTGGACTAATACTTTGCTGCAGTCAGGACTCAGGAGGTCACATTTACTAATCAAATTCAGTTGGGTTAATATTGGTGTGCAAGCACCAGGCCATGTTTCCTAATCAAAATCGTTAGGGTTAATATTGAGGTGCAGGAGGTCCCAGTTCCTAATCAAAATCGTTTGGGCTGATATTGGGGTACAGGCAGGAAGCCCCATATGCTAATCAAAATCGTTAGGGCTAATATTGGGATGCAGGCACCAGTCCCAAGTTCTTAATCCAAATCGTTTTGGCTACTGCTGTGCTGCAATCAGACCTCAGAAGGCCCCATTTCCTAATCAAAATCATTTGTGCAAATATTAAGATGGAGGTAGGAATCCCGAATTCCAAATCAAAATTGTTTGGGCTAAAATTGTTGTGCAGGCATACCATCTCATCAAATAAATACTGATTGTTCATTTAGTGACAGGAGACTGACAGGTTTCAGCCTACAGTTAGTTAAAAGAGGAGAAGTGTACATAAAACATGAGTGGGAAATAGCAAGGTCATGGTGGAAGGGGGAATAGACTTGATGTTCGATGTGTACTTGGTTTAGGTGGTAATGTTACTGAAAGCTCTACTGAACAAACACTGGCTCATCTTATCCAAAGACCACTGACAACACCTGTTACTGGATGGGCTACTTGACTTCCTTTCTTTGGCAGCTGCACAGCGGTATGCCTTGTAGATGAGAGTCAGAAAGAGCATGTGCTCTAGTGGATGGTATGCGCTGCATCAAGTGGCCTCCACTCCTCTTCCTCCACCTTAACATCACACACAGTACAATCCTCAGAGGTGGCACCCCAATTACCCTTGTCTCCCCCATGTTACAACTTTCCAACCGCCCAACTGACTGTGGGGAACCACAGATGGGCGAGTCTGCGGGACTGTTCACACATTCTCTTCCATGGGCATCAGAGGTCTGTTCCAAAGATTCACAGAATACAGAGGAGGAAAACATCTGCACTGATGCCCAAAATGTTTTGCTGTTGGATCCAGAGCCGAACAAAGTAGGATCTGAACGGAATCCAGACACTTGTCACCAGTCATGAACCCCCAGTGGTGGAGGTGATCCTGATCAGACTCAGATACCTGAGGCACACACGGACTGCACTGTGCTGTCAATGAAGGAAGAGGAGGAGGGTGTCTCTCAGGACAAGGAGTGGGAGAACAGAAAGGATGACAATGAGGTTGTAGATCCAACTTGGTGTGAAACCAGAGGTTTGCAGCTGAGCAGCTCAGCAGTGGAGGTGGAGGAGGAGGAATGCAAAGATGTTATGTTGAGGCTTGCTGCACAGACACAGAGTGATGCAACCACGACAAGCATTGCATAATTAGACACAACTCTGTGTCAAGCAGTAGTCACGAGTCTAGCTTGCAGGGGTCTGCAGAGGTTGACCAGCCTGGGCCTTTTTTAAGATTGATCCAACTCACGTTATCTTCCAGCTTTGCAAAAAATGACTCAGCAGAGGCAAAAATTGCAATATTTTGACTACTGCATGCATGAACTGGCACATGCACAATCAACATGCTTTAGTCTGGGAATCTCACTGTGCTAAAGTGCCAACTAACAGGCCTCATCAACCACTGGCCATAAAACCAACCACATCTGCTGATTCGTCCACCTCCATCACCATGGCAAATGTTCTTACACAGGTCTTTGGTCACAGAACCCCCACAGCTGACAGGCTTTTGGAGTGAGTGAAAGCATATCAGCTGTTACAGAAATGGAGATGCATTCTGTTTTTGTTTCACCAATCACATTACATCTTTCTCTATCCACCATAACATTTCCGCCTGCACCTCAGTCACAGTCCAGTAGTTTGTCATGTTCACCCTACTCCACCCTCTTTCAGCACAGCAGACAGTTGTGTTCATGTAAAATAATTTTTCGCCTGGTGCAAACAGACAGATCCTGAAAGCTGATGTCCTTTGCAGCCTTCCATTACAAGTTGCCCAGTCGCCATTTCTCTAAGAAAGCTGTGCCTGTGCTACACCAGCATATCACAGACAACCAACATTGCCTATTCCCTGAAAGAATCTATGTCTGTCATGGTGCATTTCACCACTGACATCTAGATAAGCAAACATGGCCAGGTGCATAACATCTTGCTGACTGCACACTGGGTGTCTCTGGTGGCTATGGGGGACAGCCGGACAAGAGACTGCTCCACAACTCTTGGAATGCCCAAGGCTTGTGGGATAAACCTCTGTATCTAAGATTGCCTCCACTGTGCCTGGCTTCTCCACCTCCTCTTGGGCCTCCACCCTTGCCTTTAACCTCTCCCTTGTTGAGACATGCATTCCAACAGTGCAGAGAGAATCAAACCGAACTCTGTACTGCTCAGCCATGGCTCACTGCAATCAGGCAGCGTTTAAATTAATATGCCTTGTAGATCACTGTCACACAGCTCCAGAGTTGTGGACAGCTATCCATGCTGAGTTTGAGCAATGGCTGTCTCCACTAAACCTGGAGCCAGGGAAGGCCATGTGCGATAACGGTGCAAACTTGGTGGCCACCCTAAGCCACGGCAACCTCACACACGTGCCTTGCATTGCTCATGCCCTCAACCTGGTCTTACATCAATTTATCTGCTACTATTCTGGCCTGGGTGTGCTGCTGCAGAAAGCACAGTCGCTATTTGCTCAGTTCCACCGTTCGCAGCTAGCAGGTCATCGACTTGCATGAATACAGAGATCTATTGGCCCAAAGGTTAACTATTTGATCTGCGATGTGATGACACAGTGGAATTCCACTCTGCACATATTGGAGTGACTGTGGCAGCAACAAGAGCCCTGGTGCAGTATGTCAATTTGCATAACCTGGGCCAGCACAGTACAGATGTGGTGAAAATCATGATTGCCGATTGGGCACAGATGAAGGAACTCTGCACCCTTTTGCACAGTTTCAAAAAGGCTACTAAGATGGTTAGCGCTGATGAAGCCTTAATCAGCATCACTTTTTTGGTCATCTTGATGCTGGAGTACACTTTCCATAGTCTAAAGGGAGGAGATGGTGGTCCAAGAGGAAGAGGTGGAATCATAGAAGGTTGCGGAAGGGATAACAATATCTCCAAGTCCCAGACTGTCATCGCACAGGTAGGTGCCATGGAAGGGTGGATTACAAAGATCAATGGGGCTCATGGGACCAGACAAACTGTTATTGAAGGTGCAGAAGCTGAGGCAAAAAGGGAGGAGGATGAGGAGGAAGAGTTGATGGGCCCGCAATATTCAGGAGATGATGAGGATATTAATCCCCTCTCTTTTGTCTGTTGTTGGTGGGAGGGGACAGATGAAGCAAACTTGACTGCTACCCAGCTACCAAGACACCTTGGTCTTGGCCCTCATGGAAGCACATGATTTCTGTAGTGCTAGAATTAGAAATAGTGCTGACTACTGGGTTGCCACTTTGTTAAATCCACGGTTCAAGAGCAAAATTTTGCCAAACGCTTCTTCCCCTGGAAAGAGACGGGCACATGCTGGAGTATATCCAAACATGCTTATACACAATCTTAAGAGTGGTTTTCCCCAAGACAGCAGTGAGTCACAGTATGCATTGCAGTCATAGACTTCCAACCCTGAGAATGTTGAGTCGTCAATGCAAAAACACTGTCAGCAGAAGCAATTTCTGTGTCGTTTCAAACATTTTTTAGACCACACCGTGCACTAGCAGAACAAAATGCAAATCTGACACGTTATGAATGACTGGAAAGGATGGTGCTGAAGTATCTCAAGCTCATTATCGATGCAATCAGGGGGAATTTGTCAGAGCCTCATTGTACTATTTCCACTCTGGGGAAATTGATGCCACTTTAGTGGTGCCTGCTCCTAATTTTTGGAAATGTGTGGACTCCAAGTTGGATCTCCTTCATGTGTTTTGCATGTAGCAGTAGAGGTCCCAGACTGGCAGGCCTGCACTTACTTTCAGTCAACTACCTGTGTACTACCATTAAATCTTTCTAACAATAGTAGTCTACGGTGCCTATATTTGTGCCATCTGAGTGTGGCTGCGCAGAAAAGCAGTTTGAGCTGTTGCATGAGGTATCAAGGCTCCTAGCATAGCAGGCTTACATTGGTCTCTGACCCATCTCGTCTTAATTTAAACTTAAATTGAAAGCTCTAAATGCTGGCCCAGAACCTGATATCTCATGCATGGCCCATAGCAGACTACTGCTGTGCCATTCAAACATTTCAACTATGGATAAATTGATCAGTCAACCACCTGTGTTAGTATCCTTAAATTTGTCTAACATTAGAGGTCTACCAAGCTGATATTAGTGCCACCTGAGTGTTTCTGACAAAAAAAACAGTTTGCGCTATTGCATGAGGTACTGGGGCTTGCAGCTAAGCAGGCTTACTCCGGTCTGTTTTCTCACTCACCTCATTTTAACTTAACCTTACATTTAAAGCTCTAAATGCTGGCCCAGACTCTGACTCCTCATGCATGACCCATGGCTGACTGCTGCTCTGCCATTCTAAAATTTCTACTGTGGGTCAATTGATGCTACTTTGCCTGGTGTCTGCCCCTAATTTTTGGAAATGTTTGGACTCCAAGTTGAGTCTTCTTCATGTGTGTTATCTGAATTTGGCAGGCCTCTCTGAGCACCAGGGCAACAGCTGTCACTCATCCATCTATTACTGATTAATGTATAAGCTATACATGCTGTGCAATTATCCTATTTGTACTCTGGGTCAATTGACACCTCTTTTCCAGGTTTCTGCCCATGTGTTTGGGTTTGCCTCCCATTGAATTCAGTAGGGTTCAGGAATGTTCGGCGAACATGATCCCGGAACATCGGCACATTAGCCGAACTGAACCTTTAAAGGTTCGCTCATCTCTATAAATTAGCTCAAAATACAGTGCTAGGATAACAGGCCTCAAAGTGATACAACTTGTCTTTTTCAGGCAGTATTGTGATTCCCAATGAATCAATTTGCTGTGAATCTTCTTTGAAAGTTAGGTTAACCCAGCAAATTAAAATTTAAAAAAACTAAATTATCTCTACTACTACCCCCTTAGATCCAACCACTCTGCATGTATGGTGGTGTTATGTTGTACTTGAGCCCAATCTATGCAACATAGGTACATCAGCTCAACATGTAAACATAAAGCCTCTTATAGGTCTATCTATGGGAAAAAAGATGTTTTTCACCACTTAAAAGAAAGTTGTAACTTGATTCATGCTGCCCAAACTGCAAGCCGCTTGAAACAGTACCTGGCTGACTGATTTCAGCTAGGTATATTTTTCTTTAAAATGCTCAGTTTTTATACAAAATATACTTTAACCCTTCACCCTAAAGCCTGTTTTCACCTTTTTGCAATTTTCAAACTTTTAGTATTTATGTCCTTAAATCAGAGTTATGTCACAGAAGATAGCTAATAAATAACATTTCCCACGTGTCTAATTTACATCAGTCCAAATTTTGAAGCATCATTTTTTGTAAGGAAATTATAAGGGTTAAAAGTTCACCAGCGATTTCTCATTTTTCCTAAAAATATTTGTAAAACCATTTTTTTAGGGACTACATCACATTTGAAGTGACTTTGAGGAGCCCATACGACAGAAAATACTCAAAAGTGACACTATTCTAAAATCTGCACCACATTCAAGAAGGTTATTAACCCTTCAGGTGCTTCACGGGGATTAATGGGATATGGAAGGAAAAAATATATATTAAAAAAAAGCACCCCAAATTTCTAGTGCAATTTCATCTAAGTACGCTGATACTCAATATGTGGGGGAAAACTACTCTTTGGGCACACACAGCAGACCTTGGAATTGAAGGAGCACCATTTTACTTTTTTAATGTAAAATTTGCAGAAATTATTAGCGGATGCCATGTTCCATTTGGAGAGCCCCTGATGTGCCTAAACAGTAGCAACCACAAACAATTGACACTATTTTGACACTATATGTCACGCCGTAAACGGCGATAAGGGGGCAGGACGGCGTACTGGGACCCGCACCTGTCCCTGACACTGTAAAGGGGCCCTGACTTGCCCTTATCTCAGGGGTACCTATAATGGTTAGGAGGCCTGAGCCACCAGCGTATCCCTGTCTCCTGTGTAGACCCTATCAGTGGCCCCCTCTCTCCCCAGGAAGGAAGACTGCACAATAGCAAAACGACAAATAGACAGGGAATACAGACAAGGTAACTTAAATAGCAAACACCCCGAAAGCTCACACAATCACAGAGGAAACACTGAGTAGGAAAAAGGGGAGCAACAACAAAGGAGAGAAAACAGGTTTAACATACAACCAAATAAGCAGACAACAATCACAGTAGATAAACCTCCAAGCTCCTAACACCACGCTCCTTCACACTCCAAGCCAGGCAGCTGAACTGATCACTGACAACAGTTGTAGTCAAAGCTGGGTCTATATAGAGGATGAGATTACAAAATCCAATTCAGCTGAGAGACCAAGCTCACAGCAACTTCAGCAACAAGGTTATCTCCTGCACTGCTGGCACAAGGCAGCCAGGTCAGAATTCAGGAGAAGAGCTTCTGTTCACTGTGCGTGAACGAGGCCCAGAGCGCTGCGGTTCTCTGAAACCTCTCAGTCGCAGAAGCCCCGTGACACTATATTTCTCCTGAATATGCCAATATGCCATATGTGGGGGAAAACTATTGTTTTGTCGCATGGCATGGCTCAGAAGTGAAGGAACATCATTTGAATTTTTAAATGTAAAAATTGCTGGAGTACTTAGAGGTCCATAGTAGAAAAAAGTAAAGCCGCACAGCTGCCCCACGATCCGAGACCAACTGCGGTCTATCCAAAGCATTTCACACAGGAGCCTGATATCCAGGTAGAGGTGCCCACATAGATAAGAGAAGCACTCATCGGAAAAAATGCAGGAAAATGTGGCAACACTCACCAGTCCAAGTGTGGTTCAATTCCTTTATTGCAGCATGTAAAACACAGCCGTCATGTTCGTGGCCCTGAGGTGGTGAAACAGAGAAGGAGGGGAGCAGGATGTGATGACAGCTGTTTTGCGCCTACAATAGCGCTTCCACAGGTCTGAGGTGCAGGGGAATGACGGAGCCATAAATAGGTGGGTAGGAGTAACACTCCCCTCCCCCTACATTCCTTCATCCATTAACCCCAGCAACTCCAGACAAGATCCAACATGTAAAAAACACCAAACACATTACAAATGTTTTAAAAGAATATATCAACAATACATTAAAAACCGGAAACAAATCCGGCAATATCTAACCCTCTGCGTACAAGCTCCCAAAGAATATTGATAATAACTTGATACAACATCCGGGGTGACCCCATAGACCCAAGAAATATCCACCCACCCCTACCGCAGCAAAATGTTTTTTTAACCCCAAATTTAGCATTTTAACAAGGGTAACAGGAAAAATTGCACCATACAATTTGTTGTGCAATTTCACCTGAGTATGCTAATACCCTATATGTGGGAGTAAACTACTGTTATTATGCACGGCAGGGCTCAGAAAGAAAGGAGAGCCATTTGACTTTTTGAATGCAAAATTTGCTGGATTCATTAGCGAATGGCGTGTCGCATCTGGAGAGCCCCTGATGTGCCTAAACAGTGGAAACCACCACATATTACTCCTTTTGTAAACTGGACCCCTAATGGGAACTTATCTAGATGTGTGGTGAGCAGCTTGGACAGAAGTTTACAGAATGTCCTTTCATCCCTATTTTTTTATTTCCAGAAGGGTAACAGGAGAAAATACACCATAAAATGTGTTGTGCAATTTCTCCTGAGTTTACCGATATACAAAATGTGGAGGAAAAGGACGGTTTCTGCACATGGCAGGGCTTGGAATGAATGGAGTGCCATTTCACTTTTTCAATGCAAGATTTGCTGGAATCATTAGCTGATGCCATGTCGAGTTTGAAGAGCAACAATTGATGAAGCTGGATCCTTGAAGTATAGTTTCTCTGAAATGCCTGAGCATTTCAAAGAATAAAATACCTGGCTGGAATTGTGCAGCCAGGCTCTGATTTATGCTTCCTATGGTTTCAGAAGCATGAATGAGGTGACATAATCCCTTTAGATAAAATAAACGATGGCCTGGATTCATCATTTGCACTTCTTGTTAACTTACTTTTCTCTTTCTTATGTTTTGAAGTAGTAGTTTCTGTTTTTGGAGCTAATTCCTTCATCATCAACTTGGCAGAAATGCAAAAACTGTATTTTATTTCTGTATTGAATTGTTTGGGGGAGTTTTTGGTGGCAAAGGACAGATATTGTGCAAATTGGTTCAAAAATTGTATTTTGCAAAGTGTATTTGCAGTCATGGCTGAAAGTGTTGGCGCCTTTGAAATTGTTCCAGAAAATGAATTAGTTTTCCCAGAAAATTATTGTAATTACATGTTTTGTTATACACCTGTTTATTCCCTTTGTGTAAATTGAAAAAACGCAAAACAAAAACAGAAAAAAAGAAAAATTGGACATCATTTCACACGAAACCACAAAAATGGGCTGGACAAAATTGTTTGCACCCTCACCTAAATTTTTGGTTGCACATCCTTTGGAATAAATAACTGCAATCAACTACTTCCTATAACCATCAACAAGCTTCTCACACCTCTCATTTAGAATTTTTGATCACTCTTCCTTTGCTAACTGCTCCAGGTCTCTCATATTTAAAGGGTGCCTTCTCCCAACAACAGTTTTAAGATCTCTCCACAGTTGTTCAATGCGATTTAGATCCGGGCTCATTGCTGGCTACTTCACAACTCTCTAGCACTTTGTTTTCATCCATTTCTGGGTGTTTCTCAAAGTATTTGTAGTCATTGGCCTGCTGAAAGACCCATGACCTAGGATGCAAACCCAGTTTTCTGACATTGGACACTACATTGCGACCCTTAATCCTTTGGTAATCTTCATATTTCATGATGCCTTGCACACAGTCAAGACACCCAGTACCTGAGGCAGCAAAACAACCACAAAATATGTTTAAACCTCCACCATATTTGAGTGTAGGTATAGTGTTCTTTTCTTTGTAGGCCTCATTCCATTTTTGGTAACAGTAGAATGATATGCTTTACCAAAAATCTCTATCTTGATCTGATCTGTCCACAATATGCTTTCCCTGACAAATTTTGTCTTATTCAAGTACATTTTGGTAAACTGCAGTCTAGTTTTGTACGTCTCTGTTCCAGCAAAGGAGTCCTCCTTGGTGTACTGCTGTAGCATGTCATTTCAGTCTAATGTTGATGGATGTTTCATGCAGATACTGAAACACCCTGAGTATGCATGTCAGCTTTAATATGTTTGGAACTTGATTGGGGCTGTTTATCCACTATCTGAACTATTCTGCCATGCAACCATTCATCATTTTTTCTCTTCCATTCACATTAAGAGAGATTAGCTACAATGCCATGGATTGTAAACTTCTTGATTACCGCATTTTTCGGACTATAAGATGCATTGGACCATAAGACGCACCCCAAATTTTGGGTGAAAAAAGCAAAAAAAAAAGAATTTTTATAGGATGGGGGTTTGTCTTATTGTCTGAATATAAGGTATCATTGGAGGCATTGTCCCTTCCTCAGGAAGCCAGCAGCAGCAGAAGTGGAGCAATGCTGCAGTCCCGGGATATCCCAGTGGTGTGATGCTGCAGGTCCGGTGTCGGCTTTGAGGCAGAGCATGGAGCAGGGTTCCTTCCTCAGGATGCTGGCAGCAGAAATGTGAAAACCCCATGGCCCAGTGTCCACGGCGAGCAGAGCCGAGTGCATCACCAATTTCTCGGCGGCCAACTGAGGCGTGCGCAGATTGAGATCTCAACGGCCCTCAGCTTCAGGAAAATGGCCGCCGAGCTCTCAATCTGCGCATGTATGGCCTCCGGTGACCATTTTCCTGAAGCACATGGCTTCAGTAAAATGGTCACAGGGAAACCAATGATGCAATCCGTCTTGCCGACACCGAGCCTCAGCATCGCCACACCTTTGCCACTGCAGGTTACCTGAGGAAGGGACGCTACTATACCACTGCCGCAACCCCCCGGTAAGCCTGAGTTCGGACTATAAGACTCACCCCCCATTTTCCTCTCAAATTTTTTGGGGATAAAATGCATCTTACAGTCTGAAAAATACGGTATGCTGTGCACTATAAACAAAGGAACATCATTATCTCTGGAGATGAACCTTGAGATTGTTGATATTTTTCAACAATTTTGGTTCTCAAGTGCCAAGACATTTCTTTTCTCCTCTTTCTTTGCTCCATGTTTAGTGTGGCACACAGAGACACACAATGCAAAGAATGAATTAACTTATCACCTTTTTATATGGTTTCAGGTGTGATTTTCATATTGCCCACTCCTGTTACTTGCCATAGGTGAGTTTTAAAGAGCATCACATGCTTGAAACAGAATTGCTTAGCCCCAATTTTGGAAAGGTGCCAACATTATTATCCAACCCAATTTGTGGTTTTGTGTTAAATGATGTCCATTTGCTTTTTTTTTTTCATTTTTTTGTGTTGTTACAATACACACAAAGGAAATGTACATGTGCATCACAAAATATGTGCAATTGCGATATTTTTCTCAGAGAAATACTTTATTTTCTGGGACAATTTCAAAGGGTCCAACACTTTTGGCAATGATTCTAAGAGCCCAAACACCAGAGATTGGCTTAGTATGTGTAGTAACTATATTTCAGGCTAATCTGTTAATTCCTAAGAGTCTAGTCAGCATTCTCCAGTACATTAATTTTTATATAGCAGATAGGTTTTTATTTTCCTCTACATTCCTCTCAGATCCTGATGGGTTTCTTTTATCAGTCTTGCAAAATCACTTGCTCCCAGCATCATCAGTTTCCAGAGAAGTTCTCCTATTCCCTGCTCTCACTTTCCAGAGATATGTGCTTGTTCAAAGACACTGCTATCTATGGTGATAACAGTGTAGAACAAGCACTGATGTTTTAAAGTGGTTGTCCCCTTTCAGTTAATCTTCATCCTCGGCTGCAGTTTGGTATAAAAAAAAAGAAACTACCTTCTATAAACCATATCCAGATGCATAGACAAGTTTTTGCTACCAGTCTCAATGTCTAGCATTAACTATAGCACTGACATCACATTATTAGCATTTGCAACCAGTTAGTGAGCTCAGCAGCTCTGAATGGGGCACTTCATTTACTTTGGAAGAGCCACTGAGTACATTGATTGTCAACATGATGTTAACGCCACAGTTAATGCTAGAGACAAGGAGCAGTAGCGCAAACCTGTCGGTGCTGCAGGAGACCGAGAATACAGCATGGTTTATTTTGCTATACCATACTTTACTACACCTGGGAATAAAGATTACCTGAAAGGGGACAACCCTATTAATGTGTCACAGAAGCAGGATCAGCTGAGCAGAGCTCTCACTCAAGGAGGAATGTCCACCCATATCCCCCTTCAAATTACCCAGCAACAAAAAGGATGTAGACTGGAAATTTGTGTGCTGCTCAGCTGCTCAAGAAAATATGTGGGAATACCCTTTTAACTCTTATTAAAACAAGTTGTTGACTTCTTAACATCATGGATTGTGCCATTCTAAGACTGGTAGGATATATTTATAGATAGGTAAACAGCTCAGCGTCTCATATGTTGTTGCTATGAGATGAATGGATTTAATTGTATGCCTGTCCTAACGTTTTCATGTGTAAAGATGGATGTATGTTCATCACATCTATTCCTTAATAAACAAATGCAATTGCTGTGCCGAATATTAATATTTTTAATTGAAAGAACAAGTAAAATGCTATGAATAAATACAGAAGTTAAAAATGGTCCTTCAAATGACAATTTAGAATGAAATTGCATATTATAAATAGATGTCTTATGAAAATATATTTAGAGCGATTGCTAGAAGCATAAATGATATTGTAATGTATCAGTCTAAAGATATGATATTACAATTCAAATTGAATTGAAAGCTTGAATGCTGGTAGAAGTAGCAATTTTCTCCTACATCACTTTGCTTCTTACTGAGCAAAGATGCATAATACACTAAGAAAAGACATGTTAATTTATAGCTGTGCTATGCTTTCATAAACTACAGTAAAGGGTAAAATCTATATGTACTGTATTAAACCAGCAAACATTTGAAACCATATATTGTTGAAAAGGTCACTGTCATTTCAACCAACTTTGCATAAATCAATCATGCAGACAAATATAGAAAACTTTGTAATATACAGTATCAGAGAAATAAGCTTACTTTTCCACTTATGAGCCACTTCTTCCCATTTTGCCTGCCTACTGCACTCATCATTAATTCTGAAAAAACAGTTTAAGTCCTTCTTGTCAAAGCAAAATGGACTGCTAACACAGTGAATTGTCAGTATATACAGCCTATTATACTCTATTGAGAGGATCAAGTTCAGATTGGCCCAGAGGAAACAGGTAAATCCTTTAGTGGGCCCCTCTGCAGAACTGAGTACCCACTCCTTTATATGAGCAGTGGTTAGCACAATAAACTTGATTTACTATCTAGAGACTGATGTAGAAGGGTTAATATTAGTGATGAGCAAGCACTAAAATGCTCGGGTACTCACTACTCAAGTCGAGCAAATTGTAATGCTCGCGTGCTCGACCCGAGTAATGAGTATAATGGAAGTCAACGGGAAACTCGAGCATTTCTAGGGGTTTAAAAATAGCTGAAAATAATGTAAACAGCACTAAAATTGCATGGGAACAGCACGGGGAACACCGCTGGATGCATCTATGAATCCCAGGTCAGTATTAAAAACAATGTTGTCAGAGTATTACGCCACTTTTATGGACTGACATTAAATCATACAAAACCACACTTAAAATGGATTTGACTGGAAAAATGTTAAGAAAGATACAAATGACCACAAAAAATATGAATCAGTCAATGAGTGGTATGGAAAAAAAAACAGCATGGCTTACTATTTATAGGGAAATACTCCTTGACTAGATTCCTGTCATACACTATACCTACTGCCACACATCACCCTACACGAATTGCAGGTAAGAGCGGTATTATTATAACAGAATAGAATATATTCAAATTAGCCCAGAATAAAGTGATTAGTTTAATGTAGCGGCATTAAGAACTGTCATTTCATCAACCCTGCTGGGGAATATAGTGAGAATTTTGCATCTACTTAGCCTGATATGGAGGATAACAGGATCTTCTGTACTTACTTTACATACTCTCCTGTTCTGCCTGTGAAATCCTGTATGCAGTGTGATAACTCCCTATGTGACAACCACCTGACAGGCCACAACAAGGCACTGGATCATATACTAACAGAACCCTTCGGCTCTTTTGTTTTCCAAATTTTTCCCTCAACTAGAAGGTACAGTACAGACCAAAAGTTGGACACACCTTCTCATTTAAAGATTTTTCTGTAGTTTCATGACTATGAAAATTGTACATTCACACTGAAGGCATCAAAACTATGAATTAACACATGTGGAAACATATACTTAAGAAAAAAGTGTGAACAATTGAAATTATGTCTTATATTCTAGGTTCTTCAAAGTAGCCACCTTTTGCTTTGATGACTGCTTTGCACACTCTTGGCATTCTCTTGATGAGAGTCAAGAGGTAGTCACCCGGAATGGTTTTCAATTCACAGGTGTGCTCTGTCAGGTTTAACAAGTGGGATTTCTTGCCTTATAAATGGGGTTGGAACCATCAGTTGTGTTGTGCAGAAGTCTGGTGGATACACAGCTGATAGTCCTACTGAATAGACTGTTAGAATTTGTATTATGGCAAGAAAAAAGCAGATAAGTAAAGAAAAACGAGTGGCCATCATTACTTTAAGAAATGAAGGTCAGTTAGTCCGAAAAATTGGGCAAACTTTGAAAGTGTCCCCAAGTGCAGTGGCAAAAATCATCAAGTGCTACAAAGAAACTGGCTCACATGAGGATCGCCCCAGGAAAGGGAGACCAAGAGTCACCTCTGCTTCTGAGGATAAGTTTATCCGAGTCACCAGCCTCAGAAATCGCAGGTTAACAGCAGCTCAGATTAGAGACCAGATCAATGCCATACAGAGTTCTAGCAGCAGACACATCTCTACAACAACTTTTAAAAAGAGACTTTGTGCAGCAGGCCTTCATGGTAAAATAGCTGCTAGGAAACCACTGCTAAGGACAGGCAACAAGCAGAAGAGACTTGTTTGGGCTAAAGAACACAAGGAACGGACATTAGACTATTGGAAATCTGTGCTTTGGTCTGATGAGTCCAAATTTGAGATCTTTGGTTCCAACCACTGTGTCTTCGTGTTATGCAGAAAAGGTGAACTGATGGACTCTGCATGCCTGGTTCCCACCGTGAAGCATGGAGGTGGAGGTGTGATAGTGGGGGTGCTTTGCTGGTGACACTGTTGGGGATTTATTTAAAATTGAAGGCATACTGAACCAGCATGGCTACCACAGCATCTTGCAGCGGCATGCTATTCCATCCGGTTTGCGTTTAGTTGGACCATCATTTATTTTTCAACAGGACAATGACCCCAAGCACACCTCCAGGCTGTGTAAGGGCTATTTGACCAAGAAGGAGAGTGATGGGGTGCTACGCCAATGACCTGGCCTCGACAGTTACCAGACCTGAACCCAATCGAGATGGTTTTGGGTGAGCTGGACCGCAGAGTGAAGGGAAAAGTGCCAACAAGTGCTAAGCATCTCTGGGAACTTCTTCAAGATTGTTGAAGACCATTCCCAGTGACTACCTCTTGAAGCTCATTAAGAGAATGCCAAGAGTGTGCAAAGCAGTCATTAAAGCAAAATGTAGCTACTTTGAAGAATCTAGAATATAAGACATAATTGAGTGCTGGGAGGATCTGAGAAAACTTTCCCATTCTTTTGAAAATGTTGCCCTGCCTCTGCTTCATCTGGTGTGTTTCTCTTTAGTCTCCACTTCTTGGCTTTCCTAGGAACTGCTACCTCTGCCACCAGTGTTGTCAGATGGGAATTTTTCATAATTATTCATCTAGAGCCTTCTGGTACTGCAACATTTTATTAGACTTTCCACCTCGGGAAGGAGAGATGTAAAGTTCTTCTTGTAGCCCGAGTCTAGAAGGGTAACCAAGCAGTAATTAGTGTTCAGATCAGAGGAAAAACAGTGGGAAATAAACTTAGCCATGTGTGCCAGACTGCCAACAGTTAAGACTTCACTGTCCCCACCAAGAGGGTTACTGTTCATGTTATTGTTCATCCTCCTCCTTGTCCTCCCTCTTCTTTTCGTATTCAGGCCATCCACGCTGAACAGATGAAATGAAGGTAGTGTGGGTACTACGGTCTGTAGCGCAAGCAAACAGCTACTGTTCATCCTCCTCATTATCACCCAATTCGCGTTGAGATGATGAGATTATGCAGAGTTGTGTCACATCACCCAGTATAGTTTCTTGCTCCATCTCAACTTGCTCCGCCTGCAAAGCCTCCTCTTTAATTGTGAGCAGCAAACACAAAGTCGATAGTGACTCTGATTATGACGTCTTTGCAAAGTTGGAGAACTGCACAGATGTCAGACATTAATGCTCATTCATCAGTAGTGTTGAGCGATACCTTCCGATATTCAAAAGTATCGGTATCGGATTGGATCGGCCGATATCCAAAAAATATTGGATATCGCCGATACCGATACCCGATACAATGGGCAAGTCAATGGGACACAAATATCGGAAGCGATCCTGGATGGTTCCCAGGGTCTGAAGGAGAGGAAACTCTCCTTCAGGCCCTGGGATCCATATTCATGTAAAAAATAAAGAATAAAAATAAAAAATATGGATATACTCACCCGTCCGACGGACCCTGGCTCTCAGCGGTGCAACCAGCAGCCTCCGTTCCTAAGAATGCAGTGAGTGTAGTACCTGTGATGATGTCGCGGTCACGCAACCGGTCACGCGACCAATCACAAGACCGCGACGTCATCGCAGGTCCTACACTCACTGCATTCTTAGGAACGGAGGCTGCCGGTTGCACCGCTGAGGTCCAGGGTCCATCGGAGGGGTGAGTATATCCATATTTTTTATTTGTATTCTTTATTTTTTACATGAATATGGATCCCAGGGCCTGAAGGAGAGTCTCCTCTCCTCCAGACCCTGGGAACCATACACACCACACATGCCGAAGATGACTGAGAACTTATAGGAACTTCCGATTCCGATTTCAGATATCACAAAAATATCGGAACTCGGTATTGGAATTCCGATACAGCGAATATTGGCCGATACCCGATATTTGCAGTATCGGAATGCTCAACACTACTCATCAGCTCTTATGTGCAGAGGCTGACCAGAGTACCAACATGCATGCTGTAGCTGGTATTCAACTACTGCCCCCGCTTCTCATAAAACCTTGCCAACATATGTAACATTGAGTTCCAACTCATGGTGACATCGCAAGCCAGTCAATGAGCTGGAAGTTGTAAGAGCTGCTGTACAACTGCCAGGGTGGCAACAGCTGTAGCCAACTTGCGGAAATGGGCACACACGCAGCATACCCTCAAAAGTAGCTCAGGCAGATCTGGGTAGGTTTGTAACCTGTAGGCCACAGGATTGACCCTTTCCACCACTTTGTATGGCCCAATAACCTTATGTCCCAGCTTCATTGAGGGTACCTTGAGTTTGATATTGCGAGTGGACAACCACACCTTATCTCCCACAATGAGTGCTGGACCTGACCCCCTCCTCCTATATGCAAACAATTTGAATCTTTCCTGGGCCTTGGATATGTTACTCTGAACTTACCTCCAAAGAGTTCTCAAACATTGAACCATACCCTTAGCCCCAGGACAACCAGAATCCATACGAGAAAATTCCCCAAAATGCAGGTTGAATCCATAGTTGACCAGAAAGGGAGATTTCCCCGTAGATTGACTCACACAGCTGTTGGATGCAAATTCTGCTGGGGGTAATAGCTCACACCAGTCCTCCTGTCTGGCAGAGGCATCTTAGAATTTGCTCCAGGGACTGATTTGTGCTTTCAGTCTGTCTGTTGGACTCTGGGTGATAAGTAGAGGAAAAATATAACGTAACCCTCAACTTCTTGTGAAAAGCCATCCAAAATCTGGCCACAAACTGCACACCTCTGTCCAACACAATATTCACCGGGATGCCATGCAGCCGGACCACATGTTGTATAAATAAGCGGGCTAAAGTTTCAGCACATGGTAAAGCGGACAGAGGTACAAAATGGGCTTGTTTGGAGAACCTATCCACTACCACCCACACCACAGAGTTGCCCCTGGAAAGAGGAAGATTTGTGATAAAGTCCATGGACAAATGTGTCGATGGTCTATCCAGAATTAACAAAGGCACCAATTCCCCGTCCGGCACTAAAAAAAATTTGAATGGGGGCAAACCCCACAGGCAGACACTAATTTTTTAACATCTGTTATCATAGACGGCCACCAGAAACTCCTAGCAACCACCCCCCGGGTGTCCAAAACCCCAGGGTGGGCACTCAATGCTGAATCATGGAAGTCCCAGAGAAGTTTGAGATGGAAGTGTTCTGGTACAAATAATTTACCTAAGGGTTTACCCCTGGGAGCTAGTGCCTGTGCCTCCAAAACCTCTCTCTCTAATTCAGATGAGATTTCGGCCACGACCACCCCTGGCTGAAGAAAGGAGGATGGAGGTTTGGGAGGAGACACGCGATCAAAACTTCAGGACAATGTGAAAAGTAATAGTAAAATGAAAACGGGAAAAAAACAGTGCCCATCGAGCCTGTCTGGGGGTCAATCTCTCGGCAGGCTCGATATAGCTAAATTCTTGTGATCCATGATTACGGTAATGGGATGAATTGCCCCTTCCAAAAAATGCCTCCATTCTTCAAAGGCCAATTTGACAGCCAACAGTTCTTTATTGCCCACATCATAATTTGTATCTGCGGGAGAGAATTTTCTAGAAAAGAAGGCACAGGGTTTAAGGCTAGTAAGGGTAGAAGGACCTTGAGACAAGACTACCCCCACCCCCACCTCAGATGCGTCAACATCCACGATAAAAGGTCTTGACTAGTGTTGAGCATTCCGATACTGCAAGTATCGGGTATCGGCCGATACTTGCTGTATCGGAATTCCGATACCGAGATCCGATACTTTTGTGGTATCGGGTATCGGGTATCGAAACAACATTAATGTAATAATGTGTAAAAGAGAGAATTAAAATAAAAAATATTGCTATACTCACCTCTCCGACGCAGGCCGGACCTCAGCGAGGGAACCGGCAGCGTTGTTTGTTTAAAATTCGCGCGTTTACTTGGTTACGTGAAGTCCCGGCTTGTGATTGGTCGCGGCGGCCATGTTGCCGGGACGCGGACCAATCACAGCAAGCCGTGACGTAATTTCAGGTCCTTGCAGGATTTTAAAATTACGTTCCGGCGTTGTGATTGGGCGCGTCGTGGTCACATGGGCGACGTAACCAATCACAAGCTGGGACGTCACGGGAGGCTGGACACGCGCACATTTTAAAATGCGCGCGTGTCCAGCCTCCCGTGACGTCCCGGCTTGTGATTGGTCGCGGCGGCCATGTTGCCGGGACGCGGACCAATCACAACGCCGGAACGTAATTTTAAAATCCTGCAGGACCTGAAATTACGTCACGGCTTGCTGTGATTGGTCCGCGTCCCGGCAACATGGCCGCCGCGACCAATCACAAGCCGTGACATCACGGGAGGCTGGACACGCGCACATTTTAAAATGCGCGCGTCCAGCCTCCCGGCTTGTGATTGGTTGACCGCGATGCAACCAATCACAAGCCGGGACGTCACGGGAGGCTGGACAAGCGCGCATTTTAAAATACGCGCGTGTCCAGCCTCCCGTGACGTCACGGCTTGTGATTGGTTGCGTCGCCCATGTGACTGCGGCGCAACCAATCACAACGCCGGGACGTAATTTTAAAATCCTGCAGGACCTGAAATTACGTCACGGCTTGCTGTGATTGGTCCGCGTCCCGGCAACATGGCCGCCGCGACCAATCACAAGCCGGGACTTCACGTAACCAAGTAAACGCGCAAATTTTAAACAAAGAACGCTGCCGCTTCCCTCGGTAAGGTGCAGGCTGCGTCGGAGAGGTGAGTATAGCAATATTTTTTATTTTAATTCTTTCTTTTACACATTAATATGGTTCCCAGGGCCTGAAGGAGAGTTTCCTCTCCTTCAGACCCTGGGAACCATCAGGAATACCGTCCGATACTTGAGTCCCATTGACTTGTATTGGTATCGGGTATCGGTATCGGATTGGATCCGATACTTTGCCGGTATCGGCCGATACTTTCCGATACCGATACTTTCAAGTATCGGACGGTATCGCTCAACACTAGACTTGACGAATCTGGCTGAATGAATACAGGAGCGGAAGAAAAACATTTTTTCAAAGCCAGAAAATAATTTTTTTGCAGAAGCAGACCAATTCCTCACATCAGCCCCCTTGTGTGTGAGGTCAGTCAAGGGCTGGTTAACCTGCAAAAAAACCTTAATAAACTTTCTGTAATAATTTTCAAAGCCCAAAAATCATTGCAACCCCTTCAAATCACGCGGTTGCACCCAATCTGTAATGGCCTGAACCTTCTCTGGATCCATACAGAATCCATTCCTAGACACAATCAAACCCAAAAAGGATAATTCTTGAATGAAAAAAGAACATTTATCCAGTTGGGCATGCAAATGATTTTCCGTGAGTCTCGTAAGAACCATACGCAGATTGTGTAAGTGAGACTGGCTGTCAGAAGAATACACTAAAATGTCATCCAGACAGATAACTACAAGACACCCAATTAAGTCAGAGAAAATAACATTAATGAAATTCTGGAAAATAGCAGGAGCTAGTGGGACAAAAGGGCATGACCAAGTTTTCAAACAGCCCCTCGGTCGTGAGGAAGGCAGTTTTCCATTCATCCCCTTCCCGGACCCTTATGAGATTATAAGCCTCCTAAAAAATCAAGCTTGGAGAACCATTTAGCCCCAGTAAGTTGATTACATAGGTCCGGAATAAGAGGAAGGGGATATGCGTTTTTCACAGTAATTTTATTTAATTCCCAAAAGTCGAGGCATGGCCACAATCCATCATCTTTCTTTTTAACAAGAAAGAAACCCGCCGCCACCGGTGACACAGAAGGCCGAATATGCTCCTTGCGGAGACTTTCAGAAATATATATATATAGTCCTTCATAGCTTGGCGCTCAGGCCTGGACAAATTAAACAGGCGAGCCTTGGGCAATTTGGCTCCTGGGATTAAATCAATGGCACAATCGAAAGGTCTATGTGGTGGAAGCGCCTCTGCCTCAATTTCGGAAAACACGTCTTCAAAGTCTTTCAGGTAATCTGGAATACCCTCCAAACCGACAGTGACACAGATTTCACAGGAGTGATAGCAGATACTACATTACAACACAGGCTTTTAGCCTTGCATCCCAACTGGGTTATTTCTCCAGAGACCCAATCAGCAATAGGGTTGTGACGTTGAAGCCAAGGCATCCCTAACACCAAACCTGCCAGCAAATTATGCAAAAGAAAACAGTTTAATCTTTCAAAGTGAGCCGGACCCACCCTCAGAGATAAAAACTCAGAAATGAAACATATTCCATCTTTGGCGAGAGCAGAGGAGTCAACAGGCGGCACCTTGACTGGAGTCCCAAGCCTGACTGTCGCTATCTTATTAAGAGATACCATACGAGTGTCAATCAAATTAATAGTAGAACCACAGTCAACAAAAGCGGTAGTCACCACGGGATCACCAGGAAGATCCAACTCCACCTGAATAAGGATCTTAGAAAGCGAGGACAAAAGTACCAGGGAGTCTGGTCAACCTCCCCGATCATTACCCAGACTTAGTCATTTCCCGAAGTCTTCACTGATGACGGACTAGAGGGACAGTCTCTTTTCAATGTCCAGATTCTCCACAATAGAAGCACAACTGCTTCTCAAGGCAGAATGTCCTTTCTTTTTTCTTAAGCGTGATAGTGTCAATCTCCATAGGTTCAGATGTGGGACTGGCTTCCCTTCCACTGGTGAACAACGGAGTCTCAAGTTGCATCACCCCTCTCACCTGTAGCCTGCAATCCATCCAGCTTGGGTCATGGCATCCTCCAGAGAATCAGGCAGGGGGTGAAGTGCGTGTCTTTCAGACATTCAGACAGACCTCTATGGAACAATCCCCGGAGGGTTGCATCATTCCAGGATACCTTAGCGGCCCAGCATCTGAACTCTGAGCAGAACCACTCGGCTAAGTGCTTCTCCTGACACACACTCATCACCATGTCCTCAGCCAGATGCCCTCAATCAGGCTCATCGTAGATATGCACCAGGGCCTCAAAAACTGCATTCACCATCATTCTCTCAGGGGCCGTAGAAGGAAGGGAAAAAGCCCAGGCCTGAGGGGCTCCTCTAAGCAGAGACATAATGACCCCCACCCTCCGACTTTCATCCCCAGAAGAATAGGGTCTTAATGAGAAAAAGAACTTACAACCCTCCTTAAAAACTTTAAATCCCTTTTTATCTCTTGAAAAGGTATCTTGTAGCTTAACTGGAGGTTTGGGGGAAACTAATGTAACAGAAATGAGCACCAGCCGACAAAGTCCCCTGCACAGTGTCAGCTATCCGCTGCTGGGATCGAGCCAGAGCTCATTGCTTCACATTTAATTTCTGGAACATCTGAGTCAGGTGCTCAACCTGCTCAGAAAGAGCATGCATTGGATCCATAATAATGAAGGACCTACAAAATTCCCAAACACACACAGGAAAAAGTATCGGTCAGTCATAATGTCATGCATTCCGCACGGTATTTACAGACTAGCCCCGTGCGAGTGCCCAGAATGACAGATTCCAGGGTCAGTTTAGGATCCCAGGGATGTGGAGTGGAGGTGGCAAAGAGATGTGCTGGACCACTGCTGGAACTCCAGAGAGCTAGGCTCAAACGGGGAAAGAAGGAGAACTGTCAGACAGGCGGTGGTAACAACCAGAGGATGACACCGTTACCAGGGGGAACAGTCAGGGACGTAATCAGGGATAGGCCGGGGTCAGAACCAGAGAGAACATAGCGGTACTAGAAGGGAAAGACAGAGTGGGTAGTCAAAAAGCCAGGAAAGAGTCAATATACAAAATGGGCAACCAAACAGTACCGAGACAGAATACCAAATCACAATCAAATTGACAAACCAGGTCAGAGTCCAAAGATCAAGCACAAGAGCAGGCACAAAGCACAGGCACACGAGGATCAACACACTCAGCATAGGATGTAAGTATAACTGACTGGGAACCTGAGCCTCGTGTGGGTGTATATGTCCCTCTGAGATCCAAAAGGAGGCCAAAGACAATTAAACAAATGAGGACCAGGAGAGAACCCAGACAACAACCATGACAGATACTTTTGTTTATAAACCAGGTATTGGTACTTTTCACAGTGCGGACAGGTGCCAATTCCTGCTGGAGAATGAAATCTCCATCTCCAAAAAGCTTGTCGGCAGTGGGAAGCATGAAGTGCTCTAAAATTTCCTGGTAGATGGCTGCGCTGACTTTGGTCTTTATAAAACACAGTGGACCTACACCAGCAGATGACAGGCTCCACAAACCATTACTAATTGTTGAAACTTCAAAATAGACCTCAAGCAGCTTGGATTGTGTGACTCTCCACTCTTCCTCCAGAATCTGGGACTTTGATTTCCAAATGAAAAGCAAAATTTACTTTCATCTGAATACAACACCTTGGACCACTGAGCAACAGTCCAGTTCTTTTTCTCCTTGGCCAGGTATCACGCTTCTGGCATTGTCTATTCATCATGAGTGGCTTGACGCAAGGAAAGCAACACTTGTTGCCCATGTCCTGGATACATCTGTGTGTGGTGGCTCTTGAAACAATGACTCCAGCAGCAGTTCACTCCTTGTGAATCTCCCCAAATTTTTGAATGGCCTTTTCATAACAATCCTTTCAATGCTGCAGTTATCCCTGTTGCTTGTGCACCTTTTTCTACCACACGTTTTTCTTCCACTCAACTTAGGAACTAATTGACCTTTTTAAATGCTTAGGAAGCCTTTTCAGGTGTTTTTGTTAATTATTCTAATTTACTGAGATAATGACTTTTGGGTTTTCATTGGTTGTAAGCCATAACCATCAACATAAACAGAAATAAACACTTGAAATAGATCACTCTGTTTGTCATGATTTTATATAATATACAAGTTTCACTTTTTGTATTGAAGAACTGAAATAAATTAACTTTTTGATGATATTCTAATTTTGTGAGAAGCACTTGTATATTTACATGATTCTCAATATTTTGTATCAGGTGTATGCATGCAGGGCCAGCATCAGGGCATTACTGTCCTTACTGCTGTATGGGGCCCAGTGAGCAGAAGTACAGTGGCCGGCCTGGACCCAGTCCCCCCTTGTGCTTCTCCTAATTGGGCCCCAGGGTGTAAGAAAATACTGTGCACCACACATTGCATATACCTTGGCGCTGGGAGCTTTCCTGGATCTCCACTGCCATCTAAACTGAATATCTGCATAAGCACCAGCCAGGACACCATAAGCTGAGCTGTGCACTGGATCATCAGTTTTTCTTTCTTTATAAACTGAATTAAATGGGTGATGAGGACTGCAAGCTATGAAGTGAGGAGGGACTGCAAATGATGAAGTGGGGTGGAGAGGGACTGCAAATTATGAAGTGAGTGGGGAGGGGGACTGCAAATTATGAAGGGAGATACTGCAAATGATTAAGTGGGGGTGAGGGGGACTGCAAAAGATGAAGCGAGAGGGGCTTGAAATTATGAAGTGAGGGGAGGGTGACTGCAAATGATGAAGTGAGGGGAGGAGAATTGCAAATCATGGAGTGAGGGGAGGGGAACTACAAATGATGAAGTGGGGGAGGGGGTCTGCAAATGATGAAGTGAGAAGGGAAAGATGAAGCAATCATCACCGTAATGGAGGGGTCGATGGAGCATTGACCCTTCTAATAAATAATGGACACGGATGTCAATGTCTCTTGCTGCATAACTCATCTAGACAAAGGAAAACTATCTCTTTTAACTCACCCGTACACTGGAAATAGTGTCTTAACTGAGCGTTCCTGCAAAGGATGAATTGAGGGGGACTGCAAATGATGAATTGAGAGGAGGGGCTGGAGGACTGCAAATAATGATTTGAGGGTGGGGGATAGGGGACAGAAAGGGAATTTTAGGTGGGGGTGGGAGAGCAATTGATGAGTTGAAGATGGGGTTTGGAAGAGCAAATGATGAATTGAAGGTGGGGAGTGGGAAAACCAAATGATGACTTGGGGGAGGAGAGCAAATAATGATGAATTTTGAGAGTGGTGAGAGTAAAAGATAATGTATTGAGACTGGGGGAAGGGGACAGTAAATGATGGTGAACTGAGGGTGGGGGACAACAAATAATGATGAATTGGAGGTGGAGCAGCAGATAATGATAAACTGAGGGTGGGGGAGAATAAATGATGTATTCAATGTGGGGGAGAGCAGTTGATAATAAATTGATGGTAGGGGTGGGAGAGAGAAGTCATGATATAATTAATTGGGGTGGAAGAGTACGCAATTATAAAAAATCGGGGGAACAGGAAGTAGTGGTGGAGCGTTGAGGATACAGAAGTGTAACTGGTATTGTTTTGGAGGAAAGCATACAAATGCTAATTAATTTATATATTTATTAGATGGGGAAACTGGCTTTTTATAGTTGGTGGGGACACAGTGGTGGCTTCCATTTATATTTGGAATGGTTGGTTGCATAATAACTAATTATATATTAATGGTGGGTGCTCATCTGTATTCAGCTCTGTAGTGTAGAAGAAAGAGAAAAAGTGGGGAATGTGCTCTGTAAGCGGTGCTCTAGGCTACTATGTATGTATGAGTCCTTGCTGGAAGAATGAAGGTAGTCTACGCAGTATGAAAAACAAAAGCAAATATGAAGGACTTCAACAAGAGACGTCACTGGTGAGTCAGTGTGCTACCTGCATACTGACACTATATGCTGTATACCAGGTACAGAGCTCCTGTGTATAATGTCACTGATTATCACTGTATTATCTGTACACTTACACTATATACAGAGCTAATGTGTATAATGTCACCGGTGATCACTCTATTACCTGTACATTGACAGTATATACAGAACTACTGTGTATAATCGCACTTAGTATTGTGTTTTTTTTAAATTAGCGATCAGTATTGTAGTATCCTGTCACTATGTGATGGTAATATGTGATCTGGTTAGTGTGTGGTGGTATTTGTTCCTTGTATGTGGTATTATTCACTCACTATGTGGTGGTAATATGTAATCTGGTCATGGTGTGTGTAGGGATTTGCTCTGGTAGGCAGTGGCAGGGTCGCAGTGATGAGGCAACACACAGGCTTTCAGTCCAAACTCCAGAGGTTTATTAACACTTTCAACAGTCAGTGGCAGAAAGTAAGAGAAAAAACCACAAACATAGTCCATCTTGGAGAACCACTGACCTCAGACTCACCCTTGCACAGGACGGGCTTAACTAAGTGGCTGCCTGGTCAGAAGCGTCCGCCAGGTGCCATTCCCAGGGTTGCTATGAGTCTTGTTGCGAACCTTTGCAGCCTAGCTCCTCACACCTTGCACACAGAACATGTGCCAAACAAAAAAACTCCATTACATAGACCATAACCCCAACTACAGGTAAGGTACCTATCACATGGGTTGATCACCTGATTGTGACATCACTGCAGGTCCTCAACCTTAGGGAAAATCCATGCCAAATCTTATCCTGCTGGGAGAAATATATTTTCCATCCAGTACTACACCCTTGACTGTACCACATACCTCCTCCCTTTATTCAACCTTACGGGGGTGGACACACGACATACAGTAGACTCTGGATAGGGCATCTGCATTCACTGTAGTCTGCCTGCCCAATGTTCTATTGAAATATTTAAATTTTGCAGGGACAGAAACCACCTGGTGGCTTGCGCATTCCTCTCTTTAGCTTGACTCATCCACATAAGAGGGGAATGATCTGTCACTAAGCGAAATGTTCTTCTCAGCAAATAATAACGAAGAGACTCACGTGCCCACTTAATGGCCAAGCATTCTCTCTCCACAGTACTGTACCTGGATTCAGCTGGGGTAAGCTACTGGCTCAGGAAACTAATGGGATGCTCTTCCCCATTACTCTCTTGAGACAGCACGGCACCAAGACCTATCTCAGAGGCATCGGTCTGCACGATGAACTCTCTTTTGAAATCAGGTGTAATCAGAACCTATGTACCACACATTGCCAATTTTAACTTTACAAAGGCCTCCTCTATCTGATCATTGCAGTGGACTATCACAGACTTTGTCCCTTTCAAGCAGTTTGCTAAAGGAGTGGACAAAGTTGCAAAGTTAGGAATAAATTGCCTATAATATGCCACTAAACCCAAAAAGGGTGGTGAGAGGACGGGGCCAGTTCTGAATTGCCTCCACCTTATTTACATGGGGTTTGAGGACTCCTCTCCCAATGACATAACCCAAATACCGCGCTTCCTCCAACCCTATGGAACACTTTTTTGGGTTGGCGGTTAGCCCTGCTTGTGACAGAGAATCTATCATGGCCTGTACCTTCGGTATGTGAATTTCCCAATCTGTACTGTGCACAACAATATCATCCAGATAGGCTGAGGCATAACAGCGATGGGGCAGAGAATATCCATTAACTGCTGGAACGTCATTGGCGCACCATGCAAGCCAAAGGGTAATACTTTATACTGGAATAGCCCCTCGGACATTACAAAGGCCATTTTTCCTTAGCCGCCTCTGTTAGGGGCACTTGCCAGTATCCTTTTTTCAGGTCAAGGGTTGAAAAATACCGTGCATGCCCAAACCACTCTATCAATTAATCCACCCGGGACATGGGGTAAGCGTCAAATTCAGAAACTTCATTTAGTTTTCTGAAGTCATTACAGAACCTTAGTGTACCATCAGGTTTAGGTATTATGACTACTAAGCTGGCCCACTCACTTTGAGACTCTTCAATGACTCCTAACTGTAGCATAGTTTTCACCTCCTCCGAGATGGCATGTCGCCGGGCCTCAGGCACACGACACTGCTTTAGTTGGATTTTGACCTGCGGCTCCATGACAATGTCATGTTGGATTAGTGAAGTACGTTCAGGGAGCTCAGAGAAAACATCTGTACTTCTGCTCAGAAACCCTTGGACCTCCTGAACCTGTTTAGGAGACAAACTATCTGTTATTTTAATTACGGAGAAGGTTTCTCCTGACACACCCAAAAGTAACGGAGCTTTCTCCACAGGAAATGCAGGCAGCAGACTATCCTTGCCAAGGTTGTCTCTATCTTTCCATGACTTAAGCAAATTAATATGGTAGACCTGCTCTGGCTTCCTTGTCCCGGTTGATATACCATGTAGTCTACCGGTCCCACCTTCTCCATAATCTCGTAGGGCCCCTGCCACCTTGCAAGAAATTTGCTATCTACTGTAGGTACAAGTACCCATACTCGATCCTCAGGATTAAAGTCACTTATCCGAGCCTCCCGGTTATAGACCTGACTCTGAGACCTTTGTGCTGCCTCCATATGTTCCCGGACCAACAGTAGAACTGTCTCCATTCTTTTCTGCATTTTTGCAACATGTTCTATCACACTCTTGTGGGGGCTTGGTTGGTTCTCCCAAGCCTCTTTGGCTATATCAAGTAAGCCCTGGGGATGTCTGCCATACAATAGTTCAAAGGGCGAGAACCCGGTAGATGCCTTGGGCTCCTCCCGCACTGCAAACAACAAATATGTTAGTAAGAGATCCCAATCCTTGCCATCTTTAGAGACTGCTCTTTTTAGCATGTTTTTTAGCGTCTTATTGAATCTTTCTACCAGACCATCTGTTTGGGGATGATAAACTGACGAATGCAACTGTTTATCATTTAACAAGCGGCAGAGTTCTTTCATAATTTTTGACATAAAGGGGGTTCCTTGGTCTGTTAAAATCTCTTGAAGAATTCCCACCCAAGAAAACATACCCATGGGCTCTTTTGCTATGAGTTTAGCTGACGTGTGGCAAAGTGGAAAGGCCTCAGGATACCGGGTTGCATAATCTAGAACTACCAGGATGTGTTGGTGTCCCCTTGATGACTTATTGACAGGACTGACCAAATCCATTGCCACCCCCTCAAAAGGTACCTCTATAATTGGTAGAGGCACCAAAGGGCTCCAAAAGTGTGGCTGAGAACTGGTTACCTGGCACACCGGACAGGAATTACAATATCATTTAACTTGTTCATGGATCCCTAGCCAGTAAAACCGCTGCAAAATTTGGTCTAGGGTTTTCCTTTTGCCCAAATGCCCACCGAGTACACGCGCATGTGCTAGGTCCATTACCAGCCTATGATATGCCTGAGGTACCAGTAACTGCTCTATCATTTCTCCATGTATTCTCTCAACTTGATACAACAGGTCACGGTTCCGCTCAAACATGGCAACACTGTTAATAAACAGCACACTTCCCCTGTCTCGAGCCAAAGTAGGGTCTCGGAGTTGCGCAGTACCAAAATTGTAGCTTGATACATTTAAGTCCGATACTTCCGGTCCCGGAGGCAAATCTTCCACATCCCCATCCTACACTTCTACGGGAGAGCTTTCCCTCTCCTCCACCGAAGGGGAGGTTACCCATACCGCCAGCACTTCTTCCTCTAGGCCACCAGGTTTATGCCCCTCTTCTGCAGAATGTAGGTCAACATATGTCCAATTGTACTATGGGTACTTCATCATAATGAAACACCGAGTCCCATACCCAATGATGTATAGGACAAAGAAGAGATCCCAACCATTATCATAAAAAGACAAATTTTATTGATTACGACATAAAACCAATGTAATAAAATACCAATAATAAAAAAGCAAAATGCCATCTAGGAGACGCTAGAGCAAATCATAATAAAAGTATCAAATTCCAAATAAAGGGGTCATGCAGGATATAACAAATTGCTATATATAACCACAACTAAATTAATGGTATAAAGTAATAGTATTGCGCTACAATGTGCGTATATTATGTGCAGTCATAATATCAATACATGCTTGACCATATCCTGTCCACAAATATAAATAAAGACCCCTTTTAAGAAACAAAAAATCCATGAAATTATATTATATAATTTGTACACTGTTAGAAGGTGGCCAGGAAAAATGAAAAGGAAATAACCCTGTGTATGGTAACACAAATATATACAGGAGACCTGTCACAATAAATGATCACATTGTCTCCATAACAATCCATGCCAACAAACCAGTGTTAGAAAGATAATTACCCAATGGATCGTGATGGTGCTTGTGGCGTCCCCTCACCCCAACTCACGTTACGCCGCCAGCTTCCTCCGGGGGCGTCTCTTCTGGAGAATGTAACCTGGTTGCCCCCGATGCCGGCAGTTGTCCATTGGGTGAGACAATTCTTGGCCAAAGAACAGAAAATAAAGGAAAATCTCTTCCAAGTATCAGTTCATAATGTAAATCAATCCCAAGCCCCACCTTGTGGCACCGCCTCCTCGCTGGCTTGTTTATCACCACTAGTGCAGTAAGGTAGTCTTTTGAGTCCCCTTGTTTACATAACACCCCCATTTTCCAACCAGTTTACTTGCTGGTTTGTACCAGGCTGGCTCCTACCAGGGTCTCGAGACTCCCTGAGTCCAGTAGGGCCACAGCCGGGGTGCCCTCCACATCAACCCTACACAAATGTCCCATATTGGGCCCCTCCAGGGTGCCTGTTGCACAAGTCAGTTTGGCATAAAGGGATTGACGATACTCAAAGTTTGTTTCCATGAGCTCAGCCAGGTGGGGGCAATCACCTCTCATATGGCCAGGCTCCTGGCACTGCCAGAAAACTATGGGGCCCCTTTCTCCCCCAGACAAGTCTTAAGTGGCCTTCTGGGGCTCTACTTGCTGAGCCAAGGGTGGAGACTTTGGGAACCTTCCTGTCACCTTCCAGGGAGTCCCTCCTTGGAGCTCTTTAGTAGCCCCATAGAGTTCTATCAAGTCCATCATCTGGAGCGCATTAGTAGGGGATGCCTGCCCGAGCTGTGGGAGACAGTACCTCAGGCTGCAACCATTTTTTGAATAAGTGTAACAGGTCATAATACTGGGACCGAGCCGGTTTGACAGGGTTAAACTCCCACTGGTGTACCCGCTGAGCCAGGACTAACACATTTACCCCAAGACGTGCCAGTATCTCACCATTAACTATCATGTAGTCCTCCCTCTGCTCGGGGGGTAGGTCCTGATAGGCTTTCCCAGGTTGTGGGGCCAAAAAAGGGACCAATGATTTTGGCCCATTGGTCCCGGGGGAGTCTCTCCCTCTCAGCCACTCTCTCGAACATCTCCAGATATGTCTTGACATAGTCAGACTTCTCCATTTTGGTGATCACTGTACGAACCACTTTCCTGCTGTGTTGATTAAATATCCGCTGCTGCTCTGTAGCCTCTTGTTGCTGTTGAGTAGCCTGCTGCTGCTGCAGCATGGCCTCCTGCTACCGCATGGCCTGTTGCTGCTGCTGTGCTGCCTGCTGCTGCTGTCATATGACCTCCATAAGCAGTTTTATCGTGGCTTCCATTTCTGCAGAGTTCCCTGGGTCTGCGCCACTCCTGTTACCCAGGACATGAGCTGGAGTCCACAGCAAAAATGAGCAAGAACAGCCTGACCGCATTGCATCTGCCTGCATTCAAGCCACCAAATGTAGGGAATTGCTCTGGTAGGCAGGGGCAGGGCTGCAGTGATGAGGCAACACACAGGCTTTCAGTCTAAACTTCAAAGGTTTATTAACACTTTAAATAATTAGTGGCAGAAAGTAAGAGAAAGAAAAACACAAACATAGTCCACCTTGGAAAACCACTGACCTCAGACTTACCCTTGCACAGGGCAGGCTTAACTAAGTGGCTGCCTGGTCAGCGGCATCCTCCAGGTGCCATTACCAGGGTTGCTATGAGTCTTGTTGCGAACCTTTGCAGCATGAGTAATCTGACCAACAAATTCAGGCTAACTTCAGCCTAGCTCCTCACACCTTGCACACAGTACATGTGCCAAGCAAAAAAAATCCATTGCATAGTCTATAACCCCAACCCCAGCTAAGGTACCTATCACATGAGTTGATCACCTGATCATGACATCACTGCAGGTCCTCAACCTTAGGGAAAACCCAGGCCAAATCTTATCCTGGTGGGAGAAATATATCTTCCATCCAGCACTACACCCTTGACTGCACCACATATGGCAGTGTTTGTTCCTTGTATGTGGTATCATTCAGTCACTATGTGGTGGTAATATGTGGTCTGGAAATGGTGTGGTGATATTTGTTCCTTGTATGTGGTATTAATCCTGCACATTGTGATGGTAATATGAGGTCTGGTCATGGTGTGGCGGTATTTCTTCCTTGTATGTGGTATTATTCAGTCACTATGTGGTGGTTGTAATATATGGTCTTGTCATGGTGTGGTGATATTTGCTCTTGTATGTGGCATTATTTGGTCACTTTGTGATGGTAATATGTGGTCTGGTCATGGTGTGGTGGTATTTGTCCCTTGTATATGGCATTAATGGTCATTTTAAAAAATGTATGTGACTCGTTCCCTTAAAGAAAAATAAATAAAAATATACTCAAAAAAAGTATTGGATATTTTAAGAATCTTTTAATAGCTTAGGGTAGAGTAGGACCTGCCAGAAGAGTCTATCTTTTTGTGGTGGTGGCTTAAAAAATCTTTTAGCCAAAACAAAATCTGATGGCTATGTATGTGATATGCTTTTCATGGGAACTGTTACTGTGTGATTGGTGACGATGTTGTGCAGAAGTGGAGATTTTCCAAGAGTGGGCAGTGGGACTGTGCAATTTTCAAGAGGTGGAGGTGGAGCTGGGTAAAGCCTGGGCGGAGTCTCAAGAGGGCCCAAAAATGTTGCCAGTGTGGGGCCCTCTATTCCTGGTGGCAGCCCTGTATGCATGTGTCATGTTGTTTTGTTATTGTTATGCTCTCCAGCTTTGAGTATCCAATGTCTTGCTGTTTTAAAGTACTTTTTAATTATATCCAATTAAACGTATTTTTTGCCAAATATACTGATGCCATGCACTCATTCTTTATACGTTTTTTCTATTTTTTGTGTGCTAATTGGTATACTTACTTTGTTCCCATGATGTTTTACAGGTTTATAATCAAACTAATGGTAAAGCTACATTGGCTATAGAACTAAGACTTACAAAGCCATATTGCTGCTTTTATTAGTAAAATCATCATGACAGGTTTCAAAATTGTCGTCTAATAAAACAACACATTGAACTCAATGTACATTTAGCCCCTTCATCACCTTGGATTTTTGCATTTTTAAGTTTCCATTTCTTGCTCCCCTCCTTCCCAGATCCATACATTTTTTATTTAATTTTTGTATCATGTTCACTAAATGCTAAACGTGACCTGCCATTATGATTTTACAGGTCATTATGAGTTAGTAGATACCAAATATGTCTAGGTTCTTTTTTATTTAAGTGGTGAAAAAAATTCCAACTTAAAAAAAAAAGTCGCCATTTTCCGAGACCCGTAGTGTCTCCATTTTTTGTGACCAGGACCTGGGTGTGAGCTTAATTTTGTGTGACAAGCTGACATTTTTATTGATATAATTTTGGTGTAGATAAGATCTTTTGATTGCCCATTATTGCATTTTAATGCAATGTTGCTGCGACCAAAAAAAACGGAAAATTTCCCAGGGTGAAGGAGTTAATTTTGTATAAATATTAAAGCGCCAAATCATCATTTGGGGAGGGGGGAGTTACACACGTGGTCAAAATTGTTGGTACCCCTCGTTTAATGACAGAAAAACCCGCAATGATCACAGAAATAATTTGAATCTGACAAAAGTAATAATAAATAAAAATCTACGAAAATGAACAAATGAAAGTCAGACATTGCTTTTTAACCATGCTTCCACAGAATTAAAAAAAATAAATAATACTCATGAAACAGGCCTGGACAGAAATTATGGTACAATTAGAATGGTGCAATGTCTGACTTTCATTTGTTCGTTTTCATAGATTTTTTATTTATTATTACTTTTGTCAGATTCAAGTTATTTCTGTGACCATTGTGGGTTTTTCTGTCGATAAACGAGGGGTACCAACAATTTTGATCATGTGTGTAAGTCACTTTTCTATTTTGTTTTGTTGTATTTGCTGCTGGTTTTTATGTCATATTCTTCAAATTGGCGCACATGGGTAAATGGTGTGCAAAGTCAAAGATATTTTTTGTTTCTGTCTAATTTTTTTGTCCAAAATTAACAGCTATGCATAAAATCACTTCAGGAGGAAATAGAATACATTTGTTTTACATTTTGCACATGTTGGAAAAACAAAAATCTGCGATAATGAATAGGGTCCATAAAGGTTTGTATGAAAACTTGACAGGAAAAATAAATTCTGTGTGTTATAGTTTAAAACGAACTGATAGTTAAGGAAATATAGAGCCACATGTACTCGAAGCAGAAAATTAGAAATTTGTAATTGGTGTGACATCACCTTAAATCACATCATGTAAAATAATCAGAAATGATGCAGAAGGACTAATTGAAGGAATTCTAAGCTTACCCATAGAAAAGAGAATTATAAAAGATGACATAGATCCTATCATGAATTGATTACTGAGTGATTTCCTACTGATTCCATTTTAATCTGAAGATGGTTAGAAGAAATCTGATTAAGGACAGGACAAAAGCAATTAGCATCACAGATTGCTAACAAAGATCATCTAATACAGTTCAGAGGCAACTGCCTATACTTATTTGAAATATGTAAAATTACTTATAGGGAACCTGTCATATAAAAATAACTACGATTAACCTGCATATCTGGGCTAAATCTGCAGGACTATAGCGTTCTGAAGCTGCAGTTAGTAGTAGCGTTCTGAGAGCTCTGCTGTCATTAGGAAATTAACTTTAGTCCTCTCGACAGCCTTAGGCTTTCAGTGATAGGGGTAAGTAGGCTTCGCTCAGTGCATAGTGAGCAGTGCTGTAACTCAGTCCCCTGTCACTTCACTTGTGTCTAGCGATGAGCTGACCCGTCGAAGTACGGGTTCTGGTACCCAGCCTGAACGTCATTCAAAAGTTCGGTTCGGCTACCGGAACTGTACCCAAACTTGAACTAGAACTCAAACCCCATTGAAGACAATAGGACTTGGACTTTTGAACTGAAAAATATATATATTTCTCTCTTTCTCTCTCTCACTTTGTCTCTCAAGTTCGGGTTTGCTCATTTCTATTTGTGACAAGCAAATACAACAA
This sequence comes from Ranitomeya variabilis, assembly GCF_051348905.1. NCBI lineage: Eukaryota > Metazoa > Chordata > Amphibia > Anura > Dendrobatidae > Ranitomeya > Ranitomeya variabilis. The sequence continues at coordinate 993,686,483 of NC_135232.1, read as the reverse complement.
ATTTCAGATTTGTAAAATCTATTGTGCTTTCTTGCATCTCCTTTCTAGTGCATTAAAAATGAATTTTCAGTGCTGAAGTTATACAGCGAATTACTGTTTAATAAAAACTTGTTCAATGCTTTAGGGCTTTATGTTCATATCCTTATTGATGAGCTGTGAGCACTGATATACTCTTGCTATCCTAAAATTACTGCTTCTTTCCCTGCCTAGGCTTTTATACTAGCTATGATAATCTCTCCTGATTGGCTATGGTAACAGCAGAAAGACATTAATGCCTGCACAATCACACCTGAGGTAATGTCAGCCTTTCTGTGGATAATTAAAAAAAAATAAATAAAAAAAAAACAGAAAAAATATTAAATAGATTAAATTGATAAAATAACCACCATTAAAACAGATATACTCCAAAATACAGCTATATACAAAAAACACAATGAGTACAAAAATACCCATATAAAATAAATTAATATTTTATTATTTATTTATAAATAATCAAATAAAAAAAATACTATAAAAATTGAAAAAATGGACAATAGCAATTACAGTGAAGAGCAAAGACAAAAGTCTGACACTAATACAAATGTATACAGAGACCTGGAATACAGAGACCATAATACACTCCATGACGCAATATTATACTATAGATGTATCCATATAGCAGCATTATCACAATACTAGGAAAACAAGATAGATATAATACTATGGGTTTAATTAGGATAAAAAATGTATTGCTATCATGGCTGTGACACCATAAACACCTAAACTAAATATAAATCTAGCACTGAAAAGATGATCTCACCCAAATCAGTCCTTAGTAGTCAGACCAAGCAGCCCCGACACGCGTTTCGCATGGGCTTTCTCAAGGGGCTGCGCTTGATATTTAATATGTTATATATATATATATATATATATTTTTTTTTTTTCTTTGGGTGTTTATGGTGTCACAGCCATGATAGAATTACGTTTTTTATCCTAATTAAACCCATAGTATTTATAAATAAATTTATTTTTGCATTCCTTGTGTTTTTTTTGTATATTTCTGTGGATAATTGTTATGAACTGGTGGCCTAGGAGCAGCATGGACAAGCTCTGGAGTAGGTGGCCTCTATACTGACCGCAGACCCTGAACTTAACACATCAACTACAAGTAGCCGTGGGATGTTCCTGTCACTCCCTAGACACCTCGTCACGGCCGGAGGACTAATTACACCTAAAGGAAGAAACAGGAATACTATCTTGCCTCAGAGAAAATTCCCAAAGGAAAGGCAGCCCCCCACAAATATTGACTGTGAGAGGAGAGGGAAATTACAAATGCAGACTGAAAACAGAATTTAGCAAAGGAGGCCACGCTACCTAGAAAGAAATGACAGGAAAGAGTACTGTGCGGTCAGTATAAAAAATACTACAAAATCCACCGCAGAGAATACAAAAATCTCCACACCTAACTAAAGGCATGGAGGGTAACTCTGTGACTCCAGAGCTTCCAACTTGGCTGAGTAAATCTTAACACAGACAAAGCTGGACAAGAAAAAACATAGCAATTCACAGAACTATTAAGTCCACCGCATGTGGACTGCAAAAACAGAGCCAGGACTTATCTTTGATGATTTGGACAATCCAGAAGGAGAAACCAAGCAGAGATGTGGATCCCTAGAAAACAATGGACAACTGGCACTCAATAAAGGAAGGAGCCAGACTAAATAGCCCCGTCCAAAGTGGAAGCAGCTGATGACTGTTGTGAAGGACAAACAGCAGCACTACCACTTATAACCACCGGAGGGAGCCTAAGAGCAGAACCCACAACAGAATTCACAACAGATAATGCAGTCTTCTGAAATTTGCAGAGGAAGTAGTTCATTATTTATTCTACTTTTATAAAGTGCCATTAATTTCCACAATTCTTTACAGATATCATCATTGCTGTCCCCATTGGGGCTCACTATCTAAATTCCCTATCAGTATGTGTTTGAAGCATGGGAAGAAACAAATGCAGATATGGGAGAACATACAGTGGGGGAAATAAGAATTTGATCTCTTGCTGATTTTGTAAGTTTGCCCGCTGACAAAGACATGAACAGTCTATAATTTTAAGGGTAGGTTAATTTTAACATTGTGAGACAGAATATGAAAATAACATCCAGAAAATCACATTGTATAAATTGTATAAATTTATTTGCATTCTGCAGTGAGAAATAAGTATTTGAGTAAGAAAATGGAAGAAATGCGAAATGACTGTCATTCGACATCGATCTGAGGCACCATGCAAAATCTCACCTTGTGGGGTATCCTTGATCATGAGGAAGGTTAGTGACCAGCCTAAACCTACAAGAGGGAACTTGTTAATGATCTCAAGGCAGCTGGGACCACAGTCACCAAGAAAACGATTGATAACACATTACACCGTAAAGGTTTAAAATCCTGCAGTGCCCGCAAGGTCTCCTTGCTCAGAAAGGCACATATGCAGGCCTGTCTGAAGTTTGCCAGTGAACACCTGGATGATTCTGTGAGTGATTTGGAGACGATGCTGTGGTCAGATGAGACAAAAATTTAGGTGTTTGGCATTAACTCAACCCGCCATGTTTGGAGGAAGAGAAAATCTGCCAATGACCCAAAGAACACCGTCCCCACTGTCAAGCATGGAGGTGGAAACATTATGCTTTCGGGGTGTTTCTCTGTTAAGGGCACAGAACTACTTCTCTGCATCAATGGGAGAATGGATGGAGCCATGTACCATAAAATCCTGAGTGACAACCTGCTTCCCTCCACCAGGACATTAAAAATGGGTCGTGGTTAGGTCGTCCAGCTAGACAATGACCCAAAACATACAACCAAGGCAACAAAGGAGTGGCTTAAAAAGAAGCACATTAAGGTCATGGAGTGGCCCAGCCAGTATCCAGACCTTAATCATATAGAAAACTTATGGAGGGAGTTGAAGCTCCGATTTTCCAAGCGACAGTCTCAAAATCTTAATGATTTAGAGATGATCTGCAAAGAGGAGTGGACCAAAATTCTTCCTGACATGTGCGCAAACCTCAACATCAACTACAAAAAATGTCTGACTACTATGTTTTTGCCACCAAGTTTTAAGTCTTGTTTGTCAGAGGGATCAAATACCTATTTCTAACTGCAAAATGCAAATAAATGTATATAATTTATCTAATGTGATTTTCTGGATTTTATTTTTGCTATTCTATCTCTCAATGTTAAAATTAACCTTTTCTTAAAATTATAGACTGTTCATGTCTTTGTCAGTGGGCAAACTTACAAAATCAGCAAGGGATCAAATATTTATTTCCCCCACTGCCTAAAAATTTAAATCCAAGGCCTCAGTGCCACAGTGACACAAGACTACACTACTATCCTCCCATGAATCGAATTTCAAATTGTTTAAATTTGCCAGGTCCTGTTTATTTAGTAAAATACAACTTACATAATAAATTTGATCTCTTTTTTCATATTGTTAGGATTTATTGACTTTTTTGTTTGTTTTAAATACCATTACTGTTAATAAAATTCTTCATTGATATTTGCTTTCAGAAATCAATATTAAGGGCTTTTTTTAAATGTTTTTTTTTGTTTTTTTTTACAAATTACTAACATCTTCCAATGTTCTGATTTTGGGGATTTAAATAACTTGCAAATGTATTTTATGTTTCTCAGTCTTTCCTTCAAACATTTCATCCCAGCAATTCAATTGTTTTGTATTGTTGTAAAGTGTTTGTACCAACTTTTTAAGTTTTTTTCCATAGATATAAAGGGTGGGCCATTTATATGGATACACCTAAATAAAATGGGAATGGTTGGTGATATCAACTTCCTGTTTGTGGCACATTATTATATGGCAGGGGGAAAACTTTTCAAGAAGGGCGTAACCATGGCAGCTGTTTTTAAGTCAGCCATTTTGGATCCAACTTTATTTTTTCCAATGGGAAGAGGGTCATGTAACACATCAAACTTATTGGGAATTTCACAAGAAAAACAATGGTGTGCTTGGTTTTAACGTAACTTTATTTTCTCATGAGTTATTTACAAGTTTATTATTGCTTATAAAATGTGTTCAAAGTGCTGCCCATTGTGTTGTATTGTCAATGCAACCCTCTTCTCCCACTCTTGACACACTGATAGCAACACTGCAGAAGAAATGCTAGCACAGGCTTCCAGTATCCATTGTTTCAGATGCTGCACATCTTGTATGTTCACAGCATAGACAATTGCCTTCAGATGACCCCAAAGATAAAAGTCTAAGGGGATCAGATTGGGAGACCTTGGTGACCATTCAACTGGCCCACGATGACCAATCCACTTTCCAGGAAACTGTTAATGTAGGAATGCTCGGATCTGACACCCATAATATGGTGCACCACAGGTAACCGGATATTACTGTGTAATTGCTTTCCTTTTGGGGAGACTGATGCCATGCTTGGAAGCGAGTATGGATCCCTTTAATAGGTGTTCAGCACATGCAACACTGTTCTGACTCCAGTCTAGAAGGGGGAGCTCTGAACCCGGTTTCAGGGGAGCTTCCCTAGAGAGATATATTCTGGCTTGGAGGAGGAGTTAGTTCAGTCTGGAGTTTGTGTGAGACAGAGAAGGAGGCAGGAGCACAGGAGAAATAATGAGCTGGAGGAGAGCTGCGACTGGGCTCGCTCCACGCTGAAGCACAGAAACCGGACACCGGGAGTCTGAGGCTGTGTGGGACTGTATGCCCCACAGCAGAAACTGGAGGGCAGGATATTGAAAGTAACTTGCCACATCATCACCCTGAAGTACAGCAACATACAGAGCCCGGAGTCACTGTGAATAGAGACCTCTATAAAATGGCTCACGTTGCCTACCATGCAGGATTGGTCTCAGGACAGAGAGTGAGAGAGGACCTTGAAAGAAGCCATAGGCAGCAAGGGACTATTATGTAGCGCATAGAGGAAGGCTCCCAATCTGGCCTGGCAAAGGGAATTCAACTCGCTTCCAGTCTGCCTGGACTCCACCGTCACCTGTTGCTGGTACCCTGGACTGTGGCCACAAACCACCAGTAAAACAGGTAAAGACACTGCAACCTTGTGTCCTCTGATAGTTTCTGGCACCACACTGTCTTTGCCAAATACACCGAGAGCCCTGGGGACCCAGCTTCACCTGTGGGAAGCCATACAATCCTTGCTGCAGTGCCATCACTCCCCAGAGGACCCCTTTAAGCAGCGTCGGTCACCCTTGACCGAATACCACAGGTGGCATAACTAACATTCTCAATTCTAATAACCCCTTTAAAGACATTTCCCCTAATTTGGACTCCTAAGGCCACGGACTGGGTCACTGCCACTAGCTATCTATATGCTCAGTGGGTTAACAGATAATATGTATGAAACTTAGCCTGGTTCATTTTGCAAAAGGACATTATGATTACGGTTTATTGTATACTAGACTGTGGCCCGATTCTAATGCATCGGGTATTCTAGAATATGCATGTCCCCGTAGTATATGGACAATGATGATTCCAGAATTCGCGGTAGACTGTGCCCGTCGCTGATTGGTCGAGGCAACCTTTATGACATCATCGTCGCCATGGCAACCATTATGACATCTACGTCGATACTGTGCCCGTCGCTGATTGGTAGAGGCCTGGCGGCCTCGACCAATCAGAGACGCGGGATTTCCATTATGACATCATCGTCGCCATGCTGTGCCCGTCGCTGATTGGTCGAGGCCTGGCAATGATGATTCCAGAATTCGCGGCAGACTGTGCCTGTCGCTGATTGGTCGAGGCAACCTTTATGACATCATCGTCACCATGGCAACCATTATGACATCTACGTCGATACTGTGCCCGTCGCTGATTGGTCGAGGCGAATTCGCGGCAGACTGTGCCCGTCGCTGATTGGTCGAGGCAACCTTTATGACATCATCGTCGCCATGCTGTGCCCGTCGCTGATTGGTCGAGGCCGCCAGGCAGGAATATGCATGTCCCCATAGTATATGGACAATGATGATTCTAGAATTCGCGGCAGACTGTGCCCGTCGCTGATTGGTCGAGGCAACCTTTATGACATCATCGTCGCCATGGCAACCATTATGACATCTACGTCGATACTGTGCCTGTCGCTGATTGGTCGAGGCCTCGACCAATCAGAGACGCGGGATTTCCATTATGACATCATCGTCGCCATGCTGTGCCCGTCGCTGATTGGTCGAGGCCTGGCAATGATGATTCCAGAATTCGCAGCAGACTGTGCCTGTCGCTGATTGGTCGAGGCAACCTTTATGACATCATCGTCGCCATGGCAACCATTATGACATCTACGTCGATACTGTGCCCGTCGCTCATTGGTCAAGGCGAATTCGCGGCAGACTGTGCCCATCGCTGATTGGTCGAGGCAACCTTTATGACATCATCGTCGCCATGCTGTGCCCGTCGCTGATTGCTCGAGGCCTGGCGGCCTCGACCAATCAGAGACGTGGGATTTCCAGGACAGACAGACAGACAGATAGACAGACAGACAGACAGACAGAAAAACCCTTAGACAATTATATATATAGATTAAATGCTGGATCTGTGTTGTAGAACAGGGGTATCTTTTTCCTGGTGGCATCTATTTATACTTGCACAGCAGTTTAGTTTTAGCATGTTAACACCTGACTTACCTCACTATTATATACTAATAGCTGGATCTATGTGGTAGTATAGTGGTATTTCCTTGCACTAGTGGCATTTATCTGTATATGCACTGCACTTTAAGCTTGTTAACACCAGATTTGCTAGACCCATTTTTGCAGGCACTAAGGATTTTGTAGTCATTTTTTATGTGCCCGCATTTTTGTAAATAGATTTCTGTTTGGGGTGATTACAAATTTGTACCCGTTTACTTAAATGGGTGTTTTTCAAATGTTCAATTGATTAGACATGGGGCTGCAATCTGGTATATAATATAGCTAACTAAATCTTCAATTTTATCTGATCAGACCTCATACAGCCATACAGTCTTCTAATTAAGAGACTTGCTTCATTGTAGGGCATATTGTTATTTCAAAGCATACATTTACCAACATTTTGGTTATAACTGCTGTAGCTGTCCACCCCAGTTTGTGTGACATGGTGTGAGGCATCTTTTTATAATATTTCTGTTTCTGAACAAAAATTTCTTTTAACTTGTCTTGAAATAAAAAAATAAATAAATTTATCATTGTGTAAACACTTCTTGATCTCTATGCTGTACAACTGCCACATGATCAATATGGTTCTAACTAGTGATGGCTGTCTGATGGCCCTGAAAAAAAATTGTGATTTTCAGGGTCCCTCCTTCATAAATTAAACAAGATATGTCTGAGCAAGTTTCATACACCACAAGGCCTGATGAGGTATTAAAATAATAAAATTACATTCCTGGTAAATGTTGTTTTCACCATTGAAAGAAATGGATATGTGCAAAATAGCTGAAAAACACTGGATGTGAACATAGCCCAAGACGTGGAAGAGCTTTTTTTTAATTTATTTTGTCTTATATACAAGTCATTATCCTAGAAATAATGTTTCTTAACATTTTTTCAGTAAAATTCGTTTTATCTTCGATTTTATATGTTTTATTGTCAGTTCATAAAAGTGGCGTAATACTCTGACAGCATTGTTCCCAGCAGCGACCTGGGATTCAGAGATGCTCCGGGGGTCTTCCCTATGCCGTTCCCATGCCATTTCAGTACTATTTCCATAAATTTAAGATCTCTGTGGGCGTGGGGGGACCGCTGGAAAAATGCCTGAATTTCTAATTGACTTCCATTATACTCGACGCGGGATGAGCACCTGAGCATTATGATTTACTCGACTCGAGTAATGGGCATTTTAGTGCTCACTCATCACTACCAATCAGCCATGTATAATGCAATTCAGTTAAATAAATGCTTTAAAACACATTTAGAATGTCACTGTTTCCTATGCTAATGCAGGTTTTGGCTAGTCGATGGGGTATTAGTTGCCCCAGAATAGTCAGTCCTCATAATTTGCACAAGTTGGCCTCATCACCAGCGAATACAAATCTAGAGCATGCGTGCCGCTCATTTCAGCAGCTTCAATGCTTGGTTGGAGGGCATGGGGGACCTGACAGGTTCCCTTTAAACTTGTTATATCAGATTGTGAACTTTTTTTGGTTTTTGCAGTGTTGAATCATTCCTGGAGCATCCCTATCGTAGAGCTTTTAGCCTACAGAGAAACGGACCATTTCTCCATAAACCCAAACCCTTCCTTCCTGCTTAAATTTTGAAGCCACTTATTTATCTCCCTAAGCTCCTGCTGTCTTTCTAGCTATGCTCATGGCACTGGTGGTCTTTCTGAAAACACCACCTTGAAGGTCCTGAACTTCAGCTTCTCTCCCTGTTCCCTGTAATAATTTTTAGGAACCTTCCACCTCCATCTAACTTTGTCATTGGTACCAATGTGTACCTTGACTGCAGGATTTTTTCCGGTCCCACCCATCAGTCTGTTTATGCGATCTGCAATGTGCCGAACCCATGCTCCCAGCATTCACAGTCTCGGTGATCCCATTTGTCCACCTAAATATAGAATCCCCTATCAAAAAACATCTGTCTGGCCTTTGCTGCACTCCTACTTACCTGCTTCACACAGCAGTCATTTTCCTGGTTGCTAGAAAAAACTTCATGATGTAGTGATCCTAGTCCTGGGCCTAGGAATAACGTCTTGATGTAGTGATCCTGGTACTGGGTTTGAATTCACACTATCAGCCAAACAGGCATATTTACGAGGTTGTGCCAGGTCAGGACTGAGCTCCCTGACACTTTTCCCCCTACCACTTCTTCTAACTGTTACCCAACTACCTACTTAGTAATGAATTTTTCCACCTCCGCCTTCCTCCATATCACTGGCCCCAGCGAAAGCATGCTCAGTGAGCTCTAAACTCCTCTCCAGGTTTGCAATGCTCCTAAGGTTTGCAGCTGTATATTTAGATCCAATAATTGGGTTCTAAATGTGCAATGCACTGGCATCGAGTGCAAATACATTCACCCTCAAATGGATGTTCAAGGCTTGCATACACCCCACAAGATGCACACCTGGTAGCATTAACCTTTCAGAATAAATTAAATGGGGATAAACAGTACACATACAAGCAGATAAACAATGAAAAGTTAGTAAGGAAAACACCAAGTATGCACTTGTGTTAAAACATGATCTTGTGCTTAACTATGCACTTATCTTCAGTCGCCGCTCTACTTAGCAGCCCTTTCTTGGAATCACTGGAACTTTTGTGCACCAACCAGCCAGGAATGTGTGCAGCTACTAACAAACACTTAACCCCTTAATGAACGCCAATACATCTTTTAACTGACCTGAGATATAAGGGAATAGCATCCCCATACAGATGACAATCCAGCAGCTGTCGGCTGTACACTATAGCTGACAACTTGCTGTATCAGCCACGATCAGTGTTTGCACCATCCATATCTGTTTAACCCCTTAGATACTGCTGTCAATAGTGACTACATCATTATAAATGGTTAACAGAGCGTGGGGGCTTCCTCTTTATCCAAACTGGTGCCCTCAGATCATGATTGTGTGGTCCTGATGTTTGCCATGGCAATTCATGACCAAATAGCGGCCTTAGAGTCTGATGGCTATAGTAATCTGTTCAGAAGTTAGCAGCATTTAGGTGGTAAAAATACACATTTTCATTTCATTGCCACTTTGCATTAATTCCTGAAAAGCATCTATAGGGTTAATAAACTACCTGACTGCAGTTTTCAATATGTCAGGGGGTGCTGTTTTTAAAATGGTATAAATTTTGGGGGTTTCCCAATATATGGGACCCCTAAAGTCACTTCAAACATGGATACGTCCCTAAGAAAGTAAATTTTGCAAATTTCCTTGAAAAAAATGAAAAACTACTGCTACATTTTTAAAACTCCTAAAATGCTAACAAAATAAAATAACATTTTACAAATGGTGCTGATGTAAAGCAGACATGAGGGAAATGTTATTTATTAATGTTTTGCTGTGATATGACTTTCTGGATTAAAGAGATAATCATTCAAAGTGTGAAAATTGCTATTTTTTTTTACATTTTTCTAAAATGTCTGATATTTTTTTACAAATAAACACAAAACATATCAACCTAAATTTACCATTGTCATAAAGTACAATGTGTCACGAAAAAACAATCTCAAAATCACTGGGATTTGTTGAAGCGTTCCAGAGTTAATACCACATAAAGTGACACTGGTCAGATTTCAAAAATTTGGCTCTGTCACTAAGGGGTTAAATACCAAGATCCATTTTTTAACCAAATAAAAACAAGCTTTAACAACAGCACAAATAAACAATGTCCCAAACAAATACAGCAAATACAGTTATCACAAACTATGATATTGTGTTTAACTATGCACTTTAATGCAGCCCCTGCTCTGCTCAGCAGTCCTTGTGGAACATGTGCATAACAACAGGGTTTGTTTGTTAGTTTGTTTACCATTTATTTTCAAGCATTAGAAATAATAATTAAGCAATGTGAAAAAAAAATTATACTGTCAGATAAATTGATTATCGTGAACATTAATCTACGATATAGGATAGGAAGTTGATTCAATCTCATTTGAGTTCATGTTCATATAGAATACACAATGAGGAAATTAATGTGATGATCTCCTATGTTATTGTTTGTGTGCCCCCTTCTCTCATTCACTTTACATTATTAGAGTCAGTCCATCCCTTCTTTATAAGTGGGATGTGCTTCTGACAAACAATAATTCTTATAAAAAAAAAAGCTATGGATATTTTATTATTTTTTGACTGTATTTTATCCAGGTTTACAACTGGCAATGATCATGAATGAGCAGTCATGCAAGCAATCATTTGGGCCATCAAAGTCCTATGTAAAAAAAGATTCCTAAAATAATACATAAAAACTAAGTCAGAAAATTAGTTATGATTATCTATGAAGCTGGAAAAAAATGTCATTGTCAGCAATCAAATAAATGGATATTAATTCTAATTGTGACATTCACATCTGCAGAAGGAAATGCTTCCATTACTCATATGTATGACAATATACCAGAGTCCAAAAAAGGCCGCACTACCTCTAATGTTAGAGTTACTGATTATCGTGGGATAAACAAAACCAGCTGGGTATCTGAAACGAACATGGAGGTGCTAGCGTGGATATAAAGTTCATAATGAAATAACTAACAGCAGAAGAAACGCTACAGCACTCACCATACTTGCAGTTCAAGTTTTCTTTATTAGATCGCACATAACGGCATCTTCACGGCACGGGGGTGTGGGAGAGTGCAAGAATATAACAGACGAGACAACGGCCGTTTCGCGCTAAGATAGAGCGCTTCTACGGGTCTGCCTGGGAGGAAGTGATGCCGCAATAAGAAGGTAAGTAATTAAAACGCTCCTCCTGCGTCAACTTCCAATCAGGCATAAAAGTGCAAAGTGCTACTAAAAACATTTAAAAACAAGCATCAAAAGTACATAACTCAGGAATACAAACTATACAAACATATATTTTCAAGAAAAGAAAGGAAAAAGTAATCCTAAAGGAGAATCACAGCGAAAAAAATGAATGATTATAACAATGGTGAATTGCGGCTTTTATATATAACATCAATGCAGTCAAATTGGATTGTCACGGGACCTGCAAAACGAAAAACCATTTAAAAGTTAATTAATTAATTAGATCCATTTACATGCAAGACCTAATAGGTGCTGCTGACAAAGTACCAGGATAGTATCCGAGACAGCGACATTATCATGATCTAAATCTACAGGAAAACGGACATGTCTACTCTATCATTCATACCAGCTGGGCCGGTGGCTCGCGTTCGCAAAATCCATTTAGTCTCCTGTCGTAGCAATATTTTATGGAGGTCACCTCCCTGTGTGGGGAGAGAAATTCTCTCAATCCCCGCAAAGGTCAAAACATCGGGGTTCCCTCCATGAGTTTCTCTAATGTGATCGATCAGTCTAGGAACCCCTTTTCCCGAAAGAATCGAATTGGAGTGTTCTCTGAACCGTACGTACAATCTGCGAATGGTTTTGCCAATGTAAAACCTTTTGCACGGACAGAACACCACGTAAACTACATACTCCGTTTTACAAGAGATGAATTGTCGGACAGTATGCGTAACGGGACCAATATTCAATGTTTGCCCAGTTATATGAAAGCGACAATAATTGCAATGGCCACATCGGTGATTCCCTTTCGGGATACTCCGTTCTAACCACGTAGTTCTATCTTTAGTCACCCGATTGTGTATTAACATATCTCTGATACGAGTCCCTCGTCTATTAGATATTAAGGGGCCACCTCCCGTTTTGCCTACCAGTTCCCTATCTCTCTCCAGTATGTGTCAGTGCTTTCGAATAGTTGATCTAATTTCCTGGTCTAGCGGACCGTATTGAAAGCAAAAAGTAAATTGCTGATCAGACGTGTCATGCCTACTTACTCTTATGCCCTGTGACGTAGTTTCTACCCGGTTAACTGCAGACTCTAGTACTTCATCAGGATAGCCTCTATCACGAAGCCTGGACAAAAGCTCTTCAGACTGCCGTTTAAAACCTTCATGTGTATTGTTGGTACGTCGTGTTCTCAACAATTGGCTGTATGGTAGCGACCTTTTTGTGTGATTGGGGTGAAAGCTATTGTAATGTAGAATAGAATTTACTGCGGTAGGTTTTCGGAATATTGACGTACACAGCCTATCCCCTGTCACCTCCACATAGACGTCCAGAAATTCTAAACTTGTGCCCCCAAATTTATGGGTGAAGGACATACCCATTTGATTGTCACAATTAAGATAATCTACAAATGAATTAAACTCAACTTCGGTGCCGTCCCACACCATGAACAAATCATAAACGTCTCTTACAAAAAGTTTTATATGTCTCAAAAACCTGTTTTTCTGCGAATAGATATAGTCTTCTTCGAAGACGGCCATGTACAGGTTAGCGAATGTACATGCAGCCGGGGTCCCCATGGCAGTCCCAGTGGTCTGCCTGTACCAAACATCAAGGAAGGTGAAGGCATTATGGCTTAATATAAAATCCAAGCCTCCACACACAAAATCAGTATACTCCTGACTATTATTGGTGGTCCTCAATATGCGTCCAATAGTATCCACACCCAATCTCTGGGGGATATTAGTGTACACATCAATGGAGGCCATGGAGAACCCTGGCTGCCATTCAAAGCCCTGCACCTGGCTCAGAAATGAATTGGTGTCCTTGATGTAGGACGGCACGTCAGAGAGAAGGGGACGTAGGAGCCAGTCGATGTACTGGGATAAAGGCTCTGTTAAAGAGCCAATGCCGGACACGATTGGTCTCCCAGGAGGAGCAATCACGGATTTATGGATCTTAGGGAGATAATACCAATGGGGTTTGGTAGGAAATTCGGGAATTAATTTTTCTGCTTTCCTTTGTGGAATCACCCCATTTTCTACTGCTCTTCGGAGAAAAGTGCATAATTCACCTTTATATTTGGAGGTCGGATCACCCTGCAATCTCACGTAGATTGACGTATCTAACAACTGCCGATTGGCTTCAGCCAGGTATGCTTCCTTCGGCAGAAGAACGGTTTTTCCCCCTTTATCAGCGGGGCGGATAATTACATCAGTCCAGCTAGTTATTTCTTTTAAGGCCCTGGTCTCCTCATTTGTTAAGTTGGGGGGGGGGCTTTTTTATAAACTAAAGCCTCCATGTCTTTTAGAACGAGGGTTTCAAATAAATCAATTATGTTACCCGGGGAAATGGGGGGCATATATGAAGAAGGCACTCCACCCAAAAAGGGGGGGATTTTGCTATTATTGGGCACCGGGGTATTGCTGTCCAGTTCTGGGTAATTGAGACTAAGTAGGGATCTAGCATCATCATATAAATCTGCAAGCACTTCATTTTGTGTATTGGCCATAAAACCTAGAGGTCCCATCTTACAAGGGCGTTCTCCTTCTAAGCTGCTGGATTCCGTGGTGCTGGAACGAAAAAACTTATACAGATGCATTTTTCTTGTAGCTTTAAACATATCTATTTGAAAGGAAACAAAATCAAAGCTGTCAGGTACACAATAGTTCAAACCCTTAGAGAGTAAAGACAATTGAGCTGAGTTCAACACCCGGTGAGTTAAGTTCGCCACACAATCATCAGGAGAAGCTTTTAATATCGTTCCTGCCTCCACGAGACAAACTTTCTCTTGCGCCGCCATTCGGGGCCGGTGTTTCCGTTTGCCCCTCCGTGTTTTCCTCCTAAAAGGATCGGTGCGGTGGCTTGAACCTCGAGGGGAGTCTCTCCTGAGGAGTCCATATTAACGGACAGGCTCTCACTCAGGCTAGAGTCAGATTCAGTTGTCAAATAGTCTCTACTATTTGGTTGATGAGATTTTTTCTTTTTATTAAAGCTCCGCTTCCGTTGCCTGAATTTACCCCCTTGGGTGTGCATCACAAAATTTTCTTTATATCCTTTATTCCAAGAGAAAATATTGTTAGAGTCATAGTCATTTTTATCCCGCAGAAATTTGTCTCTTTTCCTTTGTTTCGTCTCTGCTTTCGTCTCATTTGAGTTCATGTTCATATAGAATACACAATGAGGAAATTAATGTGATGATCTCCTATGTTATTGTTTGTGTGCCCCCTTCTCTCATTCACTTTACATTATTAGAGTCAGTCCATCCCTTCTTTATAAGTGGGGATGTGCTTCTGACAAACAATAATTCTTATAAAAAAAAAAGCTATGGATATTTTATTATTTTTTGACTGTATTTTATCCAGGTTTACAACTGGCAATGATCATGAATGAGCAGTCATGCAAGCAATCATTTGGGCCATCAAAGTCCTATGTAAAAAAAGATTCCTAAAATAATACATAAAAACTAAGTCAGAAAATTAGTTATGATTATCTATGAAGCTGGAAAAAAATGTCATTGTCAGCAATCAAATAAATGGATATTAATTCTAAGTGTGGTGACATTCACATCTGCAGAAGGAAATGCTTCCATTACTCATATGTATGACATTTGCTACCAGGAAACAATTATGTGCCTTATGTGACAGGAAGGAGCTTCCTCCCTGCCCGATGCTCAGATCATGAGAAAGGAAATCTGAGCAAATTTTCAGCCATGATTTAGCAAATTATTGATTACTTGTTTGTGATTTGAAAAATTGTGGTGTAAACTATCATTGGGCAGCACGGTGGCTCAGTGGATAGCACAGCAGCCTTGCAGCGCTGGAGTCCTGGGTTCAAGCCCCACTCAGGACAACATCTGCAAAGAGTTTGTATGTTCTCTCTGTGTTTGCGTGGGTTTCCTCCGGGTACTCCGGTTTCCTCCCACATTCCAAAGACATACTGATAGGGAATTTAGATTGTGAGCCCCAACGGGGACAGCGACAATAATGTGTGCAAACTGTAAAGCGCTGCAGAATATGTTAGCGCTATATAAAAATAAAGATTATTATTATTGACTAGAGATGAGCGAATCATTTTACAGGCCTTAGATTCATCAGCTAGGTCAGTAATCTGTGACCGCTGAATGGGGGGCCTGCCAGTCTCCTTACCACCAAGCTTCCAGGCTCTTCTTTTAATTATCCGGCCTATTAAGTAAAAAGCTGGGAATTCCAGGAGGTAAGGAAATTTGCAGGTTTCCTGTCCAGCGGTCACAAATTACTGACCTGAACAATTGTACTGAGTCTTGCCAATCAGTTTTCATCTCTATATTATTGACCTTAAAAAATTATTGTCAGAATTATGCGTTTCAGACGTTGAATTGAAAGAAGAAATTGCTTGAAATAATTGACATATCCTTCCTTGCCTTCAATAATGTAAATAATTTCTTTCACATTTTTCTATTATTCAATTAAAGTCTCAGAGGTAATAAAATTGAGTAGACTATGTCAGAGGAGAATCTACGAGAAAAATAAACTGCGCATTCTTAATTCATTATTTTACAAGATTCTATCATTTTGACTGTAGGGAACGTTGTAGCATATCCAAGAGACCCCATTAATAGAACACAAGTAGAGCTCATTTTCATTAAAAATCCGGCATCTGTGCTACTCTCTTCTGGGCATTGCCTCAGTACTACAAACAATCAAATGCAGGCACATTATACATCTGCCATTTTTATCATCTAAACTGCCTTGAGTAAGAACAATACATTTATTTTTTATAATGAATAGAAAGCATCTGAATGTCAACCAGTCAACACAAGATTATTTTTTGATTTGCTGGAGCTCAGTTGTGAGACATAACATTTTTAGCAGACACTACCGGTGAATTATTGAAGCTCTTGTCATTTAGGAAATGGATCACATCACTGGGGTAATTAGCACCCTGCCAGTAGTGCCTATCACAGTTAATGTGTCATAAGACAACACAGCGTTGAACTATTTTTCTCTGAGATCGCTGTCTTTGTTTACAGCCAATTTGGAAGGTTTAAATTATACCCCGGTACCAAGAGACAGCAGGCAAGAGGTGGAAGGGCAGAAATGCATATATTGAACAGTCTGAAAATATATTTACACAAAAACTTTGGCTTTGAAATAGAAACCCTGTCTAGGGGATCCTAAATTAAGAGTAATGCCTATCTTTTAATTACAGCTATTGTTTGAAAATGTTTTTTTCCGTTAGTAAGTTACACATAATAGATTGTATCTGAGATAAGTCCGCAATAGCTGCAATGCTACGTCTTCCCAGGATTATTAGCAATGAAATTGGAAAGAAAATGAAAGCAATTGAATGTTTCATTTAACCATTTTTTTGCAAGATAATAGGATGACAAGCTGAGAAATGTGAGCTGCTTCTGCATCTCACAATCAGACTACCATTGGAATGGCGCCACTTATTGGGACCAAGAAGTACAGATATAGCTATTGATTTTCTGTTCAGGTCCAGACAGTAGTCATTTTTCTTCATTCTTATCACATTTTAAATACTACCGTGACTGACTACTGCTGCTTGGATTTAGAGTTATCTAATAGCTCTGTTCGTCTAACATTCACTTTTTGATTTCACATAAAAAAACAATAATAAAAATTGATAGTAAAAATGGAATTCTTTACAATGATTCATCTACTTTATTTACTCATATATACTTTACACATTTCTAATTCAAAGAGAATCCAACATCACCACCTGATTCTCTAGAGCATGTTGACTGTATATAGGATGTTATATGCAGCAGAGAATATCAATATGTATATAGAAAGCAAGGTGTGGACAAAATGTTGTAGAATATATGACAGATAGTAGAACTGAGACATTTTAAAATGTAAGAGTAAGACAAAAATTGGGAGTTGTAAACGCTAGGATAAGGTGGCTCCCGAAATATGTAACTTTCTCTATGGGACTAAATGTGACAATGAAAAGACCTTGAGCTGAGTGACCATTAACAAACACAAGATATAAAGCAAACATTGTGCATTAAAAATACAAATTTTAACACTTACCTGGTGCATAAAAAAATATACCATTTGCACCAAAATTCATGTAAACATAGTCTACATTGTCAAGTTTGATGCATATTATGGGAATATGTATGTGCTGCATACAGTGGGAGAAATAAGTATTTGATCCCTTGCTGATTTTGTAATTTGCCCACTGACAAAGACATGAACAGTCTATAATTTTAAGGGTAGGTTAATTTTAACATTGAGAGATAGAATATCAAAAATAAAATCCAGAAAATCACATTGTATAAATTATACAAGTGCAGTGAAATTGCAAAAAAGGTGCAATTCCGCAACTGTTTTTTGGATTTTTTTTACCATGGTCACCAAATGCAAAAGCTGACCTGTCATTAAGATTCTCCATGTCATTACGAGTTCATAAACACCAAACATGTATAAGTTCCTTTTGATTTAAGTGGTGAAAAACAATCCAAAGTCCGCAAAAAAAATTGTGCAATTTTCCAAGACCCGTAGCGTCTCCATTTTTCGTAATCTCGGGTTAATTGAGGGCTTATTTTTTGCAAGCTGAGCTTATGTTTTTAATGCTCCAATTTTCATGTGGATGTGATCTTTTGATTGTCCGTTATTGCATTTTAATGCAATGTTATGGCGACAAAAAAATAATAAATTCTGGCGCTTTGACTTTTTTTTTCGCTACGCCGTTTACCGAACAGATTAATTCTTTTTATAGCTTGATAGATTGGGCGATTCTGAACGTGACAATACCAAATATGTGTACATTTAATTTTTTATTTTGAATTAGGCAAAAGGGGGGTGATTTGAACTTTTATATTTTTTTGTTTTTTTTAATATTTTTAAAAATATTTGATTTACTTTTGGCATGCTTCAATAGTCTCCATGGGAGACTAGAAGGAGCCATAACCTGATAGGCTCTGCTACATAGAGGTGATGATCAGATCATCTGTATTTAGCAGAATTGCTGACTTGCAATGAACGCCGGCCACCAGCAGTGACAACCATAGAGGTCTGCTGGAGACCTCTGGTTGTCATGCCAACCCATCGGTGATCCGCAGTGAAGGTGTCAACGATGGGTGGGATTTCTGGTGTGCTTACCAAGTGGATCGCGATTCCACCCATGGCTGTCAAAGGCACATGAGATGTGCCAGGAAATATGTGGGCTCAGCGCTGGAACCCACATCAAGGGGGAGACACAACATGTGCAGTACATGTACGGTGCATGTCATGAAGGGGTTAAACCGACAACTTTAAAAACATGAAGCTCAATAGACTTAACATATGAACAGCAAGAAGTTTTTACATAAAAATACATATGTTCATTCTTTTTCTAGCAAGATTTCGAGTGGACCCAATTGAAAAAGAAGTAATTTGCACATACCCTAAGACCCCGATTCATGAAATCAATATTAACAGAATTCTGGCATAAATTGCTCTGAAAAGTCACAAAATTTGGTGAAACTCATAGTTGGACCAAAATTTAGAGATGTTTTACTAAGCAGGGGCATGATTAAGGTGCAGCGGTGGGATGACACTAGAGCTTGTCTTATTCATGATGAGCTGTGGTTTTAATTATGCCACAAATCTTACACAAGTCAGGGACTGGTATAGCAAGTCAGGCATCGTGCAGGTCTTTATGAATCAGGTGCATCTTACTCCAGCATACGTCTCGTCAACAATGGGGAGAAAATCAATGGTCTTGATGAATCGGAGCCTAAGTTTATGAATCAAGAGTTTTGCCCAGCGCATTCAACAATTACATACATCAAATTTGTTTTCCGCATGTATAGTTATAATTCAGAACTGGACTTAATTTTTTAATGCAACGTACATTTATACAGCTGTCCCAATTATAAAAAAAAATGTAAATTTATAATGATGGCTTAAGGGTACTTAAAAATATATCTTTGTTCTTGATCAAGCAACATGCTGCTATTTCTTGCCATTATAAAAGAAGTTCCATAAATAGAATATAATCATTCTGCAATTTAATATATTGGTGTTATACTCACTACTAGCTCCAGAAATATTACATTACATAACTATGGCATAAATAGTTTTCCCAAAGACAAATGTATTTATTTTAAGTTACAGCAGCTTGGGGTAGATCTGAATATTTATAGCTTAATAACAGGTAATTTAAATATTTGTTGTTTGCAGATTGCACATATTCAGCCCTTTTGTAAGTACATCTCACAAAATTAGAATATCATCAAAAAGTTAATTTATTTCAGTTCTTCAATACAAAAAGTGAAACTCATATATTAGATAGATTCATTACAAACAGAGTGATCTCTTTCAAGTGTTTATTTCTGTTAATGTTGATGATTATGGCTTACAGCTAATGAAAACCCTAAAGTCATTATCTCAGTAAATTAGAATACTTTATAACACCAGCTTGAAAAAATTATCTTAACATCCAAAATATTCACCTAATGAAATGTATGTAATGCAGTCAATACTTGGTCGGAGCTCGTTTTGCACCAATTACTGCATCGATGCGGCATGGCATGGAGGCGATAAGCCTGTGGAACTGCTGAGGTGTTATGGAGGCCCAGGTTGCTTTGATAGCAGCCTTCAGCTCATCTGCATTGTTGGGTTTGGTGTCTCTCATCTTCCTCTTGACAAAACCTCATAGATTCTCTATGGGGATAAGGTCAGATGAGTTTGCCAATCAAGCACAGTGATACTTTTGGCATATGAGTGCTCATACTGACCTGGAGAATTATATTGCCTGGTCAGTTTTAACATTTAGAGAGCATTGTAAATACAAAACCCAATAAACAATTGTAGAATTGAACTTTTCTGCAATTTCAACACACATAGATTTTTTTTCCCGTTTTACAGTGCATCAAATGATAAAATGTATGTCATTCAAAATTACAATTCATTACACGCCATCCCATCAAAAAACAAGCCCTCACATGGCTATGGAGATGGAAAAATAAAAAATAAAAATGTTATGGTTCTTGGAAAAGGAGGAGGAAAAAACTATAGTGCATAAATGGAAAATCTCAAGGTCATGAAGGGGTTTACAGTGTATAATCTTTCTCTATATCTTTAAATCTCAAGGCAGACACATCTCTAATATGTGCCTGTGTAAGGGGATTGAAAAATATTGCTGCTTTACCTTTCCTCCTTAATATATCCCGTTACCGTATGTTCTAATGTAATATAAGTTAGTGTATTTGTTATATTGTGGTACTGCTACATGATTATGTGTATTACCACTTATAAATCATGGTACTGCTACACTAATAGTTGTATTACCATTTCCTGTCAAATGTATGTATATTCTGATATGCTCTTGTACACTGTAATGCATATATGTTGTACTCATGATAGGGAAAGTGTAGTGTTCATGTATGGCCACTAGATAGGGGGCATTATATTGTACAGAGCTCTCACCTAGTGCCTAGGACAGTAAATAGTTAATTGTTCGAGGGGCTGCTGCTTGGTAAACCAGTGATAGTCTTAGAATAGGTTAGTGGGCTAAGGACGCCCGAACTGTCCACACAGGCTATAGGCCCAGGATGGTCTCAGCAGTCACGCAACATGAAGAGAATTGCACCTCAGCCATCCACAGCTACAGTACGGATAATCAGCAGGTTATAACAGTTTGAACACTCAGAATGTGGCAACTCATGATCTGGGAAAAAACCCTTAGAACCGGTGCGAAAAGGTTAAGGGTCCCCATGGAAGCTGTGAGTATGAACAGTAAAGATGTGGTACAAAGGCAGAAGGCAGAACAGAAGGTCAGTAGTATTTTTCAGTGGCTTTATACTCCGGAGATTAATTATCTCGTGTCTGGGGCGAAGCAGACCGAGGGAAGCAATCCCGTAGGAGAGCTGCATAGAGAAAATACTGAGAGCCCATCAGTGATGGTCCGACCTGGGACAGCGCTTTGTGATCACAAGAGAAGTATAGGGAAAGAGAAGGAATATTGTTTTGTGGAACCCGTTGTCAAGAATGTGAAGTCTTTGGATGTGCTGTGTAATGGAACCAGTAAAGATGTTACTGTTGAAGTTTATTTGGATTGTGTCTCTGTTTTTCCTAACTCACCTGGAAAGGATCTCCCAGAAAAGGGAGTCTGAAGGAGCTGGACCTGAAGGTACAGGTATGCTGACAAATAGAGAATATGTTTCTGGTGGAAAGGCCAGGGCACTGATGTACCAGAGTGTTTGGCCACGACTACAGCCCTGGGTCTGAATCTTACACCTGTACAAAATGTCTGGAAATAGTTAACTATGGTTAAAATCCATATGTGAGTGCAACACCTATGTAACTTGGTTCAGCTAACACTGCTTTTAGAGCTAGGTGGCACGGCACTCACACGATGATTGCCGTGGGGCAACATACAGTACAAACCAAAAGTTTGGACACACCTTCTCATTTAAAGATTTTTCTGTATGTTCATGACTATGAAAATTGTACATTCACACTGAAGGCATCAAAACTATGAATTAACAGATGTGGAATTATAGTAAAGAAAAAACAGACTAGGTCCTATATATGGGGATCACCACAATACGAATCTGGCATAAATGTGAACACAGCTTTATTAAGTAACAAAAAAAGTGACATAAACACTTACGATTAAAAACATTTAAAAAGCATTTTTATGCTATACACAACAGCCCCTAATACGGCAGTAACCCACATAGGACTCAACAATATGACCTTATAGATAATATATTCTCACAAAAATCACCCTGGCCATACTATAATGCATATAAGCCATAATACCACGGCACTCCCCTGGAAACTATACAGTAGTACAGAATATTGATAACAAATAAAAAAGATGTACATATAACAATGGCAAAGTATGAAGATGGTACCAGCACTTAAATCCCTGCACCCTAGGTCCAAAATAAAGGACCACACTGCACAACCTGCCTAGTAGTAAAAAACAGATGTAAATATGGACGAATAACAGGGACTATTAGCGAGCAGAGCAGTCACTTGTGATTTGTGACCCACAATCCGCCATACAAAATACTGAGAGAGTAACACAATGAAAATATAGAGGCCACATGTGAGAGAGAGGCAATAACTGTATAATACCCAAAAGCATGTCCTGCCTAAGCCTGTTAAACCTCTCATGCGAGTCCTAACGTGGGCTAGTTAGGACTCGCATGAGAGGTTTAACAGGCTTAGGCAGGACATGCTTTTGGGTATTATACAGTGAAATCAGGCAGGTAGATTTCAGAATCAGGCAGGGATCCTTACCAGGCACCTACAACAATGTGGATACAATCATAAATACATACGGAAGGGGTATAGAAGAGCCAATAGCACACAGAGATGTTAATTATTGGCAAAGAGGGAGAAGTTACATAAACAAGAAGAACCAATTAGACTGATCACGACATTCAACTCTAGATGGACCAATATAATGGACATTTTGCGGAAATATTGGTCCATTTTGCGAGCAGATGAAGATCTGAGCAGGTACTTACCCGAGAATCCCTCTGTGACCTGAAGATGTTCAAAGAACTTGAGGGACCTATTGACACGCTGTTATGACCCCAATGGCGAGGGTCTCAGAGAAACAAGTAAGTCCGCGACGTACAAAAATCCAGCTCATAGGGCAGTGGTAACTGGGTTGACCATATATCTACTCCTAACGCCAACACTAGAAGTAGCCGGGGAACATGCCTACGTTGGTCGCTAGATGTCTCGCGCCAGCCGGAGGACTAACTACCCCTAGAAGAGGAAAACAAAGACCTCTCTTGCCTCCAGAGAATAGACCCCAAAAGTAGGATACAAGCCCCCCACAAATAATAACGGTGAGGTAAGAGGAAATGACAAACACAGAGATGAACTAGGTTTAGCAAAGAGAGGCCCACTTACTAATAGCAGAATGTAGTAAGATAACTTATATGGTCAACGAAAACCCTAACAAAAATCCACACTGGAGATTCAAGAACCCCCGAACCGTCTAACGGCCCGGGGGGAGAACTCCAGCCTCCCTAGAGCTTCCAGCAAGGTTAGGATACAGATTATGTACAAGCTGGACAAAAATGCAAACAAAACAAATAGCAAAAAGCAAGAAAGCAGACTTAGCTTAATTTAGCAGGAACCAGGATCAGTAGACAAGAGCACAACAGATTAGCTCTGATTACAACGTTGCCAGGCATTGAACTGAAGGTCCAGGGAGCTTATATAGCAACACCCCTGACCTAACGACCCAGGTGAGCATACAAGGGATAGCAGACATTCCCAGAGTCAAATCACTAGTAACCACTAGAGGGAGCCAAAAAGATAAATTCACAACAGTACCCCCCCCTTAGTGAGGGGTCACCGAACCCTCACCAAGACCACCAGGGCGATCAGGATGAGCGGTGTGAAAGGCACAAACCAAATCGGCCGCATGCACATCAGAGGCGACCACCCAGGAATTATCCTCCTGACCATAGCCCTTCCACTTGACCAGGTACTGAAGCCTCCGCCTGGAGAGACGAGAATCTAAGATCTTCTCCACCACGTACTCCAACTCGCCCTCAACCAACACCGGAGCAGGAGGCTCAGCAGAAGGAACCACAGGCACAACGTACCGCCGCAACAAGGACCTATGAAATACGTTGTGAATGGCAAACGACACCGGAAGATCCAGGCGAAAGGATACAGGATTAATGATTTCCAATATCTTGTAAGGACCAATGAAGCGAGGCTTAAATTTGGGAGAGGAGACCTTCATAGGAACAAATCGAGAAGACAGCCATACCAAATCCCCAACGCGAAGTCGGGGACCCACACCGCGGCGGCGGTTGGCAAAACGCTGAGCCTTCTCCTGTGACAACTTCAAGTTGTCCACCACATGACTCCAGATCCGCTGCAACCTATCCACCACGGAATCCACCCCAGGACAGTCAGAAGGCTCCACATGTCCCGAGGAAAAACGAGGATGGAAACCAGAGTTGCAGAAAAATGGCGAAACCAAGGTGGCGGAACTAGCCCGATTATTAAGGGCAAATTCAGCCAACGGCAAGAAGGTCACCCAATCATCCTGATCAGAAGAGACAAAACACCTCAAATAAGCCTCCAGAGTCTGATTAGTTCGCTCCGTTTGTCCGTTAGTCTGGGGATGGAAAGCAGATGAAAACGACAACTCAATGCCCATCCTACCACAAAAGGATCGCCAGAACCTGGAAACAAACTGGGATCCTCTGTCCGACACAATATTCTCAGGAATGCCGTGCAAACGAACCACGTTCTGGAAGAACACAGGAACCAGATCAGAAGAGGAGGGCAGCTTAGGCAAAGGAACCAAATGGACCATCTTGGAGAAACGATCACATATCACCCAGATGACAGACATGCCCTGAGACACCGGAAGATCAGAAATGAAATCCATAGAGATGTGTGTCCAAGGTCTCTTCGGGACAGGCAAGGGCAAGAGCAACCCGCTGGCACGAGAGCAGCAAGGCTTAGCTCGGGCACAAGTACCACAGGACTGCACAAATGACCGCACATCCCTTGACAAGGAAGGCCACCAAAAGGACCTGGCCACCAGATCTCTGGTGCCAAAAATTCCCGGGTGCCCTGCCAACACCGAGGAATGAACCTCGGAAATGACTCTGCTGGTCCATCTAGCAGGCACAAACAATCTGTCAGGTGGACAAGAGTCAGGCCTACCAGCCTGAAATCTCTGCAACACACGTCGCAGATCTGGAGAAATAGCAGACACGATAACTCCTTCCTTAAGAATACCCACAGGTTCAGCGACTCCAGGAGCATCAGGCACAAAGCTCCTAGACAGAGCATCGGCCTTCACATTCTTAGAACCTGGTAAATACGAGACCACAAAGTCAAAACGGGAGAAAAACAATGACCAGCGGGCCTGTCTAGGATTCAGGCGTTTAGCAGACTCGAGATACATCAGATTTTTGTGATCAGTCAAGACCACCACACGATGCTTAGCACCCTCGAGCCAATGACGCCACTCCTCAAATGCCCACTTCATGGCCAACAACTCCCGATTGCCCACATCATAATTTCCCTCTGCCGGCGAAAACTTCCTAGAGAAAAAGGCACAAGGTCTCATAGTAGAGCAACCAGGGCCTCTCTGCGACAAAACGTCCCCTGCCCCAATCTCCGAAGCATCCACCTCAACCTGAAAGGGAAGTGAGACGTCAGGCTGGCACAAAACAGGCACCGAAGTAAACCGGCGTTTCAACTCCTGGAAAGCCTCCACGGCAGCAGGAGCCCAGTTAGCTACATCAGAGCCTTTCTTGGTCATATCCGTCAGCGGTTTAACAACGCTAGAGAAATTTGCGATAAAACGACGGTAGAAGTTAGCAAAACCCAAGAACTTCTGAAGACTCTTAACTGACGAGGGTTGAGTCCAATCATGAATAGCTCGGACCTTGACTGGATCCATCTCCACAGCAGAAGGGGAAAAAAATGAACCCCAAAAAGGGAACCTTCTGTACACCAAAGAGACACTTTGAGCCTTTTACAAACAAAGAATTTTCACGCAGAATCTCAAAAACCATCCTGACCTGCTCCACATGCGAGTCCCAATCATCAGAAAAAACCAGAATATCATCCAGATAAACAATCAAAAATTTATCCAGATACTTCCGGAAAATGTCATGCATGAAGGACTGAAAAACTGAAGGTGCATTAGAGAGCCCAAATGGCATCACCAAGTACTCAAAATGACCTTCGGGCGTATTGAATGCGGTTTTCCATTCATCGCCCTGCCTAATGCGCACAAGGTTGTACGCACCACGAAGGTCTATCTTGGTGAACCACTTGGCACCTTTAATCCGGGCAAACAAATCTGACAACAGCGGCAAAGGATACTGAAATTTGACAGTGATCTTATTTAAAAGCCGATAGTCAATACAAGGCCTCAAAGATCCGTCCTTTTTGGCCACAAAAAAGAATCCCGCACCAAGAGGGGAAGAAGAAGGACGGATATGCCCCTTCTCAAGAGACTCCTTGATATATGAACGCATCGCGGTATGTTCAGGTACCGACAGATTAAACAGTCTCCCCTTGGGAAACTTACTGCCAGGAATCAAATCTATTGCACAGTCACATTCCCTATGAGGAGGCAGTGCACTGGACTTAGACTCGCTGAAGACATCCTGATAATCAGACAAATACGCCGGAACTTCCGAAGGCGTAGAAGAAGCAATAGACAAGGGCAGGGAATCTCCATGAATTCCATGACAGCCCCAACTTGACACTGACATAGCCTTCCAGTCCAAGACTGGATTATGGGTCTGTAACCATGGCAAACCCAAAACAACCAAATCATGCATTTTATGCAAAACAAGAAAACGTATTACCTCCCGATGTTCGGGAGTCATGCACATGGTAACTTGTGTCCAAAACTGCGGCTTATTTTTTGCCAATGGCGTAGAATCAATACCCCTAAGAGGAATAGGATTTTCCAATGGCTCAAGAACAAATCCGCAGCGCTTGGCAAATGACAGATCCATAAGGCTCAGGGCAGCACCCGAGTCCACAAACGCCATGACAGGATACGATGACAGTGAGCAAATCAAAGTTACAGATAGAATAAATTTAGGTTGCAAATTACCAATGGCGACCGGACTAACAACCTTAGTAAGACGTTTAGAGCATGCTGAGATAACATGTGTAGAATCACCACAGTAGTAACACAAGCCATTCTGGCGTCTATGAATTTTCCGCTCATTTCTAGTCAGGATTCTATCACATTGCATTAAATCAGGTGCCTGTTCAGACAACACCATGAGGGAATTTGCGGTTTTGCGCTCCCGCAACCGCCGGTCGATTTGAATAGCCAGGGCCATAGAATCATTCAGACCTGTGGGAATGGGAAAACCCACCATCACATTCTTAATGGCTTCAGAAAGGCCATTTCTAAAATTTGCAGCCAATGCACACTCGTTCCACTGGGTCAGCACGGACCATTTCCGAAATTTTTGGCAATACACTTCAGCCTCGTCCTGGCCCTGAGACATCGCCAGCAAGGCTTTTTCTGCCTGAATCTCAAGATTGGGTTCCTCATAAAGCAAACCGAGCGCCAGAAAAAACGCATCAATGTCAGCCAATGCCGGATCTCCTGGCGCCAGCGAGAAAGCCCAATCCTGAGGGTCGCCCCGTAAAAAAGAAATAACAATTTTTACTTGCTGAGCGGAGTCTCCAGATGAACAGGGTTTCAGGGACAAAAACAATTTACAATTATTCCTGAAATTTCTAAATTTAAATCGGTCTCCGGAAAACGGTTCAGGAATCGGTATCTTAGGTTCTGACATAGGACTTCTGATAACATAATCTTGTATGCCCTGCACACGAGCAGCAAGCTGGTCCACACTTGTAATCAAGGTCTGGACATTCATGTCTGCAGCAAACACAAGCCACTCAGAGGTAAAGGGGAAAAGAAAAAAAAAATGAGAGAGAGAAAAAAAAACTCAGAACTTTCTTTCTTATAATCCCGCTTCTGCAATGCATTTAACATTTAATACTGGCCTGGCAAACTGTTATGACCCCAATGGCGAGGGTCTCAGAGAAACAAGTAAGTCCGCGACGTACAAAAATCCAGCTCATAGGGCAGTGGTAACTGGGTTGACCATATATCTACTCCTAACGCCAACACTAGAAGTAGCCGGGGAACATGCCTACGTTGGTCGCTAGATGTCTCGCGCCAGCCGGAGGACTAACTACCCCTAGAAGAGGAAAACAAAGACCTCTCTTGCCTCCAGAGAATAGACCCCAAAAGTAGGATACAAGCCCCCCACAAATAATAACGGTGAGGTAAGAGGAAATGACAAACACAGAGATGAACTAGGTTTAGCAAAGAGAGGCCCACTTACTAATAGCAGAATGTAGTAAGATAACTTATATGGTCAACGAAAACCCTAACAAAAATCCACACTGGAGATTCAAGAACCCCCGAACCGTCTAACGGCCCGGGGGGAGAACTCCAGCCTCCCTAGAGCTTCCAGCAAGGTTAGGATACAGATTATGTACAAGCTGGACAAAAATGCAAACAAAACAAATAGAAAAAAGCAAGAAAGCAGACTTAGCTTAATTTAGCAGGAACCAGGATCAGTAGACAAGAGCACAACAGATTAGCTCTGATTACAACGTTGCCAGGCATTGAACTGAAGGTCCAGGGAGCTTATATAGCAACACCCCTGACCTAATGACCCAGGTGAGCATACAAGGGATAGCAGACATTCCCAGAGTCAAATCACTAGTAACCACTAGAGGGAGCCAAAAAGATAAATTCACAACACACGCAGTCACTACGTGGCACCACAGAAGTCCCATTTTTCCGCACGAGCGGGCGCAACATGGGGGTGCTTTAATTGTAGTGATTGTTCTGCGTGCCAATATATTGAAAGGTTGTTTACATTTGACAATAGTGATGCTACTAGGACCTAAAAAATTACACACCATATCTCATGTACCACGGACATGGTGATATATTATGCCTATTGTCCGTGTAAACTAATATATGTCGGGATGACAACTAGACAATTGAAGGTGAGAACCTTGGAACATGCTAGGGACATAAGGAATGCAGCAACAGTCCAGGAGTTTTCAATTTTAAAAACCATACCAAAACATTTCCGTACCCACCACAATAGTAACCCAAAAGTGCTAAGGGTTAAGGGCATAGACAGGGTGCAACTGGGAATTTGAGGTGGGAACTATAAAAAGGAACTTTTGAAAAGGGAAACGAAATGGATGGTCTGCCTCAACACAGTTGCCCCAAAAGCCCTTAACGAGGCACTAAGCTTCAAGCCCTTTATCTAAGGCTGGGTTCACATTGCGTTAATGTGTGCACGCTAACGGACAGCGTTGTACGGCGAAAATGTCGCAATTAACGCCGTGCAACGGGTCCGTTAGCATGCCCATTGACAGCAATGTAAATTTCTCCTGCAGCGCATCACTAGCGCGTGCCTTTTTCAGCTCGCGCTAGTGATGTGCCGTTCTTCTGTGACGCGCCTCGGACGCTGCTTGCAGCGTCCGCGGCGCGCCCGAGGTCCGTTCCCCGCTCTCGCAGATCGGGGATCTGCGAGAGTGGGGACGTTAACGTGACCCCAAACACGGCCCCTAAATAAACATTGCGTTAGCGCAATCCGCTAGCGCTAGCGCTAAACGGATTGCCCTAACGCAATGTGAACCCAGCCTAATGAGTAGGCGCAAATTTTATGTTCTTTTTAATTTATGGTTGTTGTGTTCTGTTTTTAACATGTGTTTTTCACTTTATTTTTAGTTTCACAATTTATTTCTGTGCAATGCTATTTGCATATTTTCTGGACCATTTGGCTGTACAGCATTGAGAATGGAGGATTTTGCTAATAACAACCATATGGATTTGGGAAATTCATGTATGAAGATTGACTGGACCAATCCAATTATCACCACTGGGGCCAATCATAAGATTAATTGTCCTGTGTGATGTTGTATACAATACTATCACCAATAGTCTGACCAATATGTCTGTAATAATCTTATTTTTGGGGATACCAGGTCAGCACCATGAGTTATTACTATTGGCGTTAACCTGCTTTCCCTATATGTGGTATTGTCTGTATGGGTTGGGATCTTGGAAGACTTATGGTGGGATATATGTTTTACGTATCCTATCTGTTGTCATACAAGCATATGTGCCGGGTTCATAATATCTACTCCTCCACCTTGGTAAATTATCTGTATACTTGTTATATTGTTATTGTTTTGGAATAATTTTATTTTGGTTGGATGGGAGTCTTTTAGTGTATTACCCGGACACAGATGTATGTTGTTATTTTTTTGGATTTCCTATTTCCGTCAAACCCCCCTCTTTCTTTTATTTTCTTACCTGGGCCGGAGCGCGCACTGCACATGCGCTGCGTCGCGCCATGGTGGGAGGTACTCAGTCATGGTGACGCGGATCTTGAGCGCCGCTCTCCTCGGCGCGTCGCAAAATGGCGGGGGCGCGCCACACATGGCTGCAGGTAATTGAATCAGAACTCTCTAGTATTTAAAGGGGTCACAAATGCCGCTTACTCATCTCCTGACGAAGCCATGGGAGTGGTGAAACGCGCGTCGAGGTGCAGCTTTTACGGGATCACACATAGGCCATCATGACTGCAGGTATAATATGATTGCTATCTTAGCCAGATTGTCCTATGGGATATATATGTAGTTATAGGCTATAGGGTTGAGTGCAATAATGTGGTTACCGTGTATTGGACATTTTGTGTGAACGTTTTAGGACTTGCACAATGCACTTTTATCCCTTAGATGCCAGGACTTGCTACCCATGTAATACTCTGATAGGTTAAAATCTGTGAGCAGCCTATAGGTCATTTGGCCGTTAGTGCTGTGATCCTGTATATTTTCTTTTTCTGCCAAAACTTGTGTACAGATGGACTTAACCATCTGAACTGTACTCTTTTCATTACTTGTGTATATAATAAATTTTGCACTGTAATAATTTTATGTGGAATAATTAATAAATATTGTTATATTGGGAACTGCTCCTTCAATCGTTTCTCTATTGGTACATATCTAAATATGAAGGTATACCCCCCTGTTTTTTCTTGATTAGTATATGAGGTGTTCTCTTTAAGTATTTGCTCCACAGTCACCAGACCTGAACCCAATCGAGATGGTTTGGGGTGAGCTGGACCGCAGAGTGAAGGCAAAAGGGCCAACAAGTGCTAAGCATCTCTGGGAACTCCTTCAAGATTGTTGGAAGACCATTCCCAGTGACTACCTCTTGAAGCTCATCAAGAGAATGCCAAGAGTGTGCAAAGCAGTCATCAAAGCAAAAGGTGGCTACTTTGAAGAACCTAGAATATAAGACATAATTTCAGTTGTTTCACACTTTTTTGTTAAGTATATACTGTAATTCCACATGTGTTAATTTATAGTTTTGATGCCTTCAGTGTGAATGTACAATTTTCATAGTCATGAAAATACAGAAAAATCTTTAAATGAGAAGGTGTGTCCAAACTTTTGGTCTGTACTGTACATGCATACGTATTAAACCCTAGTACAGACCTGGACAAAGTGCCGCCCATGGGCCACATCCGGCCTACTGGCTGTCTCAGTCTGGCTAGTGGACCTAGACAGCCATGGGCCTGTAAATCAGAGGTCCACGGGTTGCACGATGCCCACCCGCTCACTGTTTCCATGTGCACTGCACATGTGCACCTCTTTGGTGGAAGAGGGGCCTCCGCCACTTCATCCACCAATCAGCATGTGAAACAGCTGATTCAATGACGTCATTTCATAGCGTCAGCTGTGTACTCTTGAGAGTCTGTGCACCGGAGGCAGGGAGAGAAGCAGAACGCCAGGGAACGTAACCAAGGTGAGTATGTGGTGTTTTTTTTCCTTATGTGTATGGGCTATTTGGGTGGGCATGGGGAGGCTATAGGGGTGACATTGTGCTGCACACGTGGGGTGATAACATGGTGCTGCACATATGGGGTGACAACATTGCGCTGCACACATGGGGTGACATGGTGCTGCACAGGGGCGGACACAAGCAGCAATGGGCCCCTGTGCAGGAAATACGTCGAGGCCCCCCTCATGCATGTACACTGTGTATAAAATGCCTATAATAACATGCGTATGCACAGTGGAAGATACACACACACACACACACACTAGCCCTATATACATAGCAGCACGCACACACTAGCCCTATATACACACACAGCAGTACACACACTAGCCCTATATACACGCACACAGCAGTATACACACACACTAGCCCTATATACACACACACTAGCCCTATATACACACACAGCAGTACACACGCACACGCCCTATATACACACACAGCAGTACACACACACACTAGCCCTATATACACGCACTAGCCCTATATACACGCACACAGCAGTATACACACACACTAGCCCTATATACACACACTAGCCCTATATACACACACAGCAGTACACACGCACACGCCCTATATACACACACAGCAGTACACACACACACTAGCCCTATATACACGCACTAGCCCTATATACACGCACACAGCAGTATACACACACACTAGCCCTATATACACACACTAGCCCTATATACACGCACACAGCAGTATACACATAGCAGTCTACACACACACACTTGCCCTATATACACACACAGCAGTACACACACACACTAGCCCTATATACACGCACACAGCAGTATACACACAGCAATATACACACACACTAGCCCTATATACACACACAGCAGTACACACACACACACACTAGCCCTATATACACACACAGCAGTACACACACACACTAGCCCTATATACACGCACACAGCAGTATACACACACAGCAATATACACACACACTAGCCCTATATACACACACAGCAGTACACACACACACACTAGCCCTATATACACACACTAGCCCTATATACATGCACACAGCAATATACACACACAGCAGTATACACACACACTAGCCCTATATACACACACACTAGCCCTATATACACACACAGCAGTATACACACACACACACACACACACACTAGCCCTATATACACACACACTAGCCCTATATACACACACACTAGCCCTATATACACACACAGCAGTACACACACACACTAGCCCTATATACACGCACTAGCCCTATATACACGCACACAGCAGTATACACACACAGCAATATACACACACACTAGCCCTATATACACACACACTAGCCCTATATACACACACAGCAGTACACACACACACTAGCCCTATATACACACACACTAGCCCTATATACACACACAGCAGTACACACACACTAGCCCTATATACACGCACACAGCAGTATACACACACACACACTAGCCCTATATACACACACACTAGCCCTATATACACACAGCAGTACACACACACACACTTGCCCTATATACACACACAGCAGTACACACACACACTAGCCCTATATACACGCACACAGCAGTATACACACACAGCAATATACACACACACACTAGCCCTATATACACGCACTAGCCCTACATACACACACACAGCAGTATACACACACAGCAGTATACACACACACACTTGCCCTATATACACACACAGCAGTACACACACACACACACACTAGCCCTATATACACGCACACAGCAGTATACACACACAGCAATATACACACACACTAGCCCTATATACACACACAGCAGTACACACACACACTAGCCCTATATACACGCACACAGCAGTATACACACAGCAGTATACACACACAGCAGTATACACACACACTAGCCCTATATACACACACTAGCCCTATATACACGCACACAGCAGTATACACACAGCAGTCTACACACACACACTTGCCCTATATACACACACAGCAGTACACACAAACACTAGCCCTATATACACGCACACAGCAGTATACACACAGCAATATACACACACACTAGCCCTATATACACGCACTAGCCCTACATACACGCACACAGCAGTATACACACACAGCAGTATACACACACACACACACTTGCCCTATATACACACACAGCAGTACACACACACACTAGCCCTATATACATGCACACAGCAGTATACACACACAGCAATATACACACACACTAGCCCTATATACACACACAGCAGTACACACACTAGCCCTATATACACGCACACAGCAGTATACACACACAGCAGTATACACACACACTAGCTCTATATACACACACACTAGCCCTATATACACACACAGCAGTATACACACACACACACACACTAGCCCTATACACACACACACACACACACACTAGCCCTATATACATACACACTAGCCCTATATACACACACAGCAGTACACACACACACTAGCCCTATATACACGCACTAGCCCTATATACACGCACACAGCAGTATACACACACAGCAATATACACACACACTAGCCCTATATACACACACACTAGCCCTATATACACACACAGCAGTACACACACACACTAGCCCTATATACACACACACTAGCCCTATATACACACACAGCAGTACACACACACTAGCCCTATATACATGCACACAGCAGTATACACACACACACACACACACACACACTAGCCCTATATACACACACACTAGCCCTATATACACACACAGCAGTACACACACACACTAGCCCTATATACACACACACTAGCCCTATATACACACACAGCAGTACACACACACACTAGCCCTATATACACGCACACAGCAGTATACACACACACACACACACACACACACTAGCCCTATATACACACACACTAGCCCTATATACACACACAGCAGTACACACACACTAGCCCTATATACACACACACTAGCCCTATATACACGCACACAGCAGTATACACACACAGCAGTATACACACACACTAGCCCTATATACACACACAGCAGTATACACACACACTAGCCCTATATACACACACAGCAGTATACACACACACTAGCCCTATATACACACACAGCAGTATACACACACACACTAGCCCTATATGCACGCACACAGCAGTATACACACACAGCAGTATACACACACACTAGCCCTATATACACACACAGCAGTATACACACACACTAGCCCTATATACACACACAGCAGTATACACACACTAGCCCTATATACACGCACACAGCAGTATACACACACAGCAGTATACACACACACTAGCCCTATATACACACACAGCAGTATACACACACACTAGCCCTATATAGACACACAGCAGTACACACACACACACTAGCCCTATATACACGCACACAGCAGTATACACACACACACACTAGCCCTATATACACACAGAGCAGTATACACACACACACACTAGACAGACCAACATACATCACATGGAATGTGTACCTACAGAGTGCAGTTGCAGGGAGCTGGTCCGTCCCAGAAGAACACAGGAAATGAGCAGGGGAGACATGGAGCCTGTCCACTGCTCTCAGCCTTACAGACTCCCGGCGGGCCGGCCCTTCTCCTACCTAGAGTAGTGATTCCCCCTCCCCATATTTTCATGTGTATCCCAGTCCCGCGGATCACTGAGGCTCTGGGAAGAGTGCGCACGTGCACAGCAGCAGTCAGTCACAAGCAGAGCCGCAGCTTCAGTAACTCACTGAGGGACCCTCCCCCTCCATTCCTGCATCTGCTGTCACCGCGAAGCACCAGTGACAGCCGGACAGCAGCGAAATGTATGCTAACAGGTGAGGTCAGGAAGGGGGCCCCTTTTGACCGTCATATCACATGTGCGCAGCAGAGCGGGCCCCCTGCTTCTCCTGTTAGCAATAATACTGCCGCCGGCTGTCATATTCACCTCATTGCTTTGTATCTCCGTCTGGGCCCCCTCCCACTCTGGGCCCCGGTGCAGTTGCACCGGTTGAACCGGCGGTATGTCCGCCCCTGGTGCTGCACACATGGGGTGACATGGTGCTGCACACATGGGATGACATGGTGCTGCACATGGGGGGTGACATGCTGCTGCATATGGGGCGACATGTGGCACATGGTGCTGCATATGGGGGAGACATGCTGTGCATGGTGTTGCATATGGGGGTGACATGCGGTACATGGTGCTGCATATGGAGGTGACAAGCTACACATGAGGAGGATATGGGAACAACATGCTGCACATGATGAGGCTATGGGGTGACATGCAGTTTATATAAGGAGGCTGTGTGAGGCTCATGCAGTGCATATAGGGAGGCTGTATGGGGCTCATACAGTGTATAGAGGGAGGCTGTGCAGGGCTCATGCAGTGTATAGAAGGAGGCTGTGTGGGGCTCATGCAGTGTATATAGGAAGGCTGTGTGGGCCTCATGCAGTATATATATAGGGAGGCTGTGCGGGGCTCATGCAGTGCATATAGGGAGGCTGTATGGGGCTCATACAGTGTATAGAGGGAGGCTGTGCAGGGCTCATGCAGTGTATAGAAGGAGGCTGTGTGGGGCTCATGCAGTGTATATAGGAAGGCTGTGTGGGCCTCATGCAGTATATATATAGGGAGGCTGTGC
This sequence comes from Ranitomeya variabilis, assembly GCF_051348905.1. NCBI lineage: Eukaryota > Metazoa > Chordata > Amphibia > Anura > Dendrobatidae > Ranitomeya > Ranitomeya variabilis. The sequence goes on along the minus strand of NC_135232.1, from coordinate 993,650,074 downwards.
GGGGCTCATGCAGTGCATATAGGGAGGATGTGTGGGGCTCATGCAGTGTATATAGAGAGGCTGTGTGGGGCTCATTCAGCGTAAGGGGAGGCTGTGTGGGGCTCATGACGCATATGGAGGAGGCTGTGTGGGGCTTATGCCGCATATCAGAGAGGCTGTGTGGGGCTGATGCATCATATGGGGGAGGCTGTGTGGGGCTCATGCCGAATATGGTGGAGGCTGTGTTGGGGTCATGCCGCATATTGGGGAGGCTGTGTGGGTCTCATGCCGCATGTATGGGGCTATTGGGGGCTCATACGATATACAGAAGGGGCTGTACTCGGGTTCAAATGTTATATATAGGGGGTGTCAGCATACTTAATTCTGCTCAGTATTAAGTGGTACAATCAATATTAATAAAATGATCAATAATGTAATAATTCTAAAATATCGATATTAACATTGAGCAGAATTAATTTCGGCCTATTGGTTTGGCCCTCGACAACAGTCATGGTCTCTCATGTGGCACCTTGGGAAAATTAATTGACCACCCCTGCCCTAGTGCGATTTATGTTCATTAATTTCTAGTCAGTGTCCCCTGTGTGTTATTCTAGCACCTCATAGAAAAAAATGGAAAGTTCATGGTCTATATCCACACTGCAAGGTGATAAAGAACCGTCGAGTGCCAGATAATGTAGAATAACATTTTTTTTTCATTTTTCGATCCATGTAATCCACTTCTTCAAGAAAAAACATATCAGCATAGAAAAATAAATAAAAGGTTACATTACATTATCTGGTATTTGACATTTGTTCATCAGCTGGCAGCATGGAATACACCACAAACTTTCCAGTTTTCTATTTTTTGGGGTGAAATTACCCGTGGATCTGCAGCAGCCACACTACCTAGGATCATGCCAGCATATATTTGTTAGCATCTCTGATAACTATTACTGGATATGACCATATGTTTGCTCTATCTTATCTCCTCAGCTTTTCATATAATTCTGGAACCTCAATAATTAATTATTCAGCTGGAGTCAGGGGTAGGACCTCCTGCAGTCAGCATTTAAACCACCTGCAGTCAGCCCCTGGTTACCAGTTAAAGTAGCCACTAGTGTTGAGCATTCCGTAACTGCAAATATTGGGTATCGGCCGATATTCGCGGTATCGGATTTCCGATACTGAGTTCCAATACTTTTGCAATATTGAATACTGGAATCAGAAGTTACCATAATGCAATGAGCCAGTTTGATTTAATTCAGCCAATGAGGAATCCTAAGAAGTGTGGGCACATCCTGTTATGCATGTTAGGCATGTAACTAATGGCTGTGATTAGCTGAGATTAGCTGCTGTGATTAGCTGCTGAAATGATGTCATGATGCACTATAAAAGCTGCCGCCGCCATTTTGGGTTCACTCTGCTGTGAATTCAGTTAGGGACAGGACGCTGCTGTTGTGACTGAGGGACAGTTTGAGATAGCGATTTGCTTCATTGTGCTTTACCCAGGCTACTTTAGAAACCGCTGTGTGAGAAGCTTTTTTTTGCCTTGCAGTGCTGTTCACGGCTGTCTGCAAGGTCTCTGTGTGTGAGTGCAGCTCACGCTGTAGTCTGTTCTGCAGCCACATCTGGTTGTAGTCCGCTCAGCGTGCGTCACTGCCTCATACTGTTACATTGTCCTTTTTTGCATTAGTGCTGCTGCACATTTTTCCTGATTTCTCCTATTAGTGTGTTTCCATCCGTATCCAGCTAGATTGCGTGCAAACCCTATATAGGAGTAGATAGAGGAGCTTTTCTGCAGCCTTGCAGTGCTGTACGCGGCTGTCTGCGAGGTCTCTGTGTGTGAGTGCAGCTCACACTGTAGTCTGTTCTGCAGCCACATCTGGTTGTAGTCTGCTCAGCGTGCATCACTGCCTCATACTGTTACATTGTCCTTTTTTGAATTAGTGCTGCTGCACATTTTTCCTGATTTCTCCAATTAGTGTGTTTCCATCCGTATCCAGCTAGATTGCATGCAAACACTATATAGGAGTAAATAGAGGAGCCTTTCTGCAGCCTTGTGCCCTGCAGCCCCAGCCAGATTAGTATTAGCCTATTTTTTGGAGCCTCGTCTATTGCATTGTAGGTTAACCTCCTGCATTGTAATAGCTACAAAAAGTTTGTGATACTATCGGTTTTACATCTTTGGGCACATCCAGTGTCTTTTTGTGAAAAAAAACAAAAAGTTAATAAAGTTCACCAAACACTCCACTTTACAGTTGTGTAGGCCACATTAGCTCATATTAAAGTCTAGTCCACAGTTTATAAAATTAGTGTTTCTCATACCTGTTAGCAGCTGTTCAGGAATAAGCACACTAAGCCCTTAGTACTTTTCTGCCTATCTTTATCAGTCTACCAAGATGAAGAAGGCAGGGAGTAAGGCACGTGGTCATGGGCGTGGAGTTTCTGCAGGGAGAGGACGTGGGCATTCTGTGCCTGCTGCAGACACAATTGACTCAGCATCCCCCAGTTTTACCAGGGAACAGTCCTTTATGTGCAGCTTTGTAGGAGCTCGCCGTACCCCACTGCTGTGGGAGGAACAAATTGAAGCCGTTGTCGGATGGATGGCAGCTAACACATCGACTTCAATTAGTGCCACATCCTCTCAGGTCCATCGCACTGAAGAGCACCCATCACCCATCTGTCTCTTCACCACCTGCCAAATTGCCCAGGCAGTCAGAGAGCCCTGGACAGGAGCCATCTCTACTTCTGTTCTCTGAATCTCTTGGCTTGGAAAGAGGGGGCCAGCCAAGCAGCATTTGAGAAATTGAAGAAGAGGCAGTATGCATTGATGTGCAACTGCTTTGTCTCTCTGAATCTGAAGAGGTGGGTAGGTCAGTGCCTATGGTCAGCACACCTCAGTACGCATCTGATGATGAGACTCAGGTGCCACTTTCTGGTGCGTACTGTGCTGCTGAGACTACCCAGGAGAAGCAGTTGTTGGAAGAGGGTAGTGTAGATGATGAGGTCCTTGACCCATCACGGATTGAGGTACAGGAAGGTGGTGGGAGCAGCTCTGAGGAAGAGATTCCCTGAATGGCCCAAAAAGGAGGGAGAGGGAGGGGGCAGACTGAGTTGCCTGTAGCCTCCACTTCGGCATCCATTAGGAGCATACCTCTTCCAAAACCCAAAATGGACGCTCCCAAGACTTGCAGTGCCTGGTCCTTTTTTGACACAGATGACATTTGCTTTGTCAAATGCAAGCTGTGTAATCAGAAAGTCAAAAGAGGGAAAAGTGTCAGCAACCTTAATACCACAAATATGTGGACACATGTGCAGATCAAGCACATGGTGGAGTTACAAAGACACACTGAAGACCTAGGCCAACCTACAGCGCCACCTACCACCTCTTCAGCTCATGTTGTAGCCTCTTCCTCCAGCTCACACACAGCTGGTATGGCTTCCTCACAGGATCACCATGGAAGAACCTCTGGCACTGTTGTACAGAGACACAGTGTAATTCCACCCACAGCACCACATTCCCTGTCATCCTCACACTCCCAGGCCAGTCTACAGCCATCGGTAGCACAGGCATGGGAGAAAAGGCACCCATAATCGGCAAACCACCCTCGAGCACAGGCTCTGAATGCTGGCATTGCAAAACTACTGTCCCTTGAAATGCTCTCATTCAGGCTGGTGGAGACTGACACCTTCCGTAACTTCATGGCATTGGCAGTTCCACAATACAACATGCCCAGCTGCTTTTATTTCAGCAGGTAAGCCATCTCTGCCCTGCAAAAGCATGTGGAGGAAAACATTAAACATGCACTACTAAACGCCGTCAGTAGCAAGGTCCACCTGACCACCAATGCATGGATCAGTAACCATGGACAGGGACGATACCTTTCCCTCACTGCCCATTGGGTAAATGTTGTGGAGCCGGGTACAGATCTTGAGAGTGGCGCTGTACGTGTTCTGCCAACTCCAAGGATTGCAGGAATCCAGTCCGTACACATTTACTCCTCCTCATTCTCCAGTTCCTCTGAATCAGCGCTGCAGGAGCCGTCACAGTCTACCTCCACATGAACCCGTGAACACTTACCTGTTACGACCAATATGAGCACAGCCATGGCCAAACGTCAACAGGCCGTATTGAAATTAATTTTGGGGGGGAATCAAAGCTACACAGCGCAGGAGCTCTGGAATGCCATCAAGCAGGAGAGCGACGTGTGGCTTGTGCCAGCGAATCTCCAGCCAGGCATGGTAGTGTGTGACAATGGCCGAAATCTGGTGGCAGCTCTGAGCCTAGGCAACCTCACTCAAATCCCATGTCTGGCAGATGTGCTCAACTTGGTCGTGCAGAGTTTTTTGAGGGACTATCCGGATCTTGATGCACTGCTGCACAAGGTTCGCCTAGAGTGTGCTCACTTGCAGCGTTCCAGCATTGCAGCTCTGCAGCACCGATTCCGCCTTCCGGAACATCGCATCATATGTGACCTACCCACCAGGTGGAATTCAACGTTACATATGTTGGAGCGGTTGTGTGAGCAGCAGGCAGCAGTAATGGAGTACCAGCTGCATCAGGCGCAAACAAGTCGCACTGCGCGCCTTTAACACTTCACCACCACTGAGTGGGCCTCTATGAAGGACATCTGCCATGCTTTGCGTGCCTTTGATGATTCCACGTGGATGGTGAGTGCAGATGATTCACTAGTCAGCATGACTATCCCCTTTATCTGCCTGCTTGAAAAAACACTGCAAGCACTAAGGGAGGAGGTTGTGGAAGAGGTGGAGGATTAGGAGTCACAAATGCCATCTGGTTCTGGACAGTCTGTGCAACGTGGTTCCTCACAAAAGCCTACAATGACCCTGGAGATGACGAGCCTGAAGACCACTCCAAAGAAGACGATGACCCCGGTGACAATGACCCCGGAGATGACAACCCTGGAGACCACCCCAAAGAAGACGATGACCCCAGAGACGACGACCCTGGAGACGACGACCCTGAAGACTACGCTGAAGAAGATGACGACCCTGGAGACGACGACCCTGGAGACGACGACCCTGAAGACCACCCCGAAAAAGACCAAGAAGATGACCCTGAAGAAGATGACCAAAAGGACAAAGAATAAGAAGACAACCACCAAGATACAGAAGAACAAGAGACAGAAGACCAAGAAGCAGAAGAACAAGAAGCTGCGGAACAAAAAGCAGAAGAACATTAAGCATAAGACTAAAAATCAGAGCAAAAAATATTATCTAAATTATAAGTAGAGAAATACTAAGCAGTGTATGGGGGTGACCCTGGAAAAAACCTGCTGCTGCAGGCAAAACTGAACGCGGACAAATCCTGTTGTAAATCTTTTGTGACAGGCAGAACGGAAGGTGTAATCTTCAAACTTTTATAGATAACAACTACAGAAATGCCTGTCACAAATAAGAATATGATGAAGAAGAAGAATATGAAGAAGATGTAGAATATGAAGAAGGAGAATAATAGTTGAATAAGAAGAATATGAAGAATGTAAAAAAAAAGAATAATAGGAAGAAGGTGAAGAAGAAGAAGATGAATAAGGTGAAGAAGAAGGTGATGAAAAAGATGCTGCTGCTGAGGATGATGAAGGAGAAAGTGTGGGAGAAGTAAAAAAAAAAAGGTGAAGAGCATGGAAGTAGTGAAACATAAAGATCTGACAACATATAAAAAAGCTTAACATAGTCAATATTTTTGTAACTTTGAACGTCTTAAAAAAAAAATTAATTCCTGCTATTCCATTTGATTGGGCTAAACCTCTATGCCTTTAATGTCTCCTCCACCTCCCATAATACATTCTACATTATTCTTAGTTGTTTTTCATCATGTAGAATTAACCTACAAGTAAAGAAAGGGTTTATTTTAATTCCGATATTTGTGTCCCATTGACTTGCATTGGTTTCCGTTATTGGAATCGGCGATACCCGATATTTTTGGGGTATCGGTCCAATCAAATCTGATCCAATATTTCCCAATATCGGAAGGTATCGCTCAACACTAGTAGCTACTCTACTGGTTCATTAGTAGTGAGAAAATCAGTGGTAGCTACAATGGGTTCTGCCATGGGTCTCACAGTAACATTCCTTTCAATAGGGGCCTTTGGATTCTTAAACCCAGGCTTTTGAAAAAAAATTCCTGACAGAGTAAATATGAGAACAATATACCTTAAGCAGGATTTTGATGAAAATACATTTGATACCTGAAATAAAGGAGGAAATTGTAAATGAAAGGTAATAGGATTAATAACCTCATTAATTCCATATGGACCAATAAACCTGACTCACAAATTTTTTTAGTGAACATTGATCTTAATATTTTTAGCAGACAATCACACCTTGTCCCCAGTAGAAACAAAGGAACAACTCTCACAGGCTGACCCTCTGTGGTTGTTGAGACTGAACCCAGTCTACATGAATTCTTTAACCCCTTCCTGACATGCGCCGTACTAGTACTGCTCTGCGGGAACTGAGAACTAGTACGGCGGCACGATCATGCAGTCTCACAGTGAGCACAGCAGCGACCGCGTCTGGGTGTCAGCTGTATGTGACAGCTGACACCCCGCAACAATGCCCACGATCGGCGCTAGCCAAAATAAATAAATAAATAAATATTTCCAATAAATCCATTTATTTATGTAAATAAAAAAAACAATAAAAGTACACATATTTGGTATTGCCGCGTCCGTAACCACGCACTCTATAAAACTATGCCACAAGTTAACCCTTTCAGTGAACACCGCAAAACATCATTTTGTTCATTCTGCATCACAAAAATCAGAATAAAAAGCGATCAAAAAATGTCATGTGCCCAAAAATGGTACCAATAAAAAAGGCAACTCTTCCCGCAAAAAACAAGACCACACATGACTCTGTGGGCCAAAATATGGATAAATTATAGCTCTCAAAGTGTGGTGATGCAAAAACTATTTTTTGCAATAAAAAGCATCTTTTAGTGTGTGACGGCTGCCAATCATAAAAATCCGCCCAAAAAATGCTATAATAGTAAATCAAACCCCCCTTCATCACCCCCTTAGTTAGGGAAAAATAATAAAATTTAAAAAAATGTATTTATTTCCATTTTCCCATTAGGGTTAGGGTTAGGGCTAAAGTTAAGGTTAGGGATAGGGTTGGGGCTAAAGTTAGGGTTAGGATTGTGGGTAAAGTTAGGGTTAAGGTTGGGGCTAAAGTTAGAGTTGGGGTTATGGTTGGGGTTAGGGTTAGGGTTGGGGTTAGGGTTGGGGCTAAATTTAGGATATAGGGTTGGGGCTAAAGTTAGGGTTGGGGTTGGGGCTAAAGTTAGGGTTAGGGTTGGGGCTAAAGTTAGGGTTAGGGTTGAGGCTAAAGTTGAGGTTTGGATTACATTTACGGTTGGGATTAGGGTTGGGATTAAGGTTAGGGGTGTGGTTAGGGTTATGGTTGGGATTAGGGTTAGGGGTGTGTTTGGGTTAGGGTTTCAGTTAGAATTGGGGGTTTCCACTATTGTGGTATATCAGGGGATCTCCAAACGCGACATGGTGTCCAATCTCAATTCCAGCCAATTTTGCATTGAAAAGTCAAACGGCGCTCCTTTCCTTCCGAGCTCTGCCATGCGCCCAAACAGTGGTATACCCCCATATACGGGGTATCAGCGTACTCAGTACAAATTGCACAACAACTTTTTGGGTCCAATTTGTCCTGTTACCCTTGGAAAAATAAAAAAATTGGGGCAAAAAGATATATGATTTTTTTTTTACGGCTCTACATTATAAACTTCTGTGAAGCACTTGGGGGTTCAAAGTGCTCACCACACATCTAGATTAGTTCCTTAGGGGGTCTACTTTCCAAAATGGTGTCACTTGCAGGTGGTTTCCACTGTTTAGGCACATCAGGGGCTCTCCAAACGCGACATGGTGTCCAATCTCAATTCCAGCAAATTTTGCATTGAAAAGTCAAATGGCGCTCCTTCCCTTCCGAGCTCTGCCATGCGCCCAAACAGTGGTTTACCCCTACATATAATAAAATAAATAAAATAAAACAAATTGGATCTGAAGTAAAAATTTGTGAAAAAAAGTTTAATGTTAAATTTATTTTATACATTCCAAAAATTCCTGTGAAGCACCTGAAGGGTTAATAAATGTTTTGAATGTGGTTTTGAGTACCTTGAAGGGTGCAGTTTTTAGAAAGGTGTCACTTTTGGGCATTTTCTGTCATATAGACCCCTCAAAGTGACTTCAAGTGTGAGGTGGTCCCTAAAAAAATGGTTTTGCAAATTTTGTTTTAAAAATGAGAAATCGCTGGTCAACTTTTAACCCTTATAACTTCCTAACAAAAAAAATTATGTTTCCAAAATTGTGCTAATGTAAAGCAGACATGTGGGTAATGTTATTTATTAACTATTTTTTATGATATGACTCTCTAATTTAAGGGCATAAAAACTAAAATTTTAAAAATTGCAAAATTTTCAAAATTTTTGCCAAATTTACGTTTTTTTTCACAAATAAACGCAAGTCAAATCGACGAAATTTTACCATTATCATAAAGTACAATATGTCACGAGAAAATAATCTCAGAATAACCAGGATGCGTTTAAGCATTTCAGAGTTATGGTCTCATAAAGTGACAGTGGTCAGAATTGAAATAAATGGCCTGGTCAGGAAGTTGAAAACAGGCTTCGGGGTGAAGGGGCTAAATGGTGCTGGTGTGGTTAGTATTTTAGATAAGGGAGCAGAGTTAGTCTGGTCTTTTTGTCTGTGTTCCCACAGGCATCTATATAGCTGTATTGCTAGGGATATGGCTACATCAAGAGAGTCATGTGTAGGAAACTGAACAGGGCAATCTTTGGTATGGTCCAATAGTCCAGTATGGAACTGATGGCGAAGAGTCTGGTCATTTCATTCATGATCCATAGTCCAACTCAATCTTTATGCAGTACTTTTCTGTAGCACACCACCCCTGGCATAGGGCCATCAACTTGCCTTCCATGAATGCTACCCAGTCACAACCATAATACAAAAGGGCCCCATAAAATGAGGAAACAGAGGAAAGTTGGTCCATGTGCCAATATTGAATTAGGATTTTCTGCATTATGTGTCCATGTGCTAATAATGAATTCAAATTCTCTGTATTGTGTGTTCATGTGCTAATATTGAATTGCAATTTTCTGAATCCATGTGACAATATTGAATTTGGATTTTATGCATTGTGTGTCCATGTGTTAATGAAGAGTTGTACTTTTCTGCAGTGTGTGTTCATATACCAATATTGAATTATAATTTTCTGCAGTGAGTCCATGTGTTAAAGGGGTTGTTCAGTATAAATTGATAAGTCTGTAGTCACTTTGTGTGACTGCAGACTTATGAATCCTCCCAGCATATGCACTGTGCGCTGCAGAGATTCGCTGATTTCTGAGCCTGGACCAGCAGGTAAATATGCGTTATGCAAACTACCAGCCAGAGACTGTTTAATTATCTTTGTATTGTGTGAGGCCACACCCCTTCTAGTGACACAGCCGTCCATTGGGCATGACCATTTAAGTGGTGCAGCCTTGCTCAACACAAGTGTATGAAGCAAAGCTGCACCCATTAGGCGGGTTCTACCCATGCATACTATGCATAACACGTACATACCTGCTGGTCTCGGCTCAGAAACGTATGCTCTAGGAAAAAATCAAAAGTCTGCAATCACACAGAATGACTGCAGACTTATCAATTTAAATCAGACAATTTAATGATGAGCTGGAGTTTTCTGCAGTGTGTCTTCATATGCCAATGTTAAATAAGAATTTTCTATATTGCGTGTCCATGTGCTAATAATGAACTGGAATTTTCTGCAGTGTGCGTCCATGTGCCAATATTGAATTAGAATTTTCTGCATTGTGTGTCCATATGTAGATAAGAAACTGGCAGTCTTGCAACTCACAAATGTTTTTAACAGCCAATGTTGCTTTTAACAGTGTGTCTTTCTTCTTATAAATGGGAATAGTATACGGTATCAAACATATCCTGGCATGATTAAATGATTAAGAACTATATTGTTTGAAATGCGTAGGTTTCAATTTTTGGTAAGGTTTTAATACTAGAGATTAGGATCATCCCAAATAGGTTTTTTATTTCAGGTTTTTGCACTTTGTGCAAATGAGGGAATGGCCTCCCTGTTTTTTGAGCTGTACATTTATATCGCTCCCCATGGTTAGGTGTGTCCATTAGACGGGGTCTAGGTCCTACATGGCCTTTATTCACATTTACGCAATTTGACTTATGTTAAGGTTTTAATACTATTTGCTTATTGTGTTTTATCTTAGTTTTTTCTGCTTAGTAGCCAGTGTAATCCTGTGCTTACAAGTTGCATGCATACCAATGTATAATCCAGTTTAAAGTCTTTATCACTTTAAATCTCTTGCTTAATAATTGTTCAGGTGAGGAAGGTGGCCATATAATTAATCTTTCATCTTTAAGGCCTTTACTGGTTAGCCAGGCAGTGGATTACTTCAACACATACAGTCATGGCTGCAAGTGTTGGAATTGTTCTAGAAAATGATGTATTTCTCCTAGAAAATGATTGCAATTACACATGTTTTGTTATACACGTTTATTCATTTATGTGTATTGGAACAACACACATAAAAAGAGAAAAAGGCAAATTGGACTTCATTTCAAACAAAACCCCAAAAATACTTGGTTGAACACCATTTGGAATAAATAACTAATCAATTGTTTCCTATATTCATCATCATCAAGCTTCTTACACCTCTAAAATGGAATTTTTGCCCACTCTTCTTTTGAAAACTTCTTTTGAAAGTGCTCCAGGTCTCTCATATTTGAAGGATGCCTTCTCCCAACAGAAATTTTAAGATCTCTCCACAGGTGTTCAATGGGATTTAGATCTGGACTAATTGCTGGCCTCTTTAGAACTCTCGGGCTATTTTATTCATCCATTTCTGGGTGCTTCTTGAAGCTTGTTTGGGGTCATTGTCTTGACACTGGGCACTGCACTGCAACCCAAAATCCATTGGTAATCTTCAGATTTCGTGATGCCTTGCACACAGTCAAGGCACCCAGTGCCAGAGGCCGAAAAACAACCAAACATATTTGAACCTCCACCATATTTGACTGCAAGTACTGTGTTCTTTTGTTTGTAGGCCTCATTCCGATAAACAGTAGAATGATGTGCTTTACCTAAAAGCTCTATCTTGGTCTCATCTGTCCAAAAGTCGCTTTCTGTTGTGAATTCTGCTCTTGGGTTCCCTCCGGTGGTTGTTGGTGGTAGTGCAGTTGTCTCTGGGTTGCAATCCAGGGCAGGTGTTTCTGCTGATTGCAGCTCTGACTGGGGTATATAGGTGTGCAGGATCCATTAGCCCTTGCCAGTTGTCCATTGTTCTTGGAGGGTTTGCATTTCTGTATGGTTCCTCCTGCCCTGCTATCAATTCAGCTAAGATAAGTGTCTGGTTTTTGTCTCTGCAGCACACATGCTGTGTGCTATACAATTCAGTGCAATTCATTGTGTTTTGTTGTCCAGCTTAGACTGCGTTTGGATTTTTTCAGTCTTGTTGGATTCTCAGGAGATGCAGATATACATTCTATGTCTTTAGTTAGATGTGGAATATTAGTATTATCTGCTGTGGATATTTTTAGGGTTTTAATACTGACCGCTTAGAATTCTGTCCTATCCTTTTCTATTTAGCTAGAAGTGCCTCTTTTGCTAAATCCTGTTTTCTGTTTGCGTGTGTCTTTCCTCTTATACTCAGAGTCAATATTTGTGGTGGGCTGCCTATCCTTTGGGGTTCTGCTCTGAGGCAAGATAGAATTCCCATTTCCATCTATAGGGGTATTTAGTCCTCCGGCTGTGTCGAGGTGTCTAGGACGTGTTAGGTACACCCCATGGCTACTTCTAGTTGCAGTGTTAGTTTAGAGTTTGCGTTTAGTACAGGTTCCACCTACTCCAGAGAAAGTCTCATGCGGCTCCAAGGTCACCGGATCATAACAGTACAACTGGCCAACAATGAGTTAAATGCATCTCAGAAGAAGGGAAGAAGGGTGTTGAGCCATTTTTTTTTCTGTAGCCTGTTTTGTCTTTCCTTCCCTCTTTTTCTCTGGGTGACTGAGGAGTCATGTGCTAGCATGGATGTTCAGGGATTGGCTTCTCGTGTGGACCAGCTTGCTGCTAGGGTACAGGGTATTTTTTATTATATTGTTCAGACTCCGGTTTTGGAGCCTAGGATTCCTGCTCCTGATTTGTTTTTTGGGGACAGGTCCAAATTATTGAGTTTTAAAAACAACTGTAAACTGTTTTTTGCTCTGAGACCTCATTCCTCTGGTGATCCCATTCAGCAGGTTAAAATTGTCATCTCCCTGCTGCGTGGCGATCCTCAGGATTGGGCATTTTCCCTGGAATCTGGGAATCCGATCTTGCTTAATGTAGACGCCTTTTTCCAGGCTTTAGGATTATTATATGATGAACCAAATTCTGTGGATCAAGCAGAGAAGACCTTGTTGGCCCTGTCTCAGGGTCAAGAAGCGGCAGAATTGTATTGTCAGAAATTTAGAAAATGGTCTGTGTTGACTAAATGGAATGATGATGATTTGGCGGCTATTTTCAGAAAGGGTCTTTCTGAATCCGTTAAAGATGTTATGGTGGGGTTTCCCACGCCTTTCGGTCTGAGTGATTCTATGTCTCTGGCCATTCAGATTGATCGGCGTTTACGGGAACGCAGAACTGTGCGCGCTGTGGCGTTGTCCTCAGAGCAGATGCCTAAGCCAATGCAGTGTGATAGGATTCTGTCTAGAATGGAACAACAAGGATTCAGACGTCAGAATAGGTTGTGTTTTTATTGTGGCGATGCTTCTCATGTCATTTCAGTCTGCCCTAAGCGTACAAAGAGGATCGCTAGTTCAGTTACCATCAGTACTGTACAACCTAAATTTCTGTTTTCTGTGTCCTTGATCTGCTCATTGTCATCATTTTCTGTCATGGCGTTTGTGGATTCAGGTGCCGCCTTGAACTTAATGGACTTTGAGTTTGCCAGGCATTGTGGTTTCCCCTTGCAGTCTTTGCAGAACCCTATTCCTTTAAGGGGCATTGATGCTACACCTTTGGCTAAAAATAAGCCCCAGTTTTGGACACAGGTGACCATGTGCATGGCGCCAGCCCATCAGGAAGATTGTCATTTTCTGGTGTTGCATAATTTGCATGATGCTATTGTGCTGGGTTTTCCATGGTTGCAGGTACATAATCCTGTGTTGGATTGGAAGTCTATGTCTGTGACTAGTTGGGGTTGTCAGGGGGTTCATAATGACGTTCCTTTGATGTCAATCTCCTCTTCTTCCTCTTCTGAAATTCCAGAGTTTTTGTCTGATTTTCAGGGACTGTGATTGTGCTATTGACTTGATTCCAGGCTGTAAGTTTCCTAAGGGCAGACTTTTCAACCTGTCTGTGCCTGAACACACCGCCATGCGGAGTTATGTTAAGGAGTCTTTGGAGAAAGGGCATATTCGGCCATCTTCTTCACCTTTGGGAGCGGGATTTTTTTTGTTGCTAAGAAGGATGGCTCCTTCAGACCCTGTATTGATTATCGCCTCTTGAATAAGATCACGGTCAAGTTTCAATACCCTTTACCTTTGCTTTCCGATTTGTTTGCTAGGATTAAGGGGGCTAGTTGGTTTACTAAGATTGACCTTCGGGGGGCATATAATCTTGTTCGTATTAAGCAGGGTGATGAATGGAAAACTGCGTTTAATACGCCCGAAGGCCATTTTGAATACCTTGTGATGTCATTCGGGCTCTCTAATGCTCCATCTGTTTTTCAGTCCTTCATGCACGATATCTTCCAGACTTATCTTGAAAAATTCATGATTGTATATTTGGATGACATTTTAATTTTTTCCGATGATTGGGAGTCTCATGTGGAACAGGTCAGGATGGTATTTCAGATCCTTCGTGATAATGCTTTGTTTGTGAAGGGGTCTAAGTGTCTCTTTGGAGTGCAGAAGGTTTCTTTTTTGGGCTTCATTTTTTCTCCCTCATCTATAGAGATGGATCTGGTTAAGGTTCAGGCCATTCATAGTTGGATTCAGCCCACATCTGTGAAGAGCCTTCAGAAATTTTTGGGCTCTGCTAATTTTTATCGCCGTTTCATTGCTAACTTCTCCAGTGTGGTTAAACCCTTGACCGATTTGATGAAGAAAGGCGCTGATGTGACGAATTGGTCCTCTGCGGCTGTCTCTGCCTTTCAGGAGATTAAACGCCGATTTACTTCTGCCCCGGTGTTGCGTCAACCAGATGTTTCTCTTCCGTTTCAGGTTGAGGCTGACGCTTCTGAGATTGAGGCAGGGGCCGTTTTGTCTCAGAGGAATTCTGTTGGTTCCTTGATGAAACCGTGTGCCTTCTTTTCCCGTACGTTTTCGCCTGCTGAACGCAATTATGATGTCGGCAATCGGGAGTTGTTGGCTATGAAGTGGGCGTTTGAGGGATGGCGACATTGGCTTGAGGGAGCTAAGCACCAAAATGTGGTCTTGACCGATCATAAAAATCTGATTTACCTCGAGTCTGCCAAACGGCTGAATCCTAGACAGGCTCGATGGTCCCTGTTTTTCTCCCGTTTTGATTTCGTGGTCTCGTATCTTCCGGGTTCTAAGAATATTAAGGCTGATGCCCCCTCGAGGAGTTTTTTGCCTGATTCTCCTGAGGTCCTTGAACCGGTCGGCATTCTGAAAGAAGGGGTGGTCCTTTCTGCCATTTCCCCTGATTTACGACGGGTTCTTCAGGAATTTCAGGCTGACAAACCTGACCGTTGTCCAGTGGGGAAACTGTTTGTTCCTGATAGATGGACTAGTAGAGTGATTTCTGAGGTTCATTGTTCTGTGTTGGCTGGCCATCCTGGTATTTTTGGTACCAGAGATTTGGTTGGTAGGTCCTTTTGGTGGCCTTCTTTGTCGCGTGATGTGCGTTCTTTTGTGCAGTCCTGTGGGACTTGTGCGTGGGCCAAGCCTTGTTGTTCCCGTGCTAGTGGGTTGCTTTTGCCTTTGCCGGTCCCTGAGAGGCCCTGGACGCATATTTCTATGGATTTTATTTCAGATCTTCTGGTTTCCCAGAGGATGTCGGTTATCTGGGTGGTTTGTGACCGGTTCTCTAAGATGGTTCATTTGGTGCCTTTGCCTAAATTGCCTTCCTCTTCTGATTTGGTTCCGTTGTTTTTTCAGCATGTGGTTCGTTTGCATGGTATTCCGGAGAATATTGTGTCCGACTGAGGTTCCCAGTTTGTTTCTAGGTTTTGGCGGGCCTTTTGTGCTAGGCTGGGCATTGATTTGTCTTTTTCTTCCGCATTTCATCCTCAGACAAATGGCCAGACCGAGCGAACTAATCAGACTTTGGAAACTTATTTGAGATGCTTTGTGTCTGCTGATCAGGATGATTGGGTGGCTTTCTTGCCATTGGCCGAGTTTGCCCTTAATAATCGGGCTAGTTCGGCTACCTTGGTTTCGCCCTTCTTTTGTAATTTTGGTTTTCATCCTCGTTATTCTTCGGGACAGGTTGAGCCTTCTGATTGTCCTGGTGTGGATTCTGTGGTTGACAGGTTGCAGCAGATTTGGGCTCATGTGGTGGACAATTTGGTGTTGTCTCAGGAGGAGGCTCAGCGTTTTGCTAACCGTCGTCGGTGTGTTGGTTCCCGGTTTCGGGTTGGGGATTTGGTCTGGTTGTCTTCCCGTCATGTTCCTATGAAGGTTTCCTCCCCTAAGTTTAAGCCTCGGTTTATTGGTCCTTATAGGATTTCTGAGATTATTAATCCGGTGCCTTTTCGTTTGGCCCTTCCGGCCTCTTTTGCCATCCATAATGTCTTCCATAGATCTTTATTGCGGAAATATGTGGTGCCCGTTGTTCCCTCTGTTGGTCCTCCGGCCCCTGTGTTGGTTGATGGGGAGTTGGAGTATGTGGTTGAGAAGATTTTGGATTCTCACTTTTCGAGGCGGAGGCTTCGGTACCTTGTCAAATGGAAGGGTTATGGCCAGGAGGATAATTCTTGGGTTTTTGCCTCTGATGTCCATGCTGCTGATTTGGTCCGTGCTTTTCATCTGGCTCGTCCTGATCGGCCTGGGGGCTTTGGTGAGGGTTCGGTGACCCCTCTTCAAGGTGGGGTACTGTTGTGAATTCTGCTCTTGGGTTCCCTCCGGTGGTTGTTGGTGGTAGTGCAGTTGCCTCTGGGTTGCAATCCAGGGCAGGTGTTTCTGCTGATTGCAGCTCTGACTGGGGTATATAGGTGTGCAGGATCCAATAGCCCTTGCCAGTTGTCCAATGTTCTTGGAGGGTTTGCATTTCTGTCTGATTCCTCCTGCCCTGCTGTCAATTCAGCTAAGATAAGTGTCTGGTTTTTGTCTCTGCAGCACACATGCTGTGTGCTATACAATTCAGTGCAATTCATTGTGTTTTGTTGTCCAGCTTAGACTGCGTTTGGATTTTTTCAGTCTTGTTGGATTCTCAGGAGATGCAGATATACATTCTATGTCTTTAGTTAGATGTGGAATATTAGTATTATCTGCTGTGGATATTTTCAGGGTTTTAATACTGACCACTTAGAATTCTGTCCTATCCTTTTCTATTTAGCTAGAAGTGCCTCTTTTGCTAAATCCTGTTTTCTGCCTGCGTGTGTCTTTCCTCTTATACTCCCAGTCAATATTTGTGGGGGCTGCCTATCCTTTGGGGTTCTGCTCTGAGGCAAGATAGAATTCCCATTTCCATCTATAGGGGTATTTAGTCCTCCGGCTGTGTCGAGGTGTCTAGGATGTGTTAGGTACACCCCACGGCTACTTCTAGTTGCGGTGTTAGTTTAGGGTTTGTGGTCAGTACAGGTTCCACCTACTCCAGAGAAAGTCTCATGCGGCTCCAAGGTCACCGGATCATAACAGCTTTCCCTGAAGGATTTTGGCTTACTCACATATATTTTGGTAAACTCTGTGTCAACAGTGGGGTCCTTCTGGGTCTCCTGCCATAGTGTTTCATTTCATTCAAAAATCGACGGATTGTTCATACTGACACAGAACCACTTTAAGCCTGCAGGACAGCTTGAATTTCTTTGGATTATGATTGGGTCTGCTTATCCAGACTATCATGCGTTACAATTTATCATCAATTTTTCTTGGTCATGCATGTCCAGGCAGATTAGCTACAGTGACATGGGTTGTAAATTTCTTGATTATGTTGTGCACCATGGACAAAGGAACATCAAGATCTCTGGAGATGGATGTGTAACTTGAGATTATTATTGATATTTTTCAACAATTTATTTCACAAATCCTCAGACAGTTCTATTTTCATCTTTCTGATCGCCATGCTTAGTGTGGTGCACACAGACACACAATGCAAAGACTCAGTCAACTTCTTCCCTTTTTATCTGGTATCAGGTGTGATTTTCATATTAACCACACCTGTTACTCGCCATAGTTGAGTTTGAATTAGCATCACATGTTTGTAAAAAGTTATTTACAACAATTTTGCAAAGGTGCCACTAATTTTGTCCAATCCATGTTTGAAGTTTTGTGCAAAATTATGTCCAATTTGCCTTTTTTTCTGTTTTTTGTGCTATTCCCATACATCCAATGATTAAATGGCACATACAGCATAGCTATTTAGCCTGCCTATATCTATACATGAGGTAGGCTAAGTTACTACATTGAAATTTTGATAATGCAGCATTTTGGGGCTATTTACTAGATGGTCTTTTATTCTGAAGTCCCCTAATGAGCTTTGCAGTAGGTAAAAATGCATTGGGCAGATCTGGAACAAGTGAATAAGTAGAGCTGTTAATCCTTAAATCTCATTATGCTCCACAAATGATAAGGATGGAGTACTCGATTCTGAAGTTGGGTGTGATCACTCCTTTTTTTATGATCAATGCCATTATATGCTGTATGGAACAAGCCTGAGTTGCAGTGTATTTGTTTGACAATAATTGTAATCTGTGACTGGCATTGACATAACTGCATTTACCAATGGCATGATATTCCAATACTTATTATTTATGTGTGCCCTACTATACCTATATGGTGGTTGGCTTTGAAATATTAGGTCCTATTTGTGCATACATTATACAGCTCTGGAAAAAATTAAGAGACCACCACATGAAAACCCTGTCATGGGCAGCCCAATCTCCAGACCTGAACCCCATTGAAAACCTCTGGAATGTAATCAAGAGGATGATGGATAGTCACAAGCCATCACTCAAAGAACTGCTTACATTTTTGTGAGAAGCAGTGTGAAAGACTGGTGGAAAGCATGCCAAGACACATGAAAGCTGTGATTAAAATCATGGTTATTCTACAAAATATTGATTATACTGAGTTAAAACATTAGTATTGTTGTTTCTAAATGATTATGAACTTGTCTTCTTTGCATTATTTGAGGTCTGAAAGCACTGGGTTTTTTTAATTTTGACCATTTTTCTTTGTCAGAAAAAAATACAAAATGTATTGCTTGGAACTTCGGAGACATGTTGTCAGAAGTTTATAGAATAAAAGAACAATTTACATTTTACTCAGAAATATACCTATAAAGAGAAAAATCAGACAAACTGAACATTTTGCAGTGACCTCTTAATGTTTTACAGAGCTGTATATATTCAGTTGAATTGCTGCCACGATACATACAACTTACTAACTATAATTTTATTTTCAATTGTCCACTGATCTCCAATGTACAATAAAATCCTCGGTCCCATGTCCATGCAGCGCCATATCTGACCATGGTCTTGTACAAAATAGTATTTTCTTTGTCGGCACATTATCATTGTGTGTAAAGGCAGCTTGCAGATTACTCATTTCAATATATATACTAGCCTCCTTTTTGTCCAAACTAATGTACTAACAGAAAAATGGATTCTTAACTATTTAAATAGGAATCAGTCAGCCCTCTTTACACACAAAAATGATGACGCCCCAGCACAGAAAGTTCTGTTCTGTGTTAATTGCAAGCAGAAAGTGCAGCTGCCAATCTCAGGATCAGTGGGGAAATTGAAAGACCTTTGAAAATAAATAAAAAAAACATATTTGAAAGCTTTGGAGATTTAGAGAAACAAATTAGCTGAAAATATTTTGAGTGGATAACCCTTGTAAAATTGCAATTAATCAGGTGATTTTAATTTCTTACTTATGTCTATGCTGCATATTCTATATTCTAAATTGCATCAAAAATGTAAGTTTGTAAAATTCACTTTGCTGTCATTTCTTTACTGATATTATATATGAGGTCTCTGTTTTAAATGAAAAGTTCTGTAATTTGGCTCTATGTACTGTATATTCTAAGTATGTGAGGTTTGGTTTTTGAATGAAAAATTGAATTTTCCTGTTTAGAAAATGTGTATATTGCAAAATGACACATGTCAGAAAATGTCTAAATTTAATGCTGAGCTCTAGTGTTTTATATCATCACACTTACATAATCAAAATAGTAAAAGCTGTCCATTGTATCTAAATACTGTCAGGATTACAAGGGACTGACTTGTAATATGATGTAAGTCTGCTGCTTCTAAGTATTGTTTTAAATCTTTTTAAATGGATATACTGCAAATATGGTTACAAAATGTTGTGGGAATCTTAATAAGAAAGCTGACAGGGACAAGATGAAAGAGAAGTAGTGTTTACTCGACTAGCCATGTTGTCTGTGTAATTAACTTGGAAATACATCAAAGCATGATTATGTGCTATAGCCTCTTTTTGTGAGCAAAGCCAAAGGAACAAAGTATTCTCCGCACCAAACAAAGTATTTCAAACAGAAAAAAGGTTAATTAACTACACAAGTGTGAAAATCTGTCATAGATGTACACAATAATCTAGGTGTGTAATATTAATGAAATGTAGGTCAGACGGAGAATTCTGAATGTGTCAACAATAAACAACAACACTAAATAGTAATATATATGCAAGAGATAATGTATGGTGTTCATATCTCTGTATATATATATATACCAGTGCTTCTCACTAAATTATATCATCAAAAAGGTTAATTTATTTCAGTTCTTCAATACAACATATTACTAACAGACTGATTTATTTCAAGTGTGTATTTCTGTTAATGTTGATGATTATGGCTCACAGCCAATGAAAACCTCAACCTCAAAGGTTATGACTTCAGTAAATTAGAATATTTTATAACACTAATTTGAAAAATCATTTTAAAATCCGAAATATTGGCCTACTGAAATGTATGTTCAGTAAATGCACTCAATACTTGGTCGGAGCTCCTATTGCATCAATTGCTGCATCAATGCGATGCTGCATGGAGGTGATCAGCCTGTGGCACTGCTGAGGTGTTATGGAAGCCCAGGTTGCTTTGATAGCAGCCTTCAGGTCATCTGGATTGTTGGGTCTGGTGTCTCTCATCTTCCTTTTGACAATATCCCATAGATTTTCAATGGGGTTAAGGTCAGGCAAGTTTGCTGGCTAATAAAGCACAGTGATACTGATGTTTTTAAAACAGGTTGTTAGGTGTCGAGTTCCTGCTGCTGCACAGGGAGAATCTCGAACCATGTCCTCTGCGGTCTCTCATTCTCCTCCAGCTGCAGTGGAACCTAATCAGCAGAGACGTCGATCCCAGCGTCTGGCTCAAGCTGATACTGTGCGCTTGGTTACTGCTGCCTTTCCAGGCTCAGCCCTTGTAGCCAGCACTGATGAGTGGCGAGCAGATGTTCCAGGGACTATGTCCTGCTTTTCCCCTACTGGGCATGCCCACGGGTTGACCTCTCATTGGAGGTCAGGGGTCACATGCTCAGGTCCTGTAGTGGCTCCTATTGGATCACTAGGAAGGTCATGGAGACCTACAGCTATAAAAGGTTTGCATTCCCACACAGCTAGTATAAACTTGTTAACTTGTGTGCATGGATGTATGCCTGTCGATGGATGATAGCTCTGAATCATTCCCATCTCTAGTGTTGTTGACTGTTTGCGAATGGTAGAACTACCTAGCTCTTGACAGTGCTATGCTGCAGATTTAGCACAAAGTTACTGTATCTAATTAGCCAGTGCGGTGCTGTGCGCATATAGTGTGCTTTTCTGGCTCAAGTTTGGGTGGTTAGTGGCGTCTGCCAGAGCAGTGCTGCATGCACTCCTGTGCAGTTAATTCTAAAGTTCCGATTGGTCTCTGACACCCCAGGAGTGGTGTTGAGTGCAAGTGGTCTAGAGGAACTCTTTCCCTGAGTCTTGGGACAGAGTTCTGTGACTCTTTGCTTGCCCTCTTTGTGCAGTACCGTGGCCCTGTGACCCAACAGGGTTCGCTTCCTTCATACCGGGTGAAGCTAACTCGTGTGTGTACTCACATTATACCACTATATAGTCCGTCATTACCAAGCAGCAAGTGTCCTAGCTGCACAGTGGACCCCGGATTGCGAACGCACCTTATATCATCTCTAATTATTATTTGGTGTGTTCCGCCAGTCCTAACACAGGTATTGGTACTTTTGGCAGTGTGAACAGATGCCTAATTCTGCTGGAGAATGAAATGCCAATCTCCAAAAAGCTTGTTGGCAGAGGGAAGCATGAAGTGCTTGAAAATTTCCTGGTACCTAGTACCTGGTACCTGGTAACCATCACTGATTGTGGAAACTTCACACTAGACCTCAAACAGCTTCAATTGGGTGCCTCTCCACTCTTCCACTAGACTTTGGGACCTTGATTTCCAAATGAAATACAAAACTTACTTGCATCTGAAAACAACACCTTGGACCGCTGAGAAACAGTCCTGTTCTTTTTGTCCTTGGCCCAGGTAAGATGATTCTTGCGTTGTCTATTGGTCATTAGTGATGAGCAAGTGTACTCGGTACTCAGGTTTTCCAAGCATGCTTGGGTGTTCGAGTATTTTGGGCATGCTTGGATATTATGTTTGAGTCGCCACAGCAGCATGATTTGCCGCTGCTAGACAGCCTGAATACATGTGGGGATTCCCAAACACATGTATGTAGGCTGTCTACCAGCTGCAAACGATGCATCTGTGGCCACTCAAACATCTCTGAGCATGCCCAAAATACTCAGAGAACATCCAAGCATGCTCGGAAAACCCGAGTACTGAGTACACTCGCTCATCACTATTGGTCATGAGTGGCTCGACACAAGGAATGCGACTCTTGTATCCCATGTCCTGGATATGTCTCTGTGTGGTGGCTCTTGAAGCAATGACTCCAGCACCAGTCCATTCTTTTCCTAACAATCCTTGTACCTTTTCCTAACTTACTTTTTGCTTCCACTCAACATTCCATTAATATGCTTGGATACAGCACAATGTGAACAGTCAGCTTCTTTAGCAATGACCTTTTGTTGCTTACCCTCCTTGTAGAGTGTGTCAATAACTGCCTTCTGGACGTCTGTCAAGTCAGCAGTCTGCCCCATGATTGTGGAGCCTACTGAAACAGAATAAGGTACTCTTTTAAACGCTTAGGAAACCTTTGCAGGTGTTTTTTGTTAATTGTTCTAATTAACTGAGATCACTCTGTTTGTAATGACTCTATTTAACCCCTTAACCCCCGAAGCTTTTTCGGTTTTGCGTTTTTGTTTTTTGCTCCCCTTCTTCTCAGAGCCATAACTTTTATATTTTTCTATCAATATGGTAGTGAGAGCTTGTTTTCTGTGGGATGAGTTGTAATTTTGAACAACACCATTTGTTTTACCATGTCATGTACTAGAAAACAGGAAAAAAATTCCAAGTGCGGTGAAATTGCAAAAAAGTGCAATCCCACACTTGTTTTTCGTTAGACTTTTTTACTAGGTTCAATAAATGCTAAAACTGACCTGCCATTATGATTCTCCAGGTCATCACGACTTCATAGACATCAAACATGTCAAGGTTCTCTTTTATCTAAGTGGAGAGAAAAATGTCAAACTTTGTAAAAAAAAAATTGTGCCAATTTCAGATACCTGTAGTGTCTCCATTTTTCGTGATCTCGGGTTGGGTGAGGGCTTATTTTTGCGTGACAAGCTGGTGTTTTTAGTTATACAATATTGGTGCAGATTCGATCTTTTGATCGCCCGTTATTGTTTTGACTTTTTTTCTCACTACGTCGTTTAGCGATCAGGTTAATCCTTTTTTTATTGATAGATCAGGAGATTCTTAAAGCAGCGATAGCAAATATGTGTATGCTTGATTTTTTTAGTTGTTTTATTTTGAATGGGGCGGGGCGAATGGAGGGTGATTAGAGCTTTTATATTTCTTTTATCTTTTTATATTTTTAAAAACTTTTTTTCTACTTTTGGCATGGTTCAATAGTCTCCATGGAAGACTAGAAGCTGCCACAACAATGATCAGATCACCGGTGTGCATATTTCCGTTGCGATTGCCGGAAGCACTTGTTAATTGCCTCTGTCAGCATTTGACAGCGGCATTTAACTGGTCTATAGCTGTGGGTGGATCGCGATTCCACCCACAGATATTGTGGGCACATGTCAGCTGTTCAAAACAGCTGACATGTCCCGGGAAAGATGTGGGTTCACCGCCGGAGCCCATATCAAAGGAAGTCTGACATCGGCGTAAATATACACCCGATGCCGGCAAGGGGTTAATATATGAGTTCCACTTTTTGTATTAAAGAACTGAAATAAATTAACTTTTTGATGATATTCTAATTTAGTGAGAAACACTTGAATATGCATATCATAATTAGTTGAGCGCCCTTGACTGTTAACTTTCTGCAAATGTAATGTAAAGTCAGATGTCAGCTCCTAACAGCGATCATCAGGAATCTTAGCCTTTTCCTTATGGGTACTGGCCTCCAATTCACTAATACTCTTGGGTTTGAGTTCTGCAACTGATTTCATTGAATCCAATCAAAGATTTTTTGTGGGATTCAAGTCAGGTGACTGACTGTGCTGTCTTCTAAGATTTCTTCTGAAACCAAGCGCTGTTAGACCTTGAGGTATTCATGGAATTATTGGTCTGTTTGAAGGTCCAGTGATCCCCAAGGTTCAGCTTCCTCACAGAAAATATGATGTCTTCTCCCAGCATTTGGTAATACTTGATTAAATCCATCTTGGTTTCAGCACACTGCAGGTTTCCAATACTGGAGGATGAAATAAGATTCAGAGCATCATCAAGCCACCAAGGTCATTTTTTTTCAGAGTATATTTCATTGTTCTTTCTCCAGACTTACTGCTGAACTATAGGCACAAAATGGTTGAATTTTGTTTCATCGCCCAATGAGAACTTCTATTGTTTAATTATATGGTTTTAGCATATTGAAACTTGGTGGTATATACGCAACAATTGCACAAATGAAAACTGAATGATATCCTTGCAATTTTGTGCAAAATATCAATATTATAAATTTGCTGTAGAAATTTTGCAGTTAATATTTCCTGAGGGAACATAGATTTCAGAACTGATTTCTTGCTCAATACTTCATTCTATAATAATGTAAAAGGCAGAAGCTGTAGAAAAAAAATCACCACACAAGAAATGGAAAAATATAAATTTTGCTACAAATATGTACAGTTATATGAAAAAGTTTGGGCACCCCTGTTAATCTTAACCTTAATGTTTTATAAAAATTGGTTTTTTTGCAACAGCTATTTCAGTTTCATATATCTAATAACTGTTGGACACAGTAATGTTTCCACCTTGAAATGAGGTTTATTGTAATAACAGAAAATGTGCAATCTGCATTCAAACAAAATTTGACAGGTGCATAAGTATGGGCACCCTTATCATTTTCTTGTTTTAAATACTCCTACCTACTTTTTACTGACTTACTAAAGCACTTTTTTTGGTTTTGTAACCTCTTTGAGCTTTGAACTTCATAGCCAGGTATATGCAATCATGAGAAAAGCTACTTAAAGTGGCCACTTGCAAGTTGTTCTCCTGTTTGAATCTCCTCTGAAGAGTGGCATCATGGGCTCCTCAAAACAACTGTCAAATGATCTGAAAACAAAGATTATTCAACATAGTTGTTCAGGGGAAGGATACAAAAAGCTGTCTCAGAGATTTAACCTGTCAATTTCCACTGTGAGGAGCATAGTAAGGAAATGGAAGAACACAGGTACAGTTCTTGCTAAGGCCAGAAGTGGCAGGCCAAGAAAAACATCAGAAAGGCAGAGAAGAATGGTGAGATCAGTCAAGCACAATCCTCAGACCACCTCCAGAGAGCTGCAGCATCAACTTGCAGCAGATGGTGTCACTGTGCATCGGTCAACCATACAACGCACTTTGCACAAGGAGAAGCTGTGTGGGAGAGTCATGCGAAAGAAGCCGTTTCTGCAAGCACGCCACAAAGAGTCGGCTGAGGTATGCAAAAACACATTTGGAGAAGCCAATTTCTTTTTGGAAGAAGGTCCTGTGGACTGATGAAACCAAGATTGAGTTGTTTGGTCATACAAAAAGGCGTTATGCATGGCGGCAAAAAAACACAGCATTCCAAGAAAAACACTTGCTACCCACAGTACAATTTGGTGGATGCTCCATTATGCTTTGGGGCTGTGTGGCAAATGCCGGCACCGGGAATCTTGTTAAAGTTGAGGGACGCATGGATTCCTCTCAGTATCAGCAGATTCTTGACAATAATGTTCATGAATCAGTGACAAAGTTGAAGTTACGCAGGGGATGGATCTTTCAGCAAGACAATGATCCAAAACACCGCTCCAAATCTACTCAGGCATTCATGCAGAGGAACAATTACACTGTTCTGGAATGGCCATCCCAGTCCCCAGACCTGAATATCATTGAACATCTGTCGGATCATTTGAAGAGGGCTGTCCATGCTCGGCGACCATCAAACTTAACTGAACTGGAATTGTTTTGTAAAGAGGAATGGTCCAAAATACCTTCATTCAGGATCCAGGAACTCATTAAAAGCTACAGGAAGCGACTAGAGGCTGTTATTTTTGCAAAAGGAGGATCTACTAAATATTAATGTCACTTTTCTGGTGAGGTGCCCATACTTATGCACCTGTCAAATTTTGTTTGAATGCAGATTGCACATTTTCTATTAGTACAATAAACCTCATTTCAAGGCAGAAACATTACTGTGTCCAACAGTTATTAGATATATGAAACTGAAATAGCTGTTGCAAAAAAAACAATTTTTATAAAACATTAAGCTTAAGATTAATAGGAGTGCCCAAACTTTTTCATATAACTGTATATAATGGAAACACTCTGTCACAAATAAATATAGAGAAAAGTAAAAGTCAGTTACACTGAAAGGAGGAGAAAGGTCTATGCCAAATTCTGACAGTGCCTCACAATAGGATAAATTAGCAATTGCACACTTTATAGCACATTGTGCAAATTATCAAGTATGCATACAATTATATTAAAATTAGTGTAAGTATGAGTCCATTTAAAATATATTCCAGAATATTAAAATATTTGCAAAATCTCTAACTATTACACTGAGGAACACAATTTTTGTTGAGTTAGATTTGACACTTGTTTTTGATTAACGTTTGTTCTGAATCCAAAAGTGACCCCAGTTATTTTCTATCACAACAACTTTTTAAGCTACAGGATACACTCCCTTTGTTTCCAGTACCATATAAAATGTACATAGAATGGAGAATATTGCACAAAACAACCTAAATGTAATATTTATTTAAAACTTTTTTTTTTTCATGCAAACGATATATTGTTACTGTCAAATTATGTGCAAGTAGTAAAGTTAGGTATCAGTTAAGGTAAACAATTATACTTATACCTTTTCCTGTTCAATTTGTGAACAATCTTACCTGATGCTTCAACAATAGTCAGTGATCATATGTACATCCCATCTGCCCTGATACCATCTTTCCATGATCTTCAAATCTTGGTGGAATCATTCATCTTACTCATCACTGGTTGCACCAAGGTTTTTAGATAAATTAACAAAATGGCTATGCAGAATATGCACCTTGATGGAAATGTTGTAACCAAGCATTTTGAAGTTCTCCAAGATTATTTGAACAATTTCTATGTAATTCTTTGCTCATGTATTTCCAAGAAAGTCCTTAACAAGGGCTTCGAATGATAACCAAGTACTCTTTTAGAGTGCTAACATTATCCTGATTAAATGTGCATCTTTAATGAGCTGCCATATAGGTGGACCATAAAACACACCAGCCTTTATTTTTTCAAATTACAGACTAGGAAGCGCCAAAATTGGTTACTTGAAACTGTTTCCTTCATTTGGCAAAGCTTTACTGAATTGCTTCATAAGACCTATTTTCATGTGCAAAGGTGGGAATATAATGTTCTTTCTGTCAACAAGTGGTTCATGTAGAATGTTTGGATTACCAGGTTTGAGGTCAGATCTTGGAAACCAATTCCTTGTCACCCAGTGCTTCTTGCAAGCTCTGCTGTCTCACATGCACAGAAAACAAGGATACTTGATGTATCCATGTTGCTAACCAAGAAGTGAGCATAATATTTGAAGATATAGAAAAATAAGGCTAAAAAAGCCACAGCCAGCTCACCGACAGACCGAAGGAGCACGGAGATATCGTCCTGACCAAGACGTGCAGCAATGGAAGATGAAGAAAAGGTGTATACTCCAGCTTCTAAAATCTTGAAATGCTTTATTGGTGCATATAAATATAGCGTGATTAAAATCCTTGCTCAAAGGTGGATGCAGTCATGAGGATAGACATGCGATCTTAATCATGTCATGACTGCATCCACCTTTGAGCAAGGATTTTAATCACGCTATATTTATATGCACCAATAAAGCATTTCAAGATTTTAGAAGCTGGAGTATACACCTTTTCTTCATCTTCCATAACATTTGAAGGCGAACACAGATGATTCAATTGTGTTTGTGATATTGCAATAACTAAGCAACTCTTTTTATGTCTCCATATTCTTCACAAAGCAAGAACCCAACTGGGACTGCACCAAACAAATTGCTATCATAGAGGAAGACACGTTTTAAGCTCCACTTTGGGCTATCAATGAATAGTCGCCCTCCATTTGAGTTATAGATTAGAATTCCCAATTCCTCAATTAAACCATGCATGTTATGGGAAAACACAAAGCCACTGTCACTTCTAAAATACTGCAGAAATGTACTTTCTCTGGATCGAAAGTAGGATACCTTTGCTCATATTTCTCATGCAGTATTGATGTTTGGAGCTATTAAGCCTTTTTTTGAT
Organism: Ranitomeya variabilis; assembly: GCF_051348905.1. NCBI lineage: Eukaryota > Metazoa > Chordata > Amphibia > Anura > Dendrobatidae > Ranitomeya > Ranitomeya variabilis. The sequence continues at coordinate 993,622,025 of NC_135232.1, read as the reverse complement.
CTTGTGTCAAATCATTCGATTCATGCTGGTCAAATCCCCTGTGAACTAAGAGATAGTCAATTTCCAAATCTTCATCATTGCTGTCTCTTTGTTCTTCACCACAATGCTCTTCTAGAAAAGAGGGTAGTTCAAGGAAAACTGGCACTGGGATTTCACCTGAATGAGGCACTGGATGTATAGTGGATGGTAGATTAGGATGCTCTATTTCATGTTTATTTTCTTGTTTCATCCTGAAGTTTTCACTTTACAAGAGTAACACTGGAATGATCTCTTGATACTCGCCATACCATAGGTACACCAAATGGCATCTTATCACATATTCACTTCGTCCACATACTTAAACTCTCAACACACTACTTGCACGACTTGTGAGGGGCCCAAGATTTATCTTGATAACCAAGTTTTACTTTGAATATGCAAAACAGGCTTGGTTGACAAATGTGCTGAAGTTTGTCCTTTGACTGGGAATGGTGAAACTGCATATGGAATGAGGCCTGTTTAGGCACTTACAATGAGAAATAGCAGAGACAGACATGATCTGAAAGAAAAGAAAAAGTGAGTAAATGAAACAATAGTTTCTGCTAACCACTTGTACACAGACTTTTGAAATACATAGAGTAGAGTATTTGAAATATATAGAGTGGCACACAAACTCTCACAACCCTGAAGTACGTGTAACTGAATAGACAAGCCTACACAAATAAAAACTATTGCCAAGGTCGTCATCCAGGCCTCACCACTCAAGGGCGGTTTGCCAATTGGAGAGCAATAGTGGTAAAAAATTTATAAATCCAGCAAAGGGACACATAAAAAATTATTTATTTAAAGTCCATTAAAATCTACAAACATTAGTAACCGCACAATTTTGAAACCAATGTCCTCATTCATTGCATAGTGGTACTGGTACCCTTGATCCAGCCTAGAGTAATCGCATTAAGGTAAGCTATAGAGAAAAAAAAACCTGACATGAAAAAACTATCTTTAGGTTTGAAATCAGTAAGCCTTTTTTCCATAATGCATACAGCTTTTAGATCACATGGACCAGCACAGCACAGCCAATCTGGAGGTACTATCACAGTCACTATTACAGATGAGGTAGGGAAAGCAGCAGCCATTTTAGGGTTAAACAGCCTAGGGATAGAAGATCAGTGCACAAAGCACATCATTGGAGATTGGGTAGAAAGGATTAAAATGTGTGAGTGTGGTGTACTATTGCATTGCTGAAGAGCATAGAAAATGGGAGTGGTAGTCTCCTTCTATTAATAATAGCACATAGATTCATGTGATAGGGACGTGTAGGACCTGCAGAGTCTTTATTACTGTGGATTGAGTTATCCGTGATACACTGCAGTACAGCACTTTAATAAAGCAGGTTTTTTTCCTGCTTGACATACAACAAACAAGGACGGCAGTTTAAGTCCACTCAGTCCTAATTTTCCTTATGAAGAAAATTATTGAAGCCAAGTGTAGTTTGCCTAAAAAAAGTCCTTCCTGACAAGTCATGAGCAACATCTATTTGAAACAATAGAATTCTAATTAAAATAGGGGTTTTTTTGGAGCAAAACATACAATTTTAAATAATTGAAAATGTAACCTTGCAAGCTTGGGGGATGGAATCTAGAGTTTGACATAATTTATGCTAAGTAGATATAATATTTACATATACATTTTAGTGTACAGTACCAGTCAAAAGTTTGGACACACCTGTTCATGCTTTGGGTTTTCTTGTTCTTATTAGAATAAACACATTGTGGATGTGCTTCTGTTAAATAAATCTGAGGTTAGCAAGCACTTTCTGGTGATTGCACAACTGAACAGATGGCAGGTTAAGGGGTTACTTTGGACAATCTTATGTCTAACACATATTATGGTTTGTTTCATACGTTTCTTTTTTCCATATGTGTTCTATTTGTGGATTTGCTACCTTCAGTCTCAATCTACAATGTGCACATTCAAATATCATGGAAATCCAATGCATGAACAGGTATGTTCGCATTTTTGTATTTGTACAGTCATGGCCAAAAGTATTGACACCCCTGCAATTCTGTCAGATAATACTCAGTTTCTTCCTGAAAATGATTGCAATCACAAATTCTTTGGTATTATTATCTTCATTTAATTTGTCTTAAATGAAAAAACACAAAAAGAATTGTCCTAAAGCCAAATTGGATATAATTCCACACCAAACATAAAAAAGGGGGTGGACAAAAGTATTGGCACTGTTCGAAAAATCATGTGATGCTTCTCTAATTTGTGTAATTAACAGCACCTGTAACTTACCTGTGGCACCTAACAGCTGTTGGCAATAACTAAATCACCCTTGCAGCCCGTTGACATGGATTAAAGTTGACTCAACCTCTGTCCTGTGTCTTTGTGTGTACCACATTGATCATGGAGAAAAGAAAGAAGACCAAAGAACTGTCTGAGGACTTGAGAAACCAAATTGTGAGGCAGCATGAGCAATCTCAAGGCTACAAGTCCATCTCCAAAGACCTGAATGTTCCTGTGTCTACCGTGTGCAGTGTCATCAAGAAGTTTAAAGCCCATGGCACTGTGGCTAACCTCCCTAGATGTGGACGGAAAAGAAAAATTGACAAGAGATTTCAACACAAGATTGTGCGGATGTTGGATAAAGAACCTCAACTAACATCCAAACAAGTTCAAGCTGCCCTGCAGTCCGAGGGTACAACAGTGTCAACCCGTACTATCCGTCAGCGTCTGAATGAAAAGGGACTGAATGGTAGGAGACTCAGGAAGACACCACTTCTTACCCCGAGACATAAAAAAGCCATGCTGGAGTTTGCCAAAACTTACCTGAAGAAGCCTAAAACATTTTGGAAGACTGTTCTCTGGTCAGATGAGTCAAAAGTAGAGCTTTTTGGGCAAAGGCATCAACATAGAGTTTACAGGAGAAAAAAAAGAGGCATTCAAAGAAAAGAACACGGTCCCTACAGTCAAACATGGCAGAGGCTCCCTGATGTTTTGGGGTTGCTTTGCTGCCTCTGGCACTGGACTGCTTGACCGTGTGCATGGCATTATGAAGTCTGAAGACTACCAACAAATTTTGCAGCATAATGTAGGGCCCAGTGTGAGAAAGCTGGGTCTCCCTCAGAGGTCATGGGTCTTCCAGCAGGACAATGACCCAAAACACACTTCAAAAAGCACTAGAAAATGGTTTGAGAGAAAGCACTGGAGACTTCTAAGGTAGCCAGCAATGAGTCCAGACCTGAATCCCATAGAACACCTGTGGAGAGATCTAAAAATGGCAGTTTGGAGAAGGCACCCTTCAAATATCAGGGACCTGGATCAGTTTGCCAAAGAAGAATAGTCTAAAATTCCAGCAGAGCATTGTAAGAAACTCATTGATGGTTACCAGAAGTGGTTGGTCGCAATTATTTTGGCTAAAGGTTGTGCAACCAAGTATTAGGCTGAGGGTGCCAATACTTTTGTCTGGCCCATTTTTGGAGTTTTATGTGAAATGATCAATGTTTTGCTTTTTGCTTCATTCTCTTTTGTGTTTTTTCATTTAAGACAAATTGAATGAAGATAATAATACCAAAGAATTTGTGTTTGCAATCATTTTCAGGAAGAAACTGAGTATTATCTGACAGAATTGCAGGGGTGTCAATACTTTACAGTATGATGAAATAATTTATAATGTACAAAGTATATAAAAGCTATCACCTGCGCTGTAAAAGTGAAAGTGAAACTAAACACATGACAAATTGCTGCTTGCACTAAGGGAAAAAGAACAAAGGTATGCAAATACAAAAGTCCGAGAACAATATAGCAGTGCCAGTCACAGTGGGGACCTTCACTATGTCTCAAACAGAGAGATACTTAGCACACACGCACTTACTGAGTAGATCTGTAGTGATGATTCAGCGTGGCTACACTTGCTCCCAAGGAGTGTTCAGTAGTCGGTCCAGCAAAGACGTGCAGCTGGGAGGTAGTGTGAGGGCTTTCACCCGCTGCAATCCTCCTCACTGACCACGGGAAGTTGGACAAAACTGCCTGCCTCAGGCGTGCCCTGGCCGGAAGCGACGCCGAAGCTGTGGCAGAGTGTGGAAGGGGCGTGAATAGAATGTGACGTCACACAGGAGAAAGGACGGGGCGCATAGTGAAGGTCCCCACTGTGACTGGCACTGCTGTATTGTTCTCGGACTTTTGTATTTGCATACCTTTGTTCTTTTTCCCTTAGTGCGAGCAGCAATTTGTCATGTGTTTAGTTTCACTTTCACTTTTACAGCGCAGGTGATAGCTTTTATATACTTTATACCTTTGTGTTTTATTACCAGCAGGGCTTTACACAGACCCTGTTCCTTCACCAGCAACTCAGGTTTTTAGATTGTTCCCCCTTTTCTTTTTTTTAATTAGTGTAGCGCCAGTGTGCATTTACTTTATACTACAATTTATAATGTACAACTTATAAGTTTCGAATGCATACACTATTACCCATGAGTGATATTTAGAATGTGAATGTAAGCCATTATAAATGGCCTTGAAGACCTTTGCACTGTACATCTAAAATAGAGAATTTATAAAAGCCCCAATCTTAAGCTAACAGCTAATAGCTATTTGACAACAACTAATGTAAGGACCGCTCTCTGGAAGTATAATTATTACATGTTTAAATTATTTCCTTAACAAATTGTTTTAACATCTGTTTTTAAATCATTGTTTTTCCTAGCAAGGTGGCAGATACTTTTCAATCAGCAGGAAATCTTAGGAGCTGAAAGCTTTGAATATAATTGTCATTCCATGCTGTTCTCTCGCTTTGACTAAATGGTGTAATTTTTCTTTCTTTTTATTTTTCAGTTATGTTCTACTAAAATGTCTACAAAGAAAAAACAGGGATCCCTCATGATTTACTTCATCTAGAAGAAGAAGACTTTTTACAGACTAATTTATATATTGTGTTGTCTGTTTTCTCTGACAGATACAATTAAAACTGACATGCAATCATTTTTTCTTATCTCATCCTGATCCGACAAATAATATATAATTTCACGAAGTTCAAATCCAAACAGATAAGAAAACTTATTCTAAGAGAGATGTGAACAAATGTATTAATTTAAAAAAAAATATTTTTTTCTAAAACAATATACTGTATGTCAACCCAGCAAAAAAAATTAGTATTCAACCAGTGTTTCCTAAATAACTTCTGGCTATGAGAGAGACTTACTCATACAATTTTAAAAACATGGGATTTTTTTCCTCCTGAGTTCGATTTCATTTAGTCTTAATATATCCTTATAGATAGCTTAAAAATGGTTTTAATCGAACTGATATATGTTCATTAGCACACAAGTAATTCAATTATAGCACAGCACTAAGTCAGGTGAAGATACTGTAGAAGGAGAAATAGTTGTTGGACTACATCAGCCTGGATGAATTTGTAAAAGTAATTTTAGAATTTGTGGTAAATTAGTGAACCCAAGAAAAAGTTATCAAACTGGGATTATTCTTGATTGCTCAGGGAAAATATAATTTTGCACAATTTGCACTAGGCCCGCAGCTGTGATTGGAGGTATAAAGTTTACCTCCGGTCACTGCTGTTGGCTGATGGGACTTCTGCTTCTATGATCCGACTCCTGCTGCCACCAGTAACAGTGAGATCAGGTGTCGGCTGATGAGAGTGTTCATTAGCTGGTGCCTGCAATCTAAATAACTAATTAAAAAATAAAAACCGGAGTAGGTTGCCCTGTATTTTTGACAACCAGCCATGCAAAACTCACAGCTGGGGGCTGCAACCCTCAGCTGTCAGCTTCAGCAAGGCTGGTTATCAAGAATAGAGGGGTCCCCACACTGTGTTTTTAATTATTTCACTAAATAATTTAAAAAAAATGTCATGGGGTCTCCCCCATTTTTGACAGCAAGCCTTGCTAAAGCAGACAGCTGGGGGCTGATATTCTAAGGTTGGTAAGGGAACATGAATATTGGCCTCCAGCCTAAAAATTACAGCCCACAGTGGCCCAGAAAAGGCACAACTATTCTGGTGCTTTGCCTGGCTCTTCCCACTTTTCCTGTAGTGGTGGCAAGGGGAGTTCATATTTGTGGGGTTGATGTCACCTTTGTATTGTCTGGTGACATCAAGCCAACAGATTAGTAATGGAGAGGCATCTATAAAACACCTATCCATTACTAATCCTATAATGATAGTGTACATAAACACACAGCAAGAATAAAGTATTTTATTTGAAATAAAACTAAAAAACAGTTTTCTTTTTTTATTTAAAAATAAAAAACACTGTTACACTCTCCTAACGCCCATTCCATTGAATCACTCATCTCTCATAATAAAACAAAAATAATAAACGGCAATATCCCTCACCATTTTGGCATTCTACCACATGCTGTAATCCATGTCTGTGGATTAATAGTTTTCAACTTGGACAGTGCCAAGATACGACAGTCCAGGCTGAGAACCACTATCATATAATAGATGCACCTTTTCTGGGCGGCTGTGGGCTGCTATTTTTAGGCTGGGGGGCAATATCCATAGCCCCTCACGAGCAAGAGAATACCAGCTCCCAGAAGTCTGCTTTAGCAAAGGCTGATTGTCAAAAATGGGAGGATCCCACACTATTTTTTTAAATTATTTATTTAAATAATTAAAAAAACAGAGTGGGGACCTCTGTATTCTTGATAACCAGCCTTACTAATGCTGATAGCTGAGGGTTGTGACCCCCAGCTATGAGTTTTGCCTAGCTGGTTATCAAAAATACAGGGGAACTGTAACAACTCGGCTGGCATCACGGCATGGCCTCTCATCTCTCACACTATCTTACCCACTGCTCCTGGCCATGATGTGGTTTCTGTTTCATGCCAGCTGCACATTCTGTGTCTCTGCTCTCTGCATGCTTCCTGGCTGTGTGCATAGGGGGCGGCGCCTGAACTCTTTGTTTCTTATAGGAATCAGGTGCATCTGTCTAATCTGTTCCTGACCAATTGCCAGGAGGCCTCCAGTATTTAGTGCAGCTCCACCCAGTGGTCTGGGCCTGTGCAATGTGTTAGCTCAGTTTGTGTTTAGCTTCTGAGTTTGCCAGGCCTTGCTCTGTGTTACTCTCTCTCTGGAGGCTTTACTCTGTATTCTTGCCTTGATCTTGTTGTCCGCCCTCCAGGAGGCAGAATATCCTGGTCCCTGTGTCTTTGTCCTTGTTTCTTGTCTTGTTCCATTTCCTTGTCTGAACTTAGTCTTATCTCTGTCTCCTTGTCTGTGGCTTGCTTCCCTGCTGTGTCTTTCCTCGTGTTCTCAGTCTGCTTACACTCCGCACTTTTGCTGCTCTGCCTGCTCAGTACCTTTGTGGCTTTGCCTCTGCTCCGCACTCCTGCGGTTCTGCTCCTTTCTACTCTGCTTGTCTTCTGCTGCTGCAGTAATCTCTTGCTGCAGCTGCTCTCCGCATTCCTTGAGGTTCTGCTCTGCTTTGCTGCTACAGAAACCTCTTGCTGCAGCTCCTCTCCACATTCCTCGTGCTCCGCTCTGCTTAGCTTCTGCAGCTGCAGTAATCTCTTGCTGCAGCTCCTCTCCACACTCCTTGTGGCTCCGCTCTGCTTAGCTTCTGCAGCTGCAGTAATCTCTCGCTGTAGCTCCTCTTCACATTCCTTGTGGCTCCGCTCTGCTTAGCTTCTGCAGCTGCAGTAATCTCTCGCTGCAGCTCCTCTACATGTTCCTTGTGGTTCTGCTCTGCTTAGCTTTTATTGCTGTGCTATCTCTTGCTGCTCTACCGCTCCTATCCACAGCCTTGCAGTTCTCTTCTTGTCTGAACAGGTCCCAACCTGTTCTTTCTTTCTCCTTTCCTCCATATTTCTTATCCGTACCTGCACTTCCAGTGTGAACAGGTCCCTACCTGTTCCTTCATACACCACATCAACCAGCCCTGTGTTCTCTGCTGTGTCTCTGCCAGCCCTGTGTTCTCTGCTGTGTCTCTGCCAGCCCTGTGTTCTCTGCTGTGCCTGCCAGCCCTGTGTTCTCTGCCATGTCTCTGCCAGCCCTGTGTCTCAGCCGTGCCAGCCTACTCGTCGGAGTTTCAGCCGTGCTCTTCTGCCAGTCCTGCCCGATGCCTGCACCTGTCCTAGTGTTCCTGTCTCCCAAGTGGGATCAGCAGCCACAACCAGACACCACCCTGGAGTAGCACTTGGCAGCTGCCTGCTGCACAAGCCTGACCTCACCATCAGAGGCTCCAGTGAAAACCCAGGCAGCTATCATAGTCACGCCCCTTCCAGGGTAGTCTGGTTTGTGGCACAGTGGGGCCACAAACCCCCCCGGAGCTCACATCCACCAGTCAGGATGTGAGCATGACAGGAACCTACACCATTTTTTTTAAATTGTTTATTTGCAGCACAAGCGCCGAGTGATGAATACTCCCATCAGCCACTGCCTGCTCTAGCTGTTATTAGCGCCAGCAGGAGTAGGTTATGGGAGCAGTAGTCCCATCAGCTGACAACAGTGACCGGAGGTAAACTTTATACCTACAATCATAGCTGCGGGCTCATGCTGTCATTTGACAGCATGGGAACTATGGCCATCTGACCGGCGGTAATGAGTTTATCGCCAATTAGAAGCAGTATTTGCAGTGCTGTCATGCACATGACAGCATGAGGAGCACCAGGTGTTCAGGGGGCCAAACCCAAACAGTAACTCGGACATCCTGGTGAAGTCTGTGTTCATTGACTGCACCCGAACAGCAGGACACCAAACTTTACTGTTCGGATTCACCTATCCCATAGTGATGAGAAGAAGATATTGTTGATAGACACTCTGGGATTCTGAATCAGAGAGGTGACTTCAGGGACAGAGAGCTAACTCTGAGTGTCAACAGTTTATAGGTGGTATTGAAAGCTATGCTACTTTATGAGTTTTCCCAGGCCAAAGGTAAAAATAGAGAAGATATAATTGAGGTATTAGCTGTGGCAGTCCAGAATTGGGAGTTATATCCCTATCAGTGAGGAAAAGCAATGAGAGTGCAAACCAGTGAGCAAAAGAGAGTGGCTGACTTGTTGTGTGTCTTAAAACGTGAGATCTGTGTTGTAGGAGAAGGTTTGCAGATGAGGTCAGGTGGGAAGTGGGTAAAAGGAAGGATAAGTAAATATTTCATTGATGTGTTTTGGGATTTGGGGATAAGAAATGAGAGTAAGGATTATTGGAGTGAAAACTGTAAGGGCATATGTAACCATTGTGAAAAGTAATTGTGACAAATTTAAAAGGCAGGTGCAGTTAGTTGGAGCTGTTACCTTCTGTTCACTTGTACTTTTCTGGTATATTTCTAATGTGCACTTGAAAGAGCTGAGTGCACAGACCAGCTCTAGACAAAGTACCTTACATGCGCTGGCTGATTTAGCACTCCAAACTAATCTGATATTCTTACTAGATAATATCCTAGAAACAGGGAAAAGGAAGGCAGCACTCCATATGTCTTTAGATGACAAAAGGTGAATTTTATTCAGACCCACATGGCTTGAAAAAGGCTTAATGTGAGCCAAAAGTTGCCACGCCATATGGGACTGAATAAAATTCACATTTTTTTCATTTAAAGCCATATGGAGTGTTGCCTTCCTTTCCCTGTTTATGGACTTTTTGGCAAGTATTTGATGAATTGCTGGGGATGGGGAGGCCTGTGCTCCCAAAGTTATAAAATTGTGCTGTTCCATTTTCTCTATATAGATAATATCCTAGATATATAAGAAAAAAATGTAAAATTTCTAGTAATATAGTCTTAATGAAACCATTTAATTAGCTTAAAAAAGGGAGAGAATCCAGCAATGAAAAAAGTATACAACATCACATTTATTTAAAATAGAAACTTCATTACAATTACAGACTGATCCACATACGGTAAGGACAACCAACCTATGCGTTTTGCCGTATAGCCTTAATCAAAGCGCCTTTTCTGAGCTATAATTTACAAATATTCACATCACAGGTTCTTAAAAATAATACCTATCATACCAATAAACTCAAACTACCAGCATTTGAAATCAGCATTTGGTATTCAAGATTACTTTTGGGAAGATGAGCTGGGGATACTCTGCACAACGTCCATACCTCCGTGAATGGGAATTGTAAGGTAAATATAACTTTTTTTTTTACTTCTTTTCAAAGACTTGACCATGACAAAAGCTGAATTGCCCAATTTGAATGGAGCTGTGGTTGTACTATCCTCTTGATGTGAGAAAACTTGGCAACATAGGAATAATCTTTTAACCCCTTAATCCCATATGACATACTATCCCGTCAAGGTGACCTGGGACTTAATTCCCAGTGACGGGATAGTACGTCATACTGTTTAATGCGACATCGCGACTTAAGTCGCGGTGACCGCATTAAATTTCTGGCGCTATCTTACCTGCTGGATGATGGCGTTGGCATCCCAGGGCCTGGCTCCGCCCCCAGGCCTCACAATCGCTGTGATTGGCTGTTCAATTCTGAACAGCCAATCACAGCGCTTCTCATTGTTTCAGCCAATCTGAGCGGCTGAAACAATGAGGTCCCAGGCTAGGATCGAGTACCGATGTACTCGATCCTAGGGCCGGTGCCTGGCAATGCCAGGCACCGGCAAAAGACCCCCGGATTGGCGCAATCGCCGATCGAATCGATCGCGCCAATCGCAGGGCACAGCGGCGGTATTACCGTGCTGTGCCCTGCTGTGCCCGGCTCTCCCCTGCTGTAGTGGCCTGGATCGGTGCTGCAATCGCACTGATCGCAGGCCAGAGACTAGTGCAGGCCCAGCAGGGCCTGCAGTAGCTGATTGGCGCGATCGATGCTATTGACGATCGCGCAAATCACAGAGCACAGCGGTGGTCACGTTGTGACCGCTGTGTGCCCTGCTGGTGACCTGGCTGTGACCTGCCTAGGATCGGAGGGATCCTAGGCAGTTGCCATGGTCACCAGGGCCTGCAGGGATTGGTGGGATCGATGTTATCATTCGATCCCACCAATGACAGCTCACAGCAGCGGTGTGACCGCTCTGTGACCTGTCTGTCACCTGCAGGTGACCTGTCCGACCGCTCTGCAGGGGTCCTCACTCTAGCTGAGGACTCCTGCAGAGCGGTCACACAGCCAGATCTTGTCTTGCTGGGCCTTGTGGTGCTACAGAAGCCTGTAACACCACAATCCCCTGTGTTAGAAAAGAGCGAAAGAAAGAAGAAAGAAAAAACGAAGAAAGAAGAAAGAAAACTGAAGAAAGAAGAGCGACTACAAACGTAAGTGTTAACAGCCCCTACCCGATCTCTCTTCGCCCCCCCATCCCCCCTTCCCCCATCCCCCTTTCCCCTCTTTTTTAACCCCCTCTGTCCCTCTTTGCGCCACCTCCGTGCGCACGTTTAGCAGCCGCCGAGCGTTGATTGGTGGCACAGTTCACCGATCAACACTCGTGCTTGCTTTTTTTTCATCAGCCCCCTTTGCCCAATTCCGTACACCCATCCCGCAGCCGCCAAACTTTGATAAGTGATGCAGTTCACTTATCAGAGCTTGTGCCTGCCATTTTCCTTTTTTCACCACACCTGTGCGCACACCCAGCAGCCGCCGAACTTTGATAAGTGACGTGGTTCACTTATCAAAGCTCTCATGCCTGCCGTTTTCTATAATTTTTTTTCCCATCTCCGTGCGCTCACCTAGCCGCCGGGTCTAACCCGTGCCTTCCTTTTCTTTTTTTTTTCCATCTCCGTGCGCTCACCCAGCCGACGCGTCTTACCCGTGCCTTCCTTTTCTTTTCTTTTTTCCCATCTCCGTGCGCTCACCCAGCCGCCGCGTCTAACCTGTGCCTTCCTTTTCTTTTCTTTTTTTCCCATCTCCGTGCGCTCACCCAGCCGCCGCGTCTAACCCGTGCCTTCCTTTTCTTTTTTTTTCCATCTCCATGCGCTCACCCAGCCGACGCATCTAACCCGTGCCTTCCTTTTTTTTTCCCCCATCTCCGTGCGCTCACCCAGCAGTGGCCGAACTTTGATAAGTGACGCGGTTCACTTATCAGAGCTCTTATGCCTGCCGGTTTTTTTTTCACATCCCCGTTCGCACACCCAGCAGCGGCCAAACTTTGATAAGTGACGCGGTTCACTTATCAGAGCTAGGGCCTGCTGTTTTAGACTTTTCTTTCACAGGTATTTTTTTTCCCTATTTGCTTTTTTTTCCTTTAGCTTTTTCTTTTGAGAGTAGTTTGCACCAAGCACTATCCCCCCCACACTTACACAGTTACCAATAAAGTACACCCAAGCACCACACTTACAAAAAAAATGTCCCGCTCGTCCCGTTCGTCCCAACAGCGCTATTCAGCGGAGGAGGCATATTCTTTCCTTGCCTCCGACACTGATAGCAAGGGAGAGGATCCCACTTTTCTTTATTTTTCTGATTTTTCCTCATCCTCTTCCCACTCCTCATCTTCCTCCTCCGGCCCTGCGGAACCGCCACACAGACGCCACAGGACAGAAGATGAGGCAAGGCCCATCATTGATGAATATGAAGATGAAGTGCCCACCATTGCTGAAGACGAACCAGTGCACCCCACTGTGGACCCCATATGGACCTCACCACCCGAAAATTACGAACCACTGATTCCTGATTTTGTGGCAGAATCAGGAATCAAGTTTGACACCACTGGCCTCACAGAACTAGACTTTTTCAATGTCTTTTTCTCTGAGGCTTTCGTTAACCTAATGGTGGAGCAAACTTACTTGTATGCTCGGCAATTTTTGGACCAAAACTCTGGTTCATCATATTCTAACTGGTCTCCTGTAGACGCAGTTGAAATGATGCAGTTTCGGGGCCTGGTCCTCCACATGGGGATCCTGAAGAAGCCTGAACTTCGGCAATACTGGAGTAAAGATATTTTATATAACACTCCAGTATTCCGAATGGTCATGACCCGGACGCGTTTCGAGGCCATCCATAAGTTCCTGCATTACAACGATAATGCACGGTGTCCCGCACGAGATGACCCCAACTTTGACCGTCTGTTCAAAGTTCGGCCGGTCATCGAACACTTCAACAAAAGGTTTGCTGAAGCGTACGTGCCTCAAAGGGCATCTCCGTGGATGAGTCCTTAATTCATTTTAAGGGGCGGCTCAAATTCCGTCAATACCTGCCCAGCAAAAGGGCCAGGTACGGAATCAAACTCTACAAGCTGTGTGAGAGTACCTCAGGGTACACCCACAGCTTTAGAGTTTATGAAGGGAAGGACACCAGGATTGAACCGCCTGAGTGTCCTTCTATCCTGGGAGTGAATGGGAAGATTGTGTGGGATATGGTGCACCCACTGCTGGATAAAGGTTATCACCTCTATACCGATAACTTTTACACCAGCATCCCACTCTACAAATCTCTCTCTGTGCGAGGTACCGCAGCCTGCGGTACTGTCCGCAAAAATCAGAGAGGCCTCCCGAAGATGCAACTTGGGCAGACTCTCAGAAAAGGTGAGAGCAAAGCCCAATGTAGCGACCACCTGCTGGTGGTCAAGTACAAGGACAAAAGGGATGTCCTTCTTTTGACCACCATACACGGTGATGGCAGCGCCCTCAGCACTGTAAGGGGTACCTCTACAGAAGTCAGCAAACCGACCTGTGTACTGGGGTACAACAAAAACATGGGGGGCGTTGATCTATCTGATCAACTCCTCCAACCGTACAGTGCTTTGAGAAAGGCTAGGGTGTGGTACATAAAGCTGTCCGTGCACATTGTACAAATGGCAATGCTCAACGCTTTCCTGCTGTCACGATGTGCACACAACACTGATACCTTCATTTCCAGGAGTTAGTGGTTAAGGCCCTGATGTTTGGCACGAGGGAAGGAGCGGGCCCCAGTACTTCTGGAACTGAAGGTACACGTATCGTACCAGGTCAGCATTTTCCGGGGGTGGTCCCGCCAACTGGTAGAAAAGGTAACCTGCAAAAAACGTGCCGAGTGTGCTACAAAAGAGGAATACGGAAGGACACCATCTATCAATGTGACACCTGCCCCGAAAAACCTGGCCTGTGTATGAAGGATTGCTTTAAATTGTACCACATCTCCATGCACTATTAATTTACAGGAAACAGATTCATTCCAAAGGAGGCACATCTACGTAAGTTCTTTGGGGGCCTACTTTCCAAAATGTTGTCACTTGTGGGGTTTTTTCTGTTTAGGCACATCAGGGGCTCTGCAAACGGAACATGACGCTCGCAGACGATTCCATCAAAGTTTGCATTCCAAAACTTCAGTACTTCCCTTTTGAGCCCCAACATGTGCCCAAACAGTTTTTTCCCACATTTGTACTCAGGACAATTTGGACAACAACTTTTGCGGTCCAATTTTTCCTGTTACCTTTGGAAAATTAAAAAATTGGGGACTAAATATAATTTTTGTGGGCAAAAAATAGGATTTTTTATTTTCACACCCGGGCGTTATAAACTTTAGTGAAACACTTGGGGGTTCAAAATTCTCACCACACATCTAGACAAGTTCCTTAGGGGGTCTAGTTTCCAAAATGGGGTCACTTGTGGGGGGTTTCCACTGTTTAGGCACATCAGGGGCTCACCAAACGCGACATGGCGTCCGATCTCAATTCCAGCTAATTTTAGCTTGAAAAAGTCAAATGGCGCTCCTTCCCTTCTGAGCCCTGCCATGCGCCGAAACAGTGGTTCCCCCCCACATATGGGGTATCGGCGTACTCAGGACAAATTGGACTACAACATTAGTGGTCCAATTTCTCCTGTTACCCTTGTGAAAATAAAAAATTGGGGACTAAACCATCATGTTTGTGGAAAAAATATGATTTTTTATTTTCATGCCCGGGCGTTATAAACTTCTGTGAAGTACTTGGGGGATAAAAGTGCTCACCACACATCTAGATAAGTTCCGTAGGGGGTCTAGTTTCCAAAATGGGGTCACTTGTGGGGGGTTTCCACTGTTTAGGCACATCAGGGGCTCACCAAACGCGACATGGCGTCCGATCTCAATTCCAGCTAATTTTAGCTTGAAAAAGTCAAATGGCGCTCCTTCACTTCTGAGCCCTGCCATGCGCCGAAACAGTGGTTCCCCCCCACATATGGGGTATCGGCGTACTCAGGACAAATTGGACTACAACATTAGTGGTCCAATTTCTCCTGTTACCCTTGTGAAAATAAAAATTTGGGGACTAAACCATCATGTTTGTGGAAAAAATATGATTTTTTATTTTCATGCCCGGGCGTTATAAACTTCTGTGAAGCACTTGGGGGATAAAAGTGCTCACCACACATCTATATAAGTTCCGTAGGGGGTCTAGTTTCCAAAATGGGGTCACTTGTGGGGGGTTTCCACTGTTTAGGCACATCAGGGGCTCACCAAACGCGACATGGCGTCCGATCTCAATTCCAGCTAATTTTAGCTTGAAAAAGTCAAATGGCGCTCCTTCCCTTCTGAGCCCTGCCATGCGCCGAAACAGTGGTTCCCCCCCACATATGGGGTATCGGCGTACTCAGGACAAATTGAACTACAACATTAGTGGTCCAATTTCTCCTGTTACCCTTGTGAAAATAAAAAATTGGGGACTAAACCATCATGTTTGTGGAAAAAATATGATTTTTTATTTTCATGCCCGGGCATTATAAACTTCTGTGAAGCACTTGGGGGATAAAAGTGCTCACCACACATCTAGATAAGTTCCGTAGGGGGTCTAGTTTCCAAAATGGGGTCACTTGTGGGGGGTTTCCACTGTTTAGGCACATCAGGGGCTCACCAAACGCGACATGGCGTCCGATCTCAATTCCAGCTAATTTTAGCTTGAAAAAGTCAAATGGCGCTCCTTCCCTTCTGAGCCCTGCCATGCGCCCAAACAGTGGTTCCCCCCCACACATGGGGTATCGGCGTACTCAGGACAAATTGGACTACAACATTAGTGGTCCAATTTCTCCTGTTCCCCTTGTGAAAATAAAAAATTGGGGACTAAACCATCATGTTTGTGGAAAAAATATGATTTTTTATTTTCATGCCCGGGCGTTATAAACTTCTGTGAAGCACTTGGGGGATAAAAGTGCTCACCACACATCTAGATAAGTTCCGTAGGGGGTCTAGTTTCCAAAATGGGGTCACTTGTGGGGGGTTTCCACTGTTTAGGCACATCAGGGGCTCACTAAACGCGACATGGCGTCCGATCTCAATTCCAGCTAATTTTAGCTTGAAAAAGTCAAATGGCGCTCCTTCCCTTCGGAGCCCTGCCATGCACCGAAACAGTGGTTCCCCCCCACATATGGGGTATCGGCGTACTCAGGACAAATTGGACTACAACATTAGTGGTCCAATTTCTCCTGTTACCCTTGTGAAAATAAAAAATTGGGGACTAAACCATCATGTTTGTGGAAAAAATATGATTTTTTATTTTCATGCCCGGGCATTATAAACTTCTGTGAAGCACTTGGGGGATAAAAGTGCTCACCACACATCTAGATAAGTTCCGTAGGGGGTCTAGTTTCCAAAATGGGGTCACTTGTGGGGGGTTTCCACTGTTTAGGCACATCAGGGGCTCACCAAACGCGACATGGCGTCCGATCTCAATTCCAGCTAATTTTAGCTTGAAAAAGTCAAATGGCGCTCCTTCCCTTCTGAGCCCTGCCATGCGCCCAAACAGTGGTTTTCCCCCACATATGGGGTATTGGCGTACTCAGGACAAATTGGACTACAACTTTTGTGGTCCAATTTCTTCTGTTACCCTTGTGTAAATAAAAAATTGGGGACTAAACCATCATGTTTGTGGAAAAAATATGATTTTTTATTTTCACGCCCGGGCATTATAAACTTCTGTGAAGCACTTGGGGGATAACAGTGCTCACCACACATCTAGATAAGTTCCGTAGGGGGTCTAGTTTCCAAAATGGGGTCACTTGTGGGGGGTTTCCACTGTTTAGGCACATCAGGGGCTCACCAAACGCGACATAGCGTCCGATCTCAATTCCAGCTAATTTTAGCTTGAAAAAGTCAAATGGCGCTCCTTCCCTTCTAAGCCCTGCCATGCACCCAGACAGTGGTTCCCCCCCACATATGGGGTATCGGCGTACTCAGGACAAATTGGACTACAACTTTTGTGGTCCAATTTCTTCTGTTACCCTTGTGTAAATAAAAAATTGGGGACTAAACCATCATGTAGGTGGAAAAAGTATGATTTTTTATTTTCACGCCCGGGCGTTATAAACTTCTGTGAAGCACTTGGGGGATAACAGTGCTCACCACACAACTAGATAAGTTCCTTTGGGGGTCTAGTTTCCAAAATGGGGTCACATGTGGGGGGTTTCCACTGTTTAGGCACATCAGGGGCTCACCAAATGCGACATGGCGTCCGATCTCAATTCCAGCTAATTATAGTTTGAAAAAGTCAAACGGCGCTCCTTTCCTTCTGAGCCCTGCCATGCGCCCAAACAGTGGTTCCCCCCACATATGGAATATCAGCGTACTGAGGACAAAGTGGACTACAATTTTTGTGGTCCAATTTCTTCTGTTACCCTTGTGAAAATAAAAAATTGGGGACTAAACCATCATGTTTGTGGAAAAAATATGATTTTTTATTTTCACACCCGGGCATTATAAACTTCTGTGAAGCCCCTAGTAGTTCAAAGTGCTCATGATACATCTAGATAAGTTCCTTAGGGGGTCTAGTTTCCAAAATGGGGTCACTTGGGGGTTTCCACTGTTTAGGCACATCAGGGGCTCGTCAAACGCAACATGGCGTCCGATCGTAATTCCAGCCAATTTTAGGTTGAAAAAATCAAACGGCGCTACTTCCCTTCCGAGCCCTGCCATGTGCCCAAACAGTGGTTCCCCCCCACATATGGGATATCAGTGTACTAAAGACAAATTGTACAACAACTTTTGTAATACAATTTCTCCTGTTACCTTTGGGAAAATAAAAAAATTGTTGCTAAAAGATCGTTTTCATGACTAAAAAGTTAAATTTTCATTTTTTCCTTCAACATTGCTTTAGCTCTGATGAAGCACCTGAAGGGTTAATAAACTTCTTGAATGTGGTTTTGATCAGCTTAAGGGGTGCAGTTTTTAGAATGGTGTCACTTTTGGGTATTTTTTGCTATGTAGACTCCTAAATGTGACTTCAAATGTGAGGTGGTCCCTAACAAAAATGGTTTTGTAAATTTTGTTGTAAAAATGAGTAATTGCTGGTCAACTTTTAACCCTTATAACTCCCTAACAAAAAAAAAAAATTGTTTCCAAAATTGTTCTGATGTAAAGTAGACTTGTGGGAAATGTTATTTATTAGGTATTTTTGGTGGCATATCTCTGTGATTTAAGGGAATAAAAATTCAAAGTTGGAAAATTGCAAAATTTTCAACATTTTCGCCAAATTTCCATTTTTTTCACAAATAAACGCAGGTAATATCAAATAAATTTCACCATTATCATGAAGTAGAATATGTCATGAGAAAACATTGTCAGAATCGCCAAGATCCGTTAAAGCGTTCCAGAGTTATAACCTCATAAAGGGACAGTGGTCAGAATTGTAAAAATTGGCCTGGTCATTAACGTGCAAACCACCCTCGGGGCTTAAGGGGTTAAAAGGGTTTTACAAGGATACATTTAGTCCCCCTAAGCTTCAATTGGTTAAAAATTACAGAGATGTTATCTTTTTTTGTACACTTTGTCACAGTTTGAAGGCTTTTATGCTTTTTTGATTGAAAAAAAAATCAACTATATTCTATGTTACTGCACTGTGCCAATTCTTTATGTTTTTATTCTAGGTTATATTTATTATTCACCTTACCATGCTACAGCGCTGGTTCTTCGCCTCTACTTTTGTTGTCAGGTGCAGTAGTAGCTTCACAACTACTATTGCACATCATGACTACTGCAGTTAATCTCTTGGCTTAATGATGATGCTGATGTTTTCAGGACGAGCCACTGACTCCAGTGATTAACTACATACTGCAGTTATCACATGTAGTCATAATGTCACTGCTGTACCCTATCAACAAAGAATAAATGGAATAGATGAAGGTGAGTAAAGGGTATGGTTTTTTTAACAAGTTGGAACTTATTGGACAAAATATTTATACCTAAAAAATTTCTTTCAGTATTGTACTACAGTAATTCCTTCTCTACCCTAACATGAAATGTATGCAACCTGCAACCAAATGAAGCTAACCTCAGAAAAAAAATGTTTTTTACATTTTTTTTAATTTAGATCATATACAGATGTGTCATATGATGACACTTAAAGGGTTTCATATCCTAGTGCAGGCAACCATATATTGGCACTTTACAGAAGACGAACTATTAATAGTGTCGGTTTAAGGTTTGCTGCGTTATCGCATTGTCAATTTGATGATTGCTACATGTGTATTAATTTATAGCTTTAGTCTTTACTAGGCTAATTGAAGGATTTTCTTTTGCTTTCCAATGTGAAGTGCTTAGATTTTTAAATATAACTCATGATATTGAACAGACACACTAGAGGATATGGAGCAATAGATTAATGCAACATCTTTCAGTGTAAATAATTGGCATATAATTGTTCAGCATCATTAATACATTAGCATTCCCACTTTATCTGCTACAGAAATCCACATGAGTCATGTAGTAAACATGTATCACTTACATCATACATAACCATTTAGCTGACAGTATTAATGCACTGTATGCATGTTCAGCCGCAGATAGGCTTTTTGTTATCAAGGTCTACGCTATAATCAGAATACCTTATAAATCTCAATACTCTATGTGCCAAGTGTTGTGGCAACAGTGCTGATGAGCTACATTTATACATTCATTGTGGACATGTCTTATTCTCAAAACTGGTCTAGCTGTTGATTAATAATCACATTTTTTTGTAGCTATGAAGTTAGGTTAAGAGTAAGACTTGACCGGGCCAAAAACATGTAGGTCAGAGACATAGTGATTGTGAAACTAAGTTTTTATGATATTAAAATTATTTTATAAAAAATGGCTCATGAAAAAAAAAGCTCCTATGGTTGAGGTGAACATTAGATGCACACATTTTTCTTTTTTTTGTGAATGACAAGCATTTCATTGTTGTAGGATCTATTTTGCTCCCAGGTGCCAGCCATTAAGACCAGTGCTCCCACCAATATGGCTGACATCACTGCAGAGCCGGTTTTAGATTAAATGGGCCCTTGGGCAAAAGTTTAAAGTGGGGCCCCAAATGCTCACTTATTGCACCATCACACAGAAACATTTCGCTATATTGCTTTTGTAAAGCTTTTGATACGGTGACACACAAAAGGTTGATACATAAAACGAGAATAATGGGGATAGGGGAAAATATGTGTAAGTGGGTTAACAGCTGGCTCAGGGATAGGAAACAAAGGGTGGTTATTAATGGAGCACACTCGGACTGGGTCGCGGTTAGCAGCGGGGTACCACAGGGGTCAGTATTGGGCCCTCTTCTTTTTAACATATTTATTAATGATCTTGTAGGGGGCATACAGAGTAGAATTTCAATATTTGCAGATGACACTAAACTCTGCAGGGTAATCAATACAGAGGAGGACAATTTTATGTTACAGGATGATTTATGTAAACTAAAAGCTTGGGCTGATAAATGGCAAATGAGCTTTAATGGGGATAAATGTAAGGTCATGCACTTGGGTAGAAGTAATAAGATGTATAATTATGTGCTTAATTCTAAAACTTTGGGCAAAACCATCAATGAAAAAGACCTGGGTGTATGGGTGGATGACAAACTCACATTTAGTGACCAGTGTCAGGCAGCTGCTACAAAGGCAAATAAAATAATGGGATGCATTAAAAGAGGCATAGATGCTCATGAGGAGAACATAATTTTACCTCTATACAAGTCACTAGTTCGACCACACTTAGAATACTGTGCACAGTTCTGGTCTCCGGTGTATAATAAAGACATAGCTGAACTAGAGCGGGTGCAGAGAAGAGCGACCAAGGTTATTAGAGGACTGGGGGATTTGCAATACCAAGATAGGTTATTACACTTGGGGCTATTTAGTTTGAAAAAACGAAGACTAAGGGGTGATCTTATTTTAATGTATAAATATATGAGGGGACAGTACAAAGACCTTTCTGATGATCTTTTTAATCATAGACCTGAGACAGGGACAAGGGGGCATCCTCTACGACTGGAGGAAAGAAGGTTTAAGCATAATAACAGACGTGGATTCTTTACTGTAAGAGAAGTGAGACTATGGAACTCTCTGCCGTATGATGTTGTAATGAGTGATTCATTACTTAAATTTAAGAGGGGACTGGATGCCTTTCTTGAAAAGTATAATGTTACAGGTTATATATACTAGATTCCTTGATAGGGCGTTGATCCAGGGAACTAGTCTGATTGCCGTATGTGGAGTCGGGAAGGAATTTTTTCCCCAATGTGGAGCTTACTCTTTGCCACATGGTTTTTTTTTTGCCTTCCTCTGGATCAACATGTTAGGGCATGTTAGGTTAGGCTATGGGTTGAACTAGATGGACATAAAGTCTTCCTTCAACCTTAATAACTATGTTACTATACTATGTATTTACATGTGCTGAGTACAGGCCACTGAACGAACCTCTTTAGGATATGTGCAGACGTTCAGTAATTGGCAGTGCTTTGGACACAGCACATATCCGCTGCGTCCAAAGTGTGCTGCCGTATATTGAACACAGGTGATTCTACATGTGTTCACTGAACCATGCGGAATCACCACGTCCAATACATTGTACGAGTGACATTTATCTTGCGGAGACTCGTGTCTCTGCAAGATAAATAGACATGCTATGGTCTGGAGAGACGTGCCACATGTCCCCCTCTGCGGGTGTTTGTGCACGTATAGTTGGTATGGGATTTCTTAAAATCCCATCCACTATGCTGCACATGTACGTAGCGTCCAACATGCATCGTTTACTGACCGTGTGCTCCTACGCTTACTCCAGCTGAGGAAGAATGATTGGTACAGATAGTCCTCAATACAGAATATTGCAGAACCCATATAATACATATAGTAAAATGCATTCCCCATGGTCCTTGATAGAGTATAATACAGTCCTCCTCAGAGTATAGTGCAGCCCCCCTCAGAGTATAATGCAGCCCCCCTCATAGAGTATACTGCAGCCCTCCTCAGAGTATACTGCAGCCCCCCTCAGAGTATACTGCAGCCCCCTCAGAGAATACTGAAGCCCCTCATAGAGTATAATGTAGTCCCCTCATAGAGTATAATGTAGTCCCCTCATAGGGCATAATGCTGTCCCCCTCAGAGTATAATGCAGCCCCCCTCAGAATATAATGTAGCCCCCCTCATAGAATATACTGCAGCCCCTGTCATAGAGTATACTGCAGCCCCTCTCATAGAGTATACTGCCACCCCATTCTGAGTATACTGCAGTCCCCCTCATAGAGTATAATGTAGCCCGCTCATAGAACATAAAGCAGCCCCCCTTAGAGCATAATGCAGCCCCCCTCAGAGTATAATGCACCCCCTCAGAGTATAATGCAGCCCCCACACACAGTATAATGCAGCCTCCTCAGAGTATACTGTAGCCCCCTCAAAGTATAATGCAGCCCCCTACTGGCATAATACAGCACCCTAAGAGTATAATGCAGCCCCCACACACAGTATAATTCAGCCTCCACAAACACAGACAGTACAGTGTAGCCCCCCACACACAGTACAATGCAGCCTCCACTCACAGTATAATGCGGCCCACCACACACAGTATAATGCCGCCCCCCATGTGCAAGAACAGAAAAGATGCAGCACTCACCCATGAGCTGTTTCGACGAAGTCCTTTATTAAACCATTGTGGATCTGTGGACAAAGTTCATTGGAGGATCAAGGATCTTAGAGAACACCTCCATTTTCTACAAACAGCGATATTAAGTAATATGTCATACATCTGAAAAAAACTTGATAAGAATCGAGAACAAAACAGATACCATAATAAAAATGACTGCACAGGATGCCTGTACCTATGTGGAAAGGCTCAGTGAAGGACAAGAGAAAGAGGATGCTCGCTAATTGAGCAATACAGAGAAATAAATGGGGCAATGCGTCCAAACATGTAATATATAAAAGGTATAAGTTTATTACATATTGCAAAAAGAGTATTAGTACATATTTACAAAATAATATATATAGATCAGTAATAGAGACAATACAGAGATAGGATCAGGTAGAGAGCAGCATGTACAATCACATTATATCACATGGGCATTTTAACCATGGTAATAATTGCATAGTGCTTATGTAAACCTCAGAGACAATAGAAAATAGTGGGAAGATGTAAGTATGTAAGTATTATGTAGTATGCCTGTGCCTGAAATCAGATCAAGGCTGATATATTGAAACCCCACCATGTCCCCGCAGGTTCTTACCCATATTGTGAAGTAAGAGATAAAACACAGCTAGTCCCAACGCGTGTTTCGCGTCATCTTCCTCAGGGGGCCATGCTACTTCTCCAAGCATTAAATATTCCACTCCCAGGAGTAACGAGTACCGGTAACTGGCGCATGTGTACACATGTTCGCGCCGGGACTTCCATCACTTCCGACAGTCGACATGATGCTGCGGGTCAGGTTGAATGTCACAATGACGTTAGTGACCCGCAAGCATCATGTCTGTGCACTATTTGCAATGCTCCAGATCATGGCGCGCTGCAGACATGCGCCCGTGAGACTCAGGGAGAGGGTAAGCAGACCAGGCACGCCCCTAATATACGCCCTCATATAAGAGGACCGTCCATCATGTGCTATGCACATGTGTACAGAATAATGCATGAAATAACCAAATTAAAGTGTTGGAATGATCATCATTATGCAGAAATGTAGCGACAGACATTAGTCCATATAGTGCGATATATATATATATATATATATCTCAAAGCAAGTGAGTTTGATGATTAGTAATTAAACATAAAGATACATATAAAACATTCTATGTACTTTGGCGCAGTACCACATTACTTAATATAAGAAGTATATATATGGCTGTGTAAATAAGTTCACCCTGACCCACAGCGTCATGTCGGCTGCCGGAAGTGATGCAAGATCTGGCGCGGACGCGTGTACACATGCGCCAGTTACGGGTACTTGTTACACCTGGGAGCAGAATATTTAATGCTTGGAGGAGACACACAAAGCAGCATGGCCCCCTGAGGAAGCCAACGCAAAACGCACATTGAGTAAGAACCTGCGCGGACATGGTGGGGTTTCAATATATCAGCCTTGATCTGATTTCAGGCACAGGCCTTCTACATAATACTTATATTTTCCCCACTATTTTCTATTGTCCATGAGGTTTACATAAGCACTATGCACTTTATTACAATGGCTAAAATGCCCATGTGATAAAATGTGATTGTACATGCTGCTCTCTACCTGATCCTATCTCTGTATTGTCTCTATTACTGATCTATATATATTATTTTGTAAATATGTACTAATACTCTTTCTGTTACCATGTAATAAACTTATACAGTTGTGCTCAAAAGTTTACATATCCCGGCAGAATGTTTGCTTTCTTGGCCTTTTTTCAGAGAATATGAATGATAACACCAAAACTTTTTCTCCACTCATGGTTAGTGGTTGGGTGAAGCCATTTACTGTCAAACTACTGTGTTTTCTCTTTTTAAATAATAATGACAACCCAAAACATCCAAATGACCCTGATCAAATGTTTACATACCCCATTTCTTAATACCGTGTATTTCCCCTCTAACATCAATCAGAGTTTGAAGTCTTTTGCAGTAGTTGTGGATGAGGTTCTTTATTTTCTCAGATGGTAAAGCTGCTCACTCTTCTTCGCAAAAAGCATCCAGTTTCTGTAAAGTACTGGGCTGTCTAGCATGAACATCGTGCTTGAGATCTCCCCAGAGTGGCTCAATGATATTGAGGTCAGGAGACTGAGATGGCCACTCCAGAACCTTCACTTTCTTCTGCTGTAGCCAATGATAGGTCGACTTGGCCTTGTGTTTTTGGATCACTGCCATGTTGGAACGTCCAAGCACGGCTGATGATTGCAAATTTGCCTCCAGTATTTGCTGATAATATGCTACATTCATCTTTTCTTCAACTTTGACCATTTCCTGTGCCTTTGTAGCTCACATATCCCCAAAACATCAGCAATCCACCTCCGTGCTTTTCAGTAGTAATGGTGTTCCTTTCATCATAGGCCTGGTTGACCTCTCTCCAAATGTAACATTTATGGCTGTGGCCAAAAAGTTCAATTTTGGTCTCATCACGCCAAATTACCTTGCTCCAGAAGTTTTGAGGATTGTCTCTGTGCTGTTTTGTATATTGTAGGTGAGATACTTTGTGGCATTTGTGCAGTAAAGGCTTTCTTCTGGCGACTCGACCATGCAGCTTATTTTCCTTTAACTGCCTCCTTATTGTGCATCTTCAAACAGCCACACCACTAGTTTTCAGAGTGTCCAGTATGTCAGCTGATGTAATTTTGGGGTTTTTCTTTGCATCACAAACAATTTTTCCTGGAAAGTTGTGGACAAAGTTTTTGTTGGTCTACCTGACAGTGGTTTTGTTTTAACAGAGACCCTGATTTTCCATTTGTTAATCACAATTTGAATGCTGCTGACTGGCATTATCAATTCCTTGGATATCTTTTTGTATCCCTTTCCTGTTCTATACAGTTCAACTACTTTTTCCCGTAGATCCATTGACAATTATTTTGCTTTCCCCGTGACTCACAATCCTGAAACGTCAGTGGCTGGATGAAAGATGCAAGAGTCTGTCTGGATCCCAGTCCGAATATATGTATATAATGCAATTATATAAAGACATAGACTACCTAAATACCAGCCTATGCACCTAAAGACAAATGGGGCTAATTTGAGCAAGCCAGAAACCATCCATCAGGCTAGCAATATAAAGCCCCTTAGCAACCATTAGTGTAGCACACTGAGTAGTATAACAAGACAATGCCCAGGTAAAGATAACTGCACCTATTAGGCTCATGGGATCTATGTACACCGAACTGACTAACTTGTCACAGTGGCCATATGGACTCCTCCATAGGTCCCAAGGTCACCATGAATATGGTAAGAAAATGCAGAGCTATATCATGAAAAAAGCCCCAGACAGTACTGAGGCAAAGTTACCCAGTGCGAGGTTGCAACCGAAAAGAGGTCCAAGGCAGGCAGGTAGAAAGGACAAAGGCCAGTGCAGCCCCACGCGTATCGCCCTCACTGATAGGGCTTCATCTCCCCTGATGCCTCAGTACTGTCTGGGGCTTTTGTCTGTCTGCCCTTAAATTATCAATCCAATTCCCTTATCACTTGTTGTTGCTAATGTATGAATAGAAGGATAAAAAGATATGCAACATTTGGCTAGCCAAGATAGCCAATTTCAAATCAAAATCCACAATTCTAAGCAGGATCAATTTATCAGCGGCCAGTTTTATACAATTGCAAGAAAAAGTGAATGAATCCTTGCCTAATGAACAGTATAAATGTTTGTTTGTTGTTATGTTAAGACCTGCTTAGATGACCTGATAATTGGGGAAAAAGCATTAAAGCGTTGAGGAATATGTTGGCACTATATAAATAAAATTATTATTATTTGCTTTTTCCCAATTACATGGCAATTGTGCATAGGATGGATGGGGTGATGCTTCCTAAACATAAGCCAAGGAAATCAAATTTAGGCTGTGTGCACACACTGCTGATTTTTCAAGTGTTTTTCGAGTTTTTTCCCGATAAAAACGCTATAAAACCGCAAACAAAACAGCATACAATATGCATCCCATCAATTAGAATGAATTCTGCAATTTTTGTGCACATGATGCGTTTTTTTCCGTGAAAAAAAAAGCATCGCGGTATAAAACGCAGCATGTTCATTAATTTTGCGGTTTTTTTGCGGATTTCCCACTATAAAATGCATTGGGAAATGTCTGGAAAAAAATGCACCAAAAACACGTCAAAAAAACGGCAAAAACGCGGCAAAAAACGCATGCAGATTTCTTGCAGATTTCTTGCAGAAAATTTCAGGTTTTTCTCAGGAATTTTCTGCAAGAATTCCTGAACGTATGAACATAGCCTAAGTCTACAGTAGATCACTAAGTAATTACTATCACCATATCTACATTTGTAGCAAAAACCTTAATTTGATTTCCTTGGCATAACTTTACAAAGCATCACCCCATCCACCCTATGAACAAATATCATTTTGTAATATCTCTTAAGGCTAAGTGCACACGTTGCAGAATTGCCGCGGAAATTTCCGCGACAATTCTGCGCCTCCTGCCGCGGGTATATCGCATGCAGAATTTGCATGCATATACCCGCAGAAAACTAGCGTTTTGCAAGCATAATTAGCTTGCAGAATGCTAGCGTTTTCCAAGCGATCTGTAGCATCGCTTGGAAAACTGTTTGACAGGTTGGTCACACTTGTCAAACATAGTGTTTGACAAGTGTGACCAACTTTTTACTATAGATGCAGCCTATGTAGCATCTATAGTAAAAGATAGAATGTTAAAAATAATAAAAAAAATAAAAAAAAAAGGTTATACTCACCTCAGCGGCGTCCGTTCCTAATGCTGTGTGTTCAGGACCTTCCATTGACGTAGCGGTCACGTGACCGCGGGTCATGTGACCGCGACGTCATCGCAGGTCCTTCACACACACCTCGGAAGCCGCTGAGAAGGTCGGGCCACCAGAGGGTGAGTATATCGCTATTTTTTATTTTAATTCTTTTTCTTTTACCACTTATATGGTGCCCAGTCCGTGGAGGAGAGTCTCCTCTCCTCCACCCTGGGTACCAACCGCACTTGATCTGCTTACTTCCCGCATGGTGGGCACAGCCCCGTGCGGGAAGTAAGCAGATCAATGCACTCCTATGTGTGCAGAATCGCCGCGATTCCGCAATTTTAATGAACATGCTGCGGTTTTTTTGGATTGCGATTCTGCTCAGGAAAAAAATGCAGCATGTGCCCAAAAAATGCGGATTGCATTCTGTTACATAGGATGCTTAATGTTAGCGTTTTTTTCGCGGTTTTATAGCGTTTTTATAGCGAAAAACCGCGAAAAAAAACGCAAAAAATCTGCTACATGTGCACACAGCCTCAATGTTGAGCTCTTGTCTCAGTAACTCATTTGTAAACCTGCCTGAAGAAGGAGCTTCTGTTCTCAGAAACATGCAAATCTAATTCTTATGATTAGCCAATAAAGGTATCACTTCTAGAAATCTTTTGCATTTTTTGAGTATAAAAGTATTTACATCGATTTTTCTGGCTGATACGGTACCACAATATAATTTTTTATAGTACATTTCAATCAAAATTCTATGTTAAACATTTCTTTCAAGAATTTTGTATGATTTTTTTTATTTTTATTTTCCATATCAATATCGATATTTAAAAAACGCATGAAACTGTATAATATTTACTCTTGCCACTGAGGTTAATATGCCTGTTCTGTAAAGATCACTCTTCAATTGTCATCCTTGCCAGTGATATAAAGAGGTTGCCAGTTGGATAAAACCTTTGTCATGTTGCATTGATGAAATATTGATTTTACAATTGATGTGTTTTTATTTCATTAATTTTTACAGCATCAACACTCTAACTATATTCATACATTTTATCTCTCCTAACTATTTTATTACTTGCTTCATAGATTTGAATACCAATATCTCATGTCGTTTCAATCAGGTCAGCCAACGGATCTGTCACTCATCACCTACTTCAATCACTGTAAAGTTTTTATCCCTATTAACAGAATAAAAACTATCTTTAATCTGTAAATTCCATCTCACAACCTGCTGCCTTAATTCCACTCTTTTGCTCCTCATCTTCAATTTCTGTCTTCTGGAATTTCTAATTCTACATTTATACAAAATATTACAAATCCCATATGGCAAAATCTTGCATAGATTCATTGAAGGGGTTGTCCGAAACTAACATTGATTTTAATCCAAAATGTCTATTTAATGTAATATTCTAATCATTTTTCTAATAAACATTAACTAAAAAAGTCCCTACCATTTCCTCCCTACTCTGCCTAACTGGTTTAATTTTTTTTTTTTACTGCCGATTTGGTGACATTTTGTTTGAGAATTCTCAATGCATGTTGGGATACTAAAATAGGATGTCACCAGAGGCTGGTGCTGCAGTCACTGCCACAGCTGCTGTTCCCACAAAGCGTCACCAGTGACAACCATTTCCGGGCTGGGCTAGTCCCTGCTCCACTGAGCATGTGTCGGTTGTCAATTCTGAAGCATGCTCAGTATGAGATCTCTCCATGATATTCCTTTTCAGTGCACAGTGATAGTGCTCTCCCATGCCAGCTCTAAAGAGAAGCGACGAGAGGCAATTGAGTGCACATTGTAAAGGAGAGAACATGGAGGGCAGAGCAGGGAAAACAGAGACCAGTTACGCCCCGGAAAACAGATGTCACAGTGAGATCTGTTTTGGGGCAGGGTTGGTCTCATCTCTCCATGCTTGATGCGTTCTGGGTGGGGAAAGCAGCTGCTGCAGAGACCGCAGCCTCTGCCTCCTGATGACATCCCATTTGAGTATCCCAGCATACACTGGGGAATCTCAAAGAAAATATCATCAAACAGTAAATGAAAAGGAAAAAATAAAGCTGTTAGAGTAGAGAGGGAACAGTAGGGACATTTTAATTAAGGTATATTAGAAAAGCAATTACTGTAGATTATTACAATAAATAGACAGACATCTAGGATTAAAATTAACGTTAGTCTCAGAATTTAAAGGGAACCTGTCACCCCCCAGGCATTTGAAACTAAAAGAGCCACCTTGTGCAGCACAAATGTTGCATTCTGACAAGGTGGCTCTTTTAGTTATGCTCTCTGCACACGCTGAAATAAACGTTTACAAAATGTGCGCCCTCATACCCTGAAACTGTCCCGGGGGCGGGACTTTCCTTCCTTATCAGACACAGCACAGCCGTCACTCCGAGCCTGTGCGTGCCAGGCGCCACCTCCTCTTGCAGCATTATCGTCCCCGGTTCCCTTTAACTTTCCTAAACCACCAACCCTATATTGCTTTTCCCTTAAAAACTTCTCTCTGACTGAGGAACACAAACATGGTACTACCACAGTTTTATTATGACATTAATTTCCACATAAACAATTAAAATATAAATTAAATGCATTTTGGAAAAGCAACGCTAAATTCTTGTGTTTTCTTTTAATTAAACAACTTGTAATACAATAGTTCAGCTTATTCTCCATAGCAGATAATTATTTTATATTGCAACAGACTGCTATAAAAAAAATTTTATTGCAAAATCCTGCTGCCATGCAAAATAAAGTACATATCAAAAGCTCAAACACAATTTTTCAAAAGTAGTGCTGTACTCAATAATTTTTACTCAATAATTTATATTTAATTTATATTTTATATTTGAGCAGTTAAAAAAAATTTGAAATTTTGTAAAAAAAAAAATGTTGCTTATGTCGCCATTTTCCAACACCCGTAATATTTTCAATACTTGGAATATGTGGCTGTGTGAAGGGTTTATTTTTTGAGCCCTGAGCTGACGCTTTTACTGATACCATTTTGGGGTAGATATGATGTTTTTATCGCCTCTTATTGCATTTTATTGCAATGTTGCGTAAGCCAAGAAAACAAAATTGTGTCATTTTGATTTTTGTTCTCTTTATACCGTTTACCAGACTTTTAGGAAAGCAGCGATACCAAATATGCATATTTCTTTTTTTTAATTGTTTTATTTTAATTGAGGCAGAAGAGGGTGATTTGAACTTTTATATTGTTTTATTTTTCTCATATTTTATTTTTTTTCAGTGTTTACTGCATAATGACAGGCATGAAGGTCTTAGGCCGACCCCACTGTCATGGCAAGCCATCAGCACTCCACAATCACGTTACAGTCATGCAGATGGGTGTATAAAATTGTGCGCCCT
This sequence comes from Ranitomeya variabilis, assembly GCF_051348905.1. NCBI lineage: Eukaryota > Metazoa > Chordata > Amphibia > Anura > Dendrobatidae > Ranitomeya > Ranitomeya variabilis. The sequence goes on along the minus strand of NC_135232.1, from coordinate 993,591,210 downwards.
GCCATTGTACGTTAAATGTCACTGTCAGAGATTGACAGTAGTATTTGACAGGTTATCAGCCAAGCCAGTTAAAGGCAGATGATCATTGAATAAGTCAGCCATTATCTGACTGAGAAAGATGTGAGATTGACTTGTGAGCCTCCAGCAAAGTCAGGGACCCAACATATGATGTAACTGTATGTCATATGTTGGGAAGAGGTTAATATTCTCATATTCATTCAAGTGGTAAAGAATTAGACTATATACTTAAAGGGAAGGTGCCACATTTTATTTTTTGTATTAAAAATGTTTGTTTATATAAACAATTATTTTTAATACAAATTTACATTTTTTAACTTTAATTTTTTTTATTATTAATTATTTTTTCAGCCACTGGGCGCCGCCATTTTGCTTTGCAGGAGTGTAAGTGTAGCTGCATGACACTCTGCAAATATGGCTGCCCTGGGCATAGGAGACTGCGGTCGGCGTCCAACCCTATACTTTACATTGAGCTGCTCCCTGCTGTGATCTGGCCACGCCCCCTGAGCCGTCCACATCATAGCAGAGGGAGGAGATCGGCGCCATCTTTCTGGAGCTCACAGTGTGTCTGTGAGCTCCAGTTTCCCAGTATAATCGCAGGAGCCGTGCGGTTATAGGAGGAGGAGAAGGAGGAGACCAAGGACGGGAGGGAGAAAGGACTCAGCAGCGGAGCAGTGAAGTAAGTATCAGCAGGGGAGGGGGAGAGGTAATCTAATCCCATCCTTTGTGATGCTGACTCTGAGCAGTATATCTCCTCCCATGTGTGTTACTGTGCTGAGATGTGTATCTAATCCTATCCTGTGTGATACTGACTGAGCTGTGTATCTAATCCTACCCTGTGTGATACTGTCTGCTGAGCCATGTATCTAATCCTATCCTGTGTGATACTGTCTGCTGAGCCATGTATCTAATCCTACCCTGTGTGATACTGCGCTGAGACGTGTATCTAATCCTCTCCTGTGTGATACTGTCTGCTGAGCCATGTATCTAATCCTACCCTGTGTGATACTGTGCTGAGACGTGTATCTAATCCTCTCCTGTGTCATGCTGTCTGCTGTGCCATGTATCTAATCCTAACCTGTGTGATACTGTCTGCTGAGCCATGTATCTAATCCTATCCTGTGTTATACTGTCTGCTGAGCCGTGTATCTAATCCTACCCTGTGTGATACTGTGCTGAGCCTTGTATCTAATCCTATCCTCTCCTGTGTGATACTGACTGCTGAGCTGTGTATATTATGCTATCCTGTGTGATACCGACTGCTGAGCTGGGTATCTAATCCTATCCTGTGTGATACTGTCTGCTGGGTTGTGTATCTAATCCTCCCATGTGTGATACAGACTGCTGAGCCTTGCATCTAATCTTCTCCTATCTGATACTGTGCTGAGCTATGTATCTAATCCTCCCCTGTGTGATACTGACTGCTGAGCTGTGTATCTAATACTATCCTGTGTGATACTGACTGCTGGGCCGTGTATCTAATCCTCTCTTATGCACTCCTCTCCCCTCGTTATGTGTGATCTATATGGCTGTATTATGTGTGATCTATATGGCGGTATTATGTGAGAACACTGGCGGTATTATGTGAGATCTACACTCACCGGCCACTTTATTAGGTACACCATGCTAGTAACGGGTTGGACCCCCTTTTGCCTTCAGAACTGCCTCAATTCTTCGTGGCATAGATTCAACAAGGTGCTGGAAGCATTCCTCAGAGATTTTGGTCCATATTGACATGATGGCATCACACAGTTGCCGCAGATTTGTCGGCTGCACATCCCAAAGATGCTCCATACAAGGCAGGATGGATCCATGCTTTCATGTTGTTTACGCCAAATTCTGACCCTACCATCCGAATGTCGCAGCAGAAATCGAGACTCATCAGACCAAGCAACGTTTTTCCAATCTTCTACTGTCCAATTTCGATGAGCTTGTACAAATTGTAGCCTCAGTTTCCTGTTCTTAGCTGAAAGGAGTGGTACCCGGTGTGGTCTTCTGCTGCTGTAGCCCATCTGCCTCAAAGTTCGACGCACTGTACGTTCAGAGATGCTCTTAGGCCTACCTTGGTTGTAACGGGTGGCGATTTGAGTCACTGTTGCCTTTCTATCAGCTCGAACCAGTCTGCCCATTCTCCTCTGACCTCTGGCATCAACAAGGCATTTCCGCCCACAGAACTGCCGCTCACTGGATTTTTTTTCTTTTTCGGACCATTCTCTGTAAACCCTAGAGATGGTTGTGCGTGAAAATCCCAGTAGATCAGCAGTTTCTGAAATACTCAGACCAGCCCTTCTGGCACCAACAACCATGCCACGTTCAAAGGCACTCAAATCACCTTTCTTCCCCATACTGATGCTCGGTTTGAACTGCAGGAGATTGTCTTGACCATGTCTACATGCCTAAATGCACTGAGTTGCCGCCATGTGATTGGCTGATTAGAAATTAAGTGTTAACAAGAAGTTGGACAGGTGTACCTAATAAAGTGGCCGGTGAGTGTATATGGCGTGGTTATGTGTGAAGTATATGGCGGTATTATGTGTGAAGTATATGGCGGTATTATGTGTGAAACATATGACGGTATTATGTGTCAAGTATATGGCGGTATTATGTGTGATCTATATGGCGATATTATGTGAGATCTATATGTCGGTATTATGTGAGAACACTATGGCAGTATTATCTTCAGAAAGGGGACCCATTCGTTATTTGCTATCTATATGACGGTATTATGTGAGAACTGTAGGACAGTATTATGTATGATATGTATGGCGGTATTATGTGAGAATGCTATGGCAGTATTATCTTCAGAAAGGGTACCCATTCTAGGGTGGTTCTGGTTGAGCAGCTGCACACGGGTCTGGGGTAATAGAGGGGGCAGCATGACCTCCAGTTAGGTGCAGTCAGGGGAGGGCAGGTGAGGCAGCTGAAGAGGCGTCTCATTTTTATCATTACTATTTGGCTACGTTTCCCCCCAGCGTCACCTCGTATTGCGCCTGTCGCCTTGCTTTCACACATCGACAGGACAAGATCTGAGGAGGGGAATAGGGTCTTTGCATGCAAAGTCTGGATCAGAACAGGCCATCAATCCACAGAAATGTTTCCTGGATTTCTGTGGAGCAGACAAGCAGACGGTCCATCCATGTGTATAAAAGACAGCACTCTATGTACAATCCCTGGCTGCTCCGTGCACCGAACATGGTGCCTCCATACACCAGCACACTGCTATCCTGAAATATTCTGTGCTGCTGTCACCCTGCTCCCTCCACCATATATCTCCCAGAATCCTTGCCTGCAATCCTCTGTGACTGTCTACTTGTCAGTATAACTTAGCAGTCACCAACAAAATGGCTCCTCAATGTGTTCCTAAATCTCATCCTCTCTCATCCATTAGCAAACACCCAGAAGGGGAGGAGAAGAGTGACATCACACACATCAGCAGACTCTGCCCTTAATTACTGCAGTGCAGTAATGTGAGCTAGTTGTAGGTTAGGTTTTTGTCAAATTTCATTACCTGCTCCCCCTAGTGTTTAAAAGTGGAAATACCAAACCTTTTAACATTATTTTTCATATTTTACTAAATTATAAACAAATGATAATATTTTTTAAGAAAATTTAAACATTAATTCTTTACATTTTTACAATCGCTGGATTTTTTTTTTTATGGCACCTTCCCTTTAAAGGGGTTCTCTGGATACAAACAGTTATATACATACAGGGGATGTCAGTATAAATACGTTCTTAAATACTTTTAATTAGCAAATCACATTTGTTCTGTCTAGGAAGGTAATCACAAGAGAAATATAATGGCTGCCACCTTGTTTCACCTTGAATTTTAGGACAGATGCCCCTTCATATATGGGAAGATATGCTCCACTAATACTACTGGAGATTAGGGTTGAGCGAAATGGATCGGTCAATTTCATAAGTCGCCGACTTTCGGCAAAGTCGGGTTTCGTGAAACCCGAGCCGATCCCAGTGTGGGATCGGTCATGCGGTCGGCGATCTTTGCGCCAAAGTCGCGTTTGTTTCGTATGAAGCTTTAACCGCCATTTTTTCAGCCAATGAACGAGTGTGGGCAGCGTGATGACATAGGTCTCGTCTTGCTTTCTGCAGCGTCACAGGGGGTGGGGGTATAAACGCCATCTTACCGTTTTGGATGTAGCGATTTACACAGTCCGAGAAATATAGCAATTTACACTGTCCGAGGAGAGAGAGAGAGAGAGAAAAAAAAAAGTCCCCATTGACTTGCATTGGGTTTCGTGTTTCGGTCGGCCCCCCGACTTTTCACAATAATCGGCCGATTTCACACGATCCGACTTTTGAGAAAGTCGGGTTTCACGAAACCTGACTCGATCCTAAAAAAGTAAAAGTCGCTCAACCCTACTGGAGATATCAGAGGTGCTGAGGTAAGAGGCCACCCAAACTTCTGTGTGCCCTGTATCTCTTAATAACAATGTAAGTATCTGCAGGTCACTGTTGCAGAGCTTCCTACTGTACACGTTCACAGACCAGTTTCTCTCCATGCAACAAGGTGACAGCCATTTAAATTCTATAGTGATTACCACAATAGACAAAACAATGAGAATTGCTAATTAAATGTGCTTAGGAATTTATTTTTAATGACATTTCCTATTGTCATATTTTTTTTACTACCAGAGAACCCCTTTAAACATCAAATTTAACAAAAAATGAGAAGAACTTATCATCATTGACTATAGTCTTTTACTTAAAACATTGAGTTACAGTGGGGAAAATAAGTATTTGATCCCTTGATGATTTTGTAACTTTGACCACTGACAAAAACATGAACAGTCTATAATTTTAAGAGTAGGTTTATTTTAACAATGAAACATAGAATATCAAAAATAAAATCCAGAAAATCACATTGTATAAATTATATACATTTATTTGCATTTTGCAGTAAGAAATAAGTATTTGATCTCTCTGACAAACAAGACTTAATACTTGGTGGCAAAACCCTTGTTGGCAAGCACAGCAGTCAGACTTTTTGTAGTTGATGATCCATAAGCCAAAGAGACAGCGCCTCACAAGTTGGTGAAAAAAATCACATTTATTCTGCCTTCTGTGGCGATGTTTCGATCCAATGATCTTTATCAAGCACAGTACAACATGTCTTAACCCCATTTAAATAGTGTATGTACCACCCCCTAATTAACAGGCGCCAATCAAAAATATACATAAGCATTTACAATAATCCGAGATCTAAAACCTCATATAGCAAAGTTAAAACAAACCATTTGGTCATAGGTTGGAAGACTAACTTAGTACCACTATAAGTGTCCATTCTGATCGCTAGTCCACACAATAGACAAAGATGTAAATGTCCAAAATATCCGCCGTCCATCTCCTATGTAAACAAATGCTCCACCAATCCTGGTATGGCAAGTCATTTGTCATGGCACAGCGTCATGTAGCAAAACCCCCATCCTTTTCAGGGCCAATCATAATAAATCACGTATTGTTCATACTGCGCATGCTCTGGCGCCCCGATTTGATTGATCATGTATTGAAATCCTTCATCTTGATACTGCGCTTGCTTCAAAAGTCTCCATCCGATTGGTCCCAGGAGCACTCTGATGGCACATATTCACTGCGCATGCCCCGGCGTCCATATACAGCCAGTTACCATGGAATTCCACCGGAATGGAGAAAAGAAACTACATACATATTATAGTGCATGCCCAGGCGTCCTCAAATAGCCAGTTACCATGGAATTCACCCGGCGCAGAAGGGCAAAACTGCACATATCTTAAGTAAGACATAATATAGTGCCATTCATGATCAGCACATTATGGCATCATCCATCATAAAAAAATTAACAGTATATATTTCCCGTAAGCATACTTCACAACCTCTGAGTACAGGAAAGGTAAAAGGTATCAACCACTGAGGACTCTCAATTCTAAATATTTTTCAACCTCTGAGTAGTAATTCACTGCAAAATAGCCCTAAATACACCGAGTGTCTCCACTAGAGTTGAGCATTCCAAAACTGCAAATATCCGGTATCAGACGATATTCGCTGTATTGGAATTCCGATACAGAGTTCCGATACTTTTTCAATATCGGATACTGGAATCGGAAGTTCCCATAGTGCAATGAAGCACTATAATGGAGTGTGGGCGGAGACTGTATGTGTGTGTGCAGACGGGGTCTGTACGGGCCTCTCGGAGGTCTGTGCGTGCCTGCCGGGGGTCTGTGTGGGCTGCCGGGGGTCTGTGTGGGCTGCCGGGGGTCTGGGTTGCTGAGGGTCTGTGCGTGCCAGCCGGGGGTCTGTGTGGCCTGCTGGGGGTCTGTGCGGGCCTCTTGGGGGTTTGTGTGGGCCTGCCGGGGGTCTGTGTGGGCCTGCCGGGGGTCTGTGCGGGCTGCCGGGGGTCTGTGCATGTGTGCAGGCATCGTCCGATGGGACTACAAGTCCCATCAGATGACTGCTACAGTGACAGTGATTGACACATTAACCAATGATGGGACAGTAGTAGTCCCATCTTCCGGCTAATGTGTTGAATGTAAAAAAAAACAAAACTACATACTACATACATGCTACATACATGCTACATACATACTACATACATACTACTGTTATGATCCTTAGTGGTTGAGGATCACAAATTACTCCAGCTAAGTAACATACATAGGACAAGCTTTAGGGAGGTGGCAAACTGGACTGACCGCAAATCTGAACCTATCCAAACACACTAGAAGTAGCCGGTGAACGTGTCTAAAAATCCTAGACGTCTCGAGCCAGCCTGAGGAACTAACTACCCCTAGAGAGAAAGAAAGACCTCACTTGCCACCAGAGAAATAATCCCCAAAGAAATAGAAGCCCCCAACATATAATAACGGTGAGGTAAGAGGAAGGCACATACACAGGGGTGAAAACAGATTTAGCAAATGAGGCCCACTAATACTAGATAGCAGAAAATAGTAAAGGGGTCTGTGCGGTCAGTAAAAAACCCTTACAAAAAATCCACACTGAGATTTCAAGAACCCCCGCACCAACTAACGGTGTGGGGGGGGGAGAAACTCAGTCCCCTAGAGCAACCAGCAAGCGAGGAAATCACATTTTAGCGAGCTGGACTAAAAACATAATAAATGCTGATAATCAAAAAATGATCAAACAAAAACTTAGCTTGTCTTGGAGAGACTGGGAGCAAGGTAGTCACAAGGAATCTGAAGAGCACTGAATACATTGAGAGCAGGCAAGGAACTGAGTATCCAGGTGAACTAAATAGGAAACCAACCAAGGATAACGAACCAGCTGATGCTGCCAACCTGCAGAAAGACAACACTACACAGTACCGCTTGTGACCACTAGAGGGAGCCCAAAAACAGAGTTCACAACAGTACCCCCCCTTGAGGAGGGGTCACCGAACCCTCATCAAGACCCCCAGGGCGATCAGGACGAGCCGCGTGGAAGGCACGAACCAAATTGGCCGCATGAACATCAGAGGCGACAACCCAGGAATTATCCTCCTGACCATAGCCCTTCCACTTCACCAAATACTGAAGCCTCCGTCTAGAGATACGAGAATCCAAAATCTTCTCCACCACGTACTCCAATTCGCCCTCGACCAGCACCGGAGCAGGAGGCTCAACAGAAGGAACCACAGGTACCACATACCTCCGCAACAAAGACCTATGGAACACACTATGAATGGCAAACGATGCTGGGAGATCCAAACGAAAAGACACCGGGTTAAGGATTTCCAAAATCTTATAAGGACTGACGAAGCGAGGCTTGAATTTAGGAGAGGAGACCTTCATAGGAACATACCGAGAAGACAGCCACACCAAATCCCCAACACGAAGTCGGGGACCCACACCGCGGCGGCGGTTGGCAAAGCACTGAGCTGTTGTGAAATTGGATTCTGGGCTCCCCCGGTGGCCACTTGTGGAATTGTACTTGTGTGCATCATCCCCTCTGTTCACCTGCTCCTATCAGGATGTGGGAGTCGCTATATAACCTTGCTCCTCTGTCAGTTTCAGGCCGGTCAACAATGTAATCAGAAGCCTTTCTGTGCATGTTCCTGCTACTAGACAACTCCCAGCTAAGTTGGACTTTTGTCCTTGTGTGTTTTTGCATTTTGTTCCTGTTCACAGCTGCTGTTTCGTTACTGTGTCTGGAAAGCTCTTGTGAGCGGAAATTGCCACTCTGGTGTTATGAGTTAATGCTAGAGTCTTAAAGTAATTTCTGGATGGTGTTTTGATAGGGTTTTCTGCTGACCATGAAAGTGCCCTTTCTGTCTTCTTGCTATCTAGTAAGCGGACCTCGATTTTTGCTAAACCTATTTTCATACTACGTTTGTCATTTCATCTAAAATCACCGCCAATATATGTGGGGGCCTCTGTCTGCCTTTTGGGAAAATTTCTCTAGAGGTGAGCCAGGACTGTCTTTTCCTCTGCTAGGATTAGGTAGTTCTCCGGCTGGCGCTGGGCATCTAGGGATAAAAAAACGTAGGCATGCTACCCGGCCACTTCTAGTTGTGCGGCAGGTTTAGTTCATGGTCAGTATAGTTTCCATCTTCCAAGAGCTAGTTCTCATATATGCTGGGCTATGTTCTCTCGCCATTGAGAATCATGACAGTTTGACCGGCCAAAAAAAAATGGGTTGTGCTTCTATTGTGGTGATTCAACTCATGTTATATCAGCATGCTTTAAGCGTACTAAGAAGCCTGACAAGTCTGTTTCAATTAGCACTTTACAGTCTAAGTTTATTCTATCTGTGACCCTGATTTGTTCTTTGTCATCTATTACCGCGGACGCCTATGTCGACTCTGGCGCTGCTTTGAGTCTTATGGATTGGTCCTTTGCCAAACGCTGTGGGTATGATTTGGAGCCATTGGAGGCTCCGATACCTCTGAAAGGGATTGACTCCACCCCATTGGCTAGTAATAAACCACAATACTGGACACAAGTGACTATGCGTGTTAATCCGGATCACCAGGAGGTTATTCGCTTTCTGGTGCTGTATAATCTACATGATGTTTTGGTGCTGGGATTGCCATGGCTGCAATCTCATAACCCAGTCCTCGACTGGAGAGCTATGTCTGTGTTAAGCTGGGGATGTAAAGGAACTCATGGGGACGTACCTTTGGTTTCCATTTCATCATCTATTCCCTCTGAGATTCCTGAATTCTTGTCTGACTTTCGTGACGTTTTTGAAGAACCCAAGGTTGGTTCACTACCTCCGCACCGGGAGTGCGATTGTGCCATAGACTTGATCCCGGGTAGTAAATACCCTAAGGGTCGTTTATTTAATCTGTCTGTGCCTGAACACGCGGCTATGCGAGAATATATAAAGGAGTCCTTGGAAAAGGGACACATTCGTCCTTCGTCATCTCCCTTAGGAGCCGGTTTTTTCTTTGTGTCTAAGAAAGACGGCTCTTTGAGGCCGTGTATTGATTATCGACTTTTGAATAAAATCACGGTTAAATATCAATATCCGTTACCACTGCTTACTGATTTGTTTGCTCGTATAAAGGGGGCCAAGTGGTTCTCTAAGATTGATCTCCGTGGGGCGTATAATTTGGTGCGAATCAAGCAGGGGGATGAGTGGAAAACCGCATTTAATACGCCCGAGGGCCATTTTGAGTATTTGGTGATGCCTTTTGGTCTTTCAAATGCCCCTTCAGTCTTCCAGTCCTTTATGCATGACATTTTCCGCGATTATTTGGACAAATTTATGATTGTGTATCTGGATGATATTCTGATTTTTTCGGATGACTGGGACTCTCATGTCCAGCAGGTCAGGAGGGTTTTTCAGGTTTTGCGGTCTAATTCCTTGTGTGTGAAGGGTTCTAAGTGTGTTTTTGGGGTTCAAAAGATTTCCTTCTTGGGATACATTTTTTCCCCCTCTTCCATCGAGATGGATCCTGTCAAGGTTCAGGCTATTGGTGATTGGACGCAACCCTCTTCTCTTAAGAGTCTTCAGAAATTTTTGGGCTTTGCTAACTTTTATCGTCGATTTATTGCTGGTTTTTCTGATGTTGTAAAACCATTGACTGATTTGACTAAGAAGGGTGCTGATGTTGCTGATTGGTCCCCTGATGCTGTGGAGGCCTTTCGGGAGCTCAAGCGCCGCTTTTCTTCCGCCCCAGTGTTGCGTCAGCCTGATGTTGCTCTTCCTTTTCAGGTTGAGGTCGACGCCTCTGAAATCGGAGCTGGGGCGGTGTTGTCGCAGAGAAGTTACGACTGCTCCGTGATGAGACCTTGTGCTTTTTTTTCCCGTAAATTTTCGCCCGCCGAGCGGAATTATGATATTGGGAATCGGGAGCTTTTGGCCATGAAGTGGGCTTTTGAGGAGTGGCGTCACTGGCTTGAGGGGGCCAGACATCAGGTGGTGGTATTGACTGACCACAAAAATTTAATTTACCTTGAGTCTGCCAGGCGCCTGAATCCTAGACAGGCGCGCTGGTCGTTGTTTTTCTCTTGGTTTAATTTTGTGGTGTCTTACCTACCGGGTTCTAAGAATGTTAAGGCGGATGCCCTTTCTAGGAGTTTTGAGCCTGACTCCCCTGGTAATTCTGAGCCCACAGGTATCCTTAAAGATGGAGTGATATTGTCTGCCGTTTCTCCAGACCTGCGGCGGGCCTTGCAGGAGTTTCAGGCGGATAGACCTGATCGTTGCCCACCTGGTAGACTGTTTGTTCCTGATGATTGGACCAGTAGAGTCATCTCTGAGGTTCATTCTTCTGCGTTGGCAGGTCATCCTGGAATCTTTGGTACCAGGGATTTGGTGGCAAGGTCCTTCTGGTGGCCTTCCCTGTCACGAGATGTGCGAGGCTTTGTGCAGTCTTGTGACGTTTGTGCTCGGGCCAAGCCTTGTTGTTCTCGGGCTAGTGGATTGTTGTTACCCTTGCCTATCCCGAAGAGGCCTTGGACGCACATCTCGATGGATTTTATTTCGGATCTGCCTGTTTCTCAGAAGATGTCTGTCATCTGGGTGGTGTGTGACCGTTTCTCTAAGATGGTCCATCTGGTTCCCTTGCCTAAGTTGCCTTCTTCTTCCGAGTTGGTTCCTCTGTTTTTTCAAAATGTTGTTCGTTTGCATGGTATTCCGGAGAATATCGTTTCTGACAGAGGGACCCAATTCGTGTCTAGATTTTGGCGGGCATTCTGTGCTAGGATGGGCATAGATTTGTCTTTTTCGTCTGCTTTCCATCCTCAGACTAATGGCCAGACCGAGCGGACTAATCAGACCTTGGAGACATATTTGAGGTGTTTTGTGTCTGCGGATCAGGATGATTGGGTTGCTTTTTTGCCTTTGGCGGAGTTCGCCCTCAATAATCGGGCCAGCTCTGCCACCTTGGTGTCCCCGTTTTTCTGTAATTCGGGGTTTCATCCTCGATTTTCCTCCGGTCAAGTGGAATCTTCGGATTGTCCTGGAGTGGATGCTGTGGTGGAGAGGTTGCATCAGATTTGGGGGCAGGTGGTGGACAATTTGAAGTTGTCCCAGGAGAAGACTCAGCTTTTTGCCAACCGCCGTCGTCGTGTTGGTCCTCGGCTTTGTGTTGGGGACTTGGTGTGGTTGTCTTCTCGTTTTGTCCCTATGAGGGTTTCTTCTCCTAAGTTTAAGCCTCGGTTCATCGGCCCGTACAAGATATTGGAGATTCTTAACCCTGTGTCCTTCCGTTTGGACCTCCCTGCATCCTTTTCGATTCATAATGTTTTTCATCGGTCATTGTTGCGCAGGTATGAGGTACCGGCTGTGCCTTCCGTTGAGCCTCCTGCTCCGGTGTTGGTTGAGGGTGAGTTGGAGTACGTTGTGGAAAAGATCTTGGACTCTCGTGTTTCCAGACGGAAACTCCAGTATCTGGTCAAATGGAAGGGATACGGTCAGGAGGATAATTCTTGGGTCACTGCCTCTGATGTTCATGCCTCCGATCTTGTCCGTGCCTTTCATAGGGCTCATCCTGATCGCCCTGGTGGTTCTGGTGAGGGTTCGGTGCCCCCTCCTTGAGGGGGGGGTACTGTTGTGAAATTGGATTCTGGGCTCCCCCGGTGGCCACTTGTGGAATTGTACTTGTGTGCATCATCCCCTCTGTTCACCTGCTCCTATCAGGATGTGGGAGTCGCTATATAACCTTGCTCCTCTGTCAGTTTCAGGCCGGTCAACAATGTAATCAGAAGCCTTTCTGTGCATGTTCCTGCTACTAGACAACTCCCAGCTAAGTTGGACTTTTGTCCTTTTGTGTTTTTGCATTTTGTTCCTGTTCACAGCTGCTGTTTCGTTACTGTGTCTGGAAAGCTCTTGTGAGCGGAAATTGCCACTCTGGTGTTATGAGTTAATGCTAGAGTCTTAAAGTAATTTCTGGATGGTGTTTTGATAGGGTTTTCTGCTGACCATGAAAGTGCCCTTTCTGTCTTCTTGCTATCTAGTAAGCGGACCTCGATTTTTGCTAAACCTATTTTCATACTACGTTTGTCATTTCATCTAAAATCACCGCCAATATATGTGGGGGCCTCTGTCTGCCTTTTGGGAAAATTTCTCTAGAGGTGAGCCAGGACTGTCTTTTCCTCTGCTAGGATTAGGTAGTTCTCCGGCTGGCGCTGGGCATCTAGGGATAAAAAAACGTAGGCATGCTACCCGGCCACTTCTAGTTGTGCGGCAGGTTTAGTTCATGGTCAGTATAGTTTCCATCTTCCAAGAGCTAGTTCTCATATATGCTGGGCTATGTTCTCTCGCCATTGAGAATCATGACACTGAGCCTTCTCTTGTGACAACCTCAAATTGTCCACCACATGGTTCCAAATCTGCTGCAACCCATCCACCACAGAATCCACCCCAGGACAGTCAGAAGGCTCAACCTGACCCGAGGAAAAACGAGGATGGAAACCAGAATTGCAGAAAAAAGGCGAAACCAAAGTAGCAGAACTAGCCCGATTATTAAGGGCAAACTCGGCCAATGGCAAAAAAGTCACCCAATCATCCTGATCAGCAGAAACAAAACATCTCAAATAAGTTTCCAACGTCTGATTAGTTTGCTCGGTTTGGCCATTAGTCTGAGGATGGAAGGCCGACGAAAAAGACAAATCAATGCCCATCTTAGCACAAAAAGTCCGCCAAAACCTGGACACAAACTGGGATCCTCTATCAGACACAATATTTTCAGGAATGCCGTGCAAGCGAACCACATTCTGAAAAAATAGAGGAACCAAATCGGAAGAAGAAGGCAACTTAGGCAAGGGCACCAATTGGACCATCTTGGAAAAACGATCACACACCACCCAGATGACAGACATTTTCTGAGATACCGGAAGATCCGAAATAAAATCCATGGAAATGTGCGTCCAAGGCCTTTTCGGAATAGGCAAAGGCAAAAGCAAACCGCTGGCACGAGAACAGCAAGGCTTAGCCCGAGCACAAATCCCACAAGACTGCACAAAGGAACGAACATCCCGCGACAAGGAAGGCCACCAGAAGGACCTAGCCACCAAATCTCTGGTACCAAAAATCCCAGGATGACCTGCCAACACCGAAGAATGAACCTCGGAAATAACTCTGCTGGTCCATCTATCCGGGACAAACAGTCTCTCTGGTGGACAACGGTCAGGTCTATCCGCCTGAAATTTCTTCAGAACTCGTCGCAAATCTGGGGAAATGGCAGACAAAATCACTCCCTCTCTGAGAATACCAGCCGGCTCAGAAACTCCCGGAGAGTCAGGCACAAAACTCCTAGAAAGTGCATCAGCTTTCACGTTCTTCGAACCAGGCAGATATGAGACCATGAAGTTGAAACGGGAGAAAAACAATGACCAACGAGCCTGTCTAGGATTCAGGCGCTTGGCAGATTCAAGGTAAATCAGATTTTTGTGATCAGTCAAGACCACCACACGATGATTAGCTCCTTCGAGCCAATGTCGCCACTCCTCAAATGCCTACTTCATAGCCAACAACTCCCGATTACCAACTTCATAATTCCGCTCGGCAGGCGAAAACTTTCTTGAAAAGAAAGCACATGGTTTCATCACAGAGCCATCAGAGCTTCTCTGCGACAAAACAGCCCCTGCTCCAATCTCAGAAGCATCAACCTCGACCTGGAAGGGGAGAGAGACATCTGGCTGACATAAGACTGGAGCTGAAGAAAACTGGTGCTTCAGCTCCCGAAAGGCCTCCACGGCCGCAGGAGACCAATTAGTCACATCAGAACCCTTCTTGGTCAAATCCGTCAAAGGTTTAACCACGCTAGAAAAATTAGCGATAAAACGACGGTAAAAATTAGCAAAACCCAAGAACTTCTGAAGACTTAACAGACGTGGGCTGAGTCCAGTCATGAATAGCCTGGACCTTGACTGGGTCCATCTCCACAGTAGAAGGAGAAAAAATAAAACCCAAAAAGGAGACCTTCTGTACTCCGAAGAGGCATTTTGAGCCCTTCACAAATAAAGCATTAGCACGCAGGACCTGAAACACCATCCTGACCTGCTTCACATGGGACTCCCAATCATCAGAAAAGACCAAAATGTCATCCAGATAAACAATCATAAATTTATCCAGATATTCTCGGAAGATGTCATGCATGAAAGACTGAAACACAGAAGGAGCATTAGAGAGTCCAAAAGGCATCACCAAGTACTCAAAATGGCCTTCAGGCGTATTAAATGCTGTTTTCCATTCATCTCCCTGCTTAATGCGCACAAGGTTATACGCACCACGGAGATCTATCTTGGTGAACCAACTGGCACCCTTAATCCGAGCAAACAAATCAGACAATAGTGGTAAAGGATACTGAAATTTGACTGTGATTTTATTCAGAAGACGATAATCTATACAAGGTCTCAACGAACCATCCTTCTTGGCCACAAAAAAAAATCCTGCACCAACAGGGGAAGAGGATGGGCGAATATGTCCCTTCTCCAAAGACTCCTTTATATAACTCCGCATCGCGGCATGCTCTGGTATAGACAGATTAAAAAGTCGTCCCTTAGGGAATTTACTACCAGGAATTAAATTTATAGCACAGTCACAATCCCTATGAGGGGGCAGGGCACTGGACCTGGGTTCATCAAATACATCCTGGTAGTCAGACAAAAACTCAGGGACCTCAGAAGGAGTGGAAGAAGCAATAGACACCAACGGAACATCGCCATGAACTCCCTGACAACCCCAACTTGACACAGACATAGCTTTCCAATCTAAAACTGGATTATGAGCCTGCAGCCATGGCAGCCAAAACGACAACATCATGCAAATTATGCAGAACAAGAAAGCGAATCACCTCCTGATGTACGGGAGTCATGCACATGGTCATTTGCGTCCAATACTGAGGCTTATTCTCAGCCAATGGCGTAGCATCAATTCCCCTCAGAGGAATAGGAAATTCCAAAGGCTCCAGGACAAAACCACAGCGCCTGGCAAACGACAAATCCATCAGATTCAGGGCAGCCCCCGAATCCACAAAAGCCATAACCGGGTAGGATGACAAAGAACAAATCAAAGTAACAGACAAAATAAACTTAGGCTGCATAGTACCAATGGTGACAGGTTTAGCGATTTTTTTTTAAGCGTTTAGAGCATGCTGAGATAACATGAGTAGAATCACCACAGTAAAAGCACAACCCATTTTGACGTCTATGACTTTGTCGCTCAATTCTGGTCAGAGTTCGGTCACATTGCATAGACTCAGGTCTCTGTTCAGAAAATACCGCCAAAGGATGAGCAGATTTGCGCTCCCGCAAACGCCGATCAACCTGAATGGCTAAAGCCATAGAATCACTCAGACTTGTAGGGGTGGGAAACCCCACCATAACATTCTTAACGGCCTCAGAAAGACCTTCTCTGAAATTTGCAGCCAAGGCACACTCATTCCATTGAGTAAGCACCGACCATTTCCGAAATTTTTCACAATACACCTCTGCTTCATCCTGACCTTGAGAGATAGCCAGCAACGCTTTTTCTGCCTGATTCTCAAGATTAGGCTCCTCATAAAGCAGTCCAAGAGCCAGAAAAAATGCATCTACATTAAGCAATGCAGAATCTCCTGGCGCCAGAGAGAAAGCCCAATCTTGAGGGTCGCCACGCAACAAGGAGATAACAATTTTAACTTGCTGAGCGGAATCACCAGAGGAACGAGGTCTCAGAGATAGAAATAACTTACAATTATTCTTAAAGTTTAGAAACCTAGATCTATCACCAGAAAACAATTCAGGAATGGGTATCTTTGGTTCTGACATAGGGCTATGAATAACAAAATCCTGAATACTTTGCACCCGTGCAGTCAGATGATCCACACTAGAAGTCAGAGTCTGAAAATTCATGTCTGCAGCTGAGCTCAAAACCACCCAGAGTTCAAGGGGATGAAAGAAGCTAAACAGACATCAAACAAAAACTTAGCTTGTCTTGGAGAGACTGGGAGCAAGGTAGTCACAAGGAATCTGAAGAGCACTGAATACATTGAGAGCAGGCAAGGAACTGAGTATCCAGGTGAACTAAATAGGAAACCAACCAAGGATAACGAACCAGCTGATGCTGCCAACCTGCAGAAAGACAACACTACACAGTACCGCTTGTGACCACTAGAGGGAGCCCAAAAACAGAGTTCACAACATACTACATACATACTACATACTACATACATACTATTTACTACATACATACATACAACATGCTAAATACATACATACTACATACATACATACTACATACATACATGCATGCTACATACATGCTACATACATACTACATACATACTATATACATGCTACATAGTACATACATACTATTTACTACATACATACTGCATACATACATACAACATACTACATACATACTACATGCATACTACATACATACATGCTACATACATGCTACATACATACTACATACATGCTACATACATACATACTACATGTATACCACATACATACTACAAACATACATACTACATATATACTACATACTACATACATACTACATACATACTGCATACTATATACATACTACATACATACTACATGCATACTACATACATACTGCATACTATATACATACTACATACATACTACATGCATACTACATACATACTGCATACTACATACATACTACATGCATACTCCATACATACTACATACAATACATTCATACAATACATACATATAGACATACAGTACACTAAACATAGATTACATACTCACCATTACTTGTCATTTTGATCCCCGAAGCCAGTTTCATCTGTAAAAAAATATTAAAATAACAAACAACCAATAAACAACCAATATACTCCCTGTCCGCAGAAGTCCACGAATGTCCCACGACAATCTCCCGTGGAGAGCGGCAGCATCAGCTGATGCGACCACTCTCCAGGGGCTCCAGGAACACAATGATGGGAGGAAGATATCCTCCGCACTGTATTCCTCCGCTGCTGTAAAAAAAATAGTCCCTAGTCTCCCTTTTGGCATTGCTGTGTGAGAAATTTTCCCACGCAGCAATTGCCAGAAAGTGAGACTTTGAACTATAGTAACCTCAGTGATGCACTGCAGGAGCCATTGTCTCCTGTCAGTGTGTCACTGAGGGTCCTATAGAGCAGTGACATCACTCGATGTCACTGTTCTATAGGGGAGACCGTCGTAGGATACTCGTTATTAATTGGACTACGGCAGACAGGTAGTATACGGTTTATTATTTTATGTTTTTTGCAGGCGCTGAAGTATGGTAAGCATGGTTAAATGAAGACTATTGAAATACTTTTTTCCTAATGTGTGTGTGTTTTATTAACCCTTTATTACTATTGGATTAATAATGGATAGGCGTCTTACTGACTCCTCTCCGTTATTAACCTGGCTTAATGTCACCTTACAATAGCAAGGTGACATTAACCCCTTATTACCCCATATCCCACCACTACATGGGAGTGGGAAGAGAGGGGCTAAGTGCCAGAATTGGCGTATCTGACAGATGCACCATTTCTGGGGTGGCTGCAGACTGGTATTTGTAGCCGGGGGGGCAAAATCCATGGCTACCTCTCTAGGTTATGAATATCAGCCCGCAGCTGTCTGCGTAGCCTTTCTGGCTATAAAATATGCACCAAAAACTGCATCAAAACCTGCATCAAAACCTGCATCAAAAACTGCATCAAAACTGCACCAAAAACTGCACCAAAACTGCTTTAAAAATGCATCAAAATGGCACCAAAAACTGCATCAAAACCTGCATAAAAAAATGCACCAAAAACTGCATCAAAACTGCACCAAAAAGTGCATCAAAATTGCACCAAAAACTGCATCATAACTGCACCAAAACTGCATCAAAAAAGCGTCAAAATGGCACCAAAAACTGCATCATAACTGCACCAAAACTGCATCAAAAATGCATCAAAATGGCACCAAAAACTGCATCAAAACCTGCATAAAAAACTGGTGCAGTTTTTGGTGTGGTTTTTGATGCAGTTTTTGGTGCAGTTTTGATGCAGTTTTGGGGGCAGTTTTTTATGCGGCTTTTGATGCAGTTTTTGGTGCAGTTTTGATGCAGTTTTTGGTGTGTTTTTTGATGCTGTTTGATGCAGTTTTTGGTGCAGTTTTGATGCAGGTTTTTGGTGCGGTTTTTGATGCAGTTTTTGATGCAGTTTTGATGCAGGTTTTGGTGCGGTTGTTGGTGCAGTTTTTGATGCAGGTTTTTGGTGCAGTTTTTGATGTGGTTTTTAGTGCAGTTATGATGCAGTTTTTGTGCAGTTTTGATGCAGTTTTTGGTGCGAGTTTTGATGCAGTTTTTGGAAATAAATAAATAAATAAACAGAAAATGTGCATGATTTGAATGGAAACATGCATGAAAAAAGGATTCAGAGGCTGGATTCATCATTTCACATCTCAGTTTCATCCATTTTTTGCCAGATCCATCGCTGTGCGTTTTTTCGCCGGACAGAAAAACCATTCCTCTGTATGTGTTTTCCATCCGGCGGAAACAGCTTTTTTGACGGATCTTGCAAAAAACAGATGAAATGTGTGGCCTTCAGGTGCAGTCTGGCGCTAATACATCTCTATGAGAAAAAAACAGATCCAGCGGAAAAAAACGGATCCTGCAAATGTGCTCGCAGGATGCGTTTTTTACCCATAGACTTGTACTAGCAATGGATCGTGACAGATGGCCACACGTCACGTCCGTTATGCAACGGATCCATCGTGTTTTGGCAGACCATCGGCACGAAAAACGTTCAAGTGAACGTTTTTTTGTCCGTCGCGTCCGCCATTTTCTATCGCGCATGCGCGGCCGAAACTCCGCCCCCTCCTCTCCAGACTTCAGAATGCGCAGTGGATGTATTGAAAAACTGCATTTGCTGCCCACGTCGTGCACAAATTTCACAACGTGCATCGGTATGTCAGCCCGATGCATAGCGACGGACCCGTACCGACGCAAGTATGAAAGAGGCCTTAATGAGCATTTAATTAAAAAAAAAATGAAAAAAATGGCGTGGGCTCCCGCACAATTTTCTGCGCCAGAGGGGGAAAGCCAACGGCCGGGGCTAATATTTGTAGCCTGCTATGAATATCAGCCCACAGCTGTCTGCGTAGCCTTTATTAACATAGCGGGACCCCCCCAAAAAATGACGTGGGGTCCCCCTATATTTTATAGCCAGAAAGGCTATGCAGACAACTGCGGGCTGATATTCATAGCCTAGAGAGGGGCCATGGATATTGGCCCCCCCCAGCTGCAAATACCAGTCCACAGCCACCCCGGAAATGGCGCATCTGTAAGATGCGCTAATTCCGGCACTTAGACCCTTTCTTCCCACTCCCGTGTAGCAGTGGGATATGGGGTAATAAGGGGTTTATGTCACCTTGCTATTGCATGCTGACATTAAGCCGGGTTAATAACGGAGAGGCGTCAATAAGACACCTATCCATTATTAATCCAATACTAGTAAAGGGTTAATAAAACACACACACATTAGGAAAAAAGTATTTTAATATTCTTCATTTAACCATACTTACCATACTTCAGCGCCTGCAAAAAACGTAAAATAATAAACTGTATACTACCTGTCCGCCGTAGTCCAATTTATAACGAGTGTCCCACAATGATCTCCCCTATAGAACAGTGACATCGGGTGATGTCACTGCTCTATAGGACCTTCAGTGACACACTGGCTCCTGCAGTGCATCACTGAACTATAGTAACCTCTCAGAGTCTCACTTTCTGGCAATTGCTGCGTGGGAAAATTTCTTACACAGCAATGCCAAAAGTCAGACTAGGGACTATTTTTTTTTACAGCGGCGGAGGAATAAAGTGCGGAAAGATACCTTCCTTCTGTGATTGTGTTCCTGGATCCCCTAGAGAGCGGTCGCATCAGCTGATGCTGCCATTCTCCATGGGAGATCGTCGTGAGACACTCGTGGATTTCTGCGGACAGGGAGTATATTGGTTGTTTTGTTATTTTAATCTTTTTTACAGATGACACTGGCTACGGGGATCAAAATGACAAGTAATGGTGAGTATGTACTCTATGTTATATGTACTGTATGTATGATAGCAGAATCAAGCAGCATATTAAGACCAAGGGAAAATTAGAGCATTAAGTTGTGCAGCAGTACCCACAGCCAGAGCAGAAAATGAACTCCATGCAAACTACTAGAAAGGGAGTATCAACAGAGCATAAAGGTAATGAAAAATAGTAAATATTATTAAGTTAACAAGCATAAAGTGCATAACAAGTCAAAATACAATAAGGTGCACAAGGATGGTTAAAAGAGTGAGTATCCCCTGGTGTGAACCGCCCCTATAATGTAACATGTGTAATGCCAAAAAGGAAAAGCAGCCGAAGTCAATTGTAAGAGTTAACCAGTGGGTAGAAAATGTCCCACAGCCTAAAGTAACAGTAAAGAGCGGCGCTTACCAGTATTGAATAATTGGGCAGTGTACACTGGGTCGGATCCTACCAGCAGAAACCCCCGGACGCGTGTTTCGCCTTCCAATATGTTTGCTTTTTCAAGGGGAAGTGAAGTCAGTATGTATGTATGTATTGTATGTAATGTATGAATGTATTGTATGTAGTATGCATGTAGTATGTAAGTATGTTGTATGCATGTAGTATGTATGTAGTATGTATGTATATATGCATGTTGTATATATGTAGTATGTATGTTGTATATATGTAGTATGTATGTATGTATGTTGTATGTATGTAGTATGTTGTATGTATGTATGTATGTAGTATGTATGTTGTATGTATGTTATATGCATGTATGTATGTATGTAGTATGTATGTTTTTTTTTGTTTTTTTTACATTCAACACTTTAGCCGGATGATGGGAGTACTACTGTCCCATCATTGGCTAATGTGTCAATCACCGTCACTGTAGCAGGCATCGTCCGATGGGACTTGTAGTCCCATCGGACGATGCCTGGACACACATACAGACCCCCAGCAGCCCGCACAGACCCCCAGTAGCCCGCACAGACCCCCGGCAGGCCCACACAGACCCCCGGCAGCCCATACAGACCCCCGGCAGGCCCGTACAGACCCCCGGCAGCATGCACAGACCCCCGGCAGGCACGCACAGACCCCTGGCAGCCCGCACAGACCCCCAAGAGGCCTGTAAAGATCCCCAGCAGGCCCGCACAGACCCCGCCCGCACACACAGACACGCACAGTGTTCGCCCACGCACCGCCCACACTCTTCCCCCCTCCGGAACAGGATGTAGAAGGACAGAAAGGGATTATTTACATTACAATATTTGTGTCCCATTGACTTGCATTAGTGTCGGGTATAGGTATCGACGATATCCAATATTTTTTGGATATCGGCCGATCCAATTCGATACCTTCCGATATCCAGAAGTATCGGTATCACTCAACACTAGTCTCCACATTATCGACATTTATGAGTAAGAGATCTAAATTAAACCCATCTAAATATATATAAGTCATAAACATTATATACATTGCTAAAGCAATGCCCAGAGCATAGTGGGTAATCCAGAGCTGACATCTTGCATTCAAATCTAAATTACTTATTACTCTTCTCTAAAGCGGCAGTATTGCTATAGGATCCGTACCAAACTATTTTCTAATATTATTATACTCCTATGGATATCCCAGTATGCTTTAGTCAATACATCAAAATCTCTTATCCAGTGTAACCCAAAACATCAAAATCAGATCCCGAGCAAAAGGTCCGATATACATTACACTAAACAAAAATCAATATTTTATTAACATAGTATGACAAACGTATCCAGATAAACTGTAAGTGGACAATCTTCATACAGTATGCATTATATCAATCAGAAGGATGAATGGTAGATATTGATGTTCGTATCCTTATAGTAATACGTGTTCTGCCCATACTTCAAACCAATAATCAGATGAAAAATTATGGATAAATTTAAAAAGGATTAAAAACAACTTGTTGATTATATTCAATATTCATGCCTTTAGGTCTTAGAGTATCCAACTCAAAGATCCATTTCAGTTCTTTCTTTTTCAATTATTTCATCCGATCCCCTCCCCTTTTCATCAAAGGAAAATCATCAATCACTCTAAATCGTAGTTGGTTCACTGAATGGCCCATCTCCTTAACCCCTTAATGACTGCCGATACGCCTTTTAATGGCGGTAGTTAGTTAGGGGTACTTAAACCACAGCGCTGTTAATTAACGGCGCTGTGAAAAAAGTGTATAGCGCCCCCCAGTGTCAGATTTTCTCTGGGGTCTCGGCTCCCAGGGGTAGCCGATACCCCAGAGAACATGTCTCGGGTTGGCTTCTACCGACCCCTGGGTTGGGATCGCCATTATTAACCATATAACGGCAACCGCAAAAAAAAGCACAATTTGTCATTTAATTTCTCTGTTCTCTGATGTTATCGCACATAAGAGGACAGCGAAATAGGGTCCTCGATCACCCCGATACTTACCAGTGTCTCCTGGTGTCCCTGGGTCCTCCTGCTTCCCCCCATGGCCGCTGGCATCTTCTTCCAGTAAGAAAATGGTGGGTACATGCACAGTGCGCCGGCCAGCACTTGGCAACAATAGGAAGATTTTTCCTATTGGTTAATTTTGGTCAATGTGATAGACCCTATCATAGTGAGCAAAATAAAAAAAAAGTAAATACCCCCCTTTATCACCCCCTTAGCTAGGGAAAAATGATAAAATAAAGAAAATGTATTCATTTCCATTTCCTCATTAGGGTTAGAGTTGGGCTAAAGATAGGGTTAGGATTAGGGTTGGGACTAAAATTAAGGTTAGGGTTGGGGCTTAAGTTAGGGTTAGAGTTGGGGTTATGATTAGGGTTAGAGTTAGGGTTGGGATTAGGGTTAGGGTTGGGATTAGGGTTTGGATTAGGGTTGGGATTTGGGTTAGGGTTGGGATTAGGGTTAGGGTTGGGATTAGGGTTAGGGTTGGGATTAGGGTTAGGGATGTGTTGGGGTTAGGATTGTGATTAGGGTTAGGGTTGGGATTAAGGTTAGGGGTGTGTTGGGTTAGGGTTGGAGTTAGAATTGAAGGTTTCCACTCTTTAGGTACATATGGGGGTCTCCAAACGCCACCATTGATTCCAGCCAATTTTGCATTCAAAACATCAAATGGTGCTCCCTCCCTTCTGAGCTCTGCAGTGTGCCCAAACAGTGGTTTACCCACACATATGGGGAATCAGCATAGTCAGGACAAATTGGACAACAACTTTTGGAGTCCAATTTCTCCTGTTACCCTTGGGAAAATGAAAAATTGGGGGCTAAAACATAATTTTTGTGAAAAAAAATGATTTTTTATTTTCACGGCTCTGCATTATAAACTTCTGTGAAGCACTTGGGAGCTCAAAGTGCTCACCACACATCTAGATAAGTTCCTTGGGGGTCTAGTTTCCAAAATTGGGTCACTTGTGGGGGGTTTCTACTGCTTAGGCACATCAAGGGCTCTGCAAACGCAACATGATGCCCGCAGACCATTCCATCAAAGTCTGCATTCCAAAACAACACTACTTCCCTTGCATGCCCTGACGTGTGCCCAAACAGTAGTTTAATCCTTCATATGGGGTATCAGCGTACTCAGGAGAAATTGCACAAGAACTTTAGGGGTCTAATTTCTCTTTTTACCCTTGTGAAAATAAAAATTGGGCGAGAAAAGATAATTTTTATGGAAAAAAAAATATTTTTTTTTATTGATCTACCTTATAACTTGCTCACCATAATCTAGATAAGTTCCTTAAGGGGTCTAGTTTCTAAAATGGTCTCATATGTGGGGAATTTCCACTGCTTAGGCACATCTGGGGTTGTCCAAACGCGACATGGCGTCCAATTTCAATTCCAGCCAATTCTGCATTGAAAAAGTCAAACGGCACTCCTTCTCTTCCAAGCTCTGCCGTGCGCACAAACATTGGTCCACCTCCACATATGAGGTATAGGCGTATTCAGGCGAAATTGCACAACAAATTTTGTGGTTCATTTTCTATTTTTATGCTTGTGAAAATAAAAAATTGGTTCTGAAGTAAAATGTTTGTAAAAAAAAGTTAAATTTTTTCCTTCCACATTGCTTCAGTTCCTGTAAAGTACGTAAAGGGTTAATAAACTTCTTGAATGTGGTTTTGAGCACCTTGAGGGGTGCAGTTTTTAGAATGGTGTCAATTTTGTTTTTTCTGACCCATACACCCCTCAAAGTGACTTTAAATGTAAGATGGTTCCTAAAGAAATGGTTTTGTAAATTTTGTTGTAAAAATGAGAAATCGCTGGTCAAATTTTAACCATTATAACTTCCCAACAAAAGAAAATTTTGTTTCCAAAATTGTGCTGATGTAAAGTACACATGTGGAAAATGTTATCTATTAACTAATTTATGTGACATATCTCTCTGATTTGAGGGCATAAAAATTCAAAGTTTGAAAATTGCTAAATTTTAAAAATTTTCGCCATATTTCCATTTTTTTAATAAATAAACGCAAGTAATATTGAAGAAATTTTACCACTATCATGAAGTACAATATTTCATGAAAAAACAGAATCAGTGGGATTTGTTAAAGCGTTCCAGAGTAATAACCTCATAAATTGACAGTGGTCAGAATTGTAAAAATTGGCCTGGTCATTAAGCTGCAAATTGGCTTCGTCACTAAGGGGTTAAAATGATTAGGTACAGAAAGATCAACTGAACTGAATTGTACTTTTATGTTTACTAATCCTAAATTTAATTTCCATAGTGGTCTCCCCTACATAGAGAAGACAACATGGACAACTTACCACATAAATCACATAACTACTGGTACAGGTATATCGCCTATGAATATTATATTGTTTCCCTGATTGTGGATGAAAAAAATGGCGACCATTAGGGAATGTTTCCACATTCAGGAAACGCTGCGTGTTTGATGCTGCATAGAGCCGCAGCGTCAAACACGCAGCGTCCAGATGTTACAGCATAGTGGAGGGGATTTCATGAAATCCCGTCTCTACTATGCGGTAAAACATGCAGGCGGCAGACCCGCGTAAACGGACATGCGGCGCGTCTTTTCAGAACCCAGCATGTCTGTTTACAATGCGACGACGCTCCGTCGCCGCACCGTAAATTTATCATAGACTATCATTAGATGCGGTAAAAAAAATCTAATGATTATTCACATGCGTAGAAACTGCATAACATCAGCTTACTATGCATGTCTGCTGGCTCACCTGTCCAAGGGAAGTCCCTTGTCCACTGCAGTTCTCGCGATAACTGCTGTGCACGTGATCGGGAGTTATCTCCGGTCACTAGTATGGTTCTCACAAACAGCTGATTGTGAGAACACTGTAGTGTAGGTAATCGCTGGAGAGTTATCTCCAGCGATCATCTACAGGCTCTGCTACATCTGGATGTGAGGCATCCAGACTCGTCTAGACATACAACATGCTGTTAGGTGTCGACTTCCCACCTCTGCACAGGGGAAATCTTGAACCATCTCCACTGCGGTCTCCCATACTTCTCCAGCCACAGCGGAGCCTGCTCAGCAGAGAAGTCAGTCCCAGCATCTAGCTCAGGCTGATACTGGATGACTGGTTACTGCTGCCCTTCCAGGCTCTGTCTTTGTAGCCAGCAGTGATCAGCAGCGAGCAGGTCTTTCTGGGACTAAGTCCTGCTTTTCTTATACTGAGCATGCCCACGGGACGACCTCCCATTGGAGGTCGGGGGTCACATGCTCAGGTCCTGTTGCAGCTCCTATTGGTCCATCTGGAAGGCCTTGTAGCACTGCCACTATAAAAGGTTTGCATGGCCGCTCGGCCATGCGCTAGTGTACATTTGAAAACGTGTGTGTGTTGATGAGTGCAAGTCGATCTTTAATCATCCCCTCCCTTGTGTATGACTGCTCGTGTAAGGTGGATGTCTGCTATCTAGCGCCCGGCTGAGCTATCAGCACAAAAAACACACGAAACAGCGTCTAATTGCTGTGACCGCCAGTGCGGCACCGTGCGCTATTACAGCGCTTTCCTGTCCCAAGTCTGGGTGGTTAGTGGCGTCCGCCAGAGTGGCACAGCATGCACTCTTGTGCATATAAGTTACCTTTCTGTTACTCTGATACCCCTATTGTGGTGTCGAGCGTAAGAGGTCTACACAAACTCTAATCCTGTGTCCTGGGATAGCGTTCTGTGATTCCTTGCTTGCGCTCTTTGTGCGGTACCGCGGCCCTGTGATGCAACAGGGTTCGCTTCCTTCATACAGGGTGAAGTTAACCCATGTGTGTATCCACATTGTACCGCCATATAGTCCGTCATTACTCAGCAGAGGTTCCATCTCTGCACGGTGGACCCCGGGCTGCGAACGCACCTCATACCTTCTCTCTAATTATTTGGTGCGTTCCGCTAGCCCTAACATTACACAAGCGCCAGGGTCTGGCTAGTAATGACAGACAAACTGCAATCCTTGCGGTACATCCAGCAGCTGGAGGGTAGGTTGGCGGCTCTCGAGCGCACAACCTCAGCTGTGGATGTTACCACAGTAGCTGTTCAGGCTGCTAGTGTGGCTGCAGCAACTTTGTCCACTGCCACCCGTGTTCCGACCCTATCTCGCCTCCCGCAGCCAGATAAATTTTCTGGTGATGGCAAATCTTGTAGGGGATTCGTGAGCCAGTGCTCTATACACCTCACACTCCTGACTGCACGTTTCCCCACAGAGTGGGCAAAGGTGGGATTCATTTTGTCTCTCCTGTCGGACAGGACCGTTGTGGGAGCGTGGCGATCATGTGGTGCAGAGTGATCCGCTGTTCCTGAGCACTCTGAAACAGGTCTTTTTAGGACCTCGAGTCAACCATGATACGGCGCTCCAACTGTTGGCATTGACTCAGGGCTCGTCCTTGGTCAGCCAATTTGCCGTCCACTTCCACACCTTAGCATCTTAGCTGGAGTGGTCGGATAAAGCCCTTATCCCTGTATCTTGGAGGGGGCAGGCTGACCATGTGAAGGACGCTTTGGCCACTAGGGAGATTCCCGCCACACTGGAGGAGCTAATAGCTACATCCACTCATATTGACCTCCGTTTTAATGAGTGGAGGTTAAAGCGAGGCCAGTGTAGGCAGAGGTTTTGGCTGACTCCCACCTTCGCCAAACCTTTGGAATCTCCGGTCCAAGCGCCTGAGTCACATGAGGCCATGGAAGTGTCACCATCGGGATCTAAGTCCTGGACCGCTCGTGCACTCAAGGTTTGTCATGTTTGCCGGCAGTCAGGACATCTTGCCACCAGATGTTCCCAGGGGTCAGGGAAACGTTAGCATCTAGAGGTAGTAGGTGGAGGTACACTAGACACGGCAACGTTTGCCTCCAAATTGTGCTTTAAGAGGACTATTAAAATGGGCTCATTCGGTAGAGCTCTGCATGGATTCTGGGGCGGAGGGCAATATTATGTCTTCTGCCTTCGCCCAACGTCACGCAATACCCCTGGTGATGCTTGCTCAACCAGTAACCGTACGAGTGGTGAATGGGTCGACACTGCCCTCACAGATAACACACCAGACCATCCATTTTACTCTGTCCATGCCACCATCTCATCAGGACATTATATCTCTGCTCGTCATTCCTGAGGGAATTGATGAGATCCTGTTAGGGATACCTTGGCTACGGTACCACTCTCCTCATATTGAGTGGTCCACAGGCAGAATTTTGGGATGGGGTAAATCTTATGGGGGTAGATGTCAGAGGGAATGTGTTCAGGTTGCTGCTACTGAGGTACCCGCAGATCTTTCCTCTCTCCCCAAGCAATATTGGTCCTATGCGTACGTGTTCTCCAAAAGGGCTGCGGAGACCCTCCCGTCTCACCGACCATATGACTGTCCTATTGACCTATTGCCTGGTGCTGAGCATCCCCAGGGTCGAGTCTATCCGTTATCTCTCCCGGAGATGGAGGCAATGTCACAGTACATCCAGGAAAATCTGGCAAGAGGGTTCATTAGGAAGTCAGTGTCACCTGCAGGGGCTGGGTTCTCCTTCTTGCAGAAGAACGGGAACTACGTCCATGCATAGACTACAGGGGTCTTAATGCCATCACCGTTAAGAATAAGTATCCTCTGCCCCTGATATCTGAGCTCTTTGATAGGCTTTGGGGAGCAAGGGTATTTAGTAAACTAGATCTGCGGGGTGCTTACAGCCTGATTCGCATCTCTGAGGGGGATGAATGGAAGACGGCTTTTAACACCAGGGATGGGCACTATGAATACCTAGTGATGCCCTTTGGGCTCTGTAATGCTCCAGCCATTTTCCAAGACTTTGTAAAGGATATCTTCCGGGATATGCTCTACACCTTGGTCGTAGTCTATCTGTATGATATTCTCATCTACTCTCCAGATATTGACTCCCACCGGAGTTATGTTAGCGGAGTCTTCGACATCTTGCGGGCAAATTCCCTCTATGCCAAGTTGGAGAAATGTGTGTTTGAGCAAGAGTCCTTACCTTTCCTGGGCTATATCATCTCTGCCCAGGGATTGGCTATGAATCCTACCAAACTACAGGCTGTGATGGACTGGCAAGAACCCCATTCTCTTAAAGTGGTGCAGCGCTTTATGGGGTTCATGAACTATTATCGCCAGTTCATCTCTCATTTCTCAACTTTGGTAGCTCCCTTGGTAGCCCTCACCAAGAAGGGAGCAAATCCCAAATTGTGGTCTGAGGAGGTCTCCAAGGCCTTCACTTCTATTAAGTCTCATTTTGCTAGCGCTCCCATCTTACATCGCCCCAATGTTGATAAGCCATTTATAATGGAGGTTTGTGCCTCATCCATTGGTGCTGGAGCAGTCCTCTTCCAAAAGGATGCTCAAGGTCGGAAGCATCCCTGCTTCTTCTTATCCAAGACCTTCACACCAGAGGAGAGAAATTATTCCATCGGGGACAGGGAGTTGCTAGCAATAAAGTTGGCTTTCTCTGAGTGGAGACACCTTTTGGAGGGGGTTCGCTTTCCCTTCCAAGTATTCACAGACCACAAAAACTTGGTCTACTTACAGACAACCCCGTAGCTAAATTCTCGCCAGGCCAGATGGACCTTGTTCTTCTCCCGATTCCATTTCACCCTCCATTTTCTCACCTGGGAGAAGAACATTTGTGCCGTCGCTCTCTCTCGCTCCGTTGTATCATCTGAGGAGGAGGAAGAGGAGCCTCGGCTTATTGTCCCTTCTGAGAGCCTGAGAACCGTGGCTCCGGTTTGGCTAGAATCTGTGCCCCAGGCAAGACTTTTGTACCAACTGTTTTGCATCCGGAGGGTCTCTCTTGGGCTCACTTGTCCAGGGTGGGTGGACATTTTGCGACCAAAAGGATATCAGAGCTGTTGGCGAGGACATACTGGTGGCTGCATATGGCCCGTGACGTCAGAGACTATCTTCGGGCATGTGTCTCCTGTGCCAAGAATAAGTCCCCTCGTCAACGGCCAGCTGGATTACTTTACCCCCTGCCGGTTGTGGACAGGCCCTATGAGATGGTCTGGATGGATTTTGTGGTGGGCTTACCCAAATCACGTAGCTGCACCATTATTTGGGTGAAAACCGACCATTTTTCCAAAATGGTGCACTTGGTGCCTCTTCCACGGCTGCCTTCTGCACGGGCTCTGGCAGCATTGTTTATTAGTAAATATAGAAAAACTGACTGAACAGCCATCTAGTCTGAACTGGTGCATAACCAAAAAGTCTTACATAGCAAATAGATAATGGCTGCACTCAAGTTTATTGTGCTAAAGCAAGGAAATGTGCAATACATGAAATGTGAACAGCATAATGGCTTGTGAAATTTATGAAAAAACACATGAGATGTTTAGCACAAAATTTGGCCAAATATTGTGAGCCCATTCACCAAACGTCAAGGTAATCTCAGATCGAATGGGTAACTAACCTGTCTGCCTAGTGTGAACACTTACCTATGGCTAATAAAATGGTAAAGCCTGTATTTATAGAGGAGGTTAGAACCAACTGTGTTTGGATGTAGTTAAAATCACAGCATGGTGAAGGGCGGGGCGTTCAATGTGCAATACATGAAATGTGAACAGCATAATGGCTTGTGAAATTTATGAAAAAACACAAGGCTTAACCATTTTATTAGCCATAGGTAAGTGTTCACACTAGGCAGACAGGTTAGTTACCCATTCGATCTGAGATTACCTTGACGTTTGGTGAATGGGCTCACAATATTTGGCCAAATTTTGTGCTAAAAATCTCATGTGTTTTTTCATAAATTTCACAAGCCATTATGCTGTTCACATTTCATGTATTGCACATTTCCTTGCTTTAGCACAATAAACTTGAGTGCAGCCATTATCTATTTGCTATGTAAGACTTTTTGGTTATGCACCAGTTCAGACTAGATGGCTGTTCAGTCAGTTTTTCTATATTTACTATGTATTGCTTTTTCTGACTTGAACGCCCCGCCCTTCACCATGCTGTGATTTTAACTACATCCAAACACAGTTGGTTCTAACCTCCTCTATAAATACAGGCTTTACCATTTTATTAGCCATAGGTAAGTGTTCACACTAGGCAGACAGGTTAGTTACCCATTCGATCTGAGATTACCTTGACGTTTGGTGAATGGGCTCACAATATTTGGCCAAATTTTGTGCTAAAAATCTCATGTGTTTTTTCATAAATTTCACAAGCCATTATGCTGTTCACATTTCATGTATTGCACATTTCCTTGCTTTAGCACAATAAACTTGAGTGCAGCCATTATCTATTTGCTATGTAAGACTTTTTGGTTATGCACCAGTTCAGACTAGATGGCTGTTCAGTCAGTTTTTCTATATTTACTATGTATTGCTTTTTCTGACTTGAACGCCCCGCCCTTCACCATGCTGTGATTTTAACTACATCCAAACACAGTTGGTTCTAACCTCCTCTATAAATACAGGCTTTACCATTTTATTAGCCATAGGTAAGTGTTCACACTAGGCAGACAGGTTAGTTACCCATTCGATCTGAGATTACCTTGACGTTTGGTGAATGGGCTCACAATATTTGGCCAAATTTTGTGCTAAAAATCTCATGTGTTTTTTCATAAATTTCACAAGCCATTATGCTGTTCACATTTCATGTATTGCACATTTCCTTGCTTTAGCACAATAAACTTGAGTGCAGCCATTACCTATTTGCTATGTAAGACTTTTTGGTTATGCACCAGTTCAGACTAGATGGCTGTTCAGTCAGTTTTTCTATATTTACTATGTATTGCTTTTTCTGACTTGAACGCCCCGCCCTTCACCATGCTGTGATTTTAACTACATCCAAACACAGTTGGTTCTAACCTCCTCTATAAATACAGGCTTTACCATTTTATTAGCCATAGGTAAGTGTTCACACTAGGCAGACAGGTTAGTTACCCATTCGATCTGAGATTACCTTGACGTTTGGTGAATGGGCTCACAATATTTGGCCAAATTTTGTGCTAAAAATCTCATGTGTTTTTTCATAAATTTCACAAGCCATTATGCTGTTCACATTTCATGTATTGCACATTTCCTTGCTTTAGCACAATAAACTTGAGTGCAGCCATTATCTATTTGCTATGTAAGACTTTTTGGTTATGCACCAGTTCAGACTAGATGGCTGTTCAGTCAGTTTTTCTATATTTACTATGTATTGCTTTTTCTGACTTGAACGCCCCGCCCTTCACCATGCTGTGATTTTAACTACATCCAAACACAGTTGGTTCTAACCTCCTCTATAAATTCAGGCTTTACCATTTTATTAGCCATAGGTAAGTGTTCACACTAGGCAGACAGGTTAGTTACCCATTCGATCTGAGATTACCTTGACGTTTGGTGAATGGGCTCACAATATTTGGCCAAATTTTGTGCTAAAAATCTCATGTGTTTTTTCATAAATTTCACAAGCCATTATGCTGTTCACATTTCATGTATTGCACATTTCCTTGCTTTAGCACAATAAACTTGAGTGCAGCCATTATCTATTAGCATTGTTTATTAAGCATATCTTTTGCCTACACGGTATGCCGGACAAAATTGTCAGTGAGCGGGATCCCCAATTTGCGTCTCAGTTCTGGAGAGAGCTTTGTCGTCTACTCAGCATTGAGTTGAATCTCACTTCAGCATATCATCCCGAGACGAATGAGTTGGTAGAGAGGGTCATTCAGACTCTGGTCACATATCTTAATATAATAAAGACATCCCACAATGGACCACAGTATTTTTGATCTCCTACACCTACTCATCATATGATGTAGGAAAAATAATCACCTAGGAGATCAAAACATATCAATCAAGGACACTCCAAACACGTTATATAAACCGAAGAAAAAACCATACGGAGTTTAAGTCCCATTTATAAAGGGTGAAATATACAATTTTTATTTATAAAACCAGTACAGAACAACAAATATTCACAAGTCACTAGAGACAATGAGGAGATCTTCAGAGAACACTGAAAAATAACAGCAGTGAGACTCTCTATGACACTGGCAATATTTAATCAAAAAAGTGCTAATAGTGCATATTTAAGGTCAAAGAGCCTGCTATATTACATAGCTAGTATACAGGAATATGCTAGGTCCACAAAGGGTACCCTTTCGCCCTATCAGCGTGCATAGCATCCCACGTAATAAAATTAGCTCTTACCCATAGAAAACCGGTGCCAGGGGAATCACCGCTACGTGGGATGCTATGCACGCTGATAGGGCGAAAGGGTACCCTTTGTGGACCTAGCATATTCCTGTATACTAGCTATGTAATATAGCAGGCTCTTTGACCTTAAATATGCACTATTAGCACTTTTTTGATTAAATATTGCCAGTGTCATAGAGAGTCTCACTGCTGTTATTTTTCAGTGTTCTCTGAAGATCTCCTCATTGTCTCTAGTGACTTGTGAATATTTGTTGTTCTGTACTGGTTTTATAAATAAAAATTGTATATTTCACCCTTTATAAATGGGACTTAAACTCCGTATGGTTTTTTCTGGTCACATATCTGCGACATTTTGTTTCAGCCAGGCAGGATGACTGGGCATCCTTGCTACCGTGGGCGGAGTTTGCGCTAAACAACGCCGTAGCCGACGCCACTGGTCAGACCCCATTTCTCCTTAATTATGGCCAGCATCCGTGTGTTCCTGTGCCTATGCCTGTGTCTTTCGCCAACTCCAGGGTGGTAGACTGGGCTGTGGAGGCACGGGACATTTGGGACCGCACTCAGGATGCCATCCAGGCCTCCAAGGAGAGAATGAGGTCCTCTGCCGATGCACATCGGTGCCCCGCTCCGACCTTTGCTCCTGGCGACTTAGTGTGGCTCTCCGCCCATAACATCAGTCCACGAAGTTTGAACCTCGCTTCTCAGGTGCCTTCAAGGTCCTCAAACAGGTTAATCCTGTGGTCTACCGTCTGGCTCTTCCTCCACACCTTGGTATCACCGACACCTTTCATGTGTCCCTCTTAAAGTCCGTACACATGTCCCAGTTTTCCGAGTCATCTGCCGGGACAGCGGGTTAGTCTACGGATGATTATGAGGTGAATGCTATCTTGGGGTGTAAGGTGGTATGTGGAAAAAAAATTTATTTGGTGGATTGGAATGGTTATGGCCCAGCAGACAGGTCCTAGGAGCCTGCTGAGCTCCGCAGCTCATTGCTGCCTTTGAGCGTAGCGAGGCCCTAGGAGGGGAAATGTTAGGTGTCGAGTTCCCACCTCTGCACAGGGGGAATCTCGAACCATCTCTGCTGCGGTCTCCCATTCTTCTCCAGCCACAGCAGAGCCTGCTCAGCAGAGACATCGGTGCCAGCATCTAGCTCAGGCTGATACTGGACAACTGGTTACTGCTGCCCTTCCAGGCTCTGTCTTTGTAGACAGCAGTGATCAGCAGCAAGCAAGTCTTTCTGGGACTGAGTCCTGCTTTTCTCATACTGAGCATGCCATGGGACGACCTACCATTGGAGGTCGGGGGTCACATGCTCAGGTCCAGTTGCAGCTCCTATTGGTCCATCTGGAAGGTCTTGTAACACTGTCACTATAAAAGGTTCACATGGCCACTTGGCCATGCGCTAGTGTACATTTGAAAACGTGTGTGTTGATGAGTGCAAGTCATTCTTTAATCATCCCCTCCCTTGTGTATGACTGCTCGTGTAAGGTGGATGTCTGCTATCTAGCGCCCGGCTGAGCTATCAGCACAAAAAACATACGAAACAGCATCTAATTGCTGTGACCACCAGTGCGGCGCCGTGCGCTATTACAGCGCTTTTCTGTCCCAAGTCTGGGTGGTTAGTGGCATCCGCCAGAGTGGAACAGCACGCACTTTTGTGCATATAAGCACAGCCTTTTCTGTTACTCTGATATCCCTATTGTGGTGTCGAGCGCAAGAGGTCTACACGAACTCTAATCCTGTGTCCTGGGATAGAGTTCTGTGATTCCTTGCTTGCGCTCTTTGTGCTGTACCGCAGCCCTGTGATGCAACTGGGTTCACTTCCTTCATACAGGGTGAATTTATCCCATGTGTGTATCCACATTGTACCGCCATATAGTCCGTCATTACTCAGCAGCAGGTTCCATCTCTGCATGGTGGCCCTCGGGCTGCGAACGCACCTCATTCCTTCTCTCTAATTATTTGGTGTGTTCCGCTAGCCCTAACTCATGTGACATGCGACATGCAACATGTGACATGCAACATGCGGCATGTGACATGCGGCATGTGACATACAACATGCGACATACAACATGCAACATACGACATACGACATACGACATACGACATACGACATACGACATGCGACATGCGACATGCGACATGCGACATACGACATGCAACATACAACATGTGACATACAACATACAACATGTGACGTGCTACATGTGACATGCAACATATGACATACAACATACAACATGCAACATACTGTACATACATACAGAACATGCACCATTCATAACATACATACAGTACATACAGTTCATACAATACATACATATAAATATACAGTACATTAAGCATAGAGTACATACTCACCATCATCTTGTCACATTGATCCCTGAAGCCATTGTCACCTGTAACAAATAATTAAATAATAAACAAACAATATACTCCCTGATCCGCAGATATCCAATTAAAACGAGTGTCCCACAATGATCTCCCGTGCAGAGCAGCCATATCAGCTCATGTGACCGCTCTCCAGGGGCTCCAGGAATACAATAATGGAAGGTATCCTTCCACAATGTATTCCCCACAATGTATTCCTCTGCCCCTGTGAGAAAATAGTCCCTAGTCTCACTTGTGGCACTGCTGTGTGGGAAAATTCCCACACAGCTTTGCTATAAAGTGAGACTCTGAAGTAAGGTAACCTCAGTGATACACTGCAGGAGCCATTGTCTCCTGTCAGTGTGTCACTTGAGGGCCTATAGAGCGGTGACATCACCCGATGTCACTGTTCTATAGGGGAGATCGTCGTGGGACGTTCGTTATTAATTGGACTACGGCGGAAAGTAAGTATACGGTTGGTTTATTATTTTTACTTTTTTTGCAGGCGCTCAAGTATGGTAAGTATGGTGAAATGAAGAATAATAAAATACTTTTTTCTGGCTGTGTCTTTATTTATTTTTTTATGCTTTCACTACAATATAATTAGTAATGGATAGGCGTCTTATTGACGCCTCTCCATTATTAACCGTTCTTAATATCACCTTATATTAGCAAGGTGACATTAACCCCTTATTACCCCATATCCCACCACTACAGGGGAGTGGGAAGAGAGGGGCTAAGTGCCGGAATTGGTGCATCTTACAGATGTGCCACTTCTGGGGCGGCTGGGGGATGGTATTTGTAGCTGGGGGGGAGCCAATATCCATGGCCCCTCTCTAGGCTGAATATCAGCCCGCAGCTATCTGCGTAGCCTTTCTGGCTTTGGGGGGGTCCCCCTATTTTTATAGCCAGTAAAAGCTACGCAGACAGCTGCGGGCTGATATTCATAGCCTTGGAACCTCCATGGATATTAACCCCTTCCCAGGCTACAAACATCAGTCCCCCAGGCGCTGGCTTTCCGTCTCTGGTGCAGAAAAAAAAAATTCTATTTTTTTTTTAAATTAAACATTGCGTTTAAGGCCGGTGTCAATACCCGGCACTGCCATGGGCACTTGGGACCGGAGCGTTTAGCTGCATAGAAATACATGCAGCCGCATCCTCCACTCCCGAGTGCCGGTGGCAGTGCCGGGTATTGAAGTGAGAGACTTGTGTGAGTTTCTCGCGAGTGTGACCCCGGCCTAACGTAGATTTTGTGTGTGTGTCTTTATTTAAAGCCGCGATCACACATGCGAGGAACTCGGTGAGTCTCGCATCTTAATACCCGACACTGGCGCCAACACTCGGGAGCAGAGCGTGCAGCTGCATAGAAATACATGCAGCTGCACGCTCAGCTCCCGAGTGTCGGCGGCAGTGCCGGGTATTAAGATGCGAGACTCGTCCTAGTTTCTCACTTGTGTGATCCATCTATCGTATCCATCTATCTATCATATCTATCAATCATCTGTTTATCTATCGTATCTATCTATTATGTATTTATCTATTATCTATCGATATATCTATTGATATATCTATCGATATATCTATATATAGATAGATATATTTATAGATAGATATATCGATAGATAGATACGATAGATGGATGCAATAGATAGATACGATAGATGGATACAATAGATAGATACAATAGATGGATACAATAGATAGATACAATAGATGGATACAATAGATAGATATGATAGATAGATATCTATCTATCGTATCCATCTATCTATCTATTATCTATTTATCTATTATCGATCTATCAATATATCTATCAATATATCTATATATACTGTAGATATATTTATAGAATCAAAAAAAGGAAAGCAGCACAAAAAAAACTGAAGAAAATAAGTGGACTTTAATGCCTGAACAGCGTGTCAACGTTTCGGATGTAATATCCTTTTTCAAGCCTTTTTCTGGCTTGAAAAAGGATATTACATCCGAAACGTTGCCACGCCGTTCAGGCATTAAAGTCCACTTATTTTCTTCAGTTTTTTTTTGTGCTGCTTTCCTTTTTTTGATTCTACTATTGGAGACCATTGGATTGCTGGTTGGGAGAGCTTTGCATAATCTGTAAGTTAGTATTGGATGCTGTTCCAATTTTTTCTCTATCTAGATATATTTATAGATAGATATATCAGTAGATAATAGATAGATATATCGATAGATAGATACCATAGATAAATGCGATAGATTCATAGATAGCTATGGTTGATAGATAGATAGATATGATAGATAGACAGATAGGATAGATATGTATCGTATCTATCTATCTATTGTATCCATCTAACGTATCTAACTATCTATCTAGCTGTGTGTGTATATTCTTCAATGGAGTATGTAAATGAAGAGGTTGGACAAGAAATTACATCACAATTCGTTTTTTTTTTGTATATCTTTATTGAGCTTACCAAAACACACACAAATCCACATGAAAAAAACGCATCAAAAACGCGTAAAAAAAATCATGAAAAACGCAGGTGACCTGCCAGTGACACCAGGTGCAGATTTGGTGCAGATTTTACCTGCGTCAAATCCTGATCAAATCCTGATGCAATCCTGAACATGGAAATATACCCTTAAGCATATTACTGCAACAAGCATATCCAAGATAGGGAAAATTTCCAAGGCTCGGGCGACTCAAGGTTCTGTGCAGATCCCTTTTAGAACTACCAATATCTGACTTAACTAATTCGTCTTTCAAATTCCTATTACTCCTATATGAGAAGAGTGGTGGTAACCTGAATTCTTCAATATTCATATATCCCTTTCCCAATAGTGACCAGTGTTCTCTAATAATCCCAGAGATCATGTTACTTAAACTATTGTGTGTGGTTACAAAGGGTATCCTCTTATTTTCTCTAGCCAAACTTTTAGGTACCAAAAGGTCATTTCTAAACTTATCCAAAGCTCTTTGTTTGAATTCCATCAGATGGCCCTTGGGTAACCCCTAGTGAGAAATTTATTGCACATTTCATCCAAACGTTGATCAATTAAGGTATCACAAGAGACCACCCTTCTAACCCTTAATGGTTGACT
Organism: Ranitomeya variabilis; assembly: GCF_051348905.1. NCBI lineage: Eukaryota > Metazoa > Chordata > Amphibia > Anura > Dendrobatidae > Ranitomeya > Ranitomeya variabilis. The sequence continues at coordinate 993,552,733 of NC_135232.1, read as the reverse complement.
CCAGGGTAACGATGCAATCATCTTCCTTGGATGCTCACTGGAGAAGTGCAACACGTTGTTCCTATCTGTGGCCTTCACAAACAAATCCGTGTGTAAGACACCACCTCTTTTAAACACCATTGTATAAAAATTGCATCCTCTCCTGTGAGCAATCCATAGTGAAGTTCTGGGAAAATCCCATTAAGAAACTGATGGAATGCTTCCAGTTCCTCCCTACTCCCATCCCACACTAAAATGTCATCAATATAATGCTGCCAGCCCCTCACATGGTGCCAATATGTAGACTTGTACACATGTGCACATGTCAGGAGTAGAGTTGAGCATTCCGATACCGCAAGTATCGGGTATCGGCCGATACTTGCGGTATCGGAATTCCGATACCGAGTTCCGATATTTTTGTGGTATCGGAAATCGGAATCGGAAGTTCCCAGTGTATGGTTCCCAGGGTCTGGAGGAGAGGAGACTCTCCTTCAGGCCCTGGGATCCATATTCATGTAAAAAATAAAGAATTAAAATAAAAAATATGGATATACTCACCCGTCCGGCGGCCCCTGGACCTTACCGATTGTAACCGGCAGCCTCCGTTCCTAAGAATGAGGAGTTTAGGACCTGCGATGACGTCGCGGCTTGTGATTGGTCGCGTGAGTGGTCACATGAGCGGCACGTGACCAATCTCAAGCCGCGACGTCATCGAGGGTCCTAAACTCCATTCTTAGGAACGGAGGCTGCCGGTTACAATCGGTAAGGTCCAGGGGCCGCCGGACGGGTGAGTATATCCATATTTTTTATTTTAATTCTTTATTTTTTACATGAATATGGATCCCAGGGCCTGAAGGAGAGTTTCCTCTCCTTCAGACCCTGGGAACCATCCAGGATAGCTTCCGATACTTGTGTCCCATTGACTTGTATTGGTATCGGGTATCGGTATCGGCGATATCCGATATTTTTCGGGTATCGGCCGATACTATCTGATACCGATACTTTCAAGTATCGGAAGGTATCGCTCAACACTAGTCAGGAGGAATTTTGATCCACTCCTCTTTACAGAATTTCTCTATGTAAAAGCTTATGTTAAAATCGCATTGCAGTCGTATAGCAATCACATTGCATTTGGATGTAAAACGGATGCTAGGTGTGAAAAATCGGTTTGTACTTGCATGAAAAAAGCTTGACACTCGCATGAAACTTGCATTACAGTCATACAACTTTCTTGCATCAAATTTGGGCCAATTTTAAAATTGCGAGTGTGCTTATAACTGAGATCCCTTAGAATCACTGCATCCTGTCATGTTCCCAATGGCAGGGAATTTAACACATAACACGGGCAAAAACAGGACGAGCTCTAGGGTGATGGAACCTGAGCTGACCGCGATCCTGAACCTCAACACTCAACTAACAGCAGCCGGGGAACGTTCCTGGGGGGACGCTAGACGTCTCGCGCCAGCCGGAGATCTAGCTACCCCTATCAGAAGAATCACAGACCTATCTTGCCTCCAGAGAAATATTCCCACAGAAATAGCAGCCCCCCACATATAATGACGGTGAAATGAGAGGAAGGCACAAACGTAGTTATGAAAACAGATTCAGCAAAATGAGGCCCGCTTAAGCTAGATAGCAGAGGATACAAAAGGTGCACTGCGCGGTCAGCTTAAAAAAACCCTTCAAAATACCATCCTGAAATTACTTGAACTCATGTGCCAACTCATGGTACATGAGTGGTAATTTCAGCCCACTAGAGCAACCAGCAGCAGAGAATTACATATCTGCAAGCTGGACTAAAAACATGAACGCAAACATGAAACAGGGAAATCCAGACTTAGCTTGTCTTGAAGGCTTTAGGAGCAGGTAGCAGGTAACAGAGACACACTGATACATTGATAGCCGGCAAGGGAATAACAGGAAAGCCAGGTTAAATAGGAAACACCCAGCCTCTGATGGACAGGTGGAAACCAGAGACCGCAACCCACCAAAGTCACCCAGTACCAGTTGTAACCACCAGAGGGAGCCCAAAAACAGAATCCACAACAGTACCCCCCCCCTTGAGGAGGGGTCACCGAACCCTCACGAGAACCCCCAGGGCGATCAGGATGAGCTCTATGGAAGGCGCGGACCAAATCAGTCGCATGAACATCAGAGGCGACCACCCAGGAATTATCCTCCTGACCATAACCCTTCCACTTAACCAAATACTGGAGTTTACGTCTGGAAACACGAGAATCCAAGATCTTCTCCACAACATACTCCAATTCTCCCTCCACCAGCACCGGAGCAGGAGGCTCAACCGAAGGAACAACGGGCACCTCATACCTCCACAATAACGACCGATGGAACACATTATGAATAGCAAACGATGCTGGGAGATCCAAACGAAAAGATACAGGGTTAAGAATCTCCAAGATCTTATAAGGACCGATGAACCGAGGCTTGAACTTAGGAGAAGAGACCTTCATAGGGACAAAACGAGAAGATAACCACACCAAGTCCCCAACCCGAAGTCGGGGACCCACGCGGCGACGGCGATTAGCAAACTGCTGAGCCTTCTCCTGAGACAACTTCAAATTGTCCACCACCTGATTCCAAATCTGATGTAGCCTGTCCACCACCACGTCCACTCCAGGACAATCCGAAGGCTCCACCTGACCAGAGGAAAAACGAGGATGAAACCCCAAATTACAAAAAAAAGGAGAAACCAAAGTAGCAGAACTAGCCCGATTATTAAGGGCAAATTCGGCCAGTGGCAAAAAGGCAACCCAGTCATCTTGATCAGCAGAAACAAAACACCTTAAATAAGTTTCCAAGGTCTGATTAGTTCGCTCCGTCTGGCCATTCGTCTGAGGATGGAATGCAGACGAGAAAGACAAATTAATGCCCATCTTAGCACAAAACGTCCGCCAAAATCTAGACACAAACTGGGATCCCCTGTCAGAAACGATATTCTCCGGAATCCCATGCAAACGAACCACGTTCTGAAAAAATAAAGGGACCAACTCAGAGGAGGAAGGCAACTTAGGCAAGGGTACCAAATGAACCATCTTAGAAAAGCGGTCACACACAACCCAGATAACGGACATTTTCTGTGAGACAGGGAGATCTGAAATAAAATCCATGGAAATGTGCGTCCAAGGCCTCTTCGGGATAGGCAAGGATAACAACAACCCACTGGCCTGAGAACAGCAAGGCTTAGCCCGAGCACACACTTCACAAGACTGCACAAAGGTGCGCACATCCCTTGACAAGGAAGGCCACCAAAAAGACCTGGCTACCAAGTCTCTAGTACCAAATATTCCAGGATGACCAGCCAACACAGAAGAATGGACCTCGGAGATGACTCTACTGGTCCAATCATCCGGAACAAACAGTCTTTCTGGTGGACAACGATCAGGTTTATCCGCCGGAAACTCCTGCAATGCACGTCGCAAGTCTGGGGAGACGGCGGACAATATTACCCCATCCCTAAGGATACCAGTAGGCCCAGAGTCTCCAGGAGAGTCAGGCACAAAACTCCTGGAAAGAGCATCTGCCTTCACATTCTTTGAACCTGGCAGGTATGAAACCACAAAATTGAAACGAGAAAAAAACAACGACCAACGAGCCTGTCTAGGATTCAGACGCCTGGCAGACTCAAGGTAAATCAGATTTTTGTGATCAGTCAAGACCACCACACGATGTCTAGCACCCTCAAGCCAATGACGCCACTCCTCAAATGCCCACTTCATGGCCAAAAGCTCCCGATTACCCACATCATAATTGCGCTCGGCGGGCGAGAATTTTCTAGAAAAGAACGCACATGGCTTCATCACCGAGCCATCGGAACTTCTCTGTGACAAAACCGCCCCCGCTCCAATCTCGGAAGCATCAACCTCAACCTGAAAAGGAAGTGAAACATCTGGTTGACATAACACAGGAGCAGAAGAAAACCGGTGCTTAAGTTCCTGAAAGGCCTCCACAGCCGTAGGAGACCAATTAGCAACATCAGCACCCTTTTTAGTCAAATCAGTCAAAGGTTTAACAACACTGGAAAAATTAGTAATGAACCGACGATAAAAATTAGCAAAACCCAAGAACTTCTGAAGACTCTTAACAGATGTAGGTTGTGTCCAGTCACAAATCGCCTGAACCTTGACGGGATCCATCTCAATAGTAGAAGGAGAAAAAATGTACCCCAAAAAAGAAATCTTCTGAACTCCGAAGAGACATTTTGAGCCCTTCACAAACAGAGAATTGGCCCGCAGGACTTGAAACACCTTCCTGACCTGTAGAACATGAGACTCCCAGTCATCAGAAAACACCAAAATATCATCCAAATACACAATCATAAACTTATCCAGATATTCACGGAAAATATTGTGCATAAAGGACTGAAAGACTGAAGGAGCATTAGAAAGTCCAAAAGGCATTACCAAATACTCAAAATGGCCCTCAGGCGTATTAAATGCGGTTTTCCACTCATCACCCTGTTTTATCCGCACAAGATTATACGCACCGCGAAGATCTATCTTAGTGAACCAACTAGCCCCCTTAATGCGAGCAAACAAATCAGTCAATAATGGCATTGGATACTGATATTTGACTGTAATCTTATTCAGAAGGCGATAATCTATACAAGGCCTCAGGGAACCATCTTTCTTAGCCACGAAAAAAAAACCTGCTCCCAGAGGGGACGAAGATGGACGAATATGTCCCTTTTCCAAGGACTCCTTAATATAATTCCGCATAGCAGTATGCTCTGGCACTGACAGATTAAATAAACGACCCTTAGGGAACTTACTGCCTGGAATTAACTCTATAGCACAGTCACAATCCCTATGAGGAGGGAGCGAATTGAGCTTAGGCTCCTCAAAAACATCCCGATAGTCAGACAAAAACGCAGGGACCTCAGAAGGAGTAGATGAAGCGATTGAAATCAGAGGTGCATCATCATGAACCCCTTGACATCCCCAGCTTAACACAGACATTGTTTTCCAATCCAGGACTGGATTATGAGTTTGTAACCATGGCAGACCAAGCACTAGTACATCATGTAAATTATACAGTACAAGGAAGCGAATCACCTCCTGATGAACGGGAGTCATGCGCATGGTCACTTGTGTCCAGTACTGCGGTTTATTCATAGCCAATGGTGTAGAGTCAATTCCCTTCAACACTTCTTTTTCTCCTGCTTCAGCCCAAACAATTAACACTTTGTGGGCCGGCTATACTGTCATGTTCCCAATGGCAGGGAATTTAACACATAACACGGGCAAAAACAGGACGAGCTCTAGGGTGATGGAAAATGAGCTGACCGCGATCCTGAACCTCAACACTCAACTAACAGCAGCCGGGGAACGTTCCTGGGGGGACGCTAGACGTCTCGCGCCAGCCGGAGATCTAGCTACCCCTATCAGAAGAATCACAGACCTATCTTGCCTCCAGAGAAATATTCCCACAGAAATAGCAGCCCCCACATATAATGACGGTGAAATGAGAGGAAGGCACAAACGTAGTTATGAAAACAGATTCAGCAAAATGAGGCCCGCTTAAGCTAGATAGCAGAGGATACAAAAGGTGCACTGCGCGGTCAGCTTAAAAAAACCCTTCAAAATACCATCCTGAAATTACTTGAACTCATGTGCCAACTCATGGTACATGAGTGGTAATTTCAGCCCACTAGAGCAACCAGCAGCAGAGAATTACATATCTGCAAGCTGGACTAAAAACATGAACACAAACATGAAACAGGGAAATCCAGACTTAGCTTGTCTTGAAGGCTTTGGGAGCAGGTAGCAGGTAACAGAGACACACTGATACATTGATAGCCGGCAAGGGAATAACAGGAAAGCCAGGTTAAATAGGAAACACCCAGCCTCTGATGGACAGGTGGAAACCAGAGACCGCAACCCACCAAAGTCACCCAGTACCAGTTGTAACCACCAGAGGGAGCCCAAAAACAGAATCCACAACAGCATCCCCTGACATGAATACATTACATAATTTTGCAGCAATCCATGTCGGATTTTTCAGGTAACTCATTGAACTCATCTGACATCATCACTCTAGGTCTTTTAAGGACAGTTTTGGCAGAAGTCAGATACTTTGGTATTAAGTAATTTGGTTGAATCAAGTAAATCAACTTTGTCAGTAGTTTGTTGCTACTTCACTTGGTACAGGTCCAACTAAGTGCACACCATCTCTTCAGCTTCTCATGACTTCCTTCCTACAACCAGAGGTATTTCCAAGCTCAGTCTAGCTTACTTAGGTGCTTTACACACCATCCTCTCATAAAGTTACCATCGACCCGAAATTGAAAACATTACAGCTCTTGGAAAATGGCGACACAAGAAATGACAAATTTTTTATTTTTTATCTGCACTTAAATAATAATAAAAAAGTATGTAAGTTTAGTATCACCATTATCATACTGACCTGCAGAGAATCAGATTTCCAGGTAATTTTTACCATATATTGAATGCTGTTAATAAAAAACAAAAAAACCAATTGCAGAATTGCCGTTTTTTTTGCTATTTCACCGTACTTGGATTTTTTTTCCGGCTTTCCCGTACATCATATGATATAATAAATGTTGTCATTCAAAAGTATAACTTATTCTGAAAAAAGAAGCCATCATAAGGCAATAGCAACAGAAAAATTAAAAAGTTATTGCTCTTAGAAGAAAGGCATGATAAAATGAAAGCGCAAAAATGGAAAAAATTTCCGTCTGGCGGGATTTAATCCATCTTAGACCCATTAGGTTAAAAAATAGTTTTTATCCAGTTACTCTACTATCTCACAGACAACACATCTACTGCCATTTTATAGTATCTTATCTCAAGTTAAAATGGATATCCCCACTGATAGAATATTTCCTGTTGTGGACACTGAATTCTAAACTAATTTCTAAATAAAGCTCATATTACCTATAAATATAAGGAGTAGGGCAGGGAGTTACTTACTATATGGCTATTTTAATCACTAGGTGAAATTATTGGTAGTGCTCTTTTATCCTAGTGTGAGATCTCTCATGATCACCAGGAACATGGAGCGGTCATGGTCATAAATTAAGATTCATCTAACCATGTAAAAACAATTTAGTGCACTGCTATTAGCACATTCCAAAGTTTGGTGACTCCATTGTCTATCGATGTTCACGTGGAAACACGTCCATCTCTGCTCAAGTAAGTGATTCAACAGATGGTAGATCTAACAAACCTTGACTATTTCTACTTCATATGCATTTTAGCTCGGTCCTAATTATTCCCATGTACAATGACCTTTGTCTTTTTAACCCTGCTGTTCTGTTAGGTCAAAAATGACCGTTTTTGAAATTCTATAATGTTATAAAAATTCAGCGTGTGATTCTGAGACTTGAGGCTCCCTGACTTTTCGTCATTAGGGGGGTACTCTCTGTGGGAATTTTTTTTTTTTTTAATTTTTGTTTACTTTATTTGGTACAATTTTTTTTACACTTGTACTGTTCGGTCAAAAATGACCGATAGGCCTTTATTCAGCTCTCCAGACAATTTTTGACAAAAATAAAGGTGCTATCACCTCATTTTGAACTATATATTGCATCTACTACTATTTATCAATGTATCTGACTACTTTTGGTCAGAACAGATTTACACATACCAACATTTTCAAGTTGCGATACAGCCAACGGATTCGCTTCCAGTATAGCTATGCGCAATTTATTTCACTGGTTTTTATTTACCCTGCTGTTCATATAGATCTAGTTCCATTCAGTTGTCAACATTTCATATTGCAAATCATGATTTTCTGATTTTCCATGTGTTTGCTGGTTGTATAATGCCTTTGTATTGTGGCGGGAAATAAACCCCAAATGGCAAGAAAAAAAATTACACAAACGACGGCTTTTTATTGAGGAATTGGGGAAGTCTCTCACTAATCCATATGTAAAAACACGGCCACGAAATCCAAGAAATGAGAGTGCAGAAAAAGTGGCCCGACAAATTCGAGAGCATGGTGGAGACGGCGAGCCAACAGCTTCGACCACCACTGATACTGAAACGGCTTCCACCATCGCAACCAGCTGCAAGCGAAAAAGATGCTCATTCTGTCCAACGTCCAGTAACCATAAATCTAATATTATGTGTTGCAAATGTGCAAAATACTTGTGCAAGCGTCATGTAAATTATACATGTGATCAATGCAAGTAATACATTGATCGCATTTATCATTTGTTTTTGACAAAAAACCTTTTTTTTTTTGAAAAGTTTGTATATAGTTTAGAATAAAGAAAAGTTTTTATGTGCAATATGAAGCAAATATTGCAAAAAATGTTAATTTATTTGATTCAAAAAATAAAAGTTTTTGATTTAATTTTTCATCTGATTATTGAAAACCATGTTCACATACAGTAAAACAATGCAACAGGTAATCAAATAACACTTGAATTAGGTACAAATCACAACTTTGTTAGGTCCGGTCAAAAATGACCGGGAACAGTATAAGTGTATAAAAAACAACGGTTTTTGGCATTTTATAGAGAAAAAAGCTTTTTTTTTTTTTTTTTTTGCATTTGAAAAAAGTATATCTACATAATGTTTGATATTATTACTTATAGTTAACATTTAGATCAAGATTTTTTTTTTATCTGCAAAAATAATCAATTTTTACAAAAATCGAAAAAATACCATGTTCCCTTTTGGATATAAAAAAAATATAAAACAAGCTTTGTATTTATTTTTTTTTCTGGTATTTGAACAACCATCTTCACAAGCAATATAATAGTGCAAAAACTGTTTAAAAAAACCACTTAGATTAGCTAAAAATGATTATTTTATAAGGACGGTCAAAAATGACCGGGAACAGTACAAGTGTATGTGAAATCTAAACAGAACAGCAGGGTTAAACATGCAATATAAACTACAAGAAGGTTTTGCAAACTAATTGATTGAATAGCAGCCATTAATGGGTCCAGCTTTCAGCCTCAATATCCTTTCCTGCTGATAATCATAGCTTGTATTCAAAATCCCACTCTGTATAGGCTTTTGTTTTTGCTCAGTATATACAGCACTAAAAGTTTGAAAAAGCCTCAAAGTTATTTTAAAGCTAAACATTATTGGCTAATAAACCAGTGATTTAATTACATGCTTTCTGAATCCCTGATTACTCCTCTAGCCTTCTGTAACATGAAACCTCTTCTACTTGCCAAGGATAAAATATTTGGTGGACAAAGTACTCAGATATATTCCATATATTGAAAATAAACGTATAGGTCTGCAGAGGAATTCAGTAGCTGAAATAACAGTAGTGGCATTGAAAACCTAATGATCAACACTATTTTATTGACAGAGTTAATTTACCATCTTTATTTTATGTGACATTGTGACACGATTATGGTATGGAAAGGTATACTACACAATGCGATGCCTTCAGGCCTCAATTACTGTGCAGAATAAACTCAACTGCCATTTTGTTATGGAGACATTCTGCAGAGTGAGTTGGAATGAGACAATAAAACCAAAATAGAAAACTATAGATATTTTAGAATACAGACTCTGAAAACAATCCCACAGAAACTTTTTTTGGGGCTGGTTCAGGTTTTGGCCACCTAGTCCAACTGTTTGGGCTTCCAAGACAATGCTCTCCCTCTGTCGGGCAGTGGAATGGCCACAAGTTTGGGCAACAAAATTGCATAGTCTTTAGCCCACGATGGATGAGTGGCTTTTTTCCCATGAGATCACAAAGAAACCTTATTTACATCATAGTGATGTGCAGTAGGGGTCGTAAAAGTTAGGTGTGTGCCACAGAATACGACATGCCAGGAAGCCAACATGCGTTTTGCAAGAGTAAATATCCTATCATTTGGCTTTTGGTTCTGAATAAAACCTGGAATAGATCCAGCTGCTGAATAGTAAGAAAGGAATGAGCCCCAATATGCAGATATGGTTCTTTGAGACTGTCTGATCCAGGCTGTTAAACAACCAGTGATTGACTTCATGGAAACCGATCAGATGTCATTCACTGGCCAACCGCGGACCTCCTTTCTCGTTATTTTTGTTGGCCAGGGTTGCATTGGGATGTGGTTGAACAAGTAGCTGCATGTAGTATCTGCGCAGGTTCTAAAGTATCACATACCCATCCGTCTGGTACCCTTCTTCTACTACCAATTCCTAGTAGACAATGGGCACACTTGTCTATAGATTTTATTACTGACCTACCGGTATCTGCAGGCAAGACTGTGGTTTTAGTGGTTGTAGATAGGTTCAGTAAAATGGTTCATTTCGTCGCATTACTGGCACTTGCTCAGATGTTTATAAATGAGATTGTGAAGCTTCACTGGGTTCCCTCCGATGTGTTCTGGAGGGCGTTCTGTTCATGACTGGGAGTGCAGCTGTGCTTTTCCTCTGCTTTCCATCCCCAGTGTAATGGACAGACTGAGCGTGTTAACAAGAATTTGGAGACCTACCTCAAATGTTTTGTCTCTTAAAATCAGGAGGATTGGCATCCTACTTACCTTTGGCAGAATTTGCTATCAACAATCACCGTCAAGAATCTACTAGCAGGTCACAATTCTTTGGTACATATGGTAACCATCTACAGTTTGGTACCTTTAGTGGGGGAGGGGCTTTGGTAGTTCCGGAAGAGGAACGTTTTGCTTTGTCATTCTCCTCAGTGTGGTGGGGGGTTCTGAGTAATTCGAAATTTATGAAGGACAGGTACAAATGTACAGCTGACAGAAAATGCTTGCCAGGTCTGGATCTGAATGTGAATGACTTTGTGTGGTTGTCTACCAGGAATATCAGGTTGAAGGATCATTCCTGGAAGTTGGGACCTAGATTTATTGGTCCCTATAACCACTGTCATTAATCCAGCAGTGTTTTGCCTTGAGCTACCTCAGGCTCTTAAGATCCACAATGTCTTCCATAGGTCTTTGCTCAAGAAGTATGTAGAACCTCTTGAGCCCTCACCCCTACCGCCACCCCCAATAATGGTTGATGGAGATATCGAGTTTCAAACATCATTCCCTACAATACTTGGTGCACTGGAAGGGTTATGGCCCAGAGGAAAGGATGTGGGTCTCAGTATCAGAGCTAAATGCCCCCAGGCTGGTTCGTTCATTTCACACTTTTTATCCCGAGAAACCTGGTCTTGAGTGTTCGGAGGCCACTTGAAGAAGGGGGGTACTGTCACGGGTGTGTCAGATTAATCGCCCCCAGGCACAGTGCAGTGGGGTACTGGGCACCAGGTCCCTCTGTCTCAGTTCTGGGGATATCATGGTGGCCCGACCCAGTCCATGGCCCTGCTAAGGGGCATCCAATTAAAGGTGTAGAGGAAAGTTTGTCAAGTGTTCGTGACGCCACCTGTGGTATTCGGTCAGGATGACCGACACTGCTTAGGGGTCCGCTGGGGTGATGGAATGGCAGCTAGATGGTATACCTTCCCACAGGTGAAGTATGTCCCCAGGGCTTCCCAGTAAGGTAGATGATGATGGTGTAAGTCGCAGTGAATAGCGAAGACACAAAGGTTGCAGTCTCTTCACCTTTTACTGTAGACTTCAGCATCCACAATCCAGTGCACTGCTAACAGGGCTGGCTGAATCCGGACGGTCCGAAGGCACATCCAGAGTTCCCTTTGCAGGTGGAAATCAGTAGCCTTCCTACTAGCGCCTGTGTGTTGTAGTACCTCCCTGCTGAGCATCACGGGATAGTCCTCACAACTCTTGTGTATATTTCTGATCTTCTCTCCGTCCCCCAGATGGTATGGATAGGATGCACCCGTATGACGGGGTAGGCCTGGAGTTAATTTATAGGGACCCTAGTGACGCCCCTCTCCCACAATTGCCTCTTTTGTCTTCATTAGGTGTAAAGGTGAGACAGCCAACCTAGAGTTAACTGCCCTGCCGTTGTCTGGAGTAATGCGTAGAGTCGGTACTCCCTCGGTGTTCCGGCCACCAACTACGCGCTTCAGAAGGATGTTGCCACTATCTTAAGGCAGGACTCCTCCTGGTATTATCTCCTAGTGCTGTGATCTCGTTTCTCACTTCTCCACAATATACTTCGCTTCTTGTCCTTTCTTAGGATGCTGCCGCAATGAGGTGCAGGCGCAGCTTCGTAATGCTCTATCTCTTGCTAGGCCACTGTCAGGATCCCACCCCTGACAGGGACCTCCCTGGGTCTCGCCAGTCAGCTTTCTATCTCTGACTCGATGTTACCAGGGCAGAGCCCAGTCAGCTTCTCTCTTAACTTCCTATCCAACCCCCAGTTTTACCCGAGTGTGAGGAGAGCGGCCTAATAGATAGAACCTTTCGCTCCCCCTGGTGGCCGGAGTGTGAAGTGTAGTGTGTGACTGTGATACCTGGTCAGGTGAACTCCTTTAGTACAATCAGACGTACCATCACTCCCCCTGGTGGAAGAGTGACAATACTGCACGACCAGGACTCTGGGGCGCTGCACCCCCCGTTAAATCCAGTACTCCCGGACTGGGAAAAGAAGAACAACAATACAAGTTAGCAAAAGACATACAAAATTTTGAAATGCTGTAAACAATTAAATATAACAGTGCTTCCCTTTATGGGAGGTGAGGACACTTGAACGTTGCAAACAAAAACATATTTACATTGTGCAAAAGGCAAATTTGCAAACAATTACTATCTATCTATGAAATATAATTACCCATACAGGTACCCTATCTATTATCTACTAAGTGCTATTTCTAAACAATAATTTAACTTTTCCTTTAAGGGCATGTACCGTACCCACTAAAGGCATGCTATATAACTCTAAAGTATAAATTAACATTTTCTTGATTTTTCTAAGTGCAAGATCTATCAACTATCTATCTATGGCTTTCTGGAGGACTCACTAACCCCTACGGGTCCACTTTATTGAAATTCAGCTTTCAACTTTCCCCTGTCCTCAATTTCTAAAGTACGTTATTAAACATTTCCTATAACTAGCTACATACTATCTCTATGTAAACATTATCACTATCTAACTTTCTTAAGGCAACATTATGTTTTGGCTAAGTGCAACAATTGAACATTCCTTTTAAGAGGGACATCTCAAGTCTCTTTGAGGTAGTGCAAACTATCAATTTGCAAGTCCGTTTAAAGCAAGAACTTCTGTGCTGTAATCAGGAACATTCTCTTCAAAAAGCTCTTCTTTTTGTAAAACCAGTAGAGGGCACCTTTAAGAAGGTGCAAACTATGTACAGAAACAGTTTGTGAATCATTCACTGTCCATGATTCTGTAGTCTCTTAGAACAATGATGAACTTGTGCAAAAATATAAACAATAGGGATCCCGGGTCAACAAAGGGATCCCTTTAAGAAGAATAACCCTGGACGGGTTTAAAGCAGCAAAAACAGGAAAACAGTTAACTATTTACAGTTTTCAGGATTTCGAGGTTTATTCTTGTTCTGGTGGCCGTAGCTCCACAGGTAGCAATGGGCGAGGCCATCCACCCGGATACCAGGTGCCGTACAAGGAGCTCCCTCACTCCAGACAGGGGTCTGGGTACCCACAGTTTTCTGTTCTGAGATGGCTGGGGCACTAGCCATCACTGAGGTCAATTCTTTAGCCACGACAGTGGTAGTAGTGGCGACGGTACAGGTCGTGGTTTTGATGATGGTACACATCGGAGTAACAACGGTAGTCTTTGTAGTAACGGTAGCCTGGCCACCTCTGGAGGCCCAAGCCAGGAGCCACAGACGGAGCCATCGTACTGGTGCCTGAGTTCTGTAACCTAACAGGTCTGACCGACAGAATGAGAAATGACTTAAACGTCATGAAAGACCTGGCCATTCATACCCGCTTACCACCCGAACAGAGAGAGCGTCAAGTTGGGAAGTTCAGGAACTACATATACAAGGATGAGAGCGTTCAGAAAGAGCTACGTGACTGGGGGCTGAATTTCAATACCAAACTCCTACAGTTCGAAGGGAGAATCACGCCTGCGGAAAATAATCCTGCAAAAAGACAAATCTGCTGAATATAATCCACAGTTTGCTGATTGTTTGCAAGAGATGAGGGGTCCCGTTCTGATCAGCCCCCCAGATATGAATAATTGGCTGTTCTTTTACACCTGGAGAAATTAGGACGCGGCAAATGCTCTTCTGCAGAACATGTTCAAGATCACATAGCAAATGCGCATCAAGACGAACCGGGCGGTGTTGGTTGAAGTTGGGGACTTTTTGGGGGGTTTTTGGTGAATTTTTTTAAAAAAGAATAAAATAGTAGAACATGGCTAGCAGACAGAACTATGCTACTTATGCCTGAAAAGCTACGATTTTTCCACTACTGCTACACCAGGCCTCAGCCTGGCATAACAGACTGTATAAATTGTTTTTGTTTTTCTGCAGATTTAAAAAAAAATAAATTAAAATGAGTCGAACAAGGCTAGCAGACAGAACTATGCAACTTATGCCTGCGAAGCTACGATCTTTCAACCACAGAAACACCAGGCCTCAGCCTGATATAACAAACTGTATAAATTTTCTTTTTTTTTTTTGTTAACCAATAAATACTGAGTAGACCAAGGCTAGCAGACAGAACAATGCAACGTATGCCTGCAAACAGAAGATTTTGACACAACAGATACACCAGGCGTGTGACGGAGATAACAGACTGCAATTTTTTTTCTCTTTTTAAACATTAGATACTGAGGAGACCAAAGGTAAGAGACAGAAGAATGCAACGTATGCCTCCAAAGCATGGATTTTGACACCACTGATATACCAGGCGTCAGCCAGAAATAACAGACTGATTAAAATGTGGCCTTGATTTTTTTGGCACACCAAAATTGTGTCAAAAAGTTGGCTATGACACCCAAAAATAAAATTGGAGTACTAAAATTTTAAGATATTTAGCGCAATGATATGCGATGCGTGTGGCATACAACTCACAGCGATAAATACTGTATAACAACTATAGCTACATTTTTTGGGGCCAGCTAAAGTTTTTGGGGGCAGCAAAATGGTGTTGAAAAATGTTGTAAGACACTCCAAAATTTTAGATAGTACCCCAAAAAAGGACTGATTTTTAGGCCACTCACATCTGATGCCTGGGCCCCCCAAAAAATAGGTAAAAAATTATATTTTCACACTCTTGTATTGCAATGACCTGGCTGTAGTCTCCAGCATGACCAAGCGAATAAATGTCACAAAAAAGGGGCTATGGATTGCTTTATAATAAAATGAGCAGGTATAACCTTAAAAAAAAAAATTGCCACGGATAACTGCAGCTAGGTATATATAAAATACTCATCAGCAGACAGTAATGGAGCCTTTTAGTGTATGCAAAGAGATCTATAGACTCACATACAGTGCCTGCAAGCCTTGCAGTGATGTGGATATGTGCACATATACTCCCCTGCCCAACTAGCACAATTAAAAACTAGGCCCAATGTTAAGGAGCGGGTCTATTAGACTTGTAAAGCCCATACACAAAGAGCATGGGCTGAGAAACATGTCCCCATGGGAGGTACCTTTTTTATAAATCTTTTATGGACATCATAGACAGGCTTGGCAAAAATTGGACTGCCTGAGGCAGCACAGAACACGTTAACCCTGGTGATCTAGTGGCGGAGAATGAGGAGACAATGATAAATCATACTGAAATCAAACAACAACATAAAAAATAAAAAAGGGAATCCACCTCTGAGAGAAAATAACAAAAGGTAAGGGGGAACACAGGTTCATAGATTTGAAGCCAGAATGTGTCCAACGAGATATGTTTATCCCTAGCAACAGCTCAGAGACAGGGATATAAATAAAAATCAAATATAATAGTATTTCAATATTTTTCTATTGTAGAGGTATACAGTATCTCATAAGAAGATGGTCCAGAGATATGAAAAATGGAAAATATACAAATAAATAGGAAGAATATACGAACATCTAATTTTTATGACATTTCACCCTGGGGGACTAACATTTGTTTTGTTTTCAAATTGGTAACGGGTATCATAAAAACACCCTTGCACAAAAATGGAATGACTGTAGCAGCATACAACAAGTTCACCATGGTGTTCTAGTGGTGGAGAATGAGGAGACATTGCTGAAGGTCTCATTATAAATTAGGCCCAATGTAAAGAAGAGTGTCTCCTAGACTTGTAATACCCATACATGCAGTGCATGGGCTGACAAACATTTACCCAAGGGGGATACATTTTTAAAAAATATACTATGGGCATCATAGACACCCTTGCCAGAATTTGGACTGCCTATAGCAGCACAGAACACGTTCAGCATGGTGATCTAGTGGTGGAGAATGAGGAGACATTGCTGAAGGTCTCATTATAAACTAGGCCCAATGTAAAGGAGTGTGTCTCCTAGACTTGTAATGTCCATAAATGCAGTGCATGGGCTGACAAACATTTCTCCAAGGGTGATACATTTTTTTAAAATATACTATGGGCATCATAGACACCCTTGCCCAAAATTGGACTGCCTATAGCGGCACAGAACACATTCAGCATGGTGATCCAGTGGTGGAGAATGAGGAGACATTGCTGAAGGCCTCATTATAAACTAGGCCCAATGTAAAGGAGTGTGTACCCTCAGGGCTGCCACTAGAAATTTCGGGGCCCCATACTGGCAAAATTTCCGGGGCCCCCTTGAGACTCCGCCCAGGCTCCACCCCAGCCCCGCCTCCACGCTCCACCCATCAAACTGTCCACAGTCCCACCGCTCTCTCTTGGAAAAACTCCACTTCTCACCTATCACACATTGACAGTTCCCATCACCAGATCACACATATATAGCCGGCAGCTTTTGTTTTGGCCAAAAGATTTTTTAAGCCACCAAAATGACAAGGTAGACACTTTTGGCCAGGCCCTACTCTACTGTAACCTATTACATATTTGTTAAAATATGCAGTACAATTTAGGTATATTTTTATTTTTCAATTTTTAAAATGACCTATAATACCACATACAAGGAACAAATACCACAGCATCATGACCAGACACCATATCACCACAGTGACCTATAATACTATCTACAAGGCACAAATACCGCCACACCATGACCAGATGACATATTACCACCACAGTGATCGAATAATATCAAATACAAGGAACAAATACCACAACATCATGACCAGACCACATATTACCACCACATAGTGACTGAATACTACAATACTGATCAATAATAAAAAAACACAATACTATCACCATAAATGCCAGTATTCACAGGAGATCTGTACTTAGTATGCAGTGTCTGTGTACAGGTAATACAGTGATCACTGGTGACATTATACACAGGACCTCTGTATATAGTATACAGTGTATAGTGTCAGTGTATAGGTAACACTGACTCACCAGTGACGTCTCTAGGTGAAGTCCTTCATCTTTCATCCCGCACAGACCGCCATCACTTCATGCAGCCAGGACTCGTTTCTGCAGGAAATAACACCGTTATCTCGAGTTCCACTTGCAGAACAGATTACTTAATTTCCCCAACTTCTACATTACACCACATGAAGAAGGCGACATAGTGTCACTCTACACAGTAATAGGACCGCCCCTCCATTTAAAACAGTGTACTCAAAAAATAAAATAAATACATCACTGCAGTAATAATATCCCTTAATTAGCCCCTATGGTAATAATATTCACCATCCTGGCACCGTGTGTCTCATTCCTGGCGTCAGCCATATGTTCTCCCATCCTGCCCTAATGAGTATCCATCCTGCCCCATATGATCTCCCCATCCTGCCCCATCTGTCTCCATCATATCCATCCTGCCCCATGATCCTGCCCCATCTGTCTCCAATCCTGCCTCCAGTGTCTCCAATCATGCCTGTATCACCATTCTGCCCCGTCTCCAATCATGCCCCCATTTCTGCAATCATGCCCCCTGTGTCTCAATTCTGCCCCATCTGTTTCCATTCCTGCCCCATCTGTCTCCAGTCATGCCCCAGTGTCTCCAGTCATGCCGCAATGTCTGTCATCCTGCCCCCTGTGTCTCTAATCATGCCCCATTTCTCCTTTCTGCCCGTGTCCAGCTTTCTGCCCCGTGTCCAGCTTTCTGCCCCTGTGTCCAGCTTTCTGCCCCTGTGTCCAGCTTCCTGCCCTTGTGCCCAGCTTTCTGCCCCTGTGCCCAGCTTTCTGTCTGTGTCCAGCGTTCTGCATCAGTGTCCAGCGTTCTGCCCCAATGTCCAGCTTTCTGCCCGTGTCCAGCTTTCTGCCCCCCTGTGTCCAGCTTTCTGCCCCCCTGTGTCCAGCTTTCTGCACCCCTGTGTCCAGCTTTCTGCCCCCGTGTCCAGCTTTCTGCCCGTGTCCAGCTTTCTGCCCCTGTGTCCAGCTTTCTGCCCCCGTGTCCAGCTTTCTGCCCGTGTCCAGCTTTCTGCCCCTGTGTCCAGCTTTCTGCCCCTGTGTCCAGCTTTCTGCCCCGGGCCCCTGTGTCCAGCATAATGCCCCTGTGTCCAGCTTTCTGCCCCGGGCCCCTGTGTCCAGCATAATGCCTCTGTGTCCAGCTTTCTGCCCCGGGCCCTGGCTGTGTCCAGCATAATGCCCCTGTGTCCAGCTTTCTGCCCCGGGCCCCTGTGTCTAGCATAACGCCCCTGTGTCCAGCTTTCTGCCCCGGGCCCCTGTGTCCAGCATAACACCTCTGTGTCCAGCTTTCTGCCCCGGGCCCCTGTGTCCAGCATAACGCCTCTGTGTCCAGCTTTCTGCCCCGGGCCCCTGTGTCCAGCATAACGCCTCTGTGTCCAGCTTTCTGCCCCGGCCCCTGTGTCCAGCATAACGACTCTGTGTCCAGCTTTCTGCCCCGGGCCCCTGTGTCCAGCATAACGCCTCTGTGTCCAGCTTTCTGCCCCGGGCCCCTGTGTCCAGCATAACGCCTCTGTGTCCAGCTTTCTGCCCCAGGCCCTCCCACCCCTCCGGATCGCCGCTCTAAAAAAAAAAAAAAGCGTTCTTACCTTGCCATGGTCCTGCGGCGGGGAAGCCCACTTCCTCCACGCAGGTGAAGGACGCACTCGCCGGCGGCTGACAATGACGTCAGACGCCGGCGAAGTGCGACTGCGCACTGTGGCCGCTCAAGTCAGCTGCCAGCTTCCGACTGGCTGGCGGCGGCTGTTAACTATTGACGTGCAGGCACGGGCCCACACGTCAATAGTGTGCGGCAGTGCCTGCAGGGGGAGCCCGGTGAGCAGATTAGACGGGGCCCGATGCGGGCCCCCTCTGCCCACCGGGCCCCATACGCCAGTCATGGCTGTCATGCCCTGATGGCGGCCCTGTGTACCCTAGACTTGCAATGCACATACACGCAGTGCATGGGCTGACAAACATTTTCCCAAGGGTGATACATTTTTAAAAAATATACTATGGGCACTATAGACACCCTTGCCAAAAAATGGACTGCCTGTAGCAGCACAGAAGACGTTAAGCCTGGTAATCTAGCGGTGGAGAATGAGGGGACATAAAGATATATCATAATGAAATCAAACAAATAAACAAAGGACGTGAATCCTAAAGTGACTTAGGATATGTGGCTTTGTAAATAATCATCTGTCAGCCTGTAATAGAAAGAAGAAAAAAAGAGAGAGTTTGGAGAATAACGTCTCCAGCACGCTGCACCCTGCTGGTTTATATGGGGAATGACAGCAGGATATAAGATCACGTGAGGACCAGAGCTATCTGGACAAGGTGTGAGATGATAGCAGACTGGGTAAGTCGGTTATATTATATTAAGATGTTATAACTTGAATTTTTCCAACTGTACATAGTATTGAGGATGCGTTTAATCAGGGGCATTGTTTTTAAATTGTTTTTAATATGTGTTTAAACAAGTTTTGTACCGTGGGAGGACGGGTGCTGGCGTGGGGGAGGAGCGCTGATTGCACTCGTTACTTCAGGCGTCACATCCGTCCACCCATGGAACCCGTTGAAGCGCCGGGAGGGCGCGAAACGGCCGTCGTTCGGCTACCACGTTCTATGTATATACACACCCCCGAGCCGTGAAGAATGTTTTCATAATAAAGGAACCTGTGTGCGAAGACTGGTGAGTGCTGCCGTCATTACTCTTCTTTCAACTATTCAAGATTGTTGTTTCTTCGGCTCTAGCACCCGATGTCTGCGGGTTGATTGCAGTTTTACGGTTTGCAGGGGTCATGGTCTGTGACAGCAGTAGTGCGGTCAGCTGTTCACTACAATTAACAGTATTAGAGGTTATGTTTCGCTGTTTTCACTTGGTGGTGTACAGAAGTCTCGCTCAATCAGTCAGCCTGTCAGCATTTTCAGTTGCCAGGCGGATGCGCTTATCTGTTATAATTCCACCAGCGGCACAAAAGACCCGCTCAGACAGAACACTAGCAGCAGGGTAGGCAGGGTCTGAGAAAACTGTCCCAGAACTTTGCCATTGTTCCCCTGCCTGAGCTGGATTGTACTTCTGTCTCTCTCGCTTGGACTCCTTGGTTGTACAACAAACTCTGACGTCTACTACCAGTGTTCTCACATGGGAATTTTCTAAGTAATTCCGCTACAAGGGCCCTCTGGTACTGCAACATTTTAGTACACTTCTCTGCCTCTGGCAGAAGAGATTGAAAGTTCTCCTTGTAGCTTGGTTCTAGAAGTGTCACCAACCAGTAATGAGTGTCACCGAAAATTTTTATAATGCTAGTGTCACGTGAAACGCAGTGCAACATAAAGTCAGCCATGCATGCCAGACTGCTAATAGGCAAGACTTCCGTGTCCTCACCAACAGGATGACTGACCATGCTGTCCTCCTCCTCATCCTCCTCCTCCCTGTCCTCAGGCCATCCCCGCTGAACAGGCAGTATGACAGCTGTGCTTGTAGTACCGTATGTAGCTCATGAAAGTAGCTCCTGTTCTTCATCCTCTTCATTGCCTACCAATCCATGTTGGAAGACATGAGACTGGGCTGAGTGTACTCAAACCCTGTATGGTTCCTTGCTCCATGTCCTTGTGCTCTGCCTGCAATGCATCCTCTTAAATTGTGAGCAGAGATGTTTTCAGAATGCTGAGAAGTGGGATGGTGATGCTAGTTATGGCATCATCGCCGCTCACCATCTTGATGCAGTCCTCAAAGTTTTGTAGGATGGTACATATGTCTGACATCCATGTCCACTCATGAGGTCTTATGTGTAGAGTCTGAACTGAATATTGACTGCCTTTTTGATGTTGGTAGTCAACAACTGCCCTCTTCTGCTCACAAATCCTTTCCAACATATGCAGTGTAGAGTTCCAAATGCGTGGGGTCATCACACACCAGTTGGTGAGCCGGAAGCTGCAAACGCTGCTGAAGCACGGCAAGGGCAGCTGAAGCTGTAGCTGACTTTCTAAAATGGGCAGACAGATGGCATAATTTCATTAGCACATCTGACAGCTCCAGGTAGCTTTTCAGAAAACATTGAACCATGAGGTTAAGCACATGGGCCAGGCAAGGTACGTGTCCGAGCTCACCTTCCCTCAGACCCACCACCAGGTTACAGCCATTGTAACACATGACCATGCCTGGCTGTAGGTTCAGCGGTGTCATACAAATATCTGACTGCTCCTTCAGCGCTGTCCACAACTCTTCTGCATTGTGTGTTTTGTCACCTATGCAAATTAGCTTCAGCACAGCCCGTTGCTGCTTGGCTGAGGCAGTGCTGCCAGTCTCTGACTGATGTGTTGATTTCAGAGATGGAGGCTGAAGAAGAGAAGGAGGAGGAGGAGGTGCAGGAGCTGTACACTGTGGGGGCAACCCTGATTGGGAGGATGTGTTCCATCTCAAGGAAATAGTGTCAACTGGGGACCTAGTAGCTTGGGACAGCCGCCGCCATCAGGTTGCGGAAAGGTTCTGTCTCAATTAGCCGAAAAGGCAACCTTTTGAGCGCAAACAGACAAGAAATGTTAGAATTTAGTACTGTGGCCTGTGGGGAGTTGGCTGGGTATTTCCGCTTGCGTTCCAATGACAAGGAAGTGGACGGGCTTGATGATGGTACTGCTTGACTGTGGGCAACAACAGGTGCAGGGCTAGAGGCATCCTCATGTGCTCGGTGGACTGGGGATTGGCTTCTATGCAAAACAATGGAAGAAGCAGTGGTGTCACCTACAGTGTTCCTGGAGCCTGGGGTTCAGCCCACAAAGGCGGGTGCTTTGATGTCTTGTGCCTGATTATGCTGTGGTGGTCAGGCTGGTAGTTTTTCTACCCCTGCTGATGCGGGCATGGCAGGTGCTGCAAATGGCCTGTTTGGGGTTATCGGCAGAGTCTTTAAAAAATAACCAGACTCGGGAAGATCTAACAGTTGCAATGGCAACTTACCTCATGTTGGTGTTATGGAGAATGGCTTCTGTCTGTGGCCACCACACTGTTTCTTCCTGCCTGTTGGGGTGATATGCCTCCTTCCCCATGTGTGCTGCTGTCCTCGCTCTGCATGTCCTCCTGCCAGGTTGGGTCAGTCACTAAGTCATCCACCATCTCATCTTCCACATCCGCACCCTGCTCCTCCTCCTGACTTTGTGGCAATTGTCTCATCATCGTCCCCTCTTTGTCATACTTTCCCACCATCGCCTTCGTGTGACCGTGGCTGTTCAATGCTTTGGCAATCGCTACATGTGATCTTATCTCGCCCCAGTTCAGGTTGACCGGCCGAGATTCCGGAATCTTAAAAGGGAAAACTGGACAGCTCTTTGGAGTGTCCAAGTGTGGGATCAGTTGTCTCAGGGCACTCTGCATGGTGGGAGGAAGGAGGATCATGGCTACTCTGATTTGACCATGTGGAAGACATGGTGGTGGTGGTGGCTAAGTGACTGGAAGCATTATCCGCTATCCAACTAACAACCATTTCTCACTGCTCTGGCTTTAATAGTGGTGTGCTGCGGTCCCCTAGAAACTGGAACAGGAAGGTCAAGCAGGAGGATGTGGGTCTTTGTTGTGGCCCACTTTCAGCTTGGCCACGGCCTCGTCCCCTGCATGCACCTTCAGCATCACATCCACTTCCCCGTCCCTTGCCCCTTGCCTTGTCCTTTTTAAATGGACTACTGAACTATTTCAAAAGCTCAACACAAATGTATTTATTTGGCGCTAAATTATATCTGATCAGTATGCCTGCAAAGCTACAATTTTTCCACACAGAAACACCAGGCCTCAGCCTTACATAACAAACTGTATTAAATATTTTTTTGTTTTTTGTTGCATTTAGAAAAAAAAAAAAAGAGTAGAACAAGGCTAGCACACAGAAATATGCTACGTATGCCTGCGAAACTACAATTTTTTCAACACAGAAACACCAGGCCTCAGCCTGACATAACAGACTGTATTAAATATTTTTTTGGTTTTTGGTGAATTAAAAAAAACCAAAACAATAGAACAAAGCTAGCACACAGAACTATACTACGGATGCCGCAAAGCATCACTGGGAACGGAAGCATCGCGAGGAGCGGGAACGCTGCGAGGGACGCCGGAAGGTGAGAATATCACAATTTATTATTTTAATTCCATTTTTTTTAACAATTATATGGTTCCCAGGGCCTGGAGGTGAGTCTCCTCTCCTCCACCCTGGGTACCAACCGCACATGATCCGCTTACTTCCCGCATGGTGGGCATAGCCACATGTGGAAAGTAAGCGGATCAATGCATTCCTATGTGTGCGGAATACCCGCGATTTCGCACAAAGAATGAACATGCTGCATTTTTTCCGGAATGAGATTCCGCTGAGGAAAAAACAACATGTGCACAGAAATTGCGGATTGAATTCTAATAATAGGATGCTTAATGTATGTGTTTTTTTCATGGTTTTATCGCGCTTTTTATAGCGAAAAAACACAAAAAAACCACGAAAAATCCTGAACGTGTGCACACAGCCTAAGGCTGTGTGCACACGATGCGGATTTAGTACAGATCCGCAGCGTTTTTTTCCACGCAGAAACGCTGCAGATCTGCACTATGATATACAGTATAATGTTAGTCTGTGGGAAAAAAAAAAAGCTGTGCACATGGTGCAGAAAAATCAGTGCGGAATTGCTGCGGATTTCAAAGAAGTGCATGTCACTTCTTTTGTGCGGATCTGCAGCGTTTCTGCACCCCTCCATAATAGAAATCTGCACTGGGAAAACTGCAGAAAATCCGCATCAATTCCACACAAAAAACGCACTTAATCCGCATAAAAACCGCTGCAAATCTGCAGCTGCGAATTCTGCCAGGAGATGCAGATTTTGTGCAGAAAATTCTGCACCTCTTTTCTTACGTGTGCACATAGCCTAAAGAGCGCCAGATTCGCAGGGCGGAGACCCGACCTCCCGCTGAATAATCCTGGAAATACTCGGTGCTCGCCAAGTACTCTGAGCATAGTGATACTCGGGCGAGTACCGAGTAGTGGCGAGCATGTTCCCTCATCACTACTATTTACGCATTATGGTCATACAATGGTTTTTGACATGCTTATAATATTGATATCTTATCCACATAATATCCTCTGATTGGTGATTGGCGGGGATGCCAAATGTTAATGTTAGATCTCCATTAGTTTGACACTGACAGCACATGCTATGAAATAAAAAATGTATGTATCAGTTGTGTCATTGGTCATGTTGTATCAAGTCTAAATAATAGCAACTTTACTGAAAAATATACACAAAAACAACTACAAAATTCTATGATTAAAATGTAAATGTCATTTCAGGTGAACTTGCTCTCTAGCTTCTCCCCTTACTTCCAGTGCCGTAACTATAAACTTCGGGCCCCGGGGCAAAACTTCATAGTGGGGCCCCTCAACATTTAAATCACTAGAGGTTGTGTGGAACGTGGTGAAGCCTGCTACGCATGATAGTCTCTCCTGTCCTCCGGGTGACATTGTACGAGCTGGGTATTTTATGAGAAATTAAAGTATTAAAATACAATTTTTTACCGTCAGTTTGGGGCCCCTTGGGTGGTTGGCTGCCCCGGTTGTAGTTACGGCCCTGCTTACTTCTCCATAGCTTGTTATGAGTAGCAACTGTAATCTAGTTCCTCAGTTAGCTGAAAATGTGTCTTCACTGAAGACAGAACTTACCCATGAAGTGAATGGTCATTTCAGTAGGAGTATGGCATTTTCTTATTAGAATACATTACATTTCTAATTATTACTTCTACTATTAAGGGGATCCTGTCATGCCTCCAAATGCTATTAACCTACAGATATAGGCCTAATCCACATGTTCATAGCATTCCTTACTGGAAGCGTGCCTAAGGGGAGAAAATTAACTTAATTCCTCCAGGAAGTCGCTAACGTTCAGTCATTGAAGCGTGCTCAGAGCGGCTACAGTCACCGGTCAGTATACAGTAAGCGGCGATAGTAAGTACGGCCTGTCATTTGTAGTGACAGCTCACTGTACAGTACATCAGGGCAGAGCCAGCTGTCAATCAAAGTTCTAGGGCTCTAGGGCATCTTTACAGCCGCTCACAATGCTGCACATAAACCCAGGTTAATAGTATTTTAGGCACATAACAAGTCCACTATAATTTATGGAAAAAAATTAAATGAAGATTACTCTTTAAGAAGTAATAGAATTCATATGTTCCCTTTTGCAAACATTTCTATCTTTAGCTCTGTGATTTTTTTTCCCCGACTGTATTGCTTTATGAGCACAAATATATAAAATACTTGAAAAAATGTGTTTACAGTAAGTCTATAATCCTTAGTATGTGGGTACCATATTTCCTATCTTTTTTGACTCCTCTTTCGCCGTTAGCCATACTTAAGATTTGACTTGTTTACACAATATAGTAAATACAGGAAATAAAGTAATGCATGAAGACGTTTCATGTTTTACTTGTACTGATATCAGAAAAGTAACTGCATGTTTTATAGCTCCAGTTAATCATTCAATGTGAGCATTAAGAAAAGATTGTCTTCCAGCCTCTGGCTGAATTTGGATCTTACGGATGCCTTGCTCATGATACTTACCACTGTCCAGTGACCTGGAATTTCATCCAGGGGAAGACAATGAATTATACTGCAAACTGTAATGTCTTTTAAATCAAATACAGGATGCACAAGCACTACAAATCTTACAGCAACACAACGTATATGGGGCAGCGGAGAAAAAATTAGAAGTAGATAAGGAGATGGCCACAGAATAAAGTGAAACATTCTTAATAGTGTATTTTGCGTTATTCAATCTTTAAGAAAAACTGTAAAGTGGTGCTTTTATGCTGATTGTGCTAAGCTCATTTTGTGTCTGCCTAGCTTTAAAATTGTTTGCTTTATGGAGACAAATCTCTTTTAAAAAGAATGAACCCAGTGATCAGCGGAACAAAACGAGTCTGGCTGTATTTAACTACCACGATCGGCTAAGTCTGCCCATACATAGAATTTTCATATTACATGGCGGCCATATAATAAATTGATAAGCCAGGTGGTGACTCTCATGTCAACTGGCTTTGGACCTTGTATGGACTCTATGGACAGTTCTTGGTCATCTCCCTATGCTTGTCGTTACCCCTTCTCTGTGCGTTCATCCACAGATGGAGTAGCGACCCTGGGAGCGATATTTTATATGCGCCCATGTAACCATACAATTCCAGGCATTTTGGGAATGTTCTGTTTGCTATTGTGTGCTGTGGTTCAATAAAGTATTCCCACCCTGTTTTACCTTAACCCTGTGTTGTCTGTGTAGTGTATTGCCCACTGGGAGATAGAGCGGGCGTTCAGTGGTATGAGCCGTGGTCCATGCAGTCTTGCTAAAGACAGCCGGGCCAGCGGATGAGAGCACCCACTGACCCCGAATCTCCGTAACAGGGGTAATTTAGCCAACATCTATTTTTGCGTTCTTAAACACCTCACATAGGGGTCCCTGGGCTTGTTTATATGCTTGCACTCCCTCCTTCTCACTCTCTCTAGGCTAGCTATAAAACCAGGAACTAAGATACTAGTGTCCAATACTCCTGCCCAACTCAGGGCTAGCCCCACAGTTAACCTTAGTGCAGCGCCCCAGAGACCTGGTCGTTGCAGTAACGTCGCTCTACCACTAAGGGGAGTGATGGTACGTCTGATTGCACTAAAGGAGTTCACCTGACCAGGTATCACAGACACACATTACACTTCACACTCCGGCCGCCAGGGGGAGCAAAAGGCCCTATCTACTAGGCCACTCCTCACACTTGGGCACTAAAGGAGTTCACCTGACCAGGTATCACAGACACACATTACACTTCACACTCCGGCCGCCAGGGGGAGCAAAAGGCCCTATCTACTAGGCCACTCCTCACACTTGGGTAAAACTGGGGGTTTGACAGGAAGATAGGCAGAAAGTAGCTGTGAAGAGCTCGAGAGAGGACCTGTCAGGGGTGGGTTCCTGGCAGAGCCCTAGGAAAGGACAGATCGTTATGGAGTCGTGCTTGTGCCTTACAGCGGCAGACTCCCAAGAGAGGATAAGAAGCGAGGTCTATTGTGGAGAAGTGAGAAACGGGAATACAGCACTAAGGAGATAGAACCAGAAGGAGTCGTGCCTCAAGATCAGCAACATCCTTCTGAGGCGCGTAGCCAGCGGCCGGAACGCCGAGAAAGTAAGAGACTCCACGCATTACTTTGAACTACGGCCGGGCAGTTAACTTAAGGTTGGCTGTCTCGCCTTTACACCTAACGAAGACAATGGACAACATGTTAGGGCATGCTAGGCTATGGGTTGAACTAGATGGACTTAAAGTCTTCCTTCAACCTTAATAACTATGTAACTATGTAAATGGAGGCAATTGTGGGAGAGGGGCGTCTCTAGGGTCCCTATAAAATAGCTCCAGGCCTACCCCGTCATACGGGTGCGTCCTAACCATATCATCTGGGGGACGGAGAGAGAAAGAACATCAGAAACATACACGACAGTTGTGAGGACTATCCCGTGGTGCTCAGGAGGGAAGTACTACAACACACAGGCGCTAGTAGGTAGGCACTGATTTCCACCTGCAAAGGGAACTCTGGATGTGCCTTCGGACCAGCGGGTCTCAGCCAGCCCTGTTAGCAGTGCTCTGGATTGCTGATCCTGAAGCCTTCAGTAAGGAGGTAAAGAGACTGCAACCCTGTGTCCTCGTTATTTCATCGCACCACGCACCACCACCTTTAATTGGACGCCCCTTAGCAGGGTCACGGACCGGGTCAGGCCACCGTGACAACCCCAAGACCAAGACAGAGAGGCCCGGTACCGAGTACCCCGTGGCCCTGCGTCTGGGGGTGCTCCATTATCACCCCTAACTAACAGGAAACTGCAGCCTACATGAGGGTAAAAACACACATTGAAATACAATTCAGACATGATCGAAAAACAGGGTTTTTTTTCAGAGAGGTTGTTATGCCATCTTCTCCATCTTTACACAGCTTTTAAAATGTACATATGCCTGGATGGGACATATGGAACGGTGTTTTTTCAATTGATAAACTCTTTCAGCCAAGACTGTATAGCTCTGGGGTCTAGCTGACTATCTGCTACGTGTGGCTGGCTTCCCGATTCTCCCTCAACAGATGATTTCAGGGGAGAAAAGGATTGGACATTTGGAACATCAACACCCGCTACTTTTGTTTTCATGGGAGATATGCAGCTGCCAAGGTATTAGCTTTCTCCCTTCTCCCAGAATGTTGAGCAGCGCAAAGTGCATGGGGGAAACAGGAGAGATAGCAGTTTTCAAAATGTGAGCCCAACACTTCTACTATATAATTGTCTAAGGGTCACTTCCGTCTGTCTGTCTGTCCTTCTGTCTGTCTGTCTGTGATGGATATTCATTGGTCATGGCCTCTGTCTGTCATGGAAATCCAAGTTGCTGATTGGTCATGGCCGTTTTGCCACGACCAATCAGCGACGGGCACAGTCCGGCAGCAAAATGGCCGCTCCTTACTCCCCGCAGTCAGTGCCCGCTCCATAATCCCCTCCAATCAGCGCTCACACAGGGTTAATGGCAGCGGTAACGGACCGCGTTATGCCACGGGCAAACCACTCCGTTACCGCTGCTATTAACCCTGTGTGACCAACTTTTCATTATTGATGCTGCCTATGCGGCATCAATAGTTAAAAGATCTAATGTTAAAAATAATTAAAAAAAATAGTTATATACTCACCGTCCTTCAGCCCCAAGGATCCAGAACCGGCCTTTCCCGCTCCTCGCGATGCTCCGGTGACTGCTCCATGCATTGTGGTCTCGCGAGATGATGACTAAGCGGTTTCGTGAGACCGCTACATCATCACCTCGCAAGACCGCAATGCACTCTTGTAACGGGAGCGCGCGAGGAGCGTCAGTAACCGCTTCGCCTGGATCAGGGGCCAACGGAAGGTGAGTATATAACTATTTTTTATTTTAATTCTTTTTTTTAACAGGGATATGATGCCCACATTGCTATATACTGCGTGGGCTGTGCAATATACTACGTGGGCTGTGCAATATAATACGTGGCTGTGCAATATACTACGTTGGCTGTGCTATATACTACATGGGCTATGCTATATAATACGCGGGCTGTGCTATATAATACGTGGCTGTGCAATATACTACGTTGGCTGTGCTATATACTACGTGGGCTATGCTATATAGTACGCGGGCTGTGCAATATTCTATGTGGGCTGTGCAATGTACTACGTGGGCTGTGCAATGTACTGTGTGGGCTGTTCAATATACTACGAGGGCTGTGCAATATACTACGTGGCTGTACAATATACTACTGTACGTCGGCTGTGCTATACTGTATACTACATGGCCTGTGCAATATACTACATGGGCTGTGCAATATACTACATGGGCTGTGCAATATACTATGTGGCCTGTGCAATATACTACGTGGGCTGTGCTATATACTACGTGGGCTGTGCTATATACTACGTGGGCTGTGCAATGTACTACGTGGGCTGTTTATACTGCTTGGGCTGTGCTATATACTATGTGGGCTGTGCAATATACTACGTGGGCTGTGCAATACACTACTTGGCCTGTGTTATACACTACATGGGCTGTGTTATACACTACGTGAGCTGTGCTATACACTATGTGGGCTGTGTTATATACTGCATGTGTGGGCTGTTATATACTACGTGAGCTGTGTTATATGCTACGTGGGCTGTTATAAACTACGTGGCTGTGTTATATGCTATGTGGGCTGTTATACACTCCATGGGCTGTGCTATATACTCCGTGGGCTGTGTTATATACTACGTGGCTGTGCTATATAGTCAGTGGGCTGTGCTATATACTCCGTGGGCTGTGCTATATACTACGTGGCTGTGCTATATACTACGTGGTTGTGCTATATACTACGTGGCTGTGCTATTTACTACGTGGGCTGTTATATACTACATGGCCGGCTGCGAACAATCAGTGACAGGTGCAGTCCGGCCACGAATTGGCGCAGAATTTGAACCATGCTTCGCTAATTGGTCGCGGCCGGCCGAATCCTGTGAATTCAATGTATTATTCTAAAATATTCATAAATAAACTACATACATATTCTAGAATACCCGATGTGTTAGAATCGGGCAACCATCTAGTGATTTATATATTTGGCCAGCTTGTAGCCTTATGTAACTATTCGGGGTGGGAACGATTCACTACAGTGTGAGATCCCAACAGTGGTATTGTACGTGTTACCAAGGCCGTGTGCAAGACATATATTGCATCCCCAAACTTAGTAACAATGCCCCAAGTGTCCTGTTAAAACAAATAATGCCCTTCGAGCATTCACTTTTGAGAGTCCCTTCGTAATACTCCCTTAAGAAATAATGATGACCTCTGAGTGCCCCACTTTCTTTTGACATTTTGCATGCCTAAGAGTATTACACCAAGGACAAGTGCCCTTCCCACCTATCTCGCACACAGACTATACCTCCTGTCAGAGGCGTAGCTAGGGTTTTGGATTGGAGGGGGGTGAAACTTTGAGTGGGCCCCTAACCAGGTAACCTTACAACTGGGTGGGGCCTCCTAATCGTGGATGTAGGAGAACCTCAGCAGATGACCGCGATGCTGCTGAAAAGAATCTCTATATAAAGACCAATATTGATATTACCACCATATGGTCAGTGATAGATATCAGTCCTACAGAATATATAAGAAATCACAGTAGAGTTATAGATGGTGACTTACAGCTGACATTCTTTCTGATGGAATCGTTCACTTTTCACGTCTTTTCCATCTGCCCCAGACCAACATGCAACTTCTTCCAGCCACGACTCGTCTGCAGAGATTACAATAAATACACATTTTACTTCTCACATTTTCAGCACCATCCCCATCTATTGCCAACCTGCACAAACTCCTTATCCTGCTGATACCCCAATACTAAGCCACTGCTGCCGTATGTGTCCCTATTACTGCTCCTGCTCTGTGGAACAGTGTCCCTCTAAATTCTAAAGCAACCCTCTAGAATATAGTATTGCCATGTGCAAGTGCCCTAGACAACAGTGTACACATTTTGCCCCTAGAAAGTAATAATGCCCTGTGTGCCCCTTTGACAGTCACAGTAACCTGAGTTCCCCTATAACAATAAGGGCCTACTTTACATTTAATACTGTCCTGAGTCTCCCCTGTACAACTTCCATATACACAGTATGATACTCTCTTGTACACATTATAATGATCCCTCACTGTATATATACTGACCTCTTAGTATCCCCCAAATTGAAGGCTCCAAAACTGCATGATGGCCCCATCACTGCAATCTCCACACTGTATGATGGCCCCCTAGATAGCCTTCATATAGCATAATACACCAGATAGCCTCCATTTAGTATAATGCACTGCCCCCACAGGCAGACTCTATATTGTATAATGCATCCCCACAGACAGACTCTATATTGTATAATGCATCCCCCATAGGCAGACTGTATAGTATAATGCACCCTCATAGGCAGACTCTAATATCCCCATAGTTATACTCTACAGTATAATGCACCGCCCATAGGCAGACTCTATATAAAATAATGCGCCCCACAGGCAGACTCAATGGTATAATGCACTCCCCATAGGCAGATTGCATAGTATAATGCACCCCCTTAGGCAGACTCTAATATAATGAACCCCCATAGGCAGACTCTGTAGTACAATGCACCCCCATAGGCAGACTCTACATTGTGTAATGCATCTCCCACAGACTCTACATTGTATAATGCATTCCCCATAGGCAGATTCTATATTGTTTAATGCACCCCCATATGCAGACTCTACTATAAATCACCCCCATAGGCATACTCTATAGTATGATGCACCCCCATAGGCAGACTCTATATAATATAATGTACCCCCATAGACAGACTCTATAGTATAATGTACCCCCCACAGGCAGACTCTATAGTATAATGCACCCCCATAGGCAGATTCTATATTGCATTATGCACCCAGATAGACAGACTCTATATTTTATAATGCACATTTCAGAGACAGACTGTATAGTATAATGCACCCCAAAGGCTTTTCCCATGATTGCTCAGTTTGGCTGGATGGCCAAGTCTAGGAAGACTTCTGTTGGTTCCAAACTTCTTCCATTTAAGGATTATGGAGGCCACTGTGCTCTTAAGAACCTTGAGTACTGTAGAAATTCTTTTGTCACCTTGGCCAGATCTGTGCCTTGCCACACTTCTGTCTCTGAGCTCCTTGGCCAGTTCGTTTGACCTCATGATTCTCATTTGGTCTGACATGCACTGTGAGCTGGTCTTATATAGACAGGTGTGTGCCTTTACAAATCAAATCCTATCAGTTTAATTAAACACAGCTGGCCTCCAATGAAGGAGTAGAACCATCTCAAGGAGGATCACAAGGAAATGGACAGCATATAAGTGTCTGAGCAAAGGGTCTGAATACTTATGACCATGTGATAGTTCAGTTTTTCTTTTTTATTAAATTTGCAAAAATTAGCAAAAATGTCTACATTTCAGCTTTTTTTAGTCAAGATGGGGTGCAGAGTGTACATTAATGTGAAAAAATGAACTTTTTTTAATTTAATGGCTGCAATGAATCAAAGAGTGAAAAATGTAAAGGGGTCTGAATACTTTCCGTACCACTGTGTTTTGGATCACAGAAGGATTTATAACCTGACCCACTGATTCCTATAGGTAGAAGGATGTAGGAAGTCACAATAAAAATCAGGATTATGACTGCTGTCCTGCCAAGAATTAACAGTTAAATAAATACACTAATAATTACACAGGATCATAAGGGAAGAATAGTGTGCATACTAGGGCTGATAGAAATTTACTGCACATACCAAAAATATATATATTGTGATGAATGATGATTTTTTGAATGATAATTGTTTTGTGCATGAGCCCGAAAGAGCCAGAGAATTAATGTGTGAGAGTTTGAGAAAAATATGAAATAATATATAAGCCAAGAATAGGATATAAAGAGATGCTAAAGTGAAGAAGAGGGGTGCAATGTGAATGATGTATGAAAAAAAGAAGGAAGAAGGTGTGAAGGAACGCAAGAAAAAGAGCAGGAGACCTGTGAAAGACTACAGAGATGTGGAAAGAAAAGACAGAAAGGGATGGCAATATATAGAGAAGAAATGATGGAAAATCAAAGGTAACATCACCTAGTAGTAGAGGAATGAGAGAAGATGAACACAAGCTGCTGCAGAGAGAGAAAATCAGTGAGAGGACAATCATGTAAAACTAAGGCAACTAGTAGCTAGAAATGTGGGAAGGGGCAGAACCCCAGACAGGGCAGAAAGGTGAGAGAGCAAGAGACATCTGTTTTTGGAGACCTTTAATGACATATCCCAGACACACGACCACCAGTCATTGCTGGCCACTTCACAAGTTGTCCCACCATCATTGGCAAAGTTTCACCACCCCCTCCCCAAATTGCCTGTGGTCGCTGCCCCCCTGGCGCCAGCTCTGGGAGGCGAGGAGGGAGGAGGCTGGGGCACTGGAGGCTGGGGCACAGGAGGCGGCACTCTGCCGCGCACTGAGCACATTGAGCTCCGCTCACACAGGCGCAGGCAGCAGCTCCCGGTACTTGGCGGCGGCGGCGGCGGCAGCAGCGAGGTGACTGTCATCCCGGCGGCTGCGGAGGTGAGAGGGATCCTGGCCGCGCTCTGATCATTCCCCTTTGTGTCTCCTCCAGCAGATGATGATGACGAGGATGGTGAAGGTAGCCCTGCTCTGTGTGCTTGCAGCACTGGGCTGCAGTGGGGCTCTGGCAGCGGCTGCAGCAGCGACGGGCAGGTCAGAGAGAGGCAATTTTCTGGATGATAAACAATGGCTCACCACTATATCCCAGTATGACAAGGACGCCGGCCACTGGAACCGATTCCGGGATGTGAGTGCCCCTTTACCTATGCGTATTCATTGCACGATGCGGCGGGCAGTGGGCACTGAGCGGCTGGTAGGAGGTGGGCACCTTACCGTGGTGACAAATGCCTAACTTTTGTGTTGCCCTGTGCAGTGCTGATGGACCCTCCTCCTTTCATGATAAACTTCAATGCCAGGATTATCCTGGGTACATGCCAGGGGGTAAAATGTCTCCAATCCTTCCAATGTAAGCGTCTGATGTCCACACTTGTGCCAGTTACCTGGCTGGCCTGCTGGCCGGGGCGATAGCTGCCATAGGTGACTCCCAGGCCTGTAGTTGTACCTACATTTCATGCAATTCTTGCCCGTCTGCTGTGCTCAGGTGCCATGCTGGTCCTGTAAGGAGATGTTCCCACTAGGCTGTATGATGTAGAATGCAGCACCTGAGGGTGCATGGAGCCTAAGGGCTGAGTACTCAATGTGACCTCCAAGGAGTCCGACTCGTGTGCTACCTTCAGCCATGTTATACAGACTAAGCTACGCCACGGCGCATGTTTGCTGCAATTGTCAAAAAGAGGTGACAAAGGCAAAAAAATCCGTCCTTTTCCTCCAATCTGCATTTTGTGAGCTCATTAGCGTCCTCGTAACGTTGCATGAAAGCATCCTATCGGTTCTCCGTTCCTTCTGTGTTGGCTTTGTGAAGTGATGACTGCAGATTTGGGATTATTAGTGATAATTTATTATGTTCCCTGAATTGAGTTTTGTTTGAATCAATAAAAAGTTTGGGAAAACTCTGTAGGAAAAGTGAAAGCGTTACAACGTGGCCAAATATTTATTATTATTACTATTGGAATGCAAATATTTCCTCAAAAAATGCACTATGATCCTAAAACAATGGATTGTGGGCTGTCCAGTGGTATAGATCCCTCTCCCCTGAACATTTATCAGGCATGCTTCAGAGTTTTCCTCCGTCAGAACTCATTAATAATGCTATCGCAGCATATACCCACAACTGTCGGCCTATAATTTCCCTGTGGGCTGTGTAAGGTAACAGTCTTGTTACGGTGGAAGAAATTTCCTATTTGAACCATAGCGAAAATATCCTTGGTGTATGAGCTTCCTGATAAAACTCTAAGATCAGGTGTTTCTCTAAAAACATGCACATTGTCTATATAACACCTACAGTCAGATCTTCCAGGTTGTCACTTTAATTTCTGATGTGCCTGTTCATGCTGAACGCAGCATCACTTTGGATTGAAGCACTCCATATATTAAGCAGTGGAGGTAATATACCCAGCTGCACGCTGGCAGTAAAGGATTGCAGGGCACATGGTGAGTCATGGCTTGTCTTGGTGTAATTCACAGTTTTAGACTCATCATGATCAATGGTAATTGTGCCTTTGATTGACATTGAGCAAAAATGTTGAGCAAATGGAATTTGTATTGTAATTACGCTTCTGAATTGCTTCTACGTCCCTGGATATTTTACTAGAAAGCAGGCGTGGAGTCAATGTTGTGTGAATTCCAAAAAGTTCTAGCTTTTAATTCAGAAGAACGGCACTTAAATAGGTTATGACAGCCTGGCAGTTACTCAGCTGAGCCGTGTACTGTTTGCTATTATACAAGAAGTCTGACAATGCAGCCGTATATATATATAAGACATTGTTTTGGAGATTACATTTGCAGGGATGTAACTTTTGTAAGTGAAAAGATGCCGGTAAGGTAACACTCTTCAAGACATTGACCAGGTATTGATCTCTCCGTAGGATATGTAATTAGTATCAGTGGGAGTTACACAACCAGTAACCCAACCAATCAGCTTCTTGCAGCTTTGGCCAATGAATTGATGATTTATCCTTAGGATATGTAATCAGTATCAGTGGGGATTACACACCCATACCTCAACCGTTGGATCAGCTTCTTGCAGCTTTGGCCAAGAAATTGATGATCTATCCTTAGGATATGTAATCAGTATCAGTGGGGGTTACACACCCAGCACCCCAACCGATCAGCTTCTTGCAGCTTTGGTGGTAGCTGGATGTAAGCAATGTACAAAACCAGAAAAGCACAGCTCCGTACTATGAATAGTGGTCCATCCTGCGTGATTGTTAATCTCTCCTGTGTGTAACCCTAGGGACAAAGTCAGACATACCTAGTGCAGCTCCATTTCAACTCTATGGGACTGACAGATGTAGCCACACACAGTTCCTGGATATCTCAGACTTTTAATGAAGTAACACTGTATATGTGTAATTACCATTCTGCTCAAATGGGGGACATGGAACCTCAGTCTTGCAGTCCATGAGAACCTCAGTAGTAGGGCCCACGGGATCAGGCACTCACCACCTATCCTGTAGGAATAAAGTTGTGATTTTGGGGACACCCCTCTATAGTAAGCAAAGTAATAAATTCCTATTATGGAAATGTAATGCAATGTTACAATACATATGCTGAAAAAAACCTATATAACGTTACACATGTGGATGTTTAGACATTTTATTAGTAAGTACTAAGATGTGCTCCTGTCAGGGTACGTGCACACGGGCAGTAAACACTGCGGGTTGGACGCTGCGTACATCCACGGCTTACCTGCGGAGACGGACATGCGTCGCGTCTTTCCAAACCCCAGCACCAGAAAAAATCAGCGCACAGCCATAAGAATATATACTTTAAAGGGTGCAAATAGCAGTAGTAATAGTGCAGAAGAA
The DNA here is from genome assembly GCF_051348905.1 of Ranitomeya variabilis. Lineage (NCBI taxonomy): Eukaryota > Metazoa > Chordata > Amphibia > Anura > Dendrobatidae > Ranitomeya > Ranitomeya variabilis. Next base: position 993,515,901 of record NC_135232.1, on the reverse strand, counting down.
ACAAGAGAAAAGCACTGCTATAAAGGAATGCACACCGTGAATTTTATATAAACATACAAAACACTTTATTGGCATAAACAATAAAAACAATTAAAATCAATACATCACTGCGGACCATCTGGACAACCAATATATATCTATATATGCACCCAATAGTATATAGCCTGTCAATAAATCACATATTTTTAGGTAGTTATAATAACATCCTACCTAACGGCTCATGGGGAATCTAAATAAGCACAGAAAAGCTCCCATATACATAGTGGGACATAAGTACAAGCTGTAAAGGCATAATACCCACAGCAAGATGCAACCCACCTATGTAGAGACAAGCTGAAATGTCCAGGGGACCGAGCGTACCTTCAGGGCTTCAGGAAAATGGCCGCCGCGATCTCCATCTGCGGTGGGTGCGGCCATTTTTCCTGAAGCCCCGGGCAGCAGAGCGCTCCATCTGCGCAGGCGCGGCCACCGGAAAGATGGCCGCGCCCACCGGTAAACGGCTGAATAGCGAAGACCGCGCTGTTATTCATCTCCTGGGCAGTGAATTCGCCTGCTGGACATGCGCACACCACTACGCCACCAACGTAATGATGAGCACGATCCTGGGGGACAAACAGCGCTGTGACCACGCCCATCCGACCTGACCAACTTGAGTGACAGGACAAAACGGCCATTTCACAAAGGTATTTCGGCAGCCTAACGGGGGTGTAAAGGCACCAAAAAGGCACTAATGTAAAGCCCAGCTCTGCCCCTATTTCACACTATTTTTATCTAATCTTTAAAAAACGGGGTGATAGGTTCCCTTTAAAGGAGTTACCATACTTGAGCTTCAAAAATGTATGGCCTCCTCTGTGTAAACCATCAATATTAGATTACCAGGGTTACCAGTAAACAGCTGTTTGAATGTGCCATGACATTTCTGCACGTGCTGCGGTTTTGCTAACTTGCAAGAGCCCTGCTGCCCATTCAAAGATCTGATTGTACGAGGCCCTGACCACCACTGATCTAATACTAATGTGCTATGACAAGGATAAGACATCTCATTTTAAAGTTTCTATAACCCCTATAAATATTTTTAGGAAGCGCAAACCAACATGACTGTATTTACAAGTCACTTTATACTCTTCTAGGATTGCGCCAGCATACCACATCTTCGCGTTGGTGCTTAACACGACAGAGTGCTTGCACTTCCACAGCTTCTTCTGTACTCCGCCAATGTCTCTACATTACTCACAACTAGTGTTGAGCATTCCGATACCGCAAGTATCGGGTATCGGCCGATATTTGCTGTATCGGAATTCCGATACCGAGTTCCGATATTTTTGTGATATCGGAAATCGGAATCGGAAGTTCCCAGTGTATGGTTCCCAGGGTCTGGAGGAGAGGAGACTCTCCTTCAGGCCCTGGGATCCATATTCATGTAAAAAATAAAGAATTAAAATAAAAAATATGGATATACTCACCCCTCCGGCGGCCCCTGGACCTTACCGATGTAACCGGCAGCCTCCGTTCCTAAGAATGAGGAGTTTAGGACCTGCGATGATGTCGCGGCTTGTGATTGGTCGCGTGAGCGGTCACATGAGCGGTCACGTGACCAATCACAAGCCGCGACGTCATCGAAGGTCCTAAACTCCTCATTCTTAGGAACGGAGGCTGCCGGTTACATCGGTAAGGTCCAGGGGCCGCCGGAGGGGTGAGTATATCCATATTTTTTATTTTAATTCTTTATTTTTTACATGAATATGGATCCCAGGGCCTGAAGGAGAGTTTCCTCTCCTTCAGACCCTGGGAACCATCCAGGATAGCTTCCGATACTTGTGTCCCATTGACTTGCATTGGTATCGGGTATCAGTATCGGCGATATCTGATATTTTTTGGATATCGGCCGATCCCTTCCGATACCGATACCTTTGAGTATCGGAAGGTATCGCTCAACACTACTCACAACTCATCACAGTATACTCTTTCTCAGTGCTTGGTTCAGCTGCCTCCACCTCTCTTGACATCAGTATGCTTTTATAGTATGCCAGAAACCTTAATGAACTTCCATGCCTTACTGTCATAGCTAAAGAATATCAGTTCATTAAACACAGGTTTTAGTCTCCTAGCCATCTCTCTTGTGCCATATTGTTTCACAAGGCAGACACAGTATATTGTTTCCCTCTAGCCTATCTGCTCCTTCTTGTAGGCAATAAATCTTCTCCTACATGGGACTAGATGGTAGCCACACCACTTTCCATTTACAGAAATAAACATGTTAGCTTCACTTTGTGGTAGCAATCATTGACCTCTCTCATGCAGGTAGGCTGGTCTTCCTCACCTCCGAAAAGCTACACCAAAAGCATTACAGGCTGGAGCTTGAAGCTTTGTTCCTTTGTATCCCTCTCTATAGCTCTGGTGTAACTCAGCATGTGTCGCAAATGCTACTCATTACCACTGCTAGATTTAACATGGATACTCTGCTACGCTCCAAAGCTTTCCTTCTAACCAGGGTTTCCAACTGCATGTGTTTGACCTCTCCTGTTGAGAAGCAAGATTTTTTTGTAAAGGAACCTGGATGCATCTTCTAATTCATATATCATGGTGCACTTGGCTACTAGCAACTTTTAAAAACCACAGCTCAGCCTTTGCTATTGGTAGTGGTTAGAAGGTCTGAAGGTGTTACCCCAAGAAATGTGTCAGGTATCCAGTGTTCCTCCTAATGGTTGTGCAATATTTCACACTTTTGTCACACTTCAGTCACAGCAAATTACATGGCAGTAAACTATGTTAGAGCCCCAATTCCTAAAATTTTGTTTGAAATGTAAAGAAAACAATATAGCCATAATTTGTTCACAGCAAAACATAGAACACTTATCAGAATTTGGAAGTTAGATATTTTTGCATTTCGTTCAAAAAAATGTACTCATTTAGAAATTGATGGCAGCAACAGATCTCAGAAAGCTGGGACAGAGTTAACAAAAGGCTGCAAAAGTAATCGGTGCTTCCAAAAAACAGATGTAAGGTCAATTTTCATCAAAAGAGCATGTTAGAGAGGCAGTGTCTCTCAATAGCAAAGCTGGTCAGAGGTTCATCACTGTGTGAACAAAATGCCTGTAAAAATTGTGGGACAATTTCAGCAAAATATTCTTCATCATAGAATTGCAACGACTTTGAATATTGCATTATTTACAGTACAGAATATCATCAAAAGATTCAGAGATTGTGGTGAAATCCATGTCCACAAGGGACAAGACCAACAGTCAGTGTTGAATGCTCAGAATTTTCAGATCCTCAGTTGATGCTGCATTAAAAAATACAGGATTATGTCATACAAATTATTTCATGGGCTCAGAAATACTTCCAGATATCGTTGTCTGTGAATACAGTTTGCTGTGCTATCCACAAATGCAAGCTCTATCATGTAAAGCAGCCACATATCAACACAATCCAGAAATGCTTCATTTTTTTCTTTGGGCCAAAGCTTATTTAAAATGGTCTGAGGCAAAAGGGAAAACTGATATGTGGTAAGATGAATCAAAATGTGAAATTTTTTATAAGGAACTAGGATGCTGTGTACTGTGGACTCAAGAAGAATGGGACCAGCCAGCTTGTTATCAGTGCACAGCTCAAAAGCCTTCATCACTGATGGTATAGAGATACATTAGTGCCTATGGCATGGACAGCTTAGACATCTTGAATGCTGAGCAGTTTTGAAGAGGTTATAAACCATACATGCTCCCATCCAAGCAATGTCTATTTCAGGGAAAGCCTTGCATATTTCACCAAAACAATACTAAACCATACTGCATCCACCACAACATCATGGCTTCACAGGAAAAAAGTTTAGGTGATGGAGAAAACATTTGGCACATTATATAGTAAAAAATCAGGTAAAGAAGACCCAAGGCTCATGAGTAGAGTTGAGAGAATTTGTTCAGAATTAGTCACCGAATCTGAATTTGCCATATTCGTGTCATATTTGGACTAGTGATGAGCGAGTGTACTCGTTGCTCGGGTTTTCCCAAGCACACTCGAGTGACCTCCGAGTATTTGTTAGTGTTCGGAGATTTAGTTTTTGTCACCTCAGCTGAATGATTTACATGATTTTATAATCAAACTGTCTAACAGTCGCAAATCATCCAGCTGCTGCGAGGAAAACTAAATCTCTGAGCAGTCATAAATACTCGAAGACCACCCAAGCAATGAGTATATTCGCTCTTCACTAATTTGGACCCTATGCGTGCCGAATGTATGTTTGATGTTCGGTAATTTCTACTTCCATTGACTCTAATGACGTTCGGCTGTGTTTGACGAATATTACAAAAACAATATTCGCTGCCGATCGTATTCGGAACTGAACGCAAACAAATTCGCTCAACTCTACTCATGAGCACTTAGATCCTACATTACACTAGAATGAGACAATATTAATTTCCCAAAACTCCTGCAATGTATCTTTTTACCTTACAGACTTTTATAGACTGTTGTGAAAAGAAGATGGGAGGCTACACAATGGTAGACATGGCCCTGTCTCAACTATTTAGAGATATATTGCTGCCATCAATTTGTAATGATTTTTTTTTCAAATGAAATGGAAAAATGTCTCACTTTCAACTTCTGATTTGTTCTACTGTATATTCTGCTGTGAATAAATTTGGTTATAAAAGATTTGCAAAACATTGCATTATTATCTTTACATTTTACACAACATCCCAACTTTTTGTTGCATTGAGTTTGTACAGTATTTTCATTGGCATATATTTACTGTATGTATAACACACTGCATACCTAACTATATTAGGCATAATGACACCCAGTAACAGTGGTTGGCTAATGATATGCAGCGAGCACACTATTGAAGGAACCTTTTATGTTCCAAATGTTAATAAACTGGCGATTTGAAATTAATTTGCAGGATAATAGTGTTCTAAAGCTGCCTATCCACCACCGTTAAAGCCTGACTACCATGAGGAAATTAAATTTATTCCACTCTGCAGCCTCTGACTCTCAGTGATAGAGGTATGCTGGCCGGCATGGCTTCAGACATCACTGAGGGCATAGTTAACAGTGGCGGTAAGCTTTCTCCGGCATATTGACTGACAGCCATGTCTGCCGTATATCAGGGCAGAGACGTCTGTCAGTCAATGTGCTGGGATGTGCTTATAGCCACCCCTCTCTGTGTACTGAGTGATCTCTGTAGCCTCATCAGCATGCGTCTGTGATTCCAAAACAGTGGCTCAAGAGAGGAATAAAGGTAATTTCCTCCTAATAGCGGGGCTTTCAGGGTAACGGCTAAACAGCTCTAAAACGCAATTAAATACAGATTAACCCCAAATATGGAAGTTAATGGCATTTGTTGACGTGACAGGTTCCCTTTAGATAACATAAAACGTAACATTACATATGCATAGAAATGTAATTTGCACAATAATAAAGCAACATCAGTAGAGAGGCGATGTCTCCACCATAACAGGGTCAACTTTAACCCACTTAAGCAGGAAAGTTATGTATGTTCTTGACAGTCCAGTACATAAAAGTTGGGTTCATATAGCATCTATCCTCAATGGTTGTAAGAGGTGTGGCACACCCATATTCCATCTGCTTACAAGGAAGACACAACTCATGAATCGGAAGACTAATGCACTTCCGTAGATAAATAGCAATAAATCTTGTGCCAGATTCCCTTTAAAGTGGATTTTGCATTCACTTTTTTTTTAATTTTAAACTTAGTATCTCCTTCAATTGATGCTACTTCAATGATTCTGGAACAGATTTTCTTTTTTTTCTGTGGCCAGTGACATAGAGGAGAAAAAGCAAATATGCATAGAGAGAAGTACTGTGGGATTTGCTTAGTTGTTCAAAGGGAAAATTTGCTTATTGGGGGGCATAATTTTGAAATAGAGGAGCACTGAAAAAAAGAAAAGATGTTCCACCATCACTGGAGCAGGGCCGATCTGAGGAGGTGCTTAGTTTAAATGAAAAAATCCAGTGAAAGGTGCTGTTTGTTTTTACTAGTTTTGATCAAGCACCAAAATGCTTGAGTGCTTGGTACTCGAATCGAGCACGTCGGATGCTCAGACGTGCTCGACTCGCGCAGCGAGCATAATGGAAGTGAATAGCAAATTCAAGCATTTTTCTGGAGGATCTATCTTTCTGGCTCAGATAATTCAAATGAGCTTTTAATGGGAACCCGAACACTCGGGCAACACACGATACTCAGCACTGGCTCGGTACTCGATCACCCTGATGTTTGATTGAGCATTGAGCAGTGCCTAGCATGCTCACCCATCACTACTACTTATCGTCTGAAATGAAGGAGTAAATAATCCAGTGAAAGGTCTTTTTTAAAGGGAATCTGTCAGCAGGTATGTGGAGTTGGAGTCGATGTCCATTTCGTCGGAGTCGGTATAAAATTGACCAACTCTGGCTCCTAAAATGTATAATAAATTGGGTACAGTAGTTTAATGCTGTATGTGTTGTAATTTTTTCATAATAATTTGGGAGAGTTATAAAATGCCATATAAATGTCTGTTCTGTTCCTGATCTTAGTTGAGATGAATATGTGCTGAATTTTATGTACATGCTCAGTAGTGACCAGAGTAGTGTCATCGGAGCTGTGTCGTCGGAGTTGGCAGTCGAAATTGAGAAGTCGGAGAGGGAAGTTTGGCTTTACTGACTCCACAGCCCTGTCTATCAAGTCATTTTTGCATACTATACTAATAGTATCCTGAAATAGGGCTTGATGAATCTCGAACTACTATAAATATCTCCACCCTATTATTATTAAAAACTTTAGTAAGCAGAGTTTTATCTTATGTCAGTGGTTCCATTGGGGCCTTTACCTTAAGCCCTTGAAAACGAGATTTTGGAGTATGTGTTCACAGTAATTATCCACCTGTTGGATGCGAGCTCTAAGATGTGGTCAGTTGAGTCTTGGACACTTAATGAGATATCCTATCCCTGGAAGGATCCACTGTAGTGAAGGTAAAACATGGCCTAATACAATGACTACATTCCATTACTTACATGGATATCTATAAACTCCGAAACATTTTGGTAAATTTTCTGAAAACTCTCCCTTCCCCACAGTGTATGGCGTTAACAATGACTGCCATCATCTTTGTAAAATGCGACAAATTCAAAAATCCTTTGTTCATGATTTTGCATTCCCAACAGGCATAAGACATGCCCAAAGAGATGTACACTTCATAAGGGCATCATAAGAGGGGGTCCTTGCGTATGACCCTGTGAGCCAGAATGTATTACGTGAACATGGCATTCTTCGGAAAACAGAAAAAAAGAACAAAAAACAGATCCTATTCAAATTCCTTAGTACTATTTTAATATTCTAAATCTGTATTTTATTTTGACACAACTTGATGGGAGAACAAAAATACAAATATGAAGCTGGCACTAATGTACGTGGTTCCTAAATCCAGAGCCCTTAATAATGAGGTCTATTTAGCCATCCTTGATTGTGTATTGCTTTGAAAACAAAGCTGTATTAAAGAAGACAAAGCCATTGCAGATATCTGCATAATGATTACTGCTCAGTTTTCACAGCTGAAACTAAAACGTCAATGGCAACAGCTGGGCTATACCCAAGGACAGTGAAATATTATAGGGCGATGCTGGAAAAACCAGGATAAATGTAGCTACCAAATCATTAGCCGGAATAGACCTTCAAGCATAGCCCTACACTTACCTAATCTGATGTAGTAATCAGCTGTCGGGATTGTATATACAGGCTCTAATGCCATGTTGCAGATTTGAACATCAGATAATAAAAAGCTGAGTAAATCTAATAAGCTTAAATGCAGTTTAATGCAAGATCACTGTAAAGAACATTAAAGCGTAATTATTCCAAACTTTTATAGCAGTAAAACTGTTTTGTGATGAAATCAAATCATGTAAAAGTCTTTCCCAAGAATATACCTGTTTTTATATCAAACCCTGATCCTGCCCTGCTTTATTCATTGTGATTCTTATGGCTATACAATATAGTGCAACATGGGCTCCCTGCACAAGCCAATAGTGATATCAGTGCTTTACGTGATTATTTTACTTTTAGTGTAAATTCATGTTACCGTAATTAATCAGAATATTTCTCTTGACTGTAAAGAGGGTTTTCCTTTCAATTAAATTTCTTCACTGGCTGCAGTTTTCTAGAAAAGCTAACAAACCGGGCTTTACTCACCTTCCCCTGGTCCAATGGGTGTGGTTCTGACGTTACCTTGACAGCACAGCAGCTAATGACGGTTGTGGGGTGTTCCAGATCCCACATTGATGGAACGCCCCATTCAGAGCTGCTGAGCTCACTAACGGGCTGCTGGGCTGTTGACGTGCTGTCAGGGCCACAATCATTGCCAAACACCAGGAACAGTGGCAGAGACTCCATGGTGGACCTGAGGAAAGTTATTATAGTGCAATTTTTGTTTTTTACAGCAAACTGTGGCCAGGAAAGAAATTTAATTGACAAGGAACAACGCCTTTAATTTGTAATGCTATACATTGACAACATAGTATATTACCTCCCATACAGTGCACAAATAATATGCAACCTCGAAATTAAATTCCCTTTAAATAGAACCTGTCATTTGACATAAATATGTAATCTTTACTTTGTGTAAATGTCACCGTTCTCCACAATCAGGATTTTTTATTATTGTTCCTGCACCTCACTGTTTCTGAGATATGACTGTAGTAGAAGCATGATCCTCAAGAAGACACCCTCAGAGCATAGTGGAGTATCACTCCTCTTAGAGTAATGATACAAGGGTACATTACCCTTACTGATGCATATATATTTCAAAATATACCATAATATGGATTTGCGATGTTTTATATTCTTATTGAAGGTCTTTCCGTTGACCCACTAGTTCTTCCACCATAAACTTGAGACTCTAATTCAGAATGTGTGATGGTAGATAGGTGAAAAATATGCCTATGATATTGCATGTCAAGGTTCCAAAAACTGAATCCTGTTCCCTATGTTTGGTCTGCATAGGAAAGTGAAGCAATGACTGAACTTACCAGTTACAGGAGATACTGGATGTGATATGCAAAATTGTGCCCTCCTTATTTAAAAAAATACCTTTTGCATTGACATACAAATCTCGTTATCCCCTTCTTTCCACAACTCACACTCCGGTGAAGTGATCTTAATTTACGTCAACCTGCAGATGTTCACCTTTTCCTTTAGATATCCTGTAGCTTCTCACACTCCTCTCCTGGATGTCGGCAATGGCGCCGAGTGTTTGAAAAATTGCTTTTCTTTTCGTTTCTCCTTCAGTTTGGAGTTATGTCAATTCTGCACTGGACCATGTTTTGTGAGCATACGATCCAAGCCCATTTTCCTCATGCGAGGAGCGGGCATCACTACATATCATAGAAAACCATATAGATCATGCAGCAATTAAGCAGTATATAGAGCAAGAGTACCAAACAATCACAAGGTAAAATACAAAATACTTTATTTCAACAAATATAAAATATGACAAACCAAACAAGTGATATTAAAAAGGGGTGCCTCAAAGCATAAACATAGAAGAGGAGAACAGCTGCAGTAGTAGGACGCCATTGCATAAATACCTATACCGTCTTATAATTTAGACACATCTCTTGCATATATAGTCAGATTGCACAGACATCGAAGAAGAAATCCCCATATCTTCATGGAGCCCAGATAAAATCCCAAACATCACTATGAAAAAGTGGTGCTACACATTTGCATACCCCAAAAAACAAGGTGCTCTTAGGAAAATCTAATATATAAAGCTGAATGTGTGTATGTGTGTGTGTGTGTGTATGTCCGGGATTGGCATCTGAACCGTCGCAGCTACAGCCACAAAATTTTGCACAGTCACACGTCTGGACCCCGAGAGCGTCATAGGCTATGTTGTGAGGTGAAATTTTAACCCCGCGCTTTCCAATTCACCAAACAATTTTACCCCTATCTACATAATGGGGAAAAAGTGAAAGGAAAAGTGTTGGAGGCGTCGCAGCTACAGGCACAAAATTTTGCACAGTCACACGTCTGGACCCCGAGAGCGTCAAAGCTATGTTGTGAGGTGAAATTTTAACCCCGCGCTTTCCAATTCACCAAACAATTTTGCCCCTATCTACATAATGGGGAAAAAGTGAAAGGAAAAGTGTTGGAGGCGTCGCAGCTACAGGCACAAAATTTTGCACAGTCACACGTCTGGACCCCGAGAGCGTCAAAGCTATGTTGTGAGGTGAAATTTTAACCCTGCGCTTTCCAATTCACCAAACAATTTTGCCCCTATCTACATAATGGGGAAAAAGTGAAAGGAAAAGTGTTGGAGGCGTCGCAGCTACAGGCACAAAATTTTGCACAGTCACACGTCTGGACCCCGAGAGCGTCAAAGCTATGTTGTGAGGTGAAATTTTAACCCCGCGCTTTCCAATTCACCAAACAATTTTGCCCCTATCTACATAATGGGGAAAAAATGAAAGGAAAAGTGTTGGAGGCAAATTAACAGCTGCCAGATGTGAACAAGGGGGACTTAAAGAGTGAGAGCGATGGCGCCAGAGTATATACTGTACAGTTGCTAAGGTGGGGCCCCGACATGGGATAATCACCACACCACCACGGGGATATGAACACACACACAAAATGCGCCACACACTACCACGTGCTCGAACACATATACCACCCTCAGCGCACATTTCACCACACATACACCAACCTCGCCACATAAAAGTCAAAACACAAAAGTCGCCGCTCAAAACTCTCCACGCGCAAAACTCTCCACATGCAAAACTCGCCACACGTGCAAAACTCACCTCATGGAAAACTCGCCACACGCAAAACTTGCACACGCGGAAAAATTGCCACATGCACAAAAGTTGCAACACATGCAAAAGTTGCCTCACACAAAACTTGCACATACTCAAAAGGCACCACACATAAAACTCGCCACGCGCAAAACTCGCCATGCGCAAAACTTGCTGCACACAACTTGCTACACTAACCTGTCACATGCAACTCGACACACAAAAAGTTGCTACACGCATGTCGCCACACAAAACTCATCTCACAAAAGTCGCTACATGCATGTCGCCACACGCAACTCAACACACACAACTTGACACACGAAACTTGCCCTAAAACACACACAAATCTGGTATTATCCTTCAAAAATAAAAATCTGATTAATAAGCAGACAAACTACAAGAGCAACAAATGTACCATATAGGAATCCGGCAGCTGTCAGTCACATGACCAGTCTATTATGTGTATGTGTGAGCTAATATATACTGCCAGGGGGTGGGCTTACTGTTGGCTGGGGATTTATCAGGCTGCCAATTTAGCTTACAAATACTGAGGTAAAAATACTGACCAAATAACGTGTGAACGAGGTCTAATACAGGAGGAGATGACATACAGATATATACTATATACAGGAGGAGATGACACACAGGTATATACTATTTACAGGGGAGATGACACACAGGTATATACTATATACAGGAGGAGATGACACAGATATATACTATATACAGGAGAGATGACACACAGGTATATACTATATAGAGGAGGAGATGACATACAGGTACATACTACATACAGGAGGAGATGACATACAGGTATATACTATATACAGGAGGAGATGACACACAGGTATATACTATATACAGGAGCAGATTACCTACAGGTATATAGTATATACAGGAGGAGATGACATACAGGTATATGCTATGTATAGGAGGAGATGACATATAGGTATATACTATATACAGGAGGAGATGACACACAGATATATACTATATATAGTTGAGATGACACACAGGTATATACTATATACAGGAGGAGATTACATACATGTATATACTATATATAGGAGGAGATGACATACAGGTATATACTATATATAGGGGAGATGACACACAGCAGGTATATACTATATACAGGGGAGATGACATACAGGTATATACTATATACAGGAGATGACATACAGGTGTATACTATATATAAGGGAGATGACAAACGTATATACTGAGGTGAAAATGAGAGGTGTGAGGTGAAAATGAAAAGGTGTGAGTGCAAAATGAGGAGTGAGGGAAAATAGTGGAGTGATCGGAAAATGACAGATGTGAGGTCGAAATGACAAGTGTTAGGGGGGAATGAGAGGAGTGAGGTGGAAAATAAGAGGAGTGAGGGGGAAAATGAGAGGTGTGAAGGAGAAAATGAGAGATGTGAGGGGGAAAATGAAAGATGTGATGGGGAAAATGAGAGGCGTGATGGGAAAATGAGAGAAGTGAGGTGCTATAACTAACCACAGATATTTACTATGCCCAGGCAACGCCGGGCTCTTCAGCTAGTGTATATATAAAAGTGACTTGGATATGAGAGAAATTCCCTGGTGTCTGGAAAAGAATGGATCCAACAGGTATGGTATTAGTCCAAATATATAAAGTGCCAGTGCAGAGGTGCTCAAATTTCAATGGAAAGACAATTCTTCAAAGTCAAACTGTACTCCAATAGTGACGTTCAATATCACTAGGCTCCATTTCAAATAGGGGAAAGAAATCCATTATATCCTACCATAATTTGTCAAGCTGGGTAAGCATTCACATTATTGACAATACACATTTGAAGGTGAAGGTAGGCTGTGTCCATATTACCTGGGTCTGTACTGCTGAAAACATGGACGCCAAGTGGCCTGCTGTCTCCCCTAACCCCGACGTGCGTTTTGCTCATGCTTCCTCCTGGGGGGTAAGAGGAGACAGGGTATAGGAATATATGCAATGGTGTCCTACTACTGCAGCTGTTCCCCCTTCTATGTTCTATGGCTTGAGGCACCGATTTTAATATCATTTGTTTTGTTTGTCATTTGTAGAAATAAATTATTTTGTATTTCACCTTGTGATTGTTTGACACTACACGATCTATATTCTATATGGTTTACTGGACTATGTAGCATTTTGGTGAAATGGAAAAGTGTAGAAAGTGACCAAAGAAACAGTTGTGCAGTCTTTGAATGAGCCTGTGCATATACACTCACCGGCCACTTTATTAGGTACACCATGCTAGTAACGGGTTGGACCCCTTTTGCCTTCAGAACTGCCTCAATTCTTCGTGGCATAGATTCAACAAGGTGCTGGAAGCATTCCTCAGAGATTTTGGTCCATATTGACATGATGGCATCACACAGTTGCCGCAGATTTGTCGGCTGCACATCCCAAAGATGCTCCATACAAGGCAGGATGGATCCATGCTTTCATGTTGTTTACGCCAAATTCTGACCCTACCATCCGAATGTCGCAGCAGAAATCGAGACTCATCAGACCAAGCAACATTTTTCCAATCTTCTACTGTCCAATTTCGATGAGCTTGTACAAATTGTAGCCTCAGTTTCCTGTTCTTAGCTGAAAGGAGTGGTACCCGGTGTGGTCTTCTGCTGCTGTAGCCCATCTGCCTCAAAGTTCGACGCACTGTGCGTTCAGAGATGCTCTTAGGCCTACCTTGGTTGTAACGGGTGGCGATTTGAGTCACTGTTGCCTTTCTATCAGCTCGAACCAGTCTGCCCATTCTCCTCTGACCTCTGGCATCAACAAGGCATTTCCGCCCACAGAACTGCCGCTCACTGGATTTTTTTTCTTTTTCGGACCATTCTCTGTAAACCCTAGAGATGGTTGTGCGTGAAAATCCCAGTAGATCAGCAGTTTCTGAAATACTCAGACCAGCCCTTCTGGCACCAACAACCATGCCACGTTCAAAGGCACTCAAATCACCTTTCTTCCCCATACTGATGCTCGGTTTGAACTGCAGGAGATTGTCTTGACCATGTCTACATGCCTAAATGCACTGAGTTGCCGCCATGTGATTGGCTGATTAGAAATTAAGTGTTAACAAGAAGTTGGACAGGTGTACCTAATAAAGTGGCCAGTGAGTGTATAACACAGCATGATGGACACATTTACAAAACCACTGCCCTTGGAAAAAAAAAAATCCTTTGACTGGCAGGAAAGGATGTGATGGGCCTCAATTATTTACCATGTATAATTTGTCATGACTAAGTCAACACTCATATAATAATCCATGTCAGAGAAATCATAGAAATCAGATAAATGATCCTTATCAAACTCTGCTCCTCATTTCTATCATGAATCAATGACTGGAGGAAAATGGCCTTGTTTAACAGAGTTTAATTAACAAGTGAATGACTGAGCAAACAAAGCACTGCTACAGAAAATATAATGCATGCAGTAACATTGCTCAGTGGTGTACCTGCTTAAGGCCCCCATGGCAGCCATGTTGGTTCTCCTGTGAAACCGAACGCCAGGCTCAGCTTCAGAGAATATTGTGATTTTACCTGTATACCGTACTCTAATACAGCTGTATTGCATTATATAGTACAAGTGATCAAGTGATAACAAAAAAGGAAAAAAGTTTTAAAAAATAAAAAAAATCTAAAGATTCAAATCACACCTTTAAGGCTGGTTTCACACTTGCGTTTTGATCTGCAGCGTTTTTTAAAAAAAACGCATGTGGTGAAAAAATGCATGTAAACGCATGCAAATGCTGCGTTTTTTAGACGCATGCGTTTTTGCATGAAAAAAATGCGGCAAAATGCGGCGTTTTGCTGCGTTTACATGTGTTTTTCCCGCATTTGCGTTTTTGAAACGCATGCTGAGAAGTGTGTGACAGCTGCCAATCATCAAAATCAACTAGAAAACCCACTATTAATAGAATTAGCTAGGGTTAGGGTTAGGGTTAGGGTTAGGATCCCTAGGGTTAGGGTTAGGGGTAGCTTTTTATTATAATGTCCTGGTCACCAGGTCACTGATAAGCCACCCCCCACCATCAAGGTGATAAAGGGATCCAAACCCTAACCCTAACCCTAACCATAGGGATCCAAACCCTAACCCTACCCCTAACGCTAACCCTACCCCTAATCCTAACCATAACCCTTGGGATCCTAACCCTAACCCTAACCCTAACCATAGGGATCCAAACCCTACCCCTAATCCTACCCCTAACCCTAACCTTAACCCTACCCCTAACCCTAACCATAACCCTAGGGATCCTAACCCTAACCCTAAGGATTAGGATCCCTAGGGCTAGGGTTAGGGTTAGGATTCCTAGGGTTACTAGGGATCCTAACCCTAACCCTAACCGTTACCCTAGGGATCCTAACCCTAACCCTAAGGGTTAGGATCCTAACCCTATCCCTAAGGGTTAGGGTTAGGATCCCTAGGGTTAGGGTTAGGGTTAGGATCCCTAGGGTTACTAGGGATCCTAACCTTAGGGTTAGGGTTAGGGTTAGGGTTAGGATCCCTAGTAGCCCAAGGGTTAGGGTTAGGGTTAGGGTTTTCTTGTTTTTTTTGTGTTTTCCTGTGTTTTTCTATAGAAACACATGCGTTTTTAAACGCATGCAAACGCATGTGCTTAAAAACGCATGCGTTTACGTAGACAGCAATGCATTTGTTTGCCGCGAATAAACGCATGTGTTTTTTTGCGGCAAAAAAAACGCCGCTAGAAATTACTACAGGTTGCATTTCTGCAAATGAACTCACGCGTCAAAAAACGCATGCATTGCCGAAAATGCATCAAAACGCATGCGTTTTTTTATGTTAAGTATAGAAAAAAACGCATGCGTTTTTTAGCGCTAAAACGCAGCATCCAAAAACGCAAGTGTGAAACCAGCCTTACTCCCATTAAAAATAAGGATATAAAAAATAACAAAAATTTAATATTTTATATTGTCCTGACCGTAAATGTCCAATATATCAAAACAGAAAGTTATATAAACTCATAAAGTAAACATTGTAAGGCATAAAAAAATTGTAATGCAAGAATTGCTGTTTTTCGATTAACATACCTCAAGTGCAGTAAATAGCGATCAAGACATTATAAGACTTTCAAAATGTTATGAAGGAAAATGTCAGTTCGTCATGCAAAACAACAAGCAATCACAGCTCCATCAATGAAAAAAGAGTTACAAGTCTGAAAAAAATAACACAAATCAAATTTTTTTTTTTAGAAAATCTGTAACTTTCTTTTCACTACTAAATTAAAAAAAGCAATACAGGTTTGATATTGTCGTAATCAAATGACCTGAATTATCATGTTAGTTGAGTCATGTTGTCACTTTTAATGCAAAATGAATGCCATAAAAACAAAACCCACAAAACAATGGCAGAATTTTTTTTTTGCCATTTCATCACATTAGGAATTTTTTTTCCAATATTACAGCACATTTCATTGGAAAGTGAATAGTGAATTCAAAACAACAACTCATCCTGTGAAAAAGCAAGCCCTCGGAGCATAAGAAAAATAAAAAGAAGGGGGAAAAAAAAAAGCGAAAATTGGCCACAGCAGGAAGGGGTTAAACAGTTAACGGCCGTTTTATGTACAGGGTGGATGTCCTGTTTATGTGACCATGTTGTGGCCTTATAAGGTGGTTCAGTATTTGTATTGTATTAATAATAATGGCTGGTAGTGCGGCATTAAAAGCACTTTTCACAGATGTGATAATATTTATTTGCCTGTCACTGGGGATTATGTAAATGATGGTTAATGAACATCTACATATTAACTTTCATCATACTTATCATGCATATCATTACGTTGTATACAAATGCACATTTATCTTCATTGCATTGTCCAGATGGTACACTCTCAGCTCCATCCTGGTGCCATAAACAAGTCTAAATCATACTATTTGCCCAATAATCTAACATCCGAGAACCAATTACTTTGCCAACATGGCACATTGATACCCATACCCTTCTCATGGACACATTGAACCAAGCTTATTGGTCACATAGCACAAACATATCTTTATTATGCTATCTTTGGTGGCTTACACTAAACCAGACCTTTTTGCCATTAGTATGTTCTTACGATAATGAACTTTATTCTCCCCTGCAGTATTCTGGCTTCAGCGGCGGGGCGGCATCAGCGCGAATTCAGTCGCCTCTCTGAATATATAGTGTGCCTTAGGGCTGTCTGTCAGTCAGTGCGGGAGCCACAGTTACAGCCACCACTCTGTATACTCAGGGCGGGGACTGAACCTGTGCCGCCCCCGTAACTGACAAATATTTTACATGACAATAAAATATATATTCTACTTCAGAAGCTTATCTACGTATACATGTCAGATCTAAGTCAACTTGGACTAGAAGCAAATAGGCCTATAAACTAGAATGACACACAAGAGGGCAGAGCTGGACTGCTCTAATCGCAATTCTGGCAAATGCCAGATGAGCTGGTATTAAAAGCGGACTGCTTGAGTGCCAAAAACTTGAATGTGCGAGAGTATTGCAATGTAAGCCAAGTTAGTATTTATAAGCCAAGGAAAAACAAAACCAGTCATACCTAAGGTAATAGTAAAGCTGGATATGCATTTTATGAGCCGACAGTAATTTCTCCTGACCTCCCTACTTAAATGCATTTTTTTGCCAGCTGAGAGGGTCTTCTGATTGAGAAGAGGGTAATTTGCTGTCAGACACCTCTAGCAGCCTACTGTATCTCTCTTTAACAAGATGATCGGGCATGCTTAACACCTTAATGACCCCTGATACTCCTTTTAATGGCAGTAGTTAAGAATACTTAAACCACAGTGCTGTTAAAGTGTATAGTGCCCCCCAAAGTCGGATTTTCTCCAGAGTCTTGGCTCCCAGAGAACATGGTTTGGGTCGATTTTTACTGACCCCGGATTTGCGATCGCCGTTACTAACCATATTAAAATAAAAGTCTGATATGCCATTTAATTGGAAATAGAAATAGGGTCTCCAATCCCTCCCCGGTACCTCTCGGTGCTCCTCGGCCCTTCTGCTTCCCTCCATGGGTGCCGCCGTCTTCTCCCGGGAAGAAAATGGCGGGCACATGCGCAGTGGTGATAAAAGATATGAGCTTAATATTACCAGTATATGATATATATGGTATACAGGTCCTTCTCAAAAAATTAGCATATAGTGTTAAATTTCATTATTTACCATAATGTAATGATTACAATTAAACTTTCATATATTATAGATTCATTATCCACCAACTGAAATTTGTCAGGTCTTTTATTGTTTTAATACTGATGATTTTGGCCTACAACTCCTGATAACCCAAAAAACCTGTCTCAATAAATTAGCATATCAAGAAAAGGTTCTCTAAACGACCTATTACCCTAATCTTCTGAATCAACTAATTAACTCTAAACACATGCAAAAGATACCTGAGGCTTTTAAAAACTCCCTGCCTGGTTCATTACTCAAAACCCCCATCATGGGTAAGACTAGCGACCTGACAGATGTCAAGAAGGCCATCATTGTCACCCTCAAGCAAGAGGGTAAGACCCAGAAAGAAATTTCTCAACAAATAGGCTGTTCCCAGAGTGCTGTATCAAGGCACCTCAATGGTAAGTCTGTTGGAAGGAAACAATGTGGCAGAAAACGCTGTACAACGAGAAGAGGTGACCGGACCCTGAGGAAGATTGTGGAGAAGGACCGATTCCAGACCTTGGGGAACCTGAGGAAGCAGTGGACTGAGTCTGGTGTGGAAACATCCAGAGCCACCGTGCACAGGCGTGTGCAGGAAATGGGCTACAGGTGCCGCATTCCCCAGGTAAAGCCACTTTTGAACCATAAACAGCGGCAGAAGCGCCTGACCTGGGCTACAGAGAAGCAGCACTGGACTGTTGCTAAGTGGTCCCAAGTACTTTTTTCTGATGAAAGCAAATTTTGCATGTCATTCGGAAATCAAGGTGCCAGAGTCTGGAGGAAGACTGGGGAGAAGGAAATGCCAAAATGCCTGAAGTCCAGTGTCAAGTACCCACAGTCATTGATGGTGTGGGGTGCCATGTCAGCTGCTGGTGTTGGTCCACTGTGTTTCATCAAGGGCAGGGTCAATGCAGCTAGCTATCAGGAGATTTTGGAGCACTTCATGCTTCCATCGGCTGAAATGCTTTATGGAGATGAAGATTTCATTTTTCAGCACGACCTGGCACCTGCTCACAGTGCCAAAACCACTGGTAAATGGTTTACTGACCATGGTATTACTGTGCTCAATTGGCCTGCCAACTCTCCTGACCTGAACCCCATAGAGAATCTGTGGGATATTGTGAAGAGAAAGTTGAGAGACGCAAGACCCAACACTCTGGATGAGCTTAAGGCCGCTATTGAAGCATCCTGGGCCTCCATAACATCTCAGCAGTGTCACAGGCTGATTGCCTCCATGCCACGCCGCATTGAAGCAGTCATTTCTGCCAAAGGATTCCCGACCAAGTATTGAGTGCATAACTGAACATTATTATTTGATGGTTTTTTTGTTTGTTATTAAAAAACACTTTTATTTGATTGGACGGGTGAAATATGCTAATTTATTGAGACAGGTTTTTTGGGTTATCAGGAGTTGTATGCCAAAATCATCAGTATTAAAACAATAAAAGACCTGACAAATTTCAGTTGGTGGATAATGAATCTATAATATATGAAAGTTTAATTGTAATCATTACATTATGGTAAATAATGAAATTTAACACTATATGCTAATTTTTTGAGAAGGACCTGTATATGATATGGCTCTTCTGACTAGATAGCACAGCGGCAATAAGTATGGTGCCTTTGGTATAAGCAGGAGTGCTGCAACTGTGAAATTTGTGATGGCACAGAAATCTTTGATATATTCATTTTCATTTCACACATCATCACAATAAAGTATTTTGCAGTAATTAGTCACAATGACTAGTTGTTAATCCACAGTGGACATTGCGGTGGTCACATACATTTTTTTCATTTGTTTTATGTTCACTTTTTCCCTTCTAAGACCTTACGAGCTTCCCATTACCAACACTCCTAGTTGTACTACAGGTAGACTATAATTTATGGTTGTTATATTATCTTAGTGCATGCGTCTGAATCTGTTTCATAAAATTAATTTATTGCCATTTTGGTTTATTGGTGTATATTTTATATTCATCTTAAAGAAAGGGGTAATCAGGATCAGATATAATTGCTAAAATATAACTTTTAATATTCAAGAATAAAACATTGGTAGCCAATACCTCTCAATTACATATACAGACATTAAGGTGATAAGTGAACCAATGCTCAATTAAAAAATGGTTGGATCTTAGGCCATGTGCACACGTTCAGGATTTTTAGTGTTTTTTTCGCGTTTTTTCGCTATAAAAACGTGATAAAAACACGAAAAAAACGCTAACATATGCCTCCTATTATTTACCGTGTATTCCGCATTTTTTGTGCAAATGTTGCGATTTTTTCCGCGAAAAAATCGCATCGCGGAAAAAAAAGCAACATGTTCATTAAAAATGCGGAATTGCGGGGATTCCGCACACCTAGGAATGCATTGATTTACTTACTTTCCGCATGTGGCTGTGCACACCATGCGGGAAGTAAGCAGATTATGTGCGGTTGGTACCCAGGGTGGAGGAGAGGAGACTCTCCTCCACGGACTGGGCACCATATAATTGGCCAAAAATAAAAGAATTAAAATAAAAAATAGTCCTATACTCACCTTCGATGTCCCCGGAGTGTTCCCGCCTCACCTCTGCATGCTGCCGCTTCGGTTCTCATAGCTGGTGTGCGGTGAAGGACCTGTGATGACGTCACTGTCTTGTGATTGGTCGTGAGCGGTCATGTGACCGCTCACGTGACCGCTCACATGACCGCGACATCATGGAAGGTCCTGCGCGCACACACCAGCTATAGGAAGAGGAACGGACGCCGCTGAAGAGATCGTCTGGGTGAGTATAAGCATTTTTTTAATTTTTTTTATTATTTTTAAACATTCTATCTTTTACTATTGATGCTGCATAGGCTGCATCTATAGTAAAAAGTTGGTCACACTTGTCAAACAGTATGTTTGACAAGTGTGACCAACCTGTCAGTCAGTTTTCCAAGCGATGCTACAGATCGCTTGGAAAACTTTAGCATTCTGCAAGCTAATTACGCTTGCAGAATGCTAAAAAAAACGTGAAAAAAACGGAAAAAAAAAGCAAAAAAAAAATGCGGATTTCTTGCAGAAAATTTCCGGTTTTCTTCAGGAAATTTCTGCAAGAAATCCGGACGTGTGCACATACCCTTACCATTAGAAGTTTTCGATCAGCAAACACATCATGCAGGAAGGAGAAAAGGGAAATGCGTAGTAAGCATTTGATCCATGTACTGCACAGCACTCTGGCAGCAATCGTCCACATAAAGGGGCTGTGGTATCATTAAAGCACCTCCTAATTGTCCTTTTTGAAACTTAGGGCTCCTATTACCCAGGAGACTTCACAGTCTATTCCCGTTATACACATTAACCCCTTAAGCCCCGAGGGTGGTTTGCATGTTAATGACCGGGCCAATTTTTACAATTCTGACCACTGTCCCTTTATGAGGTTATAACTCTGGAACGCTTTAATGGATCTTGGCGATTCTGACAAGCTTTTCTCGAGAGATATTGTACTTCATGGTAGTGGTAAAATTTATTCAATATAACTTGTGTTTATTTGTGAAAAAAATGGAAATTTGGCAAAAATTTTGAAAATTTCACAATTTTCCAACTTTGAATTTTTATGCCCTTAAATCACAGAGATATGTCACACAAAATACTTAATAAGTAACATTTCCCACATGTCTACTTTACATCAGCACAATTTTGAAACCAAAATTGTTTTTTGCTAGGGAGTTATAAGGGTTAAAAGTTGACCAGCAATTTCTCATTTTTACAACACCATTTTTTTTTAGGGACCACATCTCATTTGAAGTCATTTTGAGGGGTCTATATGTTAGAAAATAACCAAGTGTGACACCATTCTAAAAACTGCACCCCTCAAGGTGCTCAAAACCACATTCAAGAAGTTTATTAACCCTTCAGGTGTTTCACAGGAATTTTTGGAATGTTTAAATAAAAATGAACATTTAACTTTTTTTCACACAAAATTTACTTCAGCTCCAATTTGTTTTATTTTACCAAGGGTATCAGGAGAAAATGGACCCCAAAAGATGTTGTACAATTTGTCCTGAGTACGCCAATACCCCATATGTGGGGGTAAACCACTTTTTGGGCACATGACAGCTCGGAAGCGAAGGAGCGCCATTTGACTTTTCAATGCAAAATTGACTGGAATTGAGATGGGACGCCATGTTGCGTTTGGAGAGCCCCTGA
Organism: Ranitomeya variabilis; assembly: GCF_051348905.1. NCBI lineage: Eukaryota > Metazoa > Chordata > Amphibia > Anura > Dendrobatidae > Ranitomeya > Ranitomeya variabilis. The sequence continues at coordinate 993,493,787 of NC_135232.1, read as the reverse complement.
TGTGCCTAAACATTGAAACCCCCCACAAATGACACCATTTTGGAAAGTAGACCCCTTATGGAACTTATCTAGATGTGTGGTGAGCACTTTGACCCAACAAGTGCTTCACAGAAGTTTATAATGCAGAGCCGTAAAAATAAAAAATCATATTTTTTCACAAAAATGATATTTTCGCCCCCAATTTTTTATTTTCCCAAGGGTAAGAGAAGAAATTAGACCACAAGAGTTGTTGTTCAATTTGTCCTGAGTACAACGATACCCCATATGTGGGGGTAAACCACTGTTTGGGCACATAGCAGAGCTCGGAAGGGAAGGAGCGCCATTTGACTTTTCAATGCAAAATTGACTGGAATTGAGATGGGACACCATGTCACGCTTGGAGAGCCCCTGATGTGCCTAAACATTAAAACCCCCCACAAGTGACACCATTTTGGAAAGTAGACCCCATAAGGAACTTATCTTGATGTGTTTTGAGAGCTTTGAACCCCCAAGTGTTTCACTACAGTTTATAACGCAGAGCCGTGAAAATAAAAAAAATTTTTTCAGAAAAATGAATTTTTAGCCCCCAGTTTTGTATTTTCACAAGGGTAACAGGATAAATTGGACTCCAAAAGTTGTTGTCCAATTTGTCCTGAGTACGCTTGATACCCCATATGTGGGGGGGAACCACTGTTTGGGCGCATGGCAGAGCTCGGAAGGGAAGGAGCGCCATTTGGAATGCAGACTTAGATGGATTGGTCTGCAGGCATCATGTTGCATTTGCAGAGCCCCTGATGTACCCAAACAGTATAAACCCCCCATAAGTGACCCCATATTGGAAACTAGACCTCCCAAGGAACTTATCTAGATGTGTTTTGAGAGCTTTGAACCCCCAAGTGTTTCACTACAGTTTATAACGCAGAGCTGTGAAACTAAAAATTCTTTTTTTTTTCAGAAAAATGATTTTTTAGCCCCCAGTTTTATATTTTCACAAGGGTAACAGGATAAATTTGACCCCAAAAGTTGTTGTCCATTTTGTCCTGAGTACGCTGATACCCCATATGTGGGGGGGAACCACTGTTTGGGCGCATGGCAGAGCTCGGAAGGGAAGGAGCACCATTTGGAATGCAGACTTAGATGGATTGGTCTGCAGGCGTCATGTTGCATTTGCAGAGCCCCTGATGTACCCAAACAGTATAAACCCCCCATAAGTGACCCCATATTGGAAACTAGACCTCCCCCGGAACTTATATAGATGTGATGTGAGAACTTTGAACCCCCAAGTGTTTCACTACAGTTTACAACGCAGTGCTGTGAAAATAAAAAATCCTTTTTTCCCACAAAAATGATTTTTAGCCCCCCAAATTTTTATTTTCCCAGAGATAACAAGAGAACTTGGACCGCCAAAGTTGTTGTCCAATTTGTCCTGAGTACGCTGATGCCCCATATGTTGGGGTAAACCCCTGTTTGGGCGCACGGGAGAGCTCGGAAGGGAAGGAGCACTGTTTTACTTTTTCAACGCAGAATTGTCTGGAATTGAGATCGGACGCCATGTCGCGTTTGGAGAGCCCCTGATGTGCCTAAACAGTGGAAACTCCCCAATTCTACCTGAAACTAATCCAAACACACCCCTAGCCCTAATCCCAACTGTAACCCTAACCACACCCCTAACCCTGACACACCCCTAATTCTAATCTCAACCCTAATCCCAACCGTAAATGTAATCCAAACCCTAACCCTAACTTTAGCCCCAACCCTAACTTTATCCCCAACCCTAACTTTAGCCCCAACCCTATCCCTAACTTTAGCCCCACCCTAACTTTAGCTCCAACCCTAGCCCAAACCCTAACCCTAACCCTAACCCTCGCCCTAGCCCTAGCCCTAACCCTAGCCCTAACCCTAGCCCTAACCCTAACCCTAGCCCTAACCCTAGCCCTAACCCTAGCCCTAACCCTAGCCCTAACCCTAACCCTAGCCCTAACCCTAGCCCTAATGGGAAAATGGAAATAAATACATTTTTTAAATTTTATTATTTTTCCCTAACTAAGGGGGTGATGAAGGGGGGTTTGATTTACTTTTATAGTGTTTTTTATATCGGATTTTTATGATTGACAGCTGTCACACACTAAAAGACGCTTTTTATAGCAAAAAAGTTTTTGCGTCTCCATATTTTGAGACCTATAATTTTTCCGTATTTTGGTCCACAGAGTCATGTGAGGTCTTGTTTTTTGCGGGACGGGTTGACGTTTTTATTGGTAACATTTTCGGACATGTGACAGTTTTTGATCACTTTTTATTCCGATTTTTGTGAGGCAGAATGACGCTATTCATGAATTTCTTTTGGGGGAGGCGTTTATACCGTTCCACGTTTGGTAAAATTGATAAAGCAGTTTTATTCGTCGGGTCAGTACGATTACAGCGATATCTCATTTATATCATTTTTTTATGTTTTGCCGCTTTTATACGATAAAAACTATTTTATAGAAAAAATAATTATTTTGGCATCGCTTTATTCTGAGGACTATAACTTTTTTATTTTTTTGGTTATGATGCTATATGGCAGCTCATTTTTTTGCGGGACAAGATGACATTTTCAGCGGTACTGTGGTTATTTATATCCATCTTTTTGATCGCGTGTTATTTCACTTTTTGTTCGGCGGGATAAAGTGTTGTTTTTTGGCTCGTTTTTTTTTTTTTTCTTACGGTGTTCACTGAAGGGGTTAACTAGTGGGACAGTTTTATAGGTTGGGTCGTTACGGACGCGGCGATACTAAATATGTGTACTTTTATTGTTTTGTTGTTTTTTTTTTAAGATAAAGAAATGTATTTATGGGAATAATATTTTTTTTTTTCTTTATTTAGGAATTTTTTTTTTTTTTTTTTTACACATGTGGAAATTTTTTTTTTTACTTTTTTACTTTGTCCCAGGGGGGGACATCACAGATCGCTGATCTGATAGTGTGCACAGCACTCTATCAGATCGGCGCTCTCACTCACATCGCTGCAGGCTGCAGCTTTCATCTGCAGCCTGCTCCGGACCCGGAAATACTCCCTGCAGGACCCCGATGCAGCCCCGCGGCCATTTTGGATCCGGGGCCTGCAGGGAGGAGACGCTCGGTACAAGGTGAGTACATTCCCTTGTACCGATCGTCTCAGGGAAGCCCGCAGGGAGCCCCCTCCCTGCGCGATGCTTCCCTGTACCGCCGGTACACCGCGATCATGTTTGATCGCGGTGTGCCGGGGGTTAATGTGCCGGGGGCGGTCCGTGACCGCTCCTGGCACATAGTGCCGGATGTCAGCTGCGATAGGCAGCTGACACCCGGCCGCGATCGGCCGCGCTCCCCCCCGTGAGCGCGGCCGATCGGCTATGACGTACTATCCCGTCACTGGGAATTAAGTCCCAGGTCACCTTGACGGGATAGTACGTCATATGGGATTAAGGGGTTAATCTCCCCTGAGGAGTCCCCCACTGCAGAGTGATGCAATGCGGTAGGAAGTAGTGATGAGCGATTATACTCGTTGCTCGGGCTTTCCCGAGCACTCTCGGGTGGTCTCCAAGTATTAGTAAGTGCTCGGAGATTTAGTTTTCGTCACCTCAGCTGCATGATTTACAGCTGCTAGCCAGCCTGAGTACATGTGGGGGTTGCCTGGTTTCTAGGGAATCCCCACATGTATTCAAGCTGTCCAGCAGCCGTAAATCATGCAGCTGAGGTGATGAAAACTAAATCTCCGAGCACTCACAAATACTCGGAGACCACCCGAGCGTGCTCGGGGAGACCTGAGCAACAAGTATACTCGCTCATCACTAATAGGGAGGGTTTGTACAAGAACATTTTTAGTGGGATAGGTCACATTGATCACTGTGCTTGTCAGGCGGGAGATTTTATTTCCCTTTTATCCCTCCTGCATGATGTTTTCGCTGATCGAAAACTTTTATTGGCAAGATCCAACCATTTTTTAATTGAGCATTGGTTCACTTTATCACTTCAACGTCTCTATATGTCATTGCGAGGTGTTGGCTACCTATATTTTAATCTTGAATATTAAAAGTTATAATTTATATATGATACCTGATCCTGGTTTCCCTTAGATTGATTGGATTCTTGTACCCCTAGTGGGCTTTGCTTATTTAGTCTTTGAGAAAGGAAAGGATTTCGGGCACCCTACTGCCAAATAATACCTTGTAGTTCTTGGACAGTTGTAAAAACTCCTGAATAGTTCTTTTTTTATTATGTATTTCCACCCCTCATAGGGTAACAGTGGATGCAACTTATCCATAACTTCAGACCACCTCTTGGGACCATTAATCCACCACTGAGGTTAACAGTAACCACTAGCCACATAATATCCGTAACTGTGGAATGGTAAGGAACAGCCAGTCCTTGTTATCTAGCTGTGAACATTCCATTTATAAGGAAATTATATTTAAAAAAAAATAGCAATAAGATAGTGAGTCAAGAATAGAATTATTTTTCATTCTCAGCGTTGTTTTGAACAGTAACTGTGTGGGAAGTCTGACAGGTAGTAATTAAAGACCATTGCTGCCTGGCGTTAGATTTGCTCCTCAATAATATGACTGTTTAAAATGTTTCTTCTTTCTGTTTTATGATTAAACGATGTCCTATTCTCTTGTAGAACTGTGGAGAATGTTTTCGGATATAATTACTTGCCATTTTATTTCATTTGACTGCAGTATAAAATTAAAACATTCTCCTTCTGACTGTCAAATCCTGTGTGGGAAGATTATCACTTCATATAGAGGGGGATTTGACCTTTCTATCATTATCATAACTATGGTTCTTTTATTGTTAGAAATGAATACAGGTTTTTGTGTTTTTTATGCAAATTTTCAGCTGCATTTTACAGCACCAGAAAACGATGAGATTTCAGAAATCTCATGCACACAACTTCATATTTTTGTTCTCAGACTTTTGTGCAATACTTTGGTTTTTGCAGAATAGAGCATATCACTTCTTTCAGTGTTTATTCAGTGTTTTTCACTCATTTAAAGTAATGAGTGGTGAAAAAGCGCTGAAAAAACACAGGTATCAGGTTTCGCTGAGTTTTTGTACCTAAACCTTATAAAGTAGATTTTTTGTCTATCAGCATGCACAAGAGACAAATGTAGCATGACAAAAACGCAACAAAATACTCAATAAAAAACAAGCCAAACCTTCATGTGTGAATATAGCTTTGAAGTCAATGGAGGCACATACAAATTAAACTAATTATTCACTTTTAAGCCACACTATACGGACTTACAGTGATATATCCTATAAATTGAAAGCTTGCGAGCAGGGCCCTCACTCCTCTTGGTATCGATTTGGAACTGTGTTTTTGTTACGCTGTAATGTCTATTGTCTGTACAAATCCCCTCTATAATTTGTAAAGCGCTGCGGAATATGTTGGCGCTATATACCGTATTTTTCGCTTTGTAAGACGCTCCGGATTATAAGACGCACCCCAAATTTTGAGGAGAAAAATAGGAAAAAACTTTTTTTAATAAATTGGTGGGGCGTCTTATAATCCATGCGTCTTATTACTTACCAGGGGTTGTGGCTGCGGTGGATCAGGGTCCCAGAGTCGATGCTGGAGGCAGGAGTGGATCATTGCTGCAGGCTGGGATGAGGGGGTCTGCAGGGGGGCTCCTGTGCAGCAGGCTGGGATGAGGGGGTCTGCAGGGGGGCTCCTGTGCTGCAGGGGGGCTCCTGTGCTGCAGGCTGGGATGAGGGAGTCTGCAGTGGGGCTCCTGTGCAGCAGGCTGGGATGAGGGGGTCTGCAGGGGGGCTCCTGTGCTGCAGGGGGGCTCCTGTGCTGCAGGCTGGGATGAGGGGGTCTGCAGGGGGGCTCCTGTGCTGCAGGCTGGGATGAGGCGGTCTGCGGGAGGCTCCTGTGCTGCAGGGGGGCTTGGGGGCTTCGGGGCTTCAGGGCTGTTTCCAGTGCTGCGGGGGCTCTGCCGACATATTGTGAAAGGCCAGAGCCCCCTGGCAGTTCGTCCATGTATTCCTGTATGACTGACTCCGGGAAAATGGCCGCTGGAATCTCGAGAGATGAGATCTCAGCCCTGAAATCTCATCTCCCGAGATTTCGGCGGCCATTTTCCCGGAGTCAGTCATACAGGAAGGAACGCATGGACGAACTGCCGGGGGGCTCTGGTCTTTCACAAAATGTCGCCAGAGCCCCCGCAGCACCGGAGTAGCAGCGGACAACCGCGGTGGCGGGCGACAGCGGTGGCGGGTGGCAGCAGCAGCGGTGGCGGGCGGCAGCAGCAGCAGCGGTGGCGGGCGGCAGCAGCAGCAGCAGTGGTGGGCGGCAGCAGCAGCGGGCGGCAGCGGACACCCCCTCATCCCAGCCTGTAACGGTAAGCGGTATATCTGCTTTGTAAGACGCACCCCCATTTCCCCCCCAAATTTGGGGGAAATAAAGTGCGTCTTACAAAGCGGAAAATACGGTAAATAAAATTATTATTATTATTATTATTATTATTATATAAAAAGTCTATCCACCCCATTTAAATGCCAAGATTTTTGTCATGTAAAAAATCATACCAAGAGGAATCATTTCAGAACTTTTTCAGTCTTTAATGCTACTCATAATGAGAAAGACAAGAATAACAAATTTAAAAGAATGTGGTTGCATAAGTGTCAGCACCTTCTTAAAATTGGGGATGTGGTTGCATTCAGAATTAGACAATCTCATTGTCTCATGTTAAATAGTAGTCAGCACACACCTGCCATCATTTACAGTGATTTGAGTAATTCCATATAAAAATATGCTGTTCTACAGTATTAGGATTTTCCTTATATTTTCTTAGTTGTATTTTACAGCAAAAACCATAGTCTGTAAACAGCTTACAGCACAGCAAAGGGATCTCATTGTTGAAAGTTATCAGTCAGGAGAAGGGTACAAAAACATTTCAAAGGCATTAAATGTACCATGAAGCACTGTGAAAATGGTTATCAAAAAGTGTCTTAATATGTTACAACACTGACATTATTTAGAAATGGGCGTTCCTCAAAAATTGTTGAAAAGACAAGAAAATTGGCCTGGGTAGCCGCGAAGAGGTATGCAGAAACATTAAAGGAGCTTCAGGCATTTCTTGCAAGTCCTTCTTGTGTACTGCATGTGACAACAGCCTTCATATTCTTCATATGTCTTGCCTATGGGGTAGAGTGGCAATACAGAAACTTTTTCTTACAACGAAAAACATCTAAGCCTTGCTATGTTTTACCAAAACCTACATCAAATCTGCCAAAACATGTGGAAAAAACATTTTATAGTCTGATAAGACCAAGGTTGACCTTTTTGGCCGTAATACCAAAATAGTAGGTTTGGCACAAAACCAACACTGCACATAATCACCAAAAAAAAGCCATACCCACACTGAAGCATGTTGGAGGTAGCATTATGCTTTGAGGCTGTTTTTTCAGCAGCTGGAATTAGAGCGTTAGTCAAGGTGGAGGGTATTATAAACAGTTTCCAAATGTAAGTCAATTTTGCATCAAAACCTATAGACCTCTGCTTAAAAACTGAAAATAAACACAAATTTGACCTTTCAGTACAACAGCAAAATTAAGCATACCTCCAAATCAGCAAAACAATTTCTTTGCCATAAGATGAAAATTTTGCAATAGCCCAGCCAGAACCCAGACCTGAATCCAATTGAAAGTCTGTTAGTGGACCTGAAGAGGGCACTGTACGCAGTAGATGCCCTTGCAATCTGATAGCTTTGGAGCACTAGTGCAAGGAAGAGTGGGAAAAGATTGCAAATTTTAGATGTTCCATGCTGATAGACTCCTAGTCTAATAGGACTAAATGCTGTCATAAATTCATTGGGAACTTCAACAAAGTATTAGTTTAACCCCTTTCTGTCATTGGACGTACTATTCTGTCCATGTGGGGTGGGCCCTACTTCCCAAGGACGGAATAGTACATCCGGCGCGATCAACTGCGATCACGGGGAGCGCGGCCGATCGCGGCCGGGTGTCAGCTGACTATCGCAGCTGACATCCGGCACTATGTGCCAAGAGCGGTCACAGACTGCCCCCGGCACATTAACCCCCGGCACACTGCAATCAAACATGATCGCAGTGTTCCGGCGGTATAGGGAAGCATCGCACAGGGAGGGGGCTCCCTGCATGTTTCCCTGAGACGATCGGTACAAAGCGATGTTCTCACCTTGTACCCAGCATCTCCTCCCTGCAAGCCCCGGATCCAAAATGGCCGCGGGGCTGCATCTGGGTCCTGCAGGGAGGTGGCTTCACAGTGCCTGCTCAGAGCAGGCACTGGGAAGCATGGAGCTGTGCACGTCAGATAGCCGATCGGACACAGTACACAGCAAAGTGTCAGATCGGCGATCTGTCACTTTGCTGTGATGCCCCCTGGGGCAAAGTAAAAATGTAAAAAAAAAATTTACATGTGTTAAAAAAAAAAAAAAATTCCTAAATAAATAATAATAATAAAAAAATATTGTTCCCATAAATACATTCCTTTAGCTAAATAAAAAAACCCAATAAAAGTACACATATTTAGTATCGCCGCGTCTGTAACGACCCGACCTATAAAACTGTCCCACTAGTTAACCCCTTCAGTGAACACCGTAAATAAAAAAAAAAAAAAAACGAGGCAAAAAACAACTCTTTACTATCATACCACCAAGCAAAAAGTGGAATAACATGCGATCAAAAAGACGGAAATAAATAACAAAATAAAAACGTTATAGTCCTCAGAATAAAGCGATGCAAAAATAATTATTTTTTCTATAAAATAGTTTTTATCGTATAAAAGCGCCAAAACATAAAATAATGATATAAATGAGGTATCGCTGTAATCGTACTGACCCGAAGAATAAAACTGCTTTATCCATTTTACCAAACGCGGAACGGTATAAACGCCCCCCATAAAGAAATTCATGAATAGCTGGTTTTTGGTCATTCTGCCTCACAAAAATCAGAATAAAAAGCGATCAAAAAATGTCACGTGCCCAAAAATGTTACCAATAAAAACGTCAACTCATCCCACAAAAAACAAGACCGCACATGACTCTGTGGACCAAAATATGGAAAAATTATAGCGCTCAAAATGTGGTAACGCAGAAAACATTTTTTTGCAATAAAAAACGTCTTTTAGTGTGTGACGGCTGCCAAAAATCCGCAAGAAAATGCACTATAAATAGTAAATCAAACCCCCCTTCATCACCCCCTTAGTTACGAAAAATTAAAAAATTAAAAAATGTATTTATTTCCATTTTCCCATTAGGGTTAGGGCTAAGGTTAGGGCTAGGGTTAGGGCTAGGGTTAGGGCTGTGGTTAGGGTTAGGACTAGGGTTAGGGTTAGGGCTAGGATTAAGGCTATGGCTAGGGTTAGGGTTGGGGCTAGGGTTAGGGCTACAGTTAGGGTTAGGGTTGGGGCTAAAGTTAGGGTTGGGGCTAAAGTTAGGGTTAGGGTTTGGATTACATTTACTGTTGGAAATAGGGATGGGATTAGGGTTAGGGGTGTGTCAGGATTAGGGGTGTGGTTAGGGTTACAGTTGAGATTAGGGTTAGGGGTGTGTTTGGATTAGGGTTTCAGTTATAATTGGGGGTTTCCACTGTTTAGGCACATCAGGGGCTCTCCAAACGTGACATTGCGTCCGATCTCAATTCCAGCCAATTCTGCGTTGAAAAAGTAAAACAGTGCTCCTTCCCTTCCGAGCTCTCCCGTGCACACAAACGGGTGTACCCCAACATATGGGGTATCAGCGTAATTAGGACACATTGGACAACAACTTTTGGCGTCCAATTTCTCCTGGTACCCTTGGGAAAATACAAAACTGGGGGCTAAAATATATTTTTTGTGTAAAAAAAATATTTTTTATTTTCACGGCTCTGCGTTGTAAACTGTAGTGAAACACTTGTTGGTTCAAAGTTCTCACAACACATCTAGATAAGTTCCTTGAGGGGTCTAGTTTCCAATATGGGGTCACTTGTGGGGGGTTTCTACTGTTTAGGTACATCAGGGGCTCTGCAAATGCAATGTGACGCCTGCAGACCAATCCATCTAAGTCTGCATTCCAAATGGCACTCCTTCCCTTCCAAGCTCTGCCATGCGCCCAAACGGTGGTTCCCCCCCACATATTGGGTTTCAGCATACTCAGGACAAATTGGTCAACAACTTTTGGGGTTCAATTTACACTGTTTCCCTTGGAAAAATACAAAACTGGGGGCTAAAAAATAATTTTTGTGGAAAAAAAAGGATTTTTTATTTTCACGGCTTCGTTATTAACTGTAGTGAAACACTTGGGGGTTCAAAGTTCTCACAACACATCTAGATGAGTTCCTTAGGGGGTCTACTTTCCAAAATGGTGTCACTTGTGGGGGGTTTCAATGTTTAGGCACATCAGTGGCTCTCCAAACGCAACATGGCTTCCCATCTCAATTCCAGTCAATTTTGCATTGAAAAGTCAAATGGCGCTCCTTCCCTTCCGAGCTCTGCCATGCGTCCAAACAGTGGTTTACCCCTACATATGAGGTATCAGTGTACTTAGGACAAATTGGACAACAACTTTTGGGGTCCAATTTCTTCTCTTACCTTTGGGAAAATAAAAATTGGGGGCAAAAAGGTAATTTTTGTGAAAAAATATGATTTTTTATTTTTACGGCTCTGCATTATAAATTTCTGTGAATCACTTAATGGGTCAAAGTGCTCACCACACATCTAGATAAGTTCCTTAGGGGGTCTAGTTTCCAAAATGGTGTCACTTGTGGGGGGTTTCAGTGTTTAGGCACATCAGGGGCTCTCCAAACGCAACATGGCATCCCATCTGAATTCCAGTCAATTTTGCATTGAATAGTCAAATTTCGCTCCTTCGCTTCCGAGCTCTGCCATGCGCCCAAACAGTGGTTTACCCCCACATATGGGGTATCGGCGTACTCAGGACAAATTGTACAATAACTTTTGGGGTCCATTTTCTCTTGTTACCCTTGGTAAAATAAAACAAATTGGAGCTGAAGTAAATTTTTTGTGTAAAAAAGTTAAATATACATTTTTATTTAAACATTCCAAAAATTCCTGTGAAACACCTGAAGGGTTAATAAACTTCTTGAATGTGGTTTTGAGCACCTTGAGGGGTGCAGTTTTTAGAATGGTGTCACACTTGGGTATTTTCTATCATATAGACCCCTCAAAATGACTTCAAATGAGATGTGGTCCCTAAAAAAAATGGTGTTGTAAAAATGAGAAATTGCTGGTGAACTTTTAACCCTTATAACTCCCTAACAAAAAAAAATGTTGGTTCCAAAATTGTGCTGATGTAAAGTAGACATGTGGAAAATGTTACTTATTAAGTATTTTGTGTGACATATCTCTGTGATTTAATTGTATAAAAATTCAAAGTTGGAAAATTGCGAAATTTTCAAAATTTTTGCCAAACTTCCATTTTTTTTCACAAATAAACGCAGGTAATATCAAAGACTTTTTACCACTATCATGAAGTACAATATGTCACGAGAAAACATTGTCAGAATCACCGGGATCCGTTGAAGCGTTCCAGAGTTTTAACCTCATAAAGGGACAGTGGTCAGAATTGTAAAAATTGGCCTGGTCATTAACGTGCAAACCACCCTTGGGGGTAAAGGGGTTAAGGATGTGTATATTTATGCATTCATATTTGTTTAATTATCTTTTAACATCCAAAATTATTTCAAATAATTTTTTCAACAGAGTTGTTCGGATTATAGGTGACATCACAGGAAAAAGTTCTAAATGATTCTCCTTGGTATTATTTTGTTACATGGCAAAAAATGTAATTTTAACAGGGGTGTGAAAAGTTTTCATATCCGCTGTATAATTTCTGAAACATTAACTAGATTTATGAATTAAGTACCTTATAACATATTTCTATTACACAGTGACTGATGCCCCCCCATTTTTCATAACCAGTCAAGCTAAAGCGGACAGACTGGGAAGAGGCAATGGATATTAGCCCTCCACAGCCTAAAAATAGCCTGCAGCCATCCCAGAAAAGGCACATATATTAGATTCACCAATTCTGGCGTTTTCTATGCCTCTTCCCACTTGTCTTGGTAGCAAGTGGGGTAATAATTGTGGGGTTCATGTCTGCTGTTTTATGGCCACTGAAATCAAGCCCATGAGTTAGTAATAGAGAAGTGTCTACCAAACATCGCCATTACTAACCCATAGTCAAATTTAATAAAGACACAGAGAAAATTCCTTTAATTGAAGTAAAAACACATCCCTTTCTTTGAAATAAAAATTCCTCGATCCTCTTTTACCCATTTATCCACCAAAAATTAAATAAAAAAGGAAAGTTATACTCACGTTCCCACCAATAATCCATTGTTGGCCATGTCCTATGACGATCCAGATGGTTTGGAGAATGGCTGCGTGTGAGCGATGGTGACGTCATTAAGGTTACCGCTGGTCACAAGCAGAGCTTCTCACGCTCTAGTCACTGTGCTCCAGCTGGCGTGGAGAGTGGACACATCACTGAAGTGTTTGCTCTCAAAACCATCCAGATTGTCATGGGACATGACCATTATTGGATTATTGGCGGAAAGGTGAGTATAACTTTGCTTTTTTTATTTTAATTTTTGGTGGATAAATGGGTAAAACAGGGTTGGGGAGTTTTTATTTCACATAAAGGTGTCTGTGTGTTTATTTCAATTAAAGGACTTTATTACATTTGACTATGGGGTTAGTAATGGGGGTGTCTGCTATCAACAAGCACAGGGCGACCCCTGTGACCAGCGGTTTCCTTTTTATCGCATTGTTTACTATGTCAAAAGTGAAGTTTGTTTTTGTTTTGTTTTTTTCTTCCTTTGTGCTTATTTCAAGCAAGTAGCAGTTTTTCTAGGATGTTGTGTAACACTTGAGTTCTTTATAAATCTGTTTAAAGTAACTGAAGCTTTTTTGACAAGATTTGAATGGAGTTTCATTTTTTAAAATTCTAGTTTGCTTTTTCTTTTATTGTTTCAGCATTTTAGTTCCACTTTGTGTTGTCGAAACACCTAATACTGTTTGGGTTTGTCTGGAAAACATTCTCAAATGTTCTTTAATGTTAAATCATATATTCTCATCATGAAAAATTATTACTGTTTTCACAATTGTAGACACAACACATGTTACTTGCACTTTCCCAGACACATGATAGTGTGGACAGCTTCTGTGTATGCTTACAGACCCTGCCAGTCATGTATGGAAAAAAGCCATCTATCTAGCTGCTTAGCCAGTCAAAAGCGGATGAAACGAGACACAGTGGAGTAAAAATATTTACTTTAGCCTTATTTTGCCAACATACTTTACATCAGAAGGACCAATCAGTATGTGAATTGCATTCAAGGGCCTAAAACATAGCCAGATTCTCCCTCCTTATATCATTTTGTACTTTTTATGGTAGCATAGGGTGTCCCTTACACTTGTAATGTAACCATTATTTATGTAGTACCACATTTTAGGTCGCATTGGATTGGAATTTATTGCTCTGTTCCCTGTGCTTTAGGGGGCTGACTGTAGCAAGTATAGCACTGGGCCTCTTTAAGTCGTAGTTATAGAAGTACTACCATAAATAACATCTGCCTATTTAGAGTGTCCCCTCTATGCAATGCTGTACAGACACTTTTTGGTGGAAAATAGTACAAAACACCAAAGAAGAAGATAGCGCACTTTAGATCTATCTGAAATGATCATTTTAAAGGAACGTATCATGTAAAAAAATATGCTATTAACCTGTAAATATGGGATTAATCTGCAGGTTAACAATGTTCTAAATCCATGTTGCAGTCAGACTGTAAACGGGACTACCAGGAAGAAATTAAATTTATACTTTCCTTTAGCCCTGGGCACTACCGGCGTGACTTTAGTCATCGCTCAGCATGCAGGGAGCAGAGGGTGTAACCAAGCCCGGGCACTGACCACTGCCTGAGGAGTGCATCAGTGCAGAGCTGGCTGTCAGTGCCAGGGTGTGGTTACAGCTGCCGCTCACTGTGTTCTGGGCGATGACTGAAAGCTGGAAACTGCCGGAGGAATAAAGTTCATATCCTCCTGGCAGCCTGAATACCAATGCAGAGGCCACACAGTTCTGGAGCACTAGTTATCTGCAGATTAATTCTATATCTGCAGGTTAACAGCTTTTTGGGACATGACAGGTTCTCTTTAAAGGTTGTATGATATTTAACATTAAAGAAGACCTGTCACCAGGTCAAAATTGGCCAGTTTTTTTCTGCTTTTATTCCTGCTTCTCCGCTGAGTATGCCACTTTGTAACAGCAATATGTTAACACAAGAGGATTTATATTTATAAGAGAAATTTATATTAATATTTTACATAATTAAGTTGTGTGACAACCCCAATAATTATGATCTGGTTATTTCCAGTTAATTGAAAAGCCATGTCTACCAAAGCTGGAACTATTGATACGAAGTGGCACTGTAGCGATGTTTGTTCCAAATTTTTGTGAAAATGTTTGAGAAGGAGAGATAAGATGCAAAATGAGTTTCTCTTGAAAATCTAAACTACACATAGTTGCCAAGGATAATTCTTTATATTTTAGATAATGTACTGACATGCTGTGTAAAGCTCACAGATCCCATTAAAATAGTCCAGGATAAGAAAAAAATGGCATCACACATTTCTACAGGTTGTGTGTGGCCATCCTTAGACAGGTTTAAAGCTTTTGCTAGAAAAAAAAAACCTATGTATTTGGACATCCCCATTTAAGTTAGTTTTGCATTGGGGAAATACGTCATGTTCTTGCCAATTTTCTTGGATTTATTTGTACAAACATTGCCTCATTTAATCCCAAATTGATCCTCAGAACCAGTCTAAGGATGAAGGCTTTTGTCCCTTGGCATCTTCAGTAACTAAAATTAGATAGAATCTCATTTGGGCCAGAAAGCCGTACCGAAGCAATTCTCAGTGCAATTCTGCATAAAATTATTGAGAGTCTAAGAATAAACATTGTTAAACATTATAATAAAACATTTCCCACAATGGCGTTTGTTTCTCACAGTATTATGGTTTATGAGACCATTTATTTCATTTTGAAAGATCCTTTAATATTATGGAGCTATTTACTCTGTGCAGTAATCAGCACAGATGGCTACAGTCAATCCCAATAAGATTTAGAAGGTAAGACAAGATGAATGGTAGATTTCCATATGTGCTAAGTAACCTTTCTGCTAGTAAAACAAAGATTATTGCTCACAGAAAGAAGATCAAGGCGAGATGAAATGGCATTATCTTCTTTACAAAAAGATTATGAGGCCAATCTTTTGAGAAGTGCATTACAGTTCACTTTACTTTTCATCTCAATGAATATAGATTTTAACCTATGGTAGCATGTACTGGAATGTTTGTAGGTGGGCCTTAGTGCATTCATTTACTATAAATTTATGTGTCACTAAGTGTCAGATGTGTGTGTGTATATGAATACTGTATATATATATATGTACAGTATATATTTCTCTATTTTATATATTTTCTCTTAATATATAGCGCTCAGAAAATGAGTACACCCTATTTGAAAAATAAGATTTTAATCAAGGTACTAGCATGTACTGGAATGTTTGTAGATGGGCCTTAGTGCATTCATTTACTATACATTTATGTGTCACTAAGTGTCAGATGTGTGTGTGTGTATATGTATACTGTATATACACTCACCGGCCACTTTATTAGGTACACCATGCTAGTAACAGGTTGGACCCCCTTTGCCTTCAGAACTGCCTCAATTCTTCGTGGCATAGATTCAACAAGGTGCTGGAAGCATTCCTCAGAGATTTTGGTCCATATTGACATGATGGCATCACACAGTTGCCGCAGATTTGTCGGCTGCACATCCCAAAGATGCTCCATACAAGGCAGGATGGATCCATGCTTTCATGTTGTTTACGCCAAATTCTGACCCTACCATCCGAATGTCGCAGCAGAAATCGAGACTCATCAGACCAAGCAACGTTTTTCCAATCTTCTACTGTCCAATTTCGATGAGCTTGTACAAATTGTAGCCTCAGTTTCCTGTTCTTAGCTGAAAGGAGTGGTACCCGGTGTGGTCTTCTGCTGCTGTAGCCCATCTGCCTCAAAGTTCGACGCACTGTGCGTTCAGAGATGCTCTTAGGCCTACCTTGGTTGTAACGGGTGGCGATTTGAGTCACTGTTGCCTTTCTATCAGCTCGAACCAGTCTGCCCATTCTCCTCTGACCTCTGGCATCAACAAGGCATTTCCGCCCACAGAACTGCCACTCACTGGATTTTTTTTCTTTTTCGGACCATTCTCTGTAAACCCTAGAGATGGTTGTGCGTGAAAATCCCAGTAGATCAGCAGTTTCTGAAATACTCAGACCAGCCCTTCTGGCACCAACAACCATGCCACGTTCAAAGGCACTCAAATCACCTTTCTTCCCCATACTGATGCTCGGTTTGAACTGCAGGAGATTGTCTTGACCATATCTACATGCCTAAATGCACTGAGTTGCCGCCATGTGATTGGCTGATTAGAAATTAAGTGTTAACAAGAAGTTGGACAGGTGTACCTAATAAAGTGGCCAGTGAGTGTATATGTACAGTATATATTTCTCTATTTTATATATTTTCTCTTAATATATTAGCGTTCAGAAAATGAGTACACCCCCTTTGAAAAATAAGATTTTAATCAAGGTACTAGCATGTACTGGATTGTTTGTAAATGCGCTTTAGTGCATTCATTTACTATACGTTTATGTGTCACTAACTGTCAGATGTGTATATATATACAGTATATGTATATTTATCTATCATATATATACATATATATATATAGTAGAATATAACACTACACCCCCTATGAAAAGTGAGATTTTAATCAATATCGCACTGGTGCAGGCAAAACCATCACCAAAGAAAAACAATATTTTATAGAAGAGACCTTAGGGGGTGCCTGACCCTAAAGGCCTAGCACTCTTTTGCACCCTGCTTAACAGCGGAGGTTAGCCCCCGCTCACCGTCGGCTATCCCTTCTATTCTTATAATCCCTATAGGGAAAGGGTATGTTATCTGGAGGGTACCTACCCTATGTGCTTGTTACCCTATCGCTATGGACATTGATGCCATCTAAGCTAAGTAGCAGCCATTAACAAGATGTGTATTTACTCCTGATGAACATCGTGTAGAGGGGAAACACATCGAGTTCTATCCTATATAGATGTTGTCTGGCACATTGGATCGTTGGTTATTTTTTGATATTGATCATTGAATTCTCTTGAATTTGAACCCTTTTTAATAGGGGTCAGTTCTTTTCATCATCATTATGGAGTTTTGTGTGATTTATTATTATTTTTATTAATATTACTGTTTTGTAAGAGAATAGTTTGTTAATATTGTTAATACTATTGCACTTTGAATATATTAACAACCATAAGACCACTTTTCTGGCCACTGTTTTTTGCTACATTATTTCAGCACTCAAGCACTTTTTTCATAGTCCCTTTGAAAGCTTTTCTATTAGGGTCAGCATTGGGACAGCCGTCGAGGAGTGGGGGTGCCACATATCGTGAATAATTTAGGGTGCTAACCCCCGTTGTAAGGCAGGGTCAGAATTAAGGGTCATTCATATCCTTTGGCCCATAACATCCTGATTTAGTCAACCACATTGTTATAAAGCTCCTGTTTTTCTACCTCTTCCCTATAGGGATTATAAGAATAGAAGGGATAGCCGACGGTAAGCGGGCACCCCACTGTGCAGGATCAAGGGTGCCAACCTCCGCTGTTAGGCAGGGTGCAAAAGAGTGCTAGGCCTTTAGAATCAGGCACCCGCTAAGGTCTTTTTTATAAAATATTGTTTTTATTTGGTGATGGTTTTGTGTGCACCAGTTTTTAGATAGATGTAATAATAAAATGTATTTTTAAATATTTGGGATTTTTCTGTGAGTATACTTCTGATTATTATTCCCAACAAATCTGACTTACTGTGACACAAGAACAATTTCCCAAAATCTGGGACTTTTTTTTAACACATAACATTAAGGGTTAATATCATAATATTATTAACCCATATATTAATAATATATTGTTATCCCATGAGGTTAACAATATAATTTTCATTACATTTTCAGTTTAGTCAAATTTAGTCAAATTTGTTAAAGCAAAATTGAATACACTCCACATCAAAAACTACTACAACTAGTATTTTGCATTGCTTCATTGATTGTTTATAAACACCTATGGTATAAACAAGTAGGAGACATATTGCAATATCTTTTTCTATTCTTTAAGAACGACCTCTTTTAGAGCCTGAATGCAGGATGAAGAGTGATGCTCATCTTGTGTCTTCAGAATTTCCCACAGGTGTTTTGGTTGGGCTCAGATCAAACTTACAGGCTAATGAATCACTGTAAAATAGAAGATTTTAAAATAAAATGTTATATTATTACCCTTAATTTCATGATATAGGTTAAAAAATATTATATGAAACTCAGTTTCATCAAAATATTTGAAATTGATCTTGTGTTCAATGAGGTATTAATTAAAATCATACTTTTTATGTATATAAACGTTTAAGGGAGGTATAGAGAAATAGCTGAAAAACAAAAATTCTGCAAGAGTGCTTTAAAAAGTAGAGGTTAATGTTATCAGTTAACAAAATGCAAAAGAGAAATCTAAATTAAATCAATATTTGTTGTGCACGGCCTTTGCCTTCAAAACAGCATCAATTCTTCTAGATACACTTGCACAAAGTCAGGGATTTTGACAAATCATAGTTGTATGAGTAACCATTTATTCCAAAGAACTGATTATGATCATCATTTGATATGTAGGATGAACCACAGTCATTAGCTGAAATAGAAATTGATGCGTAGGAGGCTTAGAGGGAGTCTATCAGCCCAAACTGAGAGCGTGAATAAAACAAATAGCCTTGTAGGAAATATCGCCTCTATGCAAAACCAGTGAGCGTACTGATGCAGTGATCCTCTTGGCCATACCAAGGATGCATTGAGCAACCTGATTAGCATTTGAGGTTAAATTAAATTCACTGCATTTTCTGAAGAACAGAGGCATTAGTTAGAACAATAAAGGTGCGATTTATATAGGGGCTATTTACTTATATTATACTATCAGTCAGTTTTAACAGACTCCCTTTAAAACAGCAGCCATTAACAAGATGTGTATTTACTCCTGATGAACGTCGTGTAGAGGGGAAACACATCGAGTTCTATCCTATATAGATGTTGTCTGGCACATTGGATCGTTGGTTATTTTTTGATATTGATCATTGAATTCTCTTGAATTTGAACCCTTTTTAATAGGGGTCAGTTCTTTTCATCATCATTATGGAGTTTTGTGTGATTTATTATTATTTTTATTAATATTACTGTTTTGTAAGAGAATAGTTTGTTAATATTGTTAATACTATTGCACTTTGAATATATTAACAACCATAAGACCACTTTTCTGGCCACTGTTTTTTGCTACATTATTTCAGCACTCAAGCACTTTTTTCATAGTCCCTTTGAAAGCTTTTCTATTAGGGTCAGCATTGGGACAGCCGTCGAGGAGTGGGGGTGCCACATATCGTGAATAATTTAGGGTGCTAACCCCCGTTGTAAGGCAGGGTCAGAATTAAGGGTCATTCATATCCTTTGGCCCATAACATCCTGATTTAGTCAACCACATTGTTATAAAGCTCCTGTTTTTCTACCTCTTCCCTATAGGGATTATAAGAATAGAAGGGATAGCCGACGGTAAGCGGGCACCCCACTGTGCAGGATCAAGGGTGCCAACCTCCGCTGTTAGGCAGGGTGCAAAAGAGTGCTAGGCCTTTAGAATCAGGCACCCGCTAAGGTCTTTTTTATAAAATATTGTTTTTATTTGGTGATGGTTTTGTGTGCACCAGTTTTTAGATAGATGTAATAATAAAATGTATTTTTAAATATTTGGGATTTTTCTGTGAGTATACTTCTGATTATTATTCCCAACAAATCTGACTTACTGTGACACAAGAACAATTTCCCAAAATCTGGGACTTTTTTTTAACACATAACATTAAGGGTTAATATCATAATATTATTAACCCATATATTAATAATATATTGTTATCCCATGAGGTTAACAATATAATTTTCATTACATTTTCAGTTTAGTCAAATTTAGTCAAATTTGTTAAAGCAAAATTGAATACACTCCACATCAAAAACTACTACAACTAGTATTTTGCATTGCTTCATTGATTGTTTATAAACACCTATGGTATAAACAAGTAGGAGACATATTGCAATATCTTTTTCTATTCTTTAAGAACGACCTCTTTTAGAGCCTGAATGCAGGATGAAGAGTGATGCTCATCTTGTGTCTTCAGAATTTCCCACAGGTGTTTTGGTTGGGCTCAGATCAAACTTACAGGCTAATGAATCACTGTAAAATAGAAGATTTTAAAATAAAATGTTATATTATTACCCTTAATTTCATGATATAGGTTAAAAAATATTATATGAAACTCAGTTTCATCAAAATATTTGAAATTGATCTTGTGTTCAATGAGGTATTAATTAAAATCATACTTTTTATGTATATAAACGTTTAAGGGAGGTATAGAGAAATAGCTGAAAAACAAAAATTCTGCAAGAGTGCTTTAAAAAGTAGAGGTTAATGTTATCAGTTAACAAAATGCAAAAGAGAAATCTAAATTAAATCAATATTTGTTGTGCACGGCCTTTGCCTTCAAAACAGCATCAATTCTTCTAGATACACTTGCACAAAGTCAGGGATTTTGACAAATCATAGTTGTATGAGTAACCATTTATTCCAAAGAACTGATTATGATCATCATTTGATATGTAGGATGAACCACAGTCATTAGCTGAAATAGAAATTGATGCGTAGGAGGCTTAGAGGGAGTCTATCAGCCCAAACTGAGAGCGTGAATAAAACAAATAGCCTTGTAGGAAATATCGCCTCTATGCAAAACCAGTGAGCGTACTGATGCAGTGATCCTCTTGGCCATACCAAGGATGCATTGAGCAACCTGATTAGCATTTGAGGTTAAATTAAATTCACTGCATTTTCTGAAGAACAGAGGCATTAGTTAGAACAATAAAGGTGCGATTTATATAGGGGCTATTTACTTATATTATACTATCAGTCAGTTTTAACAGACTCCCTTTAAAACACTCAAACAAATAAAGCAGAACTCTGTAGCACCATAGCATGCAAATATGAAATATGAAAATTGAACTGCATTAGTGCTCTAGAAATATGAAAAATTGAGAATGCTTAGTTCATAATTTGGCCAATTCATGTGTACCTGGAAGCCACGTTAAGGCGATTCTCATTTCCAGGACCTAACTTAATTCCAATCCTCTCTTAGAATAAAGTCTTCATCTGTATGGGAACTTAACATGAATCCTCTCTTAGACTGAAATCTTTATCTCTGTGGAGGGGTAGAGCCTGGTGTGTATAAAAACGCCTGAGGCTAAGGGTACCGTCACACAGTGAAATTTCCATCGCTACGATGGTACGATTCGTGACGTTCTAGCGATATCGTTACGATATCGCAGTGTCTGACACGCAGCAGCGATCAGGGACCCTGCTGAGAATCGTACGTCGTAGCAGATCGTTTGGAACTTTCTTTCGTCGCTTGATCACCCGCTGACATCGCTGGATCATTGTGTGTGACAGCGATCCAGCGATGTGTTCGCTTGTAACCAGGGTAAACATCGGGTAACTAAGCGCAGGGCCGCGCTTAGTAACCCGATGTTTACCCTGGTTACAAGCGTAAACGTAAAAAAAACAAAGTACATACTTACATTCCGGTGTCAGTCCTCCGGCGTCTCAGCTTCTCTGCACTGTGTGAGCGCCTGCCGGCCGGAAAGCGAGCACAGCGGTGACGCGGTGACATCACCGCTCTGCTTTCCGGCTATGGCGCTTACACAGTGGAGAGAAGCAGAACGCCGGGGACAGACACCGGAATGTGAGTATGTACTGTTTGTTTTTTTTACGTTAACGCTGGTAACCAGGGTAAACATCGGGTTACTAAGCGCGGCCCTGCGCTTAGTAACCCGATGTTTACCCTGGTTACCCGGGGACTTCGGCATCGCTCCAGCGCCGTGATTGCAAAGTGTGACCGCAGTCTACGACGCTGGAGCGATATTCATACGACGCTGCGACGTCACGAATCGTGCCGTCGCAGCGATGGAAATTTCACTGTGTGACAGTACCCTAAGAGGCAGAGTGCTCAGTCAGAAGGCTAAGGAATACAAATTTCCAAAAACTGACCATCACATCCAAACATAAACTAGGTCTGAACAGGTGCTTACCTAGAGTCACCAATTCATATATAATCAAATAAATAAAGCAGCACTCTGTAGCGCCATAATATGAAATATGAAAATTGAATTGCATTACTGCTCTAGAAATATGAAAAATTGGATATGACGGTCAGTTTTTTAAAATTTGTATCCCTTTAAAACACTGAAGAACAGCCTGATACAAAGGTGGGGTTGTGGAAGATAGTTCCAAGTCACAGGTCATTCAAAATGGCAAGAGTATGCAAAGTAGGAAGACAGAGAAGCAAGGTCTCCCCTGGGCAAAGTTTTCAAAATGGATTAGAGTTTCAAGATGTGCTCTTCAAGCTCTTTTGACAAAGCACTAAAAAAATGGGCAATATTAAAGATCATAGATGTAGTGGTCAGCCAAGGAAACTTAGTGCAGCCTATGAAGGACACGTCATGTTTACTTCTCAAAAAAGAACTGATGCTGATTTCAGATTTTTTTTCCGTAAAAACTATTGTACTGTTTTGCTTCTGCTTTCTATTACATTAATAATGATGAAAAAAATGTGCAATTGCAGTTCAAATGCCGTAAGACAGATGACAGCTATACTACTGTATATCACTGATCAATTACACTGCATCTTACCCTGCTGCTAGCTCTGCCCCTATCTTTTTCTCTCACCCTATCAAAGGAATCTCTGTATTATTTCTAGACTGCTACTCTCAATTTCTTCAATGTTAGCGTTATTCAACGTGTTTGTCCAATGTTTTAAGGCTTTCTCTCCCTATCTCTATTGTTAAGCTGTGAGCTGACATACTCTCGTTATTCTAAAATCATGATAAAATGCTGCCATCCCTTCCTCAGCTTTTATACAAGCTATGATAGTCGCTTGTTTGGCTGCACTATATCTTGTGATTCGTTAACTGTGAAACTTTATGGGGAAGCCACACAGTCACGCTTGTAGTCATGTCATTCTTCTGTGACTGATGCAATCATCTGAAATGTGTAAAGGGCAAAGGGCAGTTTTTGGTAATTTGCTCAAATCAATTCACAAATTGTTCAAATTGTGCAAATTGTTCAAATTCATAAAATTCATAAAATGCAATTAGCATTGATTCAATAAACTCTAGAAACTTCTGTTCTGTATACTCAAGCAACTTTGAGACTACTGTTTTTACAATCACTGGGAAACCAGTAGTCAAATCAAACATTTATCATCTGTCCTGGAAATAGGTATTAACCCCTTCATGACCGGAGCTTTTTTCGTTTTTGCTTTTTCGTTTTTCGCTCCCCTCCTTCCCAGAGCCATAACGTTTTTATTTTTACTTCAATATGGCCATATGAGGGCTTTTTTTTTGCTGGACAAGTTGTGCTTTTCAACGACACCATTGGTTTTAGCATGTCATGTACTTGAAAACAGGAAAAAAATTCCAAGTGCTGTGAAATTGCAAAAAAAGTGCAATCCAACATTTGTTTTTTGTTTGGCTTTTTTGTTAGGTTCACTAAATGCTAAAACTGACCTGCTATTATGATTCTCCAGATCATTATGAGTTCATAGACACCCAACATGTCTAGGTTGTTTTTTTTATCTAAGTGGTTAAAAAATATTCCAAAGTTTGCTTAAAAAATTGCGCAATTTTCTGAGACCTGTAGTGTCTCCATTTTTCATGATCTCTGGTTGGATGAGGGCTTAATTTTTGCATGCCGAGCTGACGTTTTTAATTAGACCATTTTTGTGCACATAAGTTCTTTTGATTGCCCGTTATTTCATTTTAATGCAATGTCACAGCCACCAAAAAAACGTAATTCTGGCATTTTCACTTTTTTTTATCGCTACGCCGTTTAGAGATCAGGTTAATCCTTTTTTTATTGATAGAGCTGGCGATTCTGAGCGCGGCAATAACAAATATGTGTAGGTTTGATTTTTTTAGTTTTTTATTTTGAATGGGGTGAAAGAGGGGTGATTTAAACTTTTATATATTTTTTTATTTTTTTCATATTTTTAATCACATTTTTTTACTTTTGGCATGCTTCAATAGCATCCATGGGAGGCTAGAAGCTGCCATAACTTGATCGGCTCTGCTACATAGAGGCAATGCTCAGATCGCCCCTATGTAGCTGAATTACTGCATTGCTATGAGCGCTGACCACAGAGTGGTGCTCATAGCAATCAGGCATCAAAAACCATAGAGGTCTCAAGGAGACCACTGGTTGTCATGCCGATGCACCGCTGACCCCCGATCACGTGACGGGGGTCAGCGGTGCGCGTATTGGCCGGAAGCACCATTTAAATGCCGCTGTCAGAGTTTAACAGCGGCATCTAACTAGTTAATAGGTGCGGTTGGATCGCGATTCCGCCCGCGCCTACTGCGGGCATATGTCAGCTGTTGAAAACAGCTGACATGTCGCGGCTTTGAGGTGTGCTCATTGCCGGGGCCCACCTCAAAGTGAGGCTTCTGATGTCGGACGTACTATCCCGTCCGACGTCAGAAAGGGGTTAAATGTTGTTTATGGGACAACCATTTAATTGCAAAATTAACATATTAACTTGAAAGTGCTAACTTAGTTCAAATACATTCTGCATTACCAACTGTGCACTTAATTTCGGTTAAACAATATTTGATTCCTCTCCTTATAAGATATCAAACATCCCACAATTCTCTTTTACAGACTTTATAATATACCAGCTGAATTCTAAGTTCAGGTTAGGAAGTATATATTAAAGCCGTCAGTGTAAGGCGATGTTTACATCAACTTTTTTATGTCCATCAAGAATGTATGCTTGAATATTAAAACAAGAGTAAATAAACATATTACTCACCATTTATTGAATATAATCCAAAAGATTGTACATTTAATAGTGGGGCACTCTGTACAGGAATGTTTCTTTGTAAGCATATGTTTCACCTTTCTTTTGGTAGAAGAAAATGAAAAATATTTCATGTATTTTTTTTTTCATTTAAAAATTATACACATCTTCTCTGACATCAATCTCTTCACTACTACAAAATACTTGTGATTGTTCACTGTCTTTAACATCATGTCTTCCCAGTTTTTCAAACTAGATCATTCCATATCTGAACTTTTTATGTGCCTACTCTATACTAACCTATTTTACTTGTGATTTGCATTTTCCTGTATGGTACTGTGATATCTCAAAAATATGTCCAGAATCCAAATTTTTCTCACCTTTGAAAATTCAAAAGGCTTTGTAGCTCTAATAATCTGATTATTAATGGAGGTGGGTTTGTAGCCTTGGATTAAAAATATCTTCTTAAGATAGGTTAAATATTCAGCCCCGTCTGTTGAGCTGGAACAGATACAATTACCTTATTTGCAGACTACGAGACACACTTTTTTATTCCAAAATTTTGCAGGAAAGTGGTGGTGCGTCCAGATGCACCTTAGATTGGCTGTGGAGGGGCGGCTGAGGAGTGGGTCACAGGAGGCAGGAGCTGGCTGCTGCAGCTAACACGTGTGCCCACTGTTAAAGGAAATAAATATTCACTGCTCCCCACGCCCATAGTTCCTCCCTACTCTATGCATTGAAGCCTCCACTATGAGAGGTGGGCGGGACTATGGGAGTGGAGAGCAGTTAAAATTCATCTTCTTTAATAAATGGGACACTGTTAGCTGCATCCACCGACTTCCTGCCACGGATGGGTGATCATGTGTGCCTGCTATTAAAGTGAATGAATATTCACTTCTCCCTACGCTCAATCAGTTCCCCCCCTAGGGTGCCATTTTAACCACCATGGATGTGGAATCCGTATATTCTAACATACCACAAGAAGAGACCAGTGAATGAGAACCCTTCTGAGTCTGTATTTAAACTCACAAGATTTATCCTCCAGTTTACCAACCCTTAGTCTACTTCCATTACATCGATGACTAGTCTATTGCATACAGCCAAGCCTTCAGATATAATCATATCTGTTTAAGCCCAACAGACAGAAATGAACATTTAACCCATCTTAAAAAGACATTTTTTAAACAAAGGATAACATCTCCATTGATAATCAGATCATTAGTGCCACAAGGATCCCTAGAAGTTGACTTCAATATGGAGAAAATTAAGAAAATAATCATTAACCCTTGTGACCTACAGCCCAAATCTTGAAGTGCTGAGAAAAACTACTAGAAAACTTCACCATATCTTTCACAAGAATGACTGATTTAAGATCACATTCAAAGACCTTCCCTTGCTATTCTACAGTCAACCTCCAAATTAAAGAAATATTGTGATTAGTAGCTCAGTGTCATCTATTACACCAAAAGGAACTTTTCCTTGCAATGTAAAGAGCAGTGAAACCTGTACTCATGTTAAGACCACAGACAGCTTGCTTTGCAACATCAATTATTTTATTTTTTCTAGCCATTAAAAGGTATCATAACTACAAGAATATTATTTTGATTCTCCTACTGAATGATGACTGCAGACAGTTGCCTCTTTTAATTTACTGAACACAAGGAAAACAGGAGCATCCCTCTGCAGAGCTCTCCACTTTCTTTTGTTCCTTGCCTGTTTCATCCACTTAAGCCTGATAAAGAACCAAAACAATTATGGGAAATGTGTTTTTCTTTGCACATTATTAAACTGAAAGGCAAGCGTTTATGAATAGTACCCAAACCCAAACTGTGATAAGATTAAGAACTAACCCTTTGTTAAGCTGGAAGATTATGTCCCTGTCTTGTGAGACTATCTAGTATCCTGCTGTCCTTAATATCAAAAGATTAGCATTTATGTGTTATTTAGTCTACAATCTTCAATTATACACAGATCCTTCCACCAGTTTTGCTGCATATGTTCCACACAGATTATCCGTCCCCAGATGCATAACTTAACACATCCTTTTTGAATGTAATGAACTAAGAGGATTTCCAAACACTTAGTTTGATTTTTTTTCTCCAGTGCCATTGAGTTGGATGCACCAAATTCACTAAATAATTGCAATTCACAAAACCCTTCTAACATAAATAAGTAATACAATTGTGTAGGCTGACCAAGTTAGAAGCTAAATTAGAGCACAACTACAAGCTAAAAATGTGTAGGTCAAATTTTTTAGTGTGAAGCTGCAAATATGTTGCAGAGAAGGAGGAAGAATTCTTTTTCTTCCTCCCAAGAAAAATATTTTTTTTGTAATTCTTTATTTAATTTTAACATAAACAAGAGAAAAGACTTACATCTGTAAATCTTGAAAATAAGACTTATGAAGAACATATTATTGAGTACCATTAACAACAAGTGTTACATTTCGAAAAAGTACTACTGTTGAGAAAAATGCAGAATAAATGTCAAGCAAGTAAACAACAATAACCTTATTCAGATGCAGACAAAAGATATACTATAAGACCAGCACTGCAGATCCGTACAGAATCTCCCGGTCACATAAGGCTACTTTCATACTGGTGTCGGCACGGGGCCGTCGCCATGCGTCGGCCTGATGTGCCGACGGACAGTGTGACTATTTTGCACAATGGGGGCAGCGGATGCATTATTAAAACGCATCCGCTGCCCCATTGTGAGGTGCGGAGAGGCGGGGGCGGAGTTCCGGCCGCGCATGCGCGGTCGGAAAAGACGGTCTCGACGCTGCAAAAAACATTACAAGCAACGTTTTTTGCTGGCGACGGACCGACGTGACACGACGCAACCATCGCAAGACGGTTGTGACGTGTGGAAATGCGTCGCACTGCGTCGCTAATGTAAGTCTATGGCGAAAAAACGCATCCTGCAAGCACTTTTGCAGGATGCGTTTTACTCCAAAACGATGCATTGCGACGGAGGAGAAAAAACAATAGTGTGTAATTACCCTTAGATGATGAGACAGTGGGACTAATAAAAATAGACAATATCTTAGAGGAAAGGGCATACGGCCTATCAAGAGGTCAATCAAATAGACTGACTAGAGAATCCAGTCCTGGTGTGAGCTCAAACACTGTGACACATGGTTGAGAAAAATGAGGCTAAAAACTGCCAAAGGAGAGTAAAAGACAAGACACTGTAAATAGGACAGAGGCATCTGATAATATTCTAGGAAGGTGTATGGGAATTGCTTGAAAAGAGATGCCAGGTTTTTTGAAACTTTTTGTGTGTACGAGATTCCCAACTGGTCAGTTCCTCCATCCTGTGAATATCCTGTACTTTAATGAACCAGTCATTCAAGGTGGGGGGGAGATGATTTTCTCCAATGTAATGATATCAGGTGTTTTGCTGCAGCCAACAAGAGTCATGTTTCTTCGGCTTATACTCTTTTGAGGGGAGTGAAAGCAATATTTCTTGGGGTGTTAGATCTCGTTTAATTAGGCATAAATGGCAGAGATAGGTGTTTATATCTGACCAATATTTTGAGATAATTGGGCACTGCCAGAAAATATGAGCTAGGGAACCCACCGAATTTGAACACCTCCAGCAGAGAGGTGAAACAATCAAACCTAGGTGAAACAATCTTTCTGGGGTTCTATACCATCGTGAGAGAATTTTAAATGCATTCTCCTGCAGTAAGATGCATCTTGAAA
This sequence comes from Ranitomeya variabilis, assembly GCF_051348905.1. NCBI lineage: Eukaryota > Metazoa > Chordata > Amphibia > Anura > Dendrobatidae > Ranitomeya > Ranitomeya variabilis. The sequence continues at coordinate 993,465,053 of NC_135232.1, read as the reverse complement.
GCCCATGTGAGTTATTCAGGACTTGTTTTGCTTCCTGAGAAGATAAGGAAAAAATTAGCTCTGTTTCCCATGAGAATAGATAAAGTGGTTTAAGTTGGGTAGGGGGGAGTAACAAGGTTTGCGTACATTTTAGAGACAAGTTTGGGAATTGAGGCTGACTAGAAATTCCAGCCAAAGCCAGTTAGGGTTATGTTTTAGTTCAGTCCTGAATTTCATCATAATATGGCAAACATGGTGTTTTTGGAGAAAGTCACAGTGGCGTTTTTTTGCCTACGCTCGGCCAAGCTTCAGTGCAGGGGATCTGATTAGAGAGAAGATGAGAGATTGTTAGGTTAGGCAGGGAATCCCAGAGACCAAAGGCATCCTCATAGCTAGGGTCTGTTAACCATGGGATAATTTTTAGTGGGATGTTGTCCAGAAATAGACAGTGAGGAAACTCATTTGGTATAAGGGATCATCTGATGGCTAAGGTATTAAAAGTTATTGCATCAAGCATTTGAGGAGGGGGGATAAGAGAGGACCAATGATAAATCTCTGCATTTTTCCCCAACAGGTTAAACTCTAGGTTAGAGTTGAAAAAGATTTTTTTTTTCAATATCTCACTCAAAAAGCAAATTCCAAGCTTCATGTGTGCTCCTAAAGAAACTGCTAGATAATGAAGTCAAGACAGCACTGAATAAAACAGGAAATTTATCATTTGTGGTACAAGTGTGAATGTGGCAGAGTACTTCACACTTGCTGACTGAGCCCATTAAATTATTTCCAACTGTCTATGTTTAGACAGGTGACCATATTCCTAGGTGCATAGAAAGATCGTTAATACGATCTTGAAATGCACATAAAATATAGTTTACACAAATCACATTGTTAGATAATTTGTCTTCATTCCTTTAAAAAAAACTACATGTAAGCGATACAGATGAGCAGATCCTTTGACATTTGAATTTGCTGACTTCCCAAATTCTTACCCAAAAATTTGACTTGCGCAAATCTCAATACTCGAAAGCTTGTAGTTGTTCATGAAATACACATGGAGAAGAAGAGAGAAAGAATCTTGCTGACCATAAAAGCTTACACTTTACAGGAGAAAAAGAGGACTCTGCTGATTATAATAGTTTACACACTACATGAAAGAGAGAGTTTGAGAGGACCTTGCTGACAATAAGAACTTAGACTCTACAGGAGAGAGAAAGAACCCTGCTGACCATAAAAGCTTACACTCTACAGGAAGAGAGAAACGGAGGACCATGCTGACCATAAGAGCTTACATGTAAGGGTACCGTCTCACAGTGGCACTTTTGTCGCTACGACGGCACGATCCGTGACGTTCCAGCCATATCCATACTATATCGCTGTGTCTGACACGCAGCAGCGATCAGGGACCCCACTGAGAATCGTACGTCGTAGCAGATCGTTTGGAACTTTCTTTCGTCGCTGGATGTCCCGCTGTCATCGCTGGATCGGTGTGTGTGACACCGATCCAGCGATGCGTTCGCTTGTAACCAGGGTAAACATCAGGTTACTAAGCACAGGGCCGCGCTTAGTAACCCGATGTTTACCCTGGTTACCCGGGGACTTCGGCATCGTTGGTCGCTGGAGAGCTGTCTGTGTGACAGCTCTCCAGCGACCACACAATGACTTACCAATGATCACGGCCAGGTCGTATCGCTGGTCGTGATCGTTGGTAAATCATTTTGTGTAACGGTACCCTTACTCTACAGAAGAGAGAGAGGACCCTGCTGATAATAACATCTTACACTCTGCATGAAAGAGAGAGCAAATAAGGACCCTGCTGACCATAATAACAGACTGTACAGGAGAAAGAGACCTAATGATTCTGGATATGGAAAACCACTCTACCGTACAAACTGGGCTCTGCAGGAAGCACTGATCTGTGATGGCCCAAGTATTGACCACCACTATGCAAGGTATGATAATGCATAAGACCTTATAGCTTCAGAACATTGTGGAAAGGTCAGTGCAATAGCGCAAAATGATAGTAGCCTGTTCTCTAATTAGTCAGCAGTGTGGAAAATGGTGCCGGGCAAGTTTTTTCCTTTTTTTTATGCAAATCAAATTTTAGGAAATCTGATGATCGATTCTCTTATATCTAATAAGTGGCTTTCAAATTCCTTATTTTCCCCAGTCTGTTTCCCTGACTTCAATTACTTTGATATCGGAACAAACTCTTTTGGAGTAATGATGCTAGCAGTGAAGGAGTCAGCTCCTACTTTTTTTTCTGAGTGTTCTGTTTATCAGAAGGAACTTCTGAAGAAGATTTGAATGGCTGCCACTGGCTTCAGTATAATATTGATTTATTTCTACAAGCACCCTGTCCCCACAGTATGATGAATCATAGAATCATAGAATCATAGAATCTTAGATTTGGAAGGGTCATCTGGTCCAACCCCCTGCTCAAAGCAGGATTCACTAAATCATCCCAGACAGATGTCTGTCTAGCCTCTGTTTGAAGATTTCCATTGCAGGAGAACTCAGCACCTCTCGTGGCAGCCTGTTCCATTCATTGATCACCCTGTCAAAAAGTTTTTTCTAATATCTAATCTGTGTCTCCTCCCATTCAGTTTCATCACATTGCTTCTAGTCTTTCCTTGGGCAAATGATAATAAAGATAATCCTTCTACATGAAGGATGATGCTGCCACCATGTTTTACTATAGGCATTGTGTTCTTGTGCTGAGCTATGTTGGTTTTGCGCCAAACATAGCATTTACCTTGGTGGTCAAAAACATCAATTTTGGTCTCATCTGACCACAACACCTTCTCCATACATGTGAGTAGTGTTCAACATGTCTTTTAACAAACTCAAAACGAGCCATACAATTTTTGTGTGTAAGAAAAGTTTTTTTTTCCTGCCCATTCTTCCATAAAGGGCACCTCTATGGAGTGTACGGCTTATTGTGGTCATATGGACAGATTCTCCAGTCTCTTCTTGGGAACTCTGCAGCTCCATCAGGGTTACTGTTATGATCCTAGTGGCAAGGATCGCAGGTCGGACTAGCTAAGTAACTGAACAGACTACTAGCTCTGGGGAAGTGGTAACTAGATTGACCGCAACCTGATCCTATCCTCAAACAACTATAGGCAGCCGTGGAACGTTACCTAAAAAATCCTAGACGTCTCGTCACGGCCTGAGAAACTGACTATTCCTGAAGGGAAAGTAAGTCCTCCCTTGCCTCAGTGGAAGACCCCAAAGATATAGAATAGCCCCCCACAAATATTAACGGTGAGTTAAGGGGAAAGCACAAATGCAGAGATGAAATCAGATTTAGCAAATGAGGCCCGCTAATACTAGATAGCAGAAAATAGGAAGGAAACTGTGCGGTCAATAAAAAACCCTATTCAAAATATCCACGCAGAGATTGCTCGAGCCCCCGCACCAACTAACGGTGCGGGGGAAGCAACTCCGTACCCCAGAGCTTACCAGCAAAAATAAATCACATGTTAGCAAGCTGGACTAGACTCATCATACACAGAAATCATATTGCAGGCAGATGAGCAAAAAATATTCAAACAGAACTTAGGTTATCCTGAAGAGGCAGAAAACGAGATAATCAGGAGTAATCAGAATAGCACTGAATACATTGACAGCCGGCAACAAGTGGAAGTGAAGCAGAGCTAAATAGGAGCCTCCCTGGTGAATAACGAGGCAGCTGATCCAGCAGACCCGCAGGATAATAAACCAAACCTCCAGGGGGAGCCAAAAAACCAAAGTCACACTATACCATCTGTGACCACAAGAGGGAGCCTGAAAACGGAGTTCACAACAGGTTACCTTTAGTCTCTATGCAGCCTCTCTGATTAATGCTCTTCTTGCCCGGGCTGACAATTTTGGTAGATGGCCCTCTCTTGGCAGGTTTGTTGTGGTACCATGTTCTTTCCAATTGATAATAATGGATTTAATGGTGCTTCAGGAGATCATCAGAGATTGAGATTTTTTTTATAACCCAACCATGAATTGTACTTCTCAACAGCTTTGTCCCTGACTTGTTTGGAGAACTCCTTGGTCTTCATGGTGTTGTTTGGTTAGTGTTGCCTCTTAATGGTGTTGCAGCCTCTGTAGCCTCTCAGAAGCGGTATGTACAGTATATACTGACAGACCATGTAACACTTAGATTGCACACAAGTGGACTTCCTTTCACTAAAGTGTGTGACTTATAAAGGTACCGTATTTTTAAGGCTATAAGATACATCAGACCATAAGATGCACATAGGTTTTAACAGGAGGGGAAAAAAAATTGAAGCAAGAAAGTGGTCATGATACAGTGTAATGGAGTAGGGGGGATCTGCTGCTGACACTGTTATAGGGATAATGTCCCCCAATTCTGTACTAATATCCCCCATCCTGATATATATAATCCCCATCATGGCATATATGTCCCCACCCAGGTATATATGTTCCCCATACCGGGTATACATGGTCCCCATCCCCATCCTGGTATCCATGGCCTCCATTCAGATCCTGGTATCCATGGCCACTTTCCACACTCTGGTATACATGGCCCCTCTTCCTATCCCGGTATACATGGTTCCCATCCCCATCCTGGTAAACATGGCCCCCGACATGGTGCACACATACAAAAAAAATGATTTGACTCACCTTTCTTCCTTTCCCTCACACCTGTGTTAATGCCACCAGCTGATTTCAATGTGTAACAGCGCATGACATCACTGCCATGCACCCTCACATGCCGAGATCAGATGCCCGAATATTCACAACTCGTCACGCCCGGGACTATGGGCCTGGGGAGCAGTGAATGTTCATTCTATTTAATAGCAGCTTCCTGCAGTGGCTGGATGATCATCTGTGCCTGTTATTAAAGAAAATAAATATTCACAGCTCCCCACTCTGATGGCGTGGAGAGCAGTGAATATTCATTCTCTTTAATAGCGGGCAACGTGATCGCCCAGCCGCTGTAGGAAGCCGGTGGCTGTGGCTAACAGTGTGCCCGCTATTAAGTAGAATGAGTATTCACTGCTCCCCACACTCATAGTCCCTACCACCTCTCGGTGCCGGCTTCAATGAATAGAGAAGGGATGGACTATGGGTGTGGAGAGCAGTTAATATTCATGTTCTTTAGCAGTGGGCACAGTGCTAGCTGAAGCTGCCGGCTCCTGCCTCCTGTGTAACCATCGCTGCTGCCCCCCCACTCACCCACAACCAGACTATCAGAAAAGGTACACCTGGACTATAAGAATTTTTTTGACCATAAAATTTAACTTATGTTTATATTTTTCTCACTACACCAACTTAGACTATTTAGTACTGATGCATCACACACAAATCAGATTACACAAATATTTAAGCACAGGTTGTAATGTAACAAAATATATATAAATCCTAGGGGGTGAATACATTCACAATTCACTCTATCTATCTATCTATCTATCTATCTATCTATCTATCTATTAGTCTTGACATCTTTCACACATAAAACTATAATTTCTTGAATGCATTTTATTCAAGAACAGCATTCGGATGGCACATGGATAGCAAATGGATGGTACACACATACACATAGATGGTCAACAGAATACCACATCAATAGTAATAACGTACCGTCTCACACCTAAGTTTTTTAATCGGACATGTAAAACGGGCCTTAGCCTGCTAAAGACAATTGTAGTGGAAAAAAACAGCGGAGGACTGAAATGCTGACCATTTCACTGCCAGCATCAGTACTCAATTGTAATATCAATGCAGCTGAAGGCAGGCAAATAGAGTGGGGAAAAGCAGGGCCACTTGCATTTTTACAGGAATAAAGACAATCCAATAATAATATGATTTACAAATTTACGCAACTTTTTATGGTGGACAAATTTATTTGATTAAAAACCCAAAACATTTAGTTACTCTCTAAAGGAGAAGGCTTCAAAAAGGTGCTCTATATAACAATCTAAAATCTTTTTAGCAAAGTTTTCAGTTTTCAATGAGTGCATGTTTTAATGAAGCAGCTTCAACTTTTTTTGCATTTGATTTACTACTAATCTTTGAATGAAACAATATGAATTTCAAAATGTTTTCTGCTTTATGGTACCATAAACTTTCTTTTTTTTTAAGTTAAGGAAATTAATGTCAATGTTTTACAGTACGGATAGCAGTTAATCTCTCAGAGACTGTGCTTTTGATACTATTTTATATTTGCAATGAATCTAGTATGACAGCAGGATGAAATGCTCATACTCATCTGCGTTTAAATAGGATGAGCGCAATCAGATAAAAAATCGGATTGTACTGCGACCATTGTTATTCAATGATTATGTGTTCATCTGCGATTTTTTTCTCGGCTCAAATCGAAATGAAAAAAAAATCACATCATAGCAACATAGTACCATAGTTAGCAAGGCCAAAAAAAGACATTGTCCATCCAGTTAAGCATATATTCCATCAAAATAAATCCCCAGATCTATGTCCTTCTAAAGAACCTAATAACTGTAAGATACAATATTGTTACACTCCAGGAAGACATCCAGGCCTCTCTTGAACCCCTCGACTGAGTTCGCCATCACCACTTCCTCAGGCAAAAAATTCCAGAGTCTCACTGCCCTAACAGTAAATAATCCTCTTTTATGTTGGTGCAAAAACCTTCTCTCCTCCAGATGCAGAGAATGCCCCCTTGTGACCGTCACCTTCCTTGCTATAAACAGATCCTCGTAGGGATTTGTAACAGAGGCAGTATAATACTCTCATCATGTGATGATGAGACCTCATTTAATGCATTCCATAATCCTGTTTGCCTTGGCAGCCTCTGCCTGGCACTGGCTGCTCCAGTTAAGTTTATCATTAATTAGGATCCCCAAGTCCTTCTCCCTGTCAAATTTACCCAGTGGTTACCCATTCAGTGTGTAATGGTGATAGTGATTCCTTCTTCCCATGTGTATAACTTTACATTTATCATTGTTAAACTGCATCTGCCACCTCTCGGCCCAAGTTTCCAAGATATCCAGATCCATCCGTAGCAGAATACTATCTTCTTGACTGCTTTACATAGTTTTGTACTATTCCGTCCGAGGTCAGGAAGGGGTTACAGTTTACACCAGTCACAGGCAGCGGTTCTCACGGTAACTTCTGTGTGAGCCAGCCTGTGAACTGCTTTAACCTTAAATATCAGCCCGCGGCTGTCTGTTTAGCCTTTGCTGGTTATTACAAACCACCCCACGTCAAATTTTTCTGGGTCTTCCTTTTGGTATAACCAAGCTGCACAGACAGCTGGGAGCTGTTATTAATATGCTGCGAAGATCCATGGATAGTGCCCTCTTCCCAGAATAATAACTTTAGCCCCCAGCTGTCTGCTCTTTTTGAGCTGGTTAGTAAAAATAAGGGGGATCCCACACATTTTTTTTAAATTATTTAATAGATTTTAAAAGGCTAAACATGAAAGGAAATAAAGGGTGCTAGTTTATTATATGTAGGGTGATTGTGACATTAAATATCTACATGACATCTAAACTTTTCTATCTATCTTTCTAGCTATCTATCTATCTATCTATCTATCTATCCATCTCTATAGATAAGATTGCTTTAATACTTAGAAAACTAGCTTTAAATGACAGACATTGACAGTATGTAAAAGCTAATGTTAAAAACACATTGCATACGCATGTCATATGGATCTTATACGGGTGCTACGTGATAAAAAACGCATTGTACTCACATGACACTCGCATGACACTTGTCCTAATTTTCAGGAACAACATCGCAGTGATTTTATTTACACTGATGAGTGCGAGCTATAAGGCTGTGAGCAGGAGCCAAGTGTCATGCTACTGTGCTCTGATCCTCTCGCACAGTTGCGGAGGAGGCGGAGAAAGTAATTTCTCCATCTCCCCCGCTGCCAGTGTCGGCGTATCTCTCACCAGACTTGGATGATATCTGAGTGCTGTGTGCTGTGTCACTCGCAACCATAGACTTATGTGGGGGCAAATGAGCCAAGACTCAGCCGAGTCTCGGAGCCAATTGTAGCATGCTGTGATTGTTCTCTCATGCCAATTTGGCATGAGAAGATAATCGTAGATGTGAGCTGCCCCATAGAGTAACACTAGGCCAAGTGCTGTGCATTGTTTTATTGCATAGCACTTGGCCGTATTGTACGGTAGTGTGACTCAGCCTAAAGCTGCAATTCAAAATCTGTCCTTAGTGAGTGTGTATTAGCGCTGTAGTTCAAATTCTTAGATTTTCCAAAAGATATTTCCTTCTCTAGCCTAATCTAATGTGCCATTCTTATTTCTGCTAGTCTAATCCTTCTGGGACTGTTTAACTTTTCGTTCTACAGTAAATATATTTTATTTGAGCAGTGCCCATCACAGTAAAATATGACCTGTTGCATTCTTTCAGCTTCCAGCAGGTTTCATCTGTCTGAAATAAAAAAAAAATAGACTTGTGTTTATGAATTTTGGCTTATTTTATGTCATATTTATATCTTATGCAGCATTATTTTCATTTATATTTGTGACAGATGTATCCTATTGTGTCATCATTTGTTAAAGGGAACCTGTCACCTGAATTTGGCAGGACCAGTTTTGGGTCATATGGGCGGGGTTTTCGGGTGTTTGATTCAGCCTTTCCTTACCCGCTGGCTGCATGCTGGCCGCAATATTGGATTGAAGTTCATTCTCTGTCCTCCTGAGTACACGCCAGCGCAAAGCAATATTGCCTTGTGCAGGCATGTACTACGGAGGACAGAGAATAAACTTCTATCCAATATTGCGGCCAGCATGCAGCCAGCGAGTAAGGAAAGGGTGAATCAAACACCCGAAAACCCCGCCCATATGACTCAAAACTGGTCCCGCCAAATTCAGGTGACAGGTTCCCTTTAAATTTGTTGCATTTTCTAATAGACCGCAGCTATTCTACTTTAAATTTCTTTTTCTTTTCATTTGTACAATATTAATAAAAGGACAATTTCAAATAAATGAATTTTCTTTTGTTTATCTTGTGGCTTACATTTGATGTCAGCCTGCTCGTAGAATTCTGATGCTGTCTTGTGTCTGACCTTTTGAAACGCACATTTTGTAAAAACAAAACCCAGATACATTTGCCCTCAGCAACCATCAAATCTACTATATGCACTGAATGGATGAACATGCACCTACACAAAAAAATGTGCAGGACACATTCTTAAACGAAAAGAAAGTACTTTTTTCATGTAAATCTACAATAATAAAAACCATACCAGACAAAACTTACACAAGACAACAATGTGGGTAAACCTAAAAAAGTGCAAACTCTCTGTACATGCTCTATAATCGAAAGTGGACATTCAAGATGCATATAAAAGACAGTAGGCAAGTTTTGCCAAATGGCTCAAACCAGCGAAACTTGTCATGATTACGCTACCATGTAATGATTGATCCATACTGCTATAATAGTCTCCTTATCAGGGAGTATTGTAAATCTCTCCTTTGCATGTAGTGTTGGGGTATTGCAGTACGTAGAACAGTTCAAGTTGTGTCCTGTGGAGCAAAATAAAAGTAACAAAAAAAATATATAGATGAAAAAAAATATAAATCTGTATCACCACACCCTTCCTTTCTTACACTTAAAATGAAGACATTAAGGCTGTGTGCACACTTTTAGGAATTTTTGCGTTTTTTTCGCTATAAAACCGCGAAAAAAAAGTATACATTAAGCATCCTATTTTTCTAATGCATTCTGCATTTTGTGTGCACATGCTCGCATTCCGGAAAAAAATGCAGCATGTTCATTAAAGTGCGGAATTGTGCTGATTCTGCACACATAGGAATTCATTGATCCCCTTACTTCCCACATGGGGCTATGCCTACCATGCGGGACGTAAGTGGATCATGTGCGGATGGTACCCAAGGTGGAGGAGAGGAGACTCTCCTCCAGGCCCTGGGAACTATATAATTGTTAAAAAAAAGAATTAAAATAAAAAATCTTGATATTCTTATCTTCCGGTGTCCTGCGCAGCTTTCCCGCTTCTCGCGACGCTCAGGTCCCAGTAATGCATTGCGAAAATCACCTGTGATGACGTAGCAGTCTCCCGAGACCGTACGTCATCTGGGGTCATGCCACAAATTTTAACTCCTGCTGTTTCCTCCTCTGAGACCGGTGTCCTGGTCTTCCTGAATCAAAGTGTTAGGGCTAGCGGAATGCACCAAATAATTAGAAAGATGGAATAAGGTGCCTTCGCAGCCCGGGGTCCTCTGTGCAGAGATTGAACCTGCTGCTGAGTAATGACGGACTATATGGCGGTATAATGTGGATACACACACAGGTTAGCTTCATCCGGTATGAAGGAAGCGAACCCTGTTGCGTCACAGGGCCGTGGTACCGCACAAAGGGCGCAAGCAAGGAGTCACAGAACTCTGTCCCAAGACTCAGGGAAAGAGCTCCTCTAGACCTCTTGTGCTCGACAGTGCTACTGGGGAGTCAGAGTTTAACAGAAATAATAATTGAGTGCACAAGAGTGCGTGCAGTGCCGCTCTGGTGGACGCCACTAACCACCCAGACTTGGGCCAGGAAAGCGCTCTATTAGCGCATGGCACTGCACTGGCGGTAACTGCAATGAGACGCTGTATCGTGTGCTAGGTGTGCAGGTAGCACTGTCAGGCGCTAGATAGCATCCACCATTCGCGAGCAGTCAACAACACTAGGAAGGGGATGATCAATGAGCGACAGTCACATCTCAACACACACACGTTATAAAGTATACACTATCGCATGGCTGAGCAGCCATGCTAACCTTTTATAGCAGCAGTGCTACGGGACCTTCCAGATGGTCCAATAGGAGCTGCAACAGGACCCGAGCATATGACCCGTGACCTTCAATAGGAGGTCATCCCGTGAGCATGCTCAGTATGGGAAAAACAGGACTTGGTCCCAGAAAGACCTGCTAGCTGCTGACCAGTGCTAGCTGCAAAGGCAGAGCCTGGAAGGGCAGCAGTAACCAGTCGCACAGTATCAGCTTGTGCCAGATGCTGGGACCGACATCTCCTCTGAGCAGGCTCCACTGCGGCTGGAGAAGAATGCGAGACCGCAGCAGAGATGGTTCGAGATTACTCCTGTGCAGAGGCAGGAACTCGAACACCTAACACCAAGATGGCCAATGCTATGGTGTGATAGAGCAAAATAGTGGGTCTAAACCATTCCTTCACTGCCTTTCCTATGCTGTGGAGGCATAGATCAGAGTTGCAACTCCTCTGTATGCCACCACTGCAGCCATCTTGGATGTTTGAGGACTGGAACACCAATAGCAAGAGGGAGTGGGAGACAAATGAAGAGCCAAATGTAGGGTGAATAGGAGACAAATATATATTTACTTTTTAGTTTCAGGGTGGATGTTCGCTTTAAAACTATGGATGACACATAGTTTTATTTAGAATTGTAGCAAAACAAATTATCTTGTTGCCTTTAATATACAGTGTTAAGGTTGTCGGAACACACCGAGTATATATATATATATATATATATATATATATATTAATAGGTGTGTTCGCAACCCGGGGTCCACCGTGCAGGAGAGGAGCCTGCTGCTGGCAAATGGCGGCGCTATATGGCGGAATACGCAAACTCTGTTATCTCCACAGATTCGCTAGAAACAAGATGCTGTGCCCTGTTAACCTCACAGGTACACAGCTACCAAATAGAGCAAATCTGTGTTCATGCAGTCAGAGAAACAGGCAAACAACTCCTCACTGGAGGTGCCGGTATTCTAGCGGTTTATTTTAGCCAAGGCCCTGAATACACACATACAAGCTCCTCACCGGAGGTGCCGGTATTCTAGGGGCTTATTTCAGCCAAACCCTAACCACATCCAGACATGACCACACTGGCGCTGAGCTCATAGACTTTGGTTTGATACTAGCGCATAGCCGTGCGGCCATGCGAACCTTTTATAGCTGTATCAGACAAGGACTTTCCAAGTGGTCCAATAGGAGCTGCTACAGGGCCTGAGTGTGTGATCCCCGACCTCCAATGAGAGGTCCTCCCATGAGCATGCTCAGTGTGTGCAAAGCAGGACGTAGTCCCAGAAAATCCTGCACAACGCTGACCAGTGCTGGCTACAAAAACAGAACCTGGAAAGGCAGCAGTAACCATTTGCACAGTATCAGGCTGAACGAGACCTTGGGACTGATGTCTCCGCTGAGCAGTCTCCACTGCGGCTGAAGCACAATGGGAGACCGCAGCAGACATGGCTCAAGATTCCCCCTGTGCAGCGGCAGGAACTCGACTCCTAACATACAGTGCCTTGAAAAAGTATTCATATCCTGTGAAATTTTTCACATTGCACCGACTAACTGAAGCATATTATATTGAGATTTTTTGTGATATACCAACGCAAAGTAGCAAGTATTTTTGAAGGGTAAAGCAAATGAGCTGACCAGTCCATAGATCTATCCTGGGTAATCTAAAGGTCTGGATAGCATTAAATTATTTTTAAAAAAGATGATCCCATGGGAGTAACTAGATCTTATATCGATACATTAGTTTAACAGCTTTGCCTTGGCTTGTAGCTGTGAGCTGATGCATTTTACACTGGTTTTCCGAAAAAGGATATGTTTTACCACATTTTAATTTAGTGCATTATTATTTTAATGTATTGAATTTAGTAAAAGCTCAGATTTACTTTTAACCAAGAAACTGTAGGAGAGATCAGCGCAAATAGTGTCTTATCCGAGAAATACAGGAAATTTTGCACTCAGATAAAACTCACCTGTCTGTTAAAAACGCATAAAATGTACAAAATCAGCTGCAAGAAATCCACGGGTCAGCAAGTTACCATCAAACATCGGACTGAAACGGGAGTTAGTGGACAAATTCTGGGCTGCCGACAGAATTGAGACGTATATCACAGTATGGTATAGTAAGGCCTCTTTCACACATCAGTTTTTTGCCGTCAGTCACAATCCGTGGGCTCGACGAACCCATCGCAGATTGTGAAAAACTGATGCGGCAGATTGTGAAAAACTTATGCGACAGATTCGTTTTTTCAATGGATCTGACTAGCGGATCTGGCTAATTGGATCCTAAATAAATCAGCATGCTCAGTTAAAAAAAAAAAATCCGTCGCCGGATTCTGTCATTTGACGGATCTGGCGCCCATAGGCTTCTATTCGAGCAAACGATGTACACAAAATACGTTACTTTTTCCGTCGTCTCCGGCCACCGGACAAACAATTTTTGACGGATCTGGCAAATGACGGATGAAACGTGAGGCAATCCGTCGCTAAAACAAGTCTATGAGAAAAAAAAAGGATCCGGCGGCATCAGTCACTGGATCCATTTTTTTTTAATTCGATGGATTGTGACTGATAACAAAAAACTGATGTGTGAAAGGGACCTTAGGTGGTGGATTATTTCAACGCATTTCAAAGTATATAACTTCAGGAAAAACCACATGTATATCAATGCATATTATATGTATTGTATGTACTATATATAAGTGTGTTAGAAGAGTAATAATACTTCATCTATTGAACAACATAGTTTCCTTTACTGGGAATAATCGACATGCTCCACCGCTGCTGCTGTGAAGAAGGGGGTAAGAAACATCCCCGGGGAAGAGAGACGGGCCGGGGGAGAGGGGAGACAAACCGGTGGGGGTGACAGGAGACAGACCGGTGGGAGTGACCCGAGTATAAGCCGAGAGGGGCACTTTCAGCCTAAAAAGATGGGCTGAAAATCTCGGCTTATACTTGAGTATATACAGTATATACTTAGTAGAAATGGCATATTTGAAGAAGGGGTACGTTAAGCTGTGCACAGGACCTCACAGGCTATCGATTCTTCCATTCTGGCTACAATACAGTAGAAGAAGAGGAAATAACATAAATCTTTTTCTGTGTGATGTATATAGAATTTAACAGAGAAATACAGTAGAAGCCTTACACACCTCTACAGCAGCGTTATTATTAGTTTTGCATAATGTAGTCAAAATTATCAGGATATAGAATGTTTGAATGGTCAATGGTTCTCCAGAGAATGGTACAGCACTTACAGGCTTGAATAGCATAGGTGAAAGGAGCGGAGTTATGAAAATAATGGTTTTCATTTTTTTCTTTTGCTGTTACAGTTAAGAGAAAAAGTGAAGCAGACAGTGGTTCATCCAGTATAAGCCCCCTTCAAATAATAACGGAACTTATTTTTTTAATAAAATACATTTTTTGTTAAGGGGAATAGAGTGAGCGATGGCTAAAGAGACAAAAATATAGTAATTGAAAATTGTATTTGTATTCATATCTGCATGGATCTGGATTATTGCTTCCTCTTTACATATACTAAACAAAACAGACATATTTAGAGAAGCATTAAGAATTTAATGTAATTGGTTTTTCACCAACATAAGACCTATTTGTCATGACAGAGAATTTGTACCTCAGAAAGGAAGCATCAAAGTTCACTGAACAATAGGAAACCACTTGACTGCTTTGGAATGTGCGTTTAGAGTTTTTAATAGTCTGGATATTTTGTAGAATTTCAGTATAAAAAACAATGCGTAAATGGAATTTCTGATAAAGTAAAGCCTACTTAATGGAAAACATTAACATCCTTTTATTTTTATGTTTCCTTTTTCCATTCTAAGCGGAGAGAGGTGATTTTAGGGTAGCCAGTGTACAGTGGTTAACTAAGTGTGATTTTTAGGCTTAAAGCGAAACTGTCAGCAGAATTTTGCTAAGTAAACTACAGGCATTGTCAGATTGGCAGTGTTAAACTGGTTAAAATGATACCTGGGGTGAAGAAATCCATTTTGTAGCTCTTGCGTAATCAGTGCTAGACGTTTTCAGTTAATGATATGCGGGAGTGGACTGTAGGCAGAGTCTTATCTTCCTGCTCTAAGCCAGAGAAACAAAGGAGAGACAGACAGTGGCTCGGTGGTTAGCACTGCAATCTTGCAGCGCTGGAGTTCTAGGTTCAAATCCCACCAAGGATGACATTTGCAAGGAGTTCGCATGTTCTCTCGATGTTTGTCTGGGTTTCCTCTGGGTTCTCTCCAGTTTCCTCCCACATTCCAAAGATAGGGAATTTAGCTTGTGAGCCCCAATGGAGACAGAGATGATAATGTATGCAAAGCGCTATGGAATATGATAGTGCTATATAAGCAAAGCCTAAAAATAATAAAAGCTAGACAGTTCTTTCATTGGTTTCTCTGGCTCAGAGCAGGAATATAAGACTCTGCTTACAGTGCGACCTCTAAACAACATGCAAAAAGTCAGAGGAACAGAAAAACACCAGGTTAAACATCATAATCAGGGTCTATTTTGATATCTTTACAATGAGCCCTATCACTAATGATTAACATTTCAGCATTTGTCTTTCAAAAGCGGAATGCAAAATGAAAAGCGTGCTGTGATTGGTTACTATGGATAATAAAAACTTTTTTTTAGATAGTTTTATAACTTTCCCTCTAGTTCTTATGCTAATTATGCAAATTGACTCTAGGAAAAGAACTAGAACTCTAGAACTCTCTTGCCACCTATTGGAAGGTAGCAATCCTACATGTCAATACTGACCTGTTGTGAATTCCGTCTGGGCTCCCTCTGGTGGCCTTTAGCGATACTGCGGGTCTGTAGCAGGGCTCAGTTGCCTCATTTCCTGCTATGACTGGTTGACTGGTCCCTATTTAATTCCACCTGGACCTTCACTTGTTGCCTGCTGTCGGTGTATTCAGTCCTGATTTTGTGCTCTCCTGGATATTCCTTGTGACCTGTCTCCTGCCGGAGAAGCTAAGTTTGTTTGCTCATTATTTCCTTGAAAATGTTTCTCAGTATTTAATGAGTTCAGTCCAGCTTGCTTTTATGTGATTTTTTGCTGGCTGGTTAGTTCTGGGGTGCAGAGTGTGCCCCTCACATCGTGAGTCGGTGTGGGGGTTCTTGCATTCTCTGCGTGGTTTATTTTTGATAGTTTTTGTACTGACCGCACAGACTCCTATCTATTTTCTGTCTATCTAGTATTAGCGGGCCTCATTTGCTTAACCTGTTTCATTTCTACGTTTGTCTTTTCCCCTTAACTCACCGTTATTATTTGTGGGGGCTATCTATAACTTTGGGGTTATTTCTCTGAGGCAAGTGAGGTCTTTGCTTTCTCTCTAGGGGTAGTCAGTTTCTCAGGCTGTGAACGTGGCGTCTAGGATTTTAGGAACGCTCCACGGCTGCCTTTAGTGTTGTTGGATAGGATCAGAATTGCGGTCAGTATAGCTGCTACATCCCCAGAACTTGTCCTATATTCTGGTCATATGTGTCAGGTCAGTTTTGAGGTCCTACCACCGGACCATAAAACTGACCCTTTAACGAGTCTTGTCACATGACTTAGGATAATAGCCAAACCAGAATCTCCAATTTGGAGACACTGTGTTTCGGGGTACTGACCCTCATCAGTGCAAAGTGGAGATCTGATTTGGCTGTGTGAGAGGCGTCCGACCGATATCCAAGAAGTATCGTTTCTCCTTGTGGAAATTGACATGCTAAGCATGCCGAAATGAGGAGACTTAAAGCCGCAATTCTCCTCTGGGAAATATGCTAATTATGCAAATTGTATCTTCAGAGAGGAAGAGAAGTTGAACTCTAGTGCCATCTATTGGAAGGTAGCAATCCTACACATCTCCACTTGGAAGGTAGCAATCCTACAAATCTCCACTTTGCACTGACAAGAGGCAGTACCCCAAAACACAGTGTCTGCAAATTGAGATTCTGGTTTGGCTATTATCCTAAGCCATGTGACAACTCTCGTTAAAAGGTCAACATTGACTTGTAGGATTGTTACCTTCCAATAGGTGGCACTAGAGTTCTAGTTCTCTTCCTCTCTGAAGAGACAATTTGCATAATTAGCATATTTCCCAGAGGAGCATTACGACTTTAAGTCTCCTCATCTCAGCATGCTTAGCATGTCAATCTCCGCAAAGAGAAACAATATTTCTTGGACCTCTAGTTCTTAGAAATTTGTACAAATGATTGTCCTAGGTAAGAATGCCTATTTTTTCATCGATCAATGCAGTACGTACAAAAATGAACACTATAATCTTAAGTAAAGACACTCAGAGCTAGAGAACGTAATCTGTAATGGCTTTTTTACTCTAAAGCAGACCAAATACAAAATACCTCCTAATATTCCTTGAAAAGTTTCAACACAATGAATAAAGTACAATTGATTTTTACTCATATATGCCAGATGCTCTCACCAACACATCAAGCTCTTTGTGTCTAAAAAATATATTTTTGTTTAATATTTACATGATGTAGCTTGATATAAAAGTATAGAATCTATATAATCATCTAAGGGGTACTTCCGTCTGTTTGTCTGTCTGTAACGGAAATCCCACGTTTCTGATTGTTCGCGGCCGGCCGGTCGCGACCAATCAGCGACAGGCTTAGTCCAGCCACCAATTGGCCCCTCCCTAGTCTCCTCAAGTCAGTACCCCCTCCCTACTTCCCTCCAGTCAGTGCCAGTGTGTCGCCCCATCCCGGACCAACTTTTTACTATTGATGCTGCCTATGTAGCATCAATAGTAAAGATATAATGTTAAAAGTAATTAATAATATAAAAAATTGAGCTATTCTCACTTTCCGCCGTCCACTGATGCACGCAATGCTGCCGCCAGCTTCCGTTCCCAGTGATGCATTGCGAAATTATCCAGATGACTTAGCGGTCTTGCCTGTGTTATATACTATGTGGGCTGTGCTATATATTACGTGGGCTGTGTTATATATTACGTGGGCTGTGTTATATACTACGTGGCTACTATATACTACGTGGCTGTCTGTGTTATGTGGGCTGTGCTATATACTATGTGGCTGCTACATACTATGTGGCTGCTATATACTACGTGGCTGTGCTATATACTACATGACTGCTATATACTACATGGCTATCTGTGTTATATACTACGTGGCTGTGTTATATACTACGTGGCTGTGCTATATACTACGCGGCTGTGCTAAGCGCGATGTACATACATGCATACATATTCTAGAATACCCAATGCGTTAGAATCAGGCCACCATCTAGTATAAAATAAGTGTAATAAGCAGATATAGATGATATCACAATTGCGAAAGGGGTTGCCTTGCTTTAGAAAACACGTTTTCATACATTATTAAAAAATTTGGAGTTTAATAGAATGATCCTGAAATTTTGAGTTTTTCATAGAGTGATCCTGTTCAGGATCCTCATCTCTTGGCAAGAATGAAAAGAAGCATCTAAATCCATTTATAGCATGTGAAAAATCTGTCCAGCATTACAAAGGCAAGCCAATAGATTGAATGGACACTTGGTAATGCTTAAATTGCCCTCGGGTGGTGCTGCGGGAAGTCGAATACTTACTACTTGGTTTGTCTGCTGATTAAAGCTGCTTGGCTGATTAATAAATGTTGGATGCTTAATAAATAAGTTATTGTTAAGGAATATATATATATTTATAAAGTATTGTTCAACCTGCAGTACATTTTGACCCCTCTTAGCTGAAATTCTAGATTTACCTCTGGCTGTAAGATAAAATTCAAAACCTGGTTTTGACTACAGATGGCCCTAAAGAAAAAGTATTTTTTCCTTTTGGAGGATAGTTCTATTGGCTACTGAAAAAAACACAAAACATTTCTATAACCAGTGCTTATTACTAGGAGACAGTCTTACGGTACAGCAGGTCTCAGTCGTAGTTGTATTTTGCAATCCAGGTTTATAATTGCGCAGTGGTTAGCACAGCAGCCTTGCAGCGCTGGAGTCCTGGGTTCAAACCCCACCAAGGACAACATCTGCAAAGAGTTTGTATGTTCTCTCCGTGTTTGTGTGGGTTTCCTCCGGGTACTCCGGTTTCCTCCCACATTCCAAAGACATACTGATAGGGAACCTAGATTGTGAGCCCCAACAGGGACAGCGATGATAATGTGTGCAACCTGTAAAGCGCTGCGGAATATGTTAGCGATATATAAAAATAAAGATTATTATTATTATTTATTATTATAATTTTACCTAGCTTACAAAATCAAGACTCTACTTTCTGATAAAAGTATATTATTATTTTCTATGAACTACACTTAAAAGATGAATCCCTTTGGGAACAGGACATTGTATTAGTTTACCAATATCATTTTATTTGGATGACAAATAGCAGAAATATTGGAGCTTCAAATAAATATGCATTTTAATTAAAATTATGGTAAGCTAGTACTGGTAAATTTGATTTGTCTCTTTTTATTATATTAGTTAGCGTAGAACCTAATTTGTTTTCCTGACTTGCACCTATTTATTTTACACTCTCACATTTCAATTATTTTTGAACACAGGGCATAATTGTTTTAGTTTCAACCTTGGTCAGATTATTGTTTGCCCGAACAAGTACATTGGTCCAGCTTGTGAAGCTAAAAATTTTATCGGGAAGTTTACAACTGAATAAGATATACAGTTGAAACCAGAAGTTTACATACACTATATAAAAAGATAAAAAGACACATATGCATGTTTTTCTTAATATCTGAAATTAAATCAGAATAAACCTTTCCCATTTTAGGTCAATTAGAATTACCATAATTATTAATATTTGCCAAATGCCAGAATAATAAGAGAGACGGAGCATTTTAAGGCATTTTTAGTACTGCAAAGTCAAAAGTTTACATACATTTCTTTAGTATTTGGTACCGTTGCCCTTAAACTGAATGACTTGGGTTAAGCATTTGGGATATCTTTCCACAAGCTTCTCACAATAGTTGGTTAGAATTTGGGCCCATTCCTCCTGACAAAACTGGTGTAACTGATCCAGGTTTGTAGGTCACATTGCTCACACCTGCCTTATCAGCTTTGCCCATACATTTTCAATAGGATTGAGATCAGGGCTTTGTGATGGCCACTCCAAAACATTGACTTTGTTATCCTTAAGCCACTTTGTTACCATTTTAGCATTATGCTTCGGGTCATTGTCCATTCGAAAGACCCATTTATGCCCAAGCTTTAACTTCCTGGCTGATGTCTTGAGATGTTGCTTCAGTATTGCCACATAATATTCTTTTTTATGATGCCATCTATATTGCGAAGTGCACCTGTCCCTCCTGCAGCAAAACAACCCCACCACATGCTGCCATCGCCGTGTTTCACAGTTGGGATGACGTTCTTAGGCTTCCAAGATTCTCCCTTTTTCCTCCACACACAAATGCCCCAAAAGTTCAGTTTTAGTTTTATCAGACCACAGGACATGTCTCCAAAAATTAAGCTCTATGTTCCTGTGTGCATTTGCAAACATTAATCTGGCTTTTTTATGTTTATTTTGGAGTAATGGCTTCTTCCTGGCAGAGTGGCCTTTCAGCCCATGTTGATACAGTACTTGTTTCACTCTGGATATTGACACAAGCTTACCAGCTTCTGCCATCATCTTCACAGGGTCTTTTGCTTTTGTCCTTGGGTTGATATTCACATGTTGGAACAAAGCATGTTCATCTCTGGGACACAGAAACTATCTCCTTCCTGAGTGTTATGATGGGTGGATATTCCCATCTTGTTTGTACTTGCATACAATTGTTTGTACCGATGAATGAGGCACCTTCAGGTATCTTGAAATTGTACCCAAGGATGAGCCAAACTTATGCAAGCCCATAATTCTCTTCCTGATATCATGGTTGATTTTTTTAGACTTTCCCATGATGCTACACGAAGAAGCAGTGTGTTTCAGGCTTGCATTAAAATACAACCACAGGTTTGTCGCTAATTAATGCAGATGTTGCCAAAAAACTTATCAGAAGCTTCCAGCCACATGATGTTGGGCAGTCCAGAATTGTTTAAAGGCATAATAATCTTAGTGTACTTAAATTTTTTACTTTGCAGTATGTAATAAAAATGCCCTAAAACATGCCCTATGTCATTATTCTGGGATTTGGCAGATATTAATAATTATGGCAATTATAATTGACCTAAAACAGGAAAGGTTTATTCTGGTTTCATTTCAGATATTGAGAAAATCATGCAAGAACTCTAACTCTCACAGCCCTGTTGTTTTTTCTTTAGGAAGTTCTCCTAATCTGCACTCATTACCTCGTTAATAGCCACTTGTCCACACAATCAATCACACTAAAAACACCACCATGGCCAAAACCAAAGAGCTGTCTAACAACACCAGGTACAAAATTGTAGACCCGCACAAAGGCTGGGATGGGCTACATGATAGTAGGTTAGCAGTTTGAGGAGAAGGCAACTGTTGGCTCAGTTAATAGAAAATGGAAGAAACACAAGATGACTGTCAATCTTCCTCAGTCTGGGGCTCCATGCAAGATCTCGCCTTGTGGGGTGAGAATGATTCTGAGAAAGGTCAGAAATCAGCCCAGAACTACTTGGGAGGACCTGGTCAATGACCTGATGAGAGCTGGGACCACAGTCTCAAACATTACTCTTAGTAACACACTATGCCATTATGGATTAAAATCTTGCAAGGCATACTGTTATGATCCTAGTGGCAAGGATCGCAGGTCGGACTAGCTAAGGAACTGAACAGACTACTAGCACTGGGGAAGTGGTAACTAGATTGACCGCAACCTGATCCTATCCGCAAACAACTATAGGCAGCCGTGGAACGTTACCTAAAAATCCTAGACGTCTCGTCACGGCCTGAGAAACTGACTATTCCTGGAGGGAAAGTAAGTCCTCACTTGCCTCAGTGGAATGACCCCAAAGATATAGAATAGCCCCCCACAAATATTAACGGTGAGTTAAGGGGAAAGCACAAACGCAGAGATGAAATCAGATTTAGCAAATGAGGCCCGCTAATACTAGATAGCAGAAAATAGGAAGGAAACTGTGCGGTCAATAAAAAACCCTATTCAAAATATCCACGCAGAGATTGCTCGAGCCCCCGCACCAACTAACGGTGCGGGGGAAGCAACTCCGTACCCCAGAGCTTACCAGCAAAAAGAAATCACATGTTAGCAAGCTGGACTAGACTCATCATACACAGAAATCATATTGCAGGCAGATGAGCAAAAAATATTCAAACAGAACTTAGCTTATCCTGAAGAGGCAGAAAACGAGATAATCAGGAGTAATCAGAATAGCACTGAATACATTGACAGCCGGCAACAAGTGGAAGTCAAGCAGAGCCAAATAGGAGCCTCCCTGGTGAATAACGAGGCAGCTGATCCAGCAGACCCGCAGGATAATAAACCAAACCACCAGGGGGAGCCAAAAAACCAAAGTCACACAATACCATCTGTGACCACAAGAGGGAGCCTGAAAACGGAGTTCACAACAGTACCCCCCCTTGAGGAGGGGTCACCGAACCCTCATCAAAACCCCCAGGGTGATCAGGGTGAGCCACATGGAAGGCACGAACCAAATCGGCCGCATGAACATCAGAGGCGACAACCCAGGAATTATCCTCCTGACCATAGCCTTTCCACTTAACCAAATACTGAAGCCTCCGTCTAGAAATACGAGAATCCAAGATCTTCTCCACCACGTATTCCAATTCTCCCTCAACCAGCACAGGGGCAGGAGGCTCAACCGAAGGAACCACAGGCACCACATACCTCCGCAACAACGACCGATGGAACACATTATGAATAGCAAACGATGCCGGGAGGTCCAAACGAAATGACACAGGGTTAAGGACTTCCAAAATCTTATAAGGACCGATAAACCGAGGCTTAAACTTAGGAGAGGAGACCTTCATAGGAACAAAGCGAGAAGACAACCACACCAAATCCCCAACGCGAAGTCGGGGACCCACACAGCGACGGCGGTTGGCAAAGCGCTGAGCCTTCTCTTGTGACAGCTTCAAATTGTCCACCACATGATTCCAAATCTGATGCAACCTATCCACCACAACATCCACTCCAGGACAGTCAGAAGACTCCACCTGACCCGAGGAAAAACGAGGATGAAACCCTGAATTACAAAAAAAAGGTGAAACCAAAGTAGCAGAACTAGCCCGATTATTAAGGGCAAACTCGGCCAATGGCAAAAAAGTCACCCAGTCATCCTGATCAGCAGAAACAAAACATCTTAAATAGGTTTCCAAAGTCTGATTAGTGCGCTCGGTTTGGCCATTTGTCTGAGGATGGAAGGCCGACGAAAAAGACAAATTAATGCCCATCTTAGCACAAAAGGTCCGCCAAAATCTAGACACAAACTGGGATCCTCTGTCGGAAACAATATCTTCAGGGATCCCGTGCAAACGAACCACATTTTGAAAAAAACAGAGGAACCAACTCGGAGGAGGAAGGCAACTTAGGCAAGGGCACCAAATGGACCATTTTAGAAAAACGATCACACACCACCCAAATGACCGACATTCTCTGAGAGACAGGGAGATCTGAAATAAAATCCATGGAAATGTGCGTCCAAGGCCTCTTCGGGACAGGCAAAGGCAACAACAAGCCACTGGCACGAGAACAGCAAGGCTTAGCCCGAGCACAAATTCCACAAGACTGCACAAAGGAATGCACATCCCGCGACAAGGAAGGCCACCAGAAAGACCTAGCCACCAAATCTCTGGTACCAAAAATCCCAGGATGGCCTGCCAACACCGAAGAATGAACCTCGGAAATAACTCTGCTGGTCCATCTATCCAGGACAAACAGTCTCTCCGGTGGACAACGGTCAGGTCTATCCGCCTGAAACTCCTGCAGCACTCGTCGCAAATCTGGGGAGATGGCAGACAAAATCACCCCTTCTCTGAGGATACCAGCTGGCTCTGAATCACCAGGAGAGTCAGGCACAAAACTCCTAGAAAGAGCATCAGCCTTCACATTCTTCGAACCAGGCAGGTATGAGACCACGAAATCAAAACGAGAGAAAAACAACGACCAACGAGCCTGTCTAGGATTCAGCCGCTTGGCCGACTCGAGATAAATCAAATTCTTGTGATCACGAGCCGGGTCGTCTTATTTTGCTTTATTGCTGTATTGTTAACATTGTTACCTATGACTGCTGTGTTTGAAACTGTTAAACTGTAAAGCGCTGCAGAATATGTTGGCGCTATATAAATAAAGATTATTATTATTATTATTATCAGTCAAGACCACCACACGATGCTTAGCTCCCTCGAGCCAATGTCGCCACTCCTCAAATGCCCACTTCATAGCCAACAACTCCCGATTACCAACATCATAATTCCGCTCGGCAGGCGAAAACTTTCTTGAAAAGAAAGCACATGGCTTCATCACAGAGCCATCAGAGCTTCTCTGCGACAAAACAGCCCCCGCTCCAATCTCAGAAGCATCAACCTCGACCTGGAAAGGAAGGGAGACGTCTGGCTGACATAAGACCGGAGCCGAAGAAAACCGGCGCTTCAGCTCCCGAAAGGCCTCCACAGCCGCAGGAGACCAATTAGTAACATCAGAACCCTTCTTGGTCAAATCCGTCAATGGCTTAACAACACCAGAAAAATTAGCGATGAAGCGACGGTAAAAATTAGCAAAACCCAAGAACTTCTGAAGACTCTTAACAGATGTAGGCTGAGTCCAGTCATGAATAGCCTGAACCTTGACTGGGTCCATCTCAATAGCAGAAGGAGAAAAAATGAAACCCAAAAAAGAGACCTTCTGGACTCCAAAAAGACATTTTAAGCCCTTCACAAATAAAGCATTGGCACGCAGGACCTGAAACACCATCCTGACCTGCTTAACATGGGACTCCCAATCATCCGAAAAAACCAGAATATCATCCAGATACACAATCATAAATTTATCCAGATATTCACGGAAGATGTCGTGCATAAAGGACTGAAAGACAGAAGGAGCGTTAGAAAGTCCAAAAGGCATCACCAAGTACTCAAAATGGCCTTCGGGCGTATTAAATGCAGTTTTCCATTCATCACCCTGCTTAATACGCACAAGGTTATACGCACCACGAAGATCTATCTTGGTGAACCAACTAGACCCCCTAATGCGAGCAAACAGATCAGATAACAATGGCAAAGGATACTGAAATTTGACCGTGATTTTGTTTAGAAGGCGATAATCAATACAAGGTCTCAAGGAACCATCCTTCTTAGCCACAAAAAAGAACCCCGCACCAAGAGGGGAGGAGGAGGGGCGAATAAGTCCTTTCTCCAAAGACTCCTTTATATAACTCCGCATAGCAGCATGCTCCGGCACTGACAAATTGAAAAGTCGTCCTTAGGAAACTTACTACCAGGAATCAAATTTATAGGACAATCACAATCCCTATGAGGAGGTAGAGAACTGAGTTTGGGCTCATCAAATACATCCTGGTAATCTGACAAAAACGCAGGGACCTCAGAAGGAGTGGATGAAGCAATTGACACCACAGGAGCGTCGCCATGAATTCCCTGACAACCCCAACTTGACACAGACATTGCTTTCCAATCCAGGACTGGATTATGAGTCTGCAACCATGGCAGGCCCAACACGACAACATCATGCAAATTATGCAATACAAGAAAGCGAATCACCTCCTGATGAACAGGAGTCATGCACATGGTCACTTGTGTCCAGTACTGAGGTTTATTCGTAGCCAATGGTGTAGCATCAATTCCCCTTAGTGGAATAGGGAATTTTAAAGGCTCCAAAACAAAACCACAGCGCCTGGCAAATGACAAATCCATCAGACTTAGGGCAGCACCTGAATCCACAAAAGCCATAACCGGGTAAGATGACAGGGAACAAATCAGGGTAACAGACAAAATAAACTTAGGCTGTAAAGTACCGATGGTGACAGATTTATCAATCTTTTTTGTGCACTTAGAGCATGCTGAGATAACATGAGCTGAGTCACCACAGTAAAAGCACAACCCATTTTGCCATCTATAATTTTGCTGTTCACTTCTGGTCAGAATTCTATCACATTGCATAGACTCAGGTGTCTGTTCAGAAGATACCGCCAAATGGTGCGCAGGATTGCGCTCCCGCAAACGCCGATGAATCTGAATGGCCAGAGTCATTGACTCATTCAGACCTGCAGGCGTAGGGAACCCCACCATGACATTCTTAATGGCTTCAGAAAGACTTTTTCTGAAATTTGCAGCCAGGGCACACTCATTCCATTGAGTAAGCACCGACCATTTCCGAAATTTCTAGCAGTACACCTCTGCATCATCTTGCCCCTGAGAGAGGGCCAACAACGCTTTTTCAGCCTGGTTCTCAAGATTAGGTTCCTCATAGAGCAATCCAAGGGCCAGAAAAAACGCATCCACACTGAGCAATGCAGGATCCCCTGGAGCCAATGCGAAAGCCCAATCTTGAGGATCGCCACGCAAGAAAGAAATAATAATCTTAACTTGCTGAACAGAATCCCTAGAGGAACGAGGTTTCAAAGAAAGAAACAACTTGCAATTGTTCTTAAAATTCAGGAACCTAGATCTATCTCCAGAAAACAACTCTGGAATAGGTATTCTAGGCTCTGACATAGGACTGTGAACAACAAAATCCTGAATACTTTGTACCCTTGCAGCAAGATGATCTACACTGGAGGCTAAACTCTGGATATCCATATCAGCAGCTGAACTCAGAGCCACACCAAGATTAAGAGGAGGAGAGAAGCCAGACACACAGCAGCTAGACACACGGCAGCAAAAAAAAAAAATAAATCTCCAAGCTTCTTTTCTCCTGCTTCTGCCATGCAATTAACACTTTATAGGCTGGCTGTACTGTTATGATCCTAGTGGCAAGGATCGCAGGTCGGACTAGCTAAGGAACTGAACAGACTACTAGCTCTGGGGAAGTGTTAACTAGATTGACCGCAACCTGATCCTATCCGCAAACAACTATAAGCAGCCGTGGAACGTTACCTAAAAATCCTAGACGTCTCGTCACGGCCTGAGAAACTGACTATTCCTGGAGGGAAAGTAAGTCCTCACTTGCCTCAGTGGAATGACCCCAAAGATATAGCATAATATATATAGAATAGCCCCCCACAAATATTAACGGTGAGTTAAGGGGAAAGCACAAACGCAGAGATGAAATCAGATTTAGCAAATGAGGCCCGCTAATACTAGATAGCAGAAAATAGGAAGGAAACTGTGCGGTCAATAAAAAACCCTATTCAAAATATCCATGCAGAGATTGCTCGAGCCCCCGCACCAACTAACGGTGCGGGGGAAGCAACTCCGTACCCCAGAGCTTACCAGCAAAAATAAATCACATGTTAGCAAGCTGGACTAGACTCATCATACACAGAAATCATATTGCAGGCAGATGAGCAAAAAATATTCAAACAGAACTTAGCTTATCCTGAACAGGCAGAAAACGAGATAATCAGGAGTAATCAGAATAGCACTGAATACATTGACAGCCGGCAACAAGTGGAAGTGAAGCAGAGCTAAATAGGAGCCTCCCTGGTGAATAACGGGGCAGCTGATCCAGCAGACCCGCAGGATAATAAACCAAACCACCAGGGGGAGCCAAAAAACCAAAGTCACACAATACCATCTGTGATCACAAGAGGGAGCCTGAAAACAGAGTTCACAACAGCACACAAGGTCATGCCAGTACATGTCTAGGCCCATTTGAAGATCGACAATGACATCTGGATTATCCAGAGGAGACATGGGAAAAGGTCATGTGGGCAGATGAGACCAAAATAGAACTTTGTATCAAGTCCAGTTGTTTTTGATGGATGAAGAAGGATGAGTACAAACCAAAGATTATTGTCCCAACCGTGAGGCATGGTGGGGGAAACATCATACTTTGGGGTGCTTTTCTATAAAGGGGCAGGATGACTGCACCGTATTGAAGGGAGAATGAATAAGGTCATGTATCTCAAGACTTTGGCTAACAACCTCCTTCCTTAGTGAGAGCATTGAAGATGGGCCATGGGTTTGTCTTCCAGCATGACAATGACCCGAACCACACAACCAGGGCAACAAAGGAGTGGCTTCGTAAGAAGCATTTCAAGGTCCTGGAGTGTCTCCAGGTCTGAACCGAATAGAAAATGTTTGGAGGGAGCAGAAACTCAATGTTGCCCAATGACAGCCCCAAAATCTGAAAGATCAGGAGAAGTTCTGTATGGAGGAGTGGGCCAAAATCCCCTCTGTAGTGTGGGCAAACTTGGTCAAGAAGTACAGCAAACCTCTGACCTCTGTAATTGCAAACAAAGGTTTCTGTACCAAATGTTAAGTTTTGTTTTTCTATTGTATTAAATACTTATTTCATGCAATAAAATGCAAATGAATTATGTAAAAATCATACATTGTGATTTTCTGGATTTTTTTTAAGATTCTGTCTCTCACAGTTGAAGTGTACCCACAACAAAAAATACAGACTCTTCCATTCTTTGTAGGTGCAAAGACTTTCAAAATCAGCAGTGTATCAAATGCTTATTTTCCCCACTGTATTAATGTATAGAAACAGCTCAGGCTATTAAAAATTAAAGAGACCACTGCAAAGTGTTATAAAAATCAGCTTCTCTGCATGTCTGACAGGCATTCCATTCCAGTTTCAGTTGAATTCCAACCAGAGTAACGAAGGAAAGTATAAAAACACTGCTGTGGTCTTCACAATCCTCTTGCAATAGGACAAGCTGGATGGCAAAACAAGTGCTAGTAATATCCCAAAAGTGATAGGAATGAAAAAACAACTTTTAACCATGCCAAAGGAGTTGAAAAGAAAAGTCTTGAGTGAGGAAAAGAATGACTCAATTTTGGTTTTACAAGCAGAGGGATACAGTGAGCGTCATGTTGCCTCCATCCTTAAAATTTTCAGTCTTATACAACAAGGTCAAGCAGCAGATGTTGGGGACAACAAAGCAACAGACCGACAGAGGGTGAAAGTGACTCTCCACTGACCGGGATGACCGTCATCTTAATCGAATGTCACTCAGCAACCGCAGGATGACATCAAGTGACCTACAAATGGAATGGCAAATGGCAGCTGGGGTGAAGTGCACTGCAAGAACAGTTAGTAACAGGCTCCTAGAGGCAGGGCTCAAGTCATGTAAAGCTTAAAAAAGCCTTTCATCTATGAGAAGCAAAGAAGAGCCAGACTGAAGTTTGCCAAAGACCAAAAGTATTAGACCATACAGGACTGGAGTAAGGTAATCTCTGATGAGTCTTATTTTCAGCTTTGCCCAACACCTGGTCATCTAATGGTTAGACAAAGACCTGGAGAGGCATACAAGCCACAGTGTCTTGCACCCACTGTGAAATTTGGTGGAGGATCGTTGATAATCTGGGAATGATTTAGCCTGGAAAAACAGTTGATTCCTTCTGCTCAGGCAGTGTTCCCCAACTCTGAGGACTGTTTTTTCCACCAGGACAATGCACCATGTCACACAGCTAGGTCAATCAATGTGTGGATGAAGGACCACCATATCAAAACCATGTCATGGCCAGCCCAATCTCCAGACCTGAACTCCATTGAAAACCTCTGGAATGGAATCAAGAGGAAGATGTATAGTCACAAGCCATTAAACAAAGAAGAACTGCTTACATTTTTGCTCCAGGAGTGGCATAAAGTCACCCAAAAGCAGAGTGGAAGATTGGTGGAAAGCTTGCCAAGACACATTAAAGCTGTGATTAAAAATCATTGCTATTCCACAAAATATTGATTTCTGAACTCTTCCTGAGATAAAACATTAGTATTGTTGTTTCTAAATTATTATGAACTTGTTTTCTTTGCATTATTTGAGGTCTACAAGCACTGCATTTTTTGTTACTTTGAGCCATTTCTCATTTTCAGAAAATAAATACAAAATGTATTGCTTAGAAATTTGGAGACATGTTGTCAGTAGTTTATAGAATAAAAGAACAATTTACATTTTACTCAAAAATATGCCTATAAAGAGAAAAATCAGACGAACTGAAAATTTTGTAGTGGTCTCTTAATTTTTGCCAGAGCTGTATATATATCCAATTTTGCACAGCTAAAAATAAATTTTTACTAAAATTCATTCAAGACCGTGCACAAATAAGTAGACCGCAATGAAAATTTTAAGAGCAAAGCTAAGGTTTAGACTACAAAATTCTAATTAACAAGAATTCAGCCATAGGTAAGTTCAGTTATTCATTAAATGGGTATTCAGCAGTTGACTATAAGGGCATTACTTAAGAAAGATAGCCCCTTCCCATTTAATGTTAGCAGGGGCACCGCCTGGATGAGAAATGTCACAAGACCTAAGAAGGAAAATAATTTATTTACTCAAGAAAAGGCAAGGCTAAAAGAAGATCAGAATAGCATTGCTTAGTCAGAACACTGTATGCAAATTGATAAAAAAAAATTCAACAAGCAATTTTTAGCATTCATCTCAAAGACATTCTGGCTGACCATGGTAATTAACACTTAAGAGGCTTCTGATAAGAAAGGTTGAATAAGATCGACATGCAAATTCACTGCAGTTAGCTTAAGAAATACAAAACCAAAGTTGAACATCACTCTCCATTCAGCATCCAGGTTCTAAAAGTGGTCATTCTTGAAGACTGGAAAAATATAGATGTTGCAATATGTCACCTACTTATTCATTCCAAGCCTAGAAGATTTGGTGCTGTACTAAAAAATCATGGAGGTCATACAAAATACTAGATGTAGTACTTTGATGGGGGTGTATGAATTCTTGCATCAACTAACTTGAATAAAACTGAAGATTTTGTAGTGAAAGTTATATTATCAACCTTACTTTCATGTTATGGATTAATAAAGTGCTCTATGAAGCTCAGTCTTGTAAAAAGTTTGGACATTTTTCTTGTGTTCAGTGAGATATTAATTAAAATTTTACTTTTCAATGGGGGTGTACTCATGCGGCATATATACACAAATATTTAAATATACGTGTAAAGGTATATATTTATATATATATGTATAGTAAATATCATCAAAAAGTTAATTTATCTCAGTCCTTCAATACAAAAAGTGAAGCTCATATATTATAATATATTATATAGAGTCATTACAAACAGAGTGATCTATTTCAAATGTTTATTTCTGTTAATGTTGATAATAATGGCATACAGCCAATGAAAACCCAAAAGTCTTCTCAGTAAATTAGAATACTTTATAACACTAGCTTGAAAAATGATTTTAAAATTCGAAATGTTGGCTTAATGAAAAATATGTTCAGTAAATGCACTGAATACTTGGTCAGAGCTCCTTTTTCATCAATTACTGCATGAATGCGGCATGGCATGGAATCGATCAGCCTGTGGCACTGCTGAGGTGTTATGGAAGCCCAGGTTGCTTTGATAGCAGCCTTCAGCTTGTCTGCGTTGTTGGGTCTGGTGTCTCTCATCTTCCTCTTGACAATACCCCATAGATTATCTATGGGGTTCAAGTCAGGCGAGTTTGCTGGCCAATCAATCACAGTGACACTGTTGTTTCTAAACCAGGTATTGTGGAGAGGTGCCAAGTCCTTCTGGAGAATTAAATTTCAGTCTCCAAAATGCTTGTTGGCAGAGGGAAGCATAAAGGGCTGTAAAATTTCCTATTAGACTGCTACGCTGACTTTGGTCTTGATAAAACACAGTGTACCTACACTAGCAGATGATATGGCTCCCCAAATGATCACTGATTGTGGAAACTTCACACTAGACCTCAAGCAGCTTGGATTGTGTGCCTCACAACTTTTCCTCCGGACTCTGGGATCTTGATTCGCAAATGAAATGCAAATTTTACTTTCATCTGAAAACACCACCTTGGACCACTGAACAACAGTCTAGTTCTTTTTCTCCTTGGCCCAGGTAAGACACTTCTGGTGTTGTCTATTGGTCATGAGTAGCTTGACACAAGAAATGCGACACTTGTAGCCCATGTCCTAGATACATCTGTGTGTGGTGGCTCTTGAAGCAATGACTCCAGCAGCAGTGAATCTCCTTGTGAATCTCCCCCAAATTTTTGAATGGCCTTTTCTGAACAATCTTTTCAAGACTGCGGTTATCTCGGTTGCTTGTGCACCTTTTGTTAATTATTCTAATTTACTGAGATAATGACTTTTGGGTTTTTATTGCCTCTAAGTTACAATAATCAACATTAACAGAAATAAACATTTTAAATAGATCACTCTGTTTGTAATGACTCTATATAATATATGAGTTTCAATTTTTCTATTAAAGAACTGAAATAAATTAACTTTTTGATGATATTCTAATTTAGTGACAAGCGCGTTTAAATAAAAATATATTTATATAAGTACATATGTATTTATATTGTGTAAAAATGTTTTAGTTATTGTTTAAATGTGTTGGATTTCTAATTTCGTACCTATCTTTTTAAAATTATTTATTAAAGTTCATTTCCTCCTGGAAGCAGTGCTCTAATTGCAGGAGGGGCAGTTTCAGATCACTGTTAACTTGCAGATTAACCCCATATATGCAGGTTAATAGTGATTTTCACATGCAGGTTCACTTTAAGCTTAATTGAGGCTTACTTTCTTAGTTGTTTTGAATATCTGGTACATAGGCCATTTTTTTAAGAATATAAATCTCCAGACTGTTTCTGGGCAAACATTAAGACGTCAAGGAAATCCGGTAGATTTTAGCTCTGAAGCCTGCAGAATTGTGAATACATCTTAGAGTATATTCTCAGGAGGACTTTTAAGTGTAACATTCTGGCTAGCAGGATTTACCCTCTAAACAGCTCATGAAGAATAACTCTTTTCTTCAACTTCAGGAGAGAATGATAAAAATGTTCGACTTTGCATCTTATAGCATTTTGAGGTTGTGTTTGCATAATCTAAGATGAAAAGTAAAAACATATTGGTAATTCATGGCCACATCTTTGATTTTTGTAAGAATTATCATTAGTGAAGTGGTTGAAATGAAAAAAGCTACAAAATTTGCTTTGTAAAATGGCAAGAAAAAGAAAATGCACCACATTCTGTATTGTTTGGATGACACAATATACAGTCTTTTATTTAGTTTTAGTTTTTACATTGAAGCATTTTAATTTTTGAGACACAAGGTCAAGGTTGGAGTGTCAACAGCAGTGTTATGCTCAAGAAGTTGCAAAACAATAAATGAGCAAATAAAATATGTTAGTGTTTTGAAACATTGTATCAAACAAGCAAAGCAAAAAAAAGTAGAAAAGACGAAAATAAATTTAGAGGTAATATTACTAAAATATCATTTATTTTAGAATTTATTTTTTCCGAGGCAAACAATGACTCTAAAGAAAATCTGTTTAGCTAAATGTACATCGGTTTGAAATAGCTAATTTACTTTCTTGTACCTTCTTATTTTAACATTGTTTATTTTATTCTTGTTTCTTTCAATGTTCACAGAGGTAGCCATCTCGTCTGAAGTCTCATTAATTAGTTTACGTTATTGTTTATATTCATCTTACTATGTATAACAAGGGTAAAACTGGGCCTTTTCTAGGGCTTGTTGGTTATAATAATGATGAATAAGTTTTGAACAGATCAACTAAAGTTTCTAGAGAGTATAAAGAAACAATATTAACTGCCAAGTTCAAAGTAGCCTCATTAAGATAAGTCCTCACAAGAACATCTTGTTATATAGTCTACACTCTTTCATGGTTTGTCTTTGACTGAAAAAGTCATTGTCAAAACATTTGAATTTTCAGAGTAGCTATCTTTATCTTGACCCAAAATCTCCCTTGTCATTGCATATGTGGATTAAATTTTTGGCACAAGAAGATGCATGGGTCAAGTTGCAGGATGTTCATTTTCTCTCGGATCTCCCCCTATTTAGCCTTTTTTTAGATAATAATAGGAACGTAAGTGAGCTTACTGAGGTAGAAAGTTTTAGTTCTAATATGAGGTGGATATTACATAGTAATGTTTGTTAATTCATGGTGAAATTGTTTATGGAGGCTAATAAGGTAAATTGATGGTGAAAAGTACAAGGAAAGAAAAGGAAAAAGGAACTAACAGAAGATTTACATGATTTTTATAGTGATATATAAACATATTTTGTTCAAAATACATTACCTAAAGTGACAACACATGAGTCTGATATGTCAGTTCTAGAGATGAAAGGATTGATACACAAAGAATCGAGTTCAAGTTGAATTTATTGAAGTTCATGATTTCATATGAATTCGACCAATTTGAGATTTGATTTGTGTTGTGGTTCGCAAATAAAAATAAACTTGTCCGGCACCATTTCCCACAGTGCCGAAGCATCAGAGCCTGGGCTAATATTATTTTGCATCACCGCATGGACCTCAACTTAATATGCTCCAGCTGTGACATGTAGTGGATTATCATATCTCGTACAGTGGTGGTTAGCATCGGGGACATCATAGATCAATGGTTACCAGCATAACACAATTTATATGGAAGAATCATATCCCATCTACTGTAGAGTGTAAGTGTTAGCTGTCAGGATTCTCCCGCTGTGTGGGTTAGATCCAAGGCATTGCCTGGTGCTGTGGTCTCCCATTCTGGCCCCTCCACTGTGAGTGCTGCTCAGCACAGACATCGGTCCCAGTGTCTTGCTCAGGCTTGTGATATTCATGTGGTTACTGCTGGCTCTCCAGCCAAGTCTATGGTAATCAGCTAGAGGCAGGTGCAGCCTGACGCTTGGGAGTACAAGTCTGGAGTTCAACCGACTGAGCATGTCCATGATGTGGCATCTACTCATTGGTGGTTGGACGTTTGCTGCTCTGGTGAGGTGGCAGCCTCGGATTGGTTCGCGAGCGACGTCTCAGCCTACTGGACATGAGTGTTTGGGGTGGAGCCTAGTATTTAAAAGACCCTCAGTGGCGCACAAGGGCTCGCTAGTATCACTTATGTGAGGTGTATGTGAGTGGATACTCTACCACTCTGTTTGCACGTGTCGCTCTATACACTGAGAGCACTTGCATTGGCAGGTAGGGTTAGGACTGGGTAACTACTCCTTGGCTTAGCATCTGTCTCCTTTATGTGAGCCATTACCACAGTTGAGTTACAGAGCAAGTCCAACCCTCAGGCTACACCTTTTCACCTTTGCACCTAGCATCACATGAGTTCTTTCCCTAGACTCGGTTTCTCTTTCATTACACTTGTGCAGTTAGCACATTTTACTTGCAGAGCGAGCACTACCCACCTGCTATTTCTCCTGTGATGTTTAACAGGGTTTAGCATCTTGCTTACTCTCAGCAGTACCTTTCTGTGCAGTAACTGAGCTGGGTACACTTAGTTCTGTTCATACTGTGTGGCATTTAACCCCTTTCTGCCAGCTGACAGAATAGTATGTCAGCTGGCAGTATCACCCGCTTTGTGGTGGACTCCTGCAGTGAGCCCACCTCAAAGCCGTGACATGTCAGCTGTTTCGAACAGCTGACATGTTCCCGCAATAGGCGCCAGCAGAATCACAATCCACTTGCACCTATTAACTAGTTAAATGCCACTGTCAAACGCTGATCGGCGGTCATCAGTGCGTTGCCATCACAACTACAGGTCTCCTCAAGACCTCTATAGTTGTTGATGATGGATTGCTATGAGTGCCACCCTGTGGTTGGTGCTCATAGCAATGCTGTAATTCAGCTATATAGAGGTGCATCACTTCTATGTAGCAGAGGTGATCGAGTTATGGCATCTTCTAGCCTCTCATGGAGGCTATTGAAGCATGCCAAAAGTTAAAAATAAGTGTTTAAAAATATAAAAAATAAATAAGACATAAAAGTTCAAATCACCCCCTCTCTCCCCAAGCAAAATAAAACAATTAAAAAAAATCAAACCTACACATATTTGGTATCGTCGCATTCAGATTCGCCCGTTCTATCAATTAAAAAAAGGATTAACCTGATTGCTAAATGGCGTAGCGAGTAAAAAAATCAAAAATCCAGAATTACGGTTTTTTGGTCGTCGCAACTTTGCATTAAAATGTGTGAACATATCTGCACAAAAGTGCTGCCAAATCATTAAAAATGGAAAATAGCGCAATTGTTTTGTTTTTTTTAGCAAACTTTGGAATTTTTTTTCACCACTTAGATAAAAGAGTACCTAGACATGTTTGTAATGATGTGGAGAATCATTATGGCAGGTCAGTTTTAGCATTTAGTGAACCTAGCAAAAGGGAATCAAAAAACAAGTGAGGGATTGCACTTTTTTTTGCAATTTCACCGCACTTGGAATTTTTTTCCCTATTTTTGAGTACAGGGCATGGTAAAACCAATGGTGTCGTTCAAAAGCACAACTCATCCCGCAAAAAAACAAGCCCTCACATGGTGAT
Organism: Ranitomeya variabilis; assembly: GCF_051348905.1. Classification (NCBI taxonomy): domain Eukaryota; kingdom Metazoa; phylum Chordata; class Amphibia; order Anura; family Dendrobatidae; genus Ranitomeya; species Ranitomeya variabilis. Next base: position 993,429,040 of record NC_135232.1, on the reverse strand, counting down.
ATTGATGGAAAAATAAAAAAAAGTTATGGTTCTGGAAATAAGGGGAGCGGAAAACAAAAATGAAAAAAGCTCTGGGGTTTAAGGGGTTAACACTGCGGTTATAGTGATCTCTCGCTGTTTAGTCCCACCATTGATCATGAGCAGCAGTTATTCATCTCTGCACGGTGGACCCCGAGTTGCGATTGCACTTTATTATTTATTTTTATTAAGCGCAATCCGCCAACCCTAAAAGTAAGTTCTCATGTCAGCAAGGTCATCTCGCTTTTTCTCTTTTTGTCTTCTGTAGTGTGTAAGCTCTTATGATCAGTAGCGTTTTCTTCTGTAGAGTATAAGCTCTTGTTATGGTTAGCAGGATCTCCTCTCTCCTATAGCGTGTAAGATCTTATGGTCAATGGGGTTCTTTCTCCCCATGTGTATTTTATGAGCAATTACAACTTTTATAGTAAAAACATTCGTGTGAATTTATTTGCCACAAATTTAAATTTGGTGGAAAATTTGGCACAAATAGTGAATTTGAATTTCGAAAGACTTACTCATCTCTAGTCAGCTTAGATTAATTTAATTATCAAGGGCTGAGCTGCAAGACCATATGTAAATTATAGGGTTGATCTTATCATTAAGGCTATGTGCACATGTCAGGATTTCTGACAGAAATTTTCCTGACAAAAACTGGATATTTCTGCCAGAAATCCGCATGCGTTTTTACCGTGATTTTACAATGTTTTTACCACGTTTTTTACGCGTTTTTTGTGCGTTTTTTCCCAATGCATAGAATAGCAGGAAAAACGCTGCTTTTTTTTACTGAGACGCGTTTTTTCGTGGAAAAAAACGCACCATGTGCACAAAACATGCAGAATACATTCTAAATGATAGGATGCATAATGTATGCATTTTTAATGAGTTTTATAGCGTTTTTATCGTGAAAAAAACGCGAAAAAACCTGAACGTGTGCACATACCCTAAAAGTTATCATCTATTCAAAGGATAATTGACAGATCAATGAGATTCCCACCAACAATCCTAAGAGCAAGGCTCTGAAATGCGTGACACTGCTCCATACATTCTCTATGGGACTTCTGGTGACAGCCAATATTAATTGAGTCCATTTATACTGTATGGCAGACTCACAGATAATCAGTGGAATGGTGGCACACATGAATGGCCATAATTTCATTTCCACAGAGCATTTCAAAGCTCCATTCTTGGGATCGGTGGTAGACCACCACCAATTTGCAAGATATCATCACCTTTCTTTTTGATAAAAAGAAAGTAAAAACAAAAAGGGTCCTTTACACGTTAGTATTAAATATCTAGAAGCACAAATACGTGGTGGCCAATCTACAAACATATACATACACTGTGCATCAGCACACAGTGATTAATGAATTCAGCTATTGCTATATGCATAGAACTCATCGTGCACTTAACATTTTAATGAGGAAAGAATGATCTGAAAAGAAATCTGTCTTGTTTTTCTCATCCTATTCAATCCTTGCAATGGAATAGGTCATCTTACATTCACCTTTATTTAACTTTTATTACATATGACAAAGCAGTCACAATATTTTTTTCATCTTTACCTTTCATGAAATCACCTGATTCTCAGGCTGTTTTTTCTTTGTAGGATCACATTCCAATATTTGCTTTTGAATCTATTGATCATATGTTATGCCTCTCTGTAGGTATATGTGTTTGCTGATAGAAGTGCTCTTAAAATGTGCATGTCATTTTATCAGCAATTTTACGTATAACCTTTTATTGACTAGAAAAATGTGAATTTTCAATTGTTGGTCATAATTAGTGTTGAGCATTCCGATACTGCAAATATCGGGTATCGGCCGATATTTGCTGTATCGGAATTCCGATACCGAGTTCCGATATTTTTGCGATATCGGAAATCGGAATTGGAAGTGTGCGGTGCGTATGGTTCCCAGGGTCTGGAGGAGAGGAGACTCTCTTTCAGGCCCTGGGATCCATATTCATGTAAAAAATAAAGAATAAAAATAAAAAATATTGATATACTCACCCCTACGGCGGACCCTGGCTCTTAGCGGTGCCTCCGTTCCTAAGAATGCAGGGAGTGAAGGACCTTCGATGACGTCGCGGCTTGTGATTGGTCCCGTGAGCGGTCACATGAGCGGTCACGCGACCAATCACAAGCCGCGACGTCATCGAAGGTCCTTCACTCTGCATTCTTAGGAACGGAGGCAGACGCTTGGACCGGTGAGAGGGCTGTCAGAGGGGTGAGTATATCAATATTTTTTATTTGTATTCTTTATTTTATACATGAATATGGATCCCAGGGCCTGAAGGAGAGTTTCCTCTCCTTCAGACCCTGGGAACCATTCCGATATTTTGTGTCCCATTGATATGCATTGGTATCGGGTATCGGTATCGGCGATATCCGATATTTTTTGGATATCGGCCGATCCAATCCGATACCTTTGCATATCGGAAGGTATCGCTCAACACTAGTCATAATAGCCAGGAGTCAGACTCCCATAATGCGATATTGATAATTATCACAATGCCAACATATGCAAAATGTAGAATACATGGAAACAGACAACTTCGAAAAGTTAAAGGGGTCTCTGGGTATATAATAATTATTTTATACTTATATCCTTAGGATAGATTATAATCTCCAGTATAATATAATTATTATATACCCAGAGACCCCTTTAACTTTTCGAAGTTGTCTGATTTCATGTATTCTACATTTTGCATATGTTGGCATCGTGAGCTGTCCTGTTATACTCTTAGTCAGTCGTAACCAACAAATGAAGACGTTTTTATTTGTTAGATAATATAAAATCTGAAAATGATAATGCATGAATGTATTTGCAGAACTGACAGCTGGCCTTTCTGTTGCTTAATTTAGATCTTTTTCAGCCAGACAAGTTGCTCATTAGACCAAGGAATCTGCCAAAAGCACTGAGCCATGGTAAGGGAACAAAAGACATTGCAGTTCATTGTTTTGTGCTTGGCATGTTTCAGTAATGTTTTTTTTTTTAATAAAAAGATTTCTTAATTCTTAGTTCTTAGTTTTTTCTCATTTTTTTAGATGTAGCATTTTGTTAAAATATAAAGTATACACATTCAATTCTCATCAGTGATAGAATATGTTACTCTTGGGCCCTAAAGAGAATCTTGGGAAAGGTTTCCACTAGAGATATTTGGATCTTTTAAAGTTCGAATTCACCACCTTTGCCACATTTTCCCCTGGATTTGATTTACAATTATTAAATTTGCACGGATTCTAATATTGGATAGGAAGGAAGAGAAGGGGGTTGACAGAGAGAGAAATAAATATTTCGTTTTAATATGATCTGCCTACTCCATTAAATCTGGAGATGTAATCCAACTCTGTTGTACATACTATGAGTCGTGTGCCTGACTGTAATCTGCTGGGAGCTGCTGTTCTCCAGTGATCCAGTGGTGTGCAGACCACCCCTGTACAAGGTATGAAAGGCCAATTTGGAACCTGAGATGTGATCTCATAGTTGCTAGGCATAAGCCCCCTTTTTGATGCTTCACTAGTGTGGGAAATGGTGTAGGGAATGAAATTGTTCAACTCAATCCTCCATGTATCTATTTGCTAATTTCTAGTCCCTACTTGACTATGACCACCAACAGCACTCTGTCTTTTTTAAAAAATTGTGTTTTTTTTTTATTTTGTTCTTGTTTATTGGTACATTCACCCATGTACTGATTTTCCTATTTTTTTCCAATATTAGACAGGTTGCTCACCTTTTTCAGTCATTACTCCAGTAGCTGCACCTCTTCTTTGGGGCCTCCACTGTACATTTTTATTGCACAGGTGTGCGCTGCATGTATGGAGCATCCTCAGCAGCTCAGTTCCATCCATGCAGTGCTGTTAATCACAGGGTGGTGCCTATAATGTTATAGTATCCCGGGGTCAGGTAATTGCAGTCTATTGTATAAGCAATCAGGTAAACAGACGTACACGCACCTTAAAGGAATTTTCCCACAAAGTAAGTTCTTTTTAATTAGTAGATATTGGAATAAAAATAACTTCCACAATTGGATGAGATTTTAAAAATGTTCCTGTGCTGAGATAATCTTATAAATGTGCCCCTGCTGTGTCCTGTGTAATGGCCGTGTCTGACAGTGCAGGAGCATGGTCTGATCATACCACAGCTCCTGGGCAGGGGTGTGTGTGAAAAAAAGCCTATTCTTTTTGTGAGGTAAAACATTTTGCCTGTTTTTTAACAATGTTTTACCTCAAAGTAAGAATCATTTGTGATTCCATGCTGTCCTGTCTGTATACTCTTTTGCTCCCCTCACTGCCCGGGAGATGTGGTATGATCAGACTATGATCCTGCACGGTCAGACAGCCATTATACAGTACACAGCAGGGACACATTAATAAGATTATCTCAGCACAGGAACATTAAATAAATCACATTCAATTGTAGGAGGGTTTTTTTTCCAGGATTTAGTGATTAAAATGAACTTTGTGTGTAGGAAAACCCCTTTAAAGAAACTAATAAGAAATGTAAACTCATTAGTGAATACATAAATATATACAAGTTTAATTCACTAAGTAAGTAATAAGTAACTTATTTGCTATTGCCACACTTATAATTACCAGAACAAATAAAATCCAATAATATTTAGCCCATGAGATGAATGTCGAGATAAATAAAAATACAAAATATATCAAAATGACAGTTATTTGGTCACGTCATCTCTACAAAAATGGAAGAAAAAAATCAAGTCTTCTGGACACCAAAATGTTATCAATAAGAATTGTTTATCTAGCAAATTAATTGTCATTATTTAACTTTACTGTAATAGAGCATCTCTAGAAGTACATGGAGAGTCCGCTATACCTCTGTATGACTGTAGTTTTATAATAAGGCACATGGCTGGTCTAAAGCTTTAATAGTGTCCTTTGCAAAACTGCTATTTGTTTTTTTAATCAGTGTCTCTAAGGCATATATGTTCATCTATCTCTCAATTGTGCCATACATTTCTATATAAGCATCGATCAGCCACGTAACTAATCATTTGTATAGCTCCATACAGCCTCATACACATTAATACAGCCTCATACACATGAATCTGCCATGTCCTGTGATTTACTGCAGTTGTGATCGTAGTCAAGAGGAAAGTTTTTCAGCTGTTTGTTTTACAGCAGCTCCTCCATGGGACTGAACCAGATGACTAACATTTGATTCTTATGTCCATCATTGAGCCATTGCTGCACATAACTCTCTCACAAGGTGTCTTTCTTTGGTCCAGTTTTGGCAGGTGATAACCACTGCATTCTGGAAACAACACCTACATTTCTCCCATTGTGTTGAGACTCTCTCCTCTGTGTTTATACTTGTCAAAATGGTGCGGCATTGGTAAGGATACATTTTTTTGACAAATTGTGTTTTTAGGTTTAGATAACCTTAACTTAACCCCTTCACGACATGTACCATACATGTACGGTGCATGTCGTGTCAATCCTCCGGTGCTGAGCCCACATCTTTTCCAGCCCATGTCAGCTGAATAGAGCTGCTGACATGTGCCACTAATAGCTACGGGTGAAATGGCAATCTATCCGCAGCTGTTACCCTTTTAAATGCCATTGTCAATCTCTGACAGCGCCATTTAATGTGATTGTGCCAGAAGCTTGTCACTAATTCTGCCCATCGGCACCTGTGTCACATGACTGCGGGTTGCCGATGGGTTGGCATGACAGCACAGGGTCTGCAACAGACCCCTATAGTTGTCATTGCCGGATTGCTGTGAGTGCCACCCAGCAGTCGGCACTCATAGCAAGTGAGCATTTCTGCAGCCCTGCTCTGTGTAGCACAAGCGATCAAATGATTGCAGCTTCTAATGTAATAAAGGGCGATCAAAAGATCTTATCTACACCAAAACAGGAACAATAAAAACGTCAGCTTGGCGTGCAAAAAATAAGCCCTCATCCAGAGTCAGATCACGAAAAATGGAGACACTGTGGTTCTTGTAAAATTATGCATTTTTTAATACAAACTTTGGATTTTATTTCACGACTTAAATAAAAAGAAACCTAGACATGTTTAGTATCTACAAACTCGTAATGACCCTTAGAATCTTAATAGTATGTCAGCTTTAGCATTTGGTGAATATGGTAAAATAAAAAAATGTATGTATATATTTTTTTTGCAATTTCACTGCACTTGAAATCGGACTTTTTTTCCTTTTTTCAAGTACCAATAGTGTCGTTCAAAAGTACAACTCCTCCCTCAAAAAAACAAGCCTTCACATGGCCATATTGATGAAAAAATAAAATAGTTATGGCTCTGGGAAGCAGAGGAGCAAAAAATAGAAACACAAATGAAAATGGGCTGCGACGTGAAGGGGTTAATTATTAACATGGTTTTCCTCATAAATCTTAACCCACACAGGCATGTTGGATGCTTCTATCATCTGCGCACTATGATTTAAAATTGAAAACTATTTTACATTTAACAGTCACCCATTTTTCTAAGTAAATACATTTCTAAAGGTGCTATTATCATGAAATTCTCACCAGATGTCGGTAACAACCCATCCAATCCACACAGGCAAAGAAATCAAATGATAGCTGTCCATAAATTAAGTTATGTCCAATACTTATTTCACCTGCTGTATATGGGTGAATCCATGTTAAAAATGAAGGAAAGTTACTGATGCCGAGAAGGCGTTCGACAGAGTCAGCTGGCATTACATGGTATGCACTTTACAGAAGTTTGACTTCCCCCAACCTCTTATTGATGCCATTTAATGCTGTATTTACTTCCAACTGCTAGAGTTAGAGTCAACGGATTGCTTTCGGACTCCTTTGAGATTGGAAATAGAACTAGGCAGGGCTACCCTCTCTCCCCCACCCTTTTTGTGTTGGTCATGGAGACTCTAGTTCAGAGAATAAGGCAGGAGGAGTCGATCAGGGGACAATAGTAGATCATACAGAATTCAAGACGGCTGCTTTTGCGGATGACCTCCTGATTCTTATCTCAAACCCAAAGATAGCCTTCCCTATTCTACTGAAACTACTCGACGAGTTTGGAGTCATCTCTAACGTTAAAGTCAATATGCACAAATCAGAAGTTCTAAACATTTCATTATCAGGTAGTGTAGTCTCAGAACTTAAAAAGCTTACCCCCTGTAAATGGCTTACTGAAAAACTGAAATATCTAGGCGTCTTCCTTACTGCAGACCCCTCTGCCCTTTTTAAACATAATTTTGAGCCTCTCCTAGACAATATAAAAAATCTTCTCAAATCATACGATTTTCGTGGATTGGTAGGATTAACATAATTAAATCCTATATACTACCAAAAAATTTCTACCATATGAACATGATACCCATACCTCTCCCCAAATCCTTCTTCGTATCAGCTAATAGAATAGCCAATGGTTTTGTGTGGAGGGGCAGAAGGCCAGACTCCCCTTAAAAATCCGCTCCCTTCCAAAAAAGAAGGGCGGCCTAGGTCTTCCTAGTCTCCAGACCTACTATCAGGCAATACACTTAGCTCGATGGATAAATCTGACTAAGTTTGCAACTGACCAAAAAACTACTAACCTAGAACTTATGTTAATGGGGAGAGAAGCGGAGATATACCTCTGGACCTCTGCTGCCCCCCGCAGGGCACATTGGAGATAATGACCAACAACACCTTGGCTATTAGAAGAGCGCTTATCCCAAATAAATGGCCACAATGTTTTTTCCTGGATAATATCCCTTTAAGGATTATACCCTGGCTCTTGGAACCAAAATACATAGATGTGTTTGACTTATGGAACTGTTTGCCGGTCCTCACAATTTCACAGTTACTTGCCAACCAGATCAAATGCGTAGACAAATGGCCTCACGATGCAAAAAAAACCCCCAGAGACTTCATACAAACACATCATGTACAACATATTATCTCTAAGCTTAAGTCGGATATCCAACATAGCACAGACTGGTTATGGTTGGAACTTCTCTTTAGACTCAAACCCATACCTCCTAAATTAGTATCTAAATTATACTCTAACCTAATTTCCCCCAAAACTCAGTTTAAACCCTTGTACATATCCTCATGGGAAGCTGAACTAAACATTTCCCTTTCAGTTAGGGAGACGGAGCAGATTTTGGGACACTCACACGGCTTCTCAAGATGTGTTCTGTTACAAGAAAATGCCTTCAAAATCCTCTCCAGATGGTATAAAACCCCGGAATTCCTCCATCACTTAGGCCTCTCGGACTCATCTCTATGTTGGAGATGTAAGATGGCCAAAGGTTCTTTGGCACATATTTTTTGGTCTTGCCCAATTATTTTTAAATTCTGGGAAGATATCTTTGACTACCTTTGCCAGATAGGATTAATAAAACAGAACCTAACTCCCCAAGAAGTCCTGCTGTCACTCCCCACAGGGTAATTTAACCCTAAGAAACATGACTTGCTTCCCCTTCTGATAGCTGCAGCTAAACATTTGATTTCCTTACATTGGCGGCAAACGTCTCCCCCTCACATAAGCAAATGGGTTAAGAAGGTGCAGGACATCTATAGGATGGAAGAGCTGTCCAGCTGGGACGCACGACAAATTTTTTCGCACCTGGCTTCCATGGCAACTTGCCTCTCCAGCCACCATAGCTTTCTATCAGCTATCTTTGCTAGTCGAACGCAATTTTGTAACTTTCACTCCACTGCACTGTGATGGACCCGGGTTCAACTAATTTTAGCTGTCCTTTCGACTATTTCTTACCCTTCTCTCTATAAGGGCCCTGACTACTTAATGCATATATTGTAGGTCTTTTGTTACTTCACCTGCTCATTTTGTTTTCATCTCTAGAATTTATAGAGTTTTCTCACTGCTCCCCACCCCACCCCTGGTACACCCATTTTTGTTTATTGTTTTATTTTATTGTTCTAGATGTTGTTTTATTTTTTGACCTATTGGTCCTACTTGGGATGCATGGACTGATATTTGTAATCTACCAGCCTTTACTAGAGTTTTTTGACTGCTTACGCAGAATTTTTGGACGCTTCCGGTGCAAGAATCAGAGGCAGGACATTCCTAGATTATTTCTACATGCATCTATTTTAAAATTGTTCCTGCTTTGACTCATGTTCCATGTATTCTGTGTCCTGTTTTTGTATTTTGAAAATTTGAAAATAAACAATTAAAAAAAAAAAAATTAAGGAAAGTTAAACTAAACATAAATACAGAATTTGTCTAAGTAATGGACTCTTACCAGCACCGTAACTTTACGATATATGCAAACCCAATATATCCCATTTGTGGCTGAATCACCTGTTCTAAAATTGGAAACCACGGAGAGATGACAATTGCATACAACGTTTAACATTTTTTAAAGCTTTTTAGATCCATCGGTTACAAACATTGAAGCCCATGGGTCTGAATTGAGAATATTAAACAATGAGCTTTGTTTTGTGTGATCTTCATTTGTATTGCAGGTCTATATCTGTTAATATCATCCATCAGTCTTGAACACCACATCCCAAGAGTGACAGAATCCGTATTATTAAGTAAAATTATTTTTGTCATTTACTATAAATTCAAAGATTCATATAATTCAGTTTATTTATTCATCTACTCAATACAGCAAAGCAAATTGATATCAAAATGATATACAATCTGAAATATTAAAGGGAATCTGTCACTAGATTTTTGCCCTCTAATCTGAGAGCAGCATAATGTAGAGACTAGGACCCTGATTCCAGGGATGTCACTTACTGGGCTGCTTGCTGTAGTTTTGATAAACACAACTTTTATCAGCAGGAGATTATCACTAGAGAACTAGTAAACCTGCTGTCAGGTAGTCCTCAATAGTTATGATCTCTGTATAACCCCGCCCCCACCACCGATTGGCAGCTTTCTGTATACACTGGACATGAGCAGAAAGCTGCCAAGCAGTGGTGGGGGTGGGGTCATAAAGAGAACTGGTAGACCTGCAGCAGAGGAAACAGTGATTTTATTAACCCCTTCACACCATGGCCATTTTTCATATTTGTTTTCTCTTACCCTTCTTTCAAGATTCATAACTTTTTTATTTTTTCAAGTTCTTGTTCTTTGTGGGACGAGTTGTATTTTTGAATGACGCCATTCATTCTACCAGTGGCGTACTGGAAAACGAGAATAAAATTCCAAACGCATTGAAATTGCAACAAAATTCAATTTTCACTAAAGTTTTTATTTACCATATTCACTATATGGCAAAACTGACCTGCCTTTATGAGTCTCCAGGTTAGTACGAGTATGCAGATACCAGACATGTATAGTTTATTTTTTATTTAATCAGTAAAAAAAAAATTGTTAGTATGAACGAAAATAAATTTTGCTTTTTGTTGCCATTTTCCGAATCCTGTAAAATTTAGATTTTTCGGTATATAATGCTGTGTGATACCTTTTTTTTGTGCCTTGAGCTGATATTTTTACTGCTATCATTTTGGGGTCGATACAATGTTGCGATCGCCTTTCATTGCATTTTATTGCATTGTTTAAACACCATCCCCAAGATATGTGCACATCAAGATCTCTCGAGTGTTGACTGGATTTTCTCTTTATTTCAATTGATTTTTTGCGAAATTCTGCATAATTCCCACAAAGAAAAAGCTATAGAGATGTTCTCCAAAAGCAATTCTTCTATGGAAGACCTGTACATCCAGCGTCCAATGTAACGTTTCTCTTTTATTCAGTTGCATTTATATAGAATACGACTGGAAAACCTCTTCATGTCTATGTAAGACAAAGCAGAGGTGTAATATAGATAGGTGCATGAACTCTTATTCTATAGCGCTGGGCAATGAGACCATGACATTCACAAAAAGGAGCAATTTGTAAATACAAAACAGAAAATACTGTAAGTGCTGACGGTAAACTGAAGAAATCAACAAGAACCGGTCACATACGATTGGAGAGATGTATTGTTGAAGCATAATGTGGCACAATGATAAATTACCCAAAATGTTATGAATATCAAACTATGTGGAAAAATACACAACTGGTGACCTTGCATTTACAATGTGTGGAGGTAATAGTATTTAGAGACTAGTGTAGTTGCAGAATCCTGAAACAGAATTGTGATCAGAATTAGTGTTCTTTTTTTTTTATATCCTTGGTTTAATTTAAATCATAGAAGTAGTTTTTCAACTTTTTTTTGTTTAAAATGAAATTAAGGGAACCTGTCGGGATAAAAAATAAATCTCTAAACTTGTAGATATAGTGTTCATCTGGAGGTTAATAGTATTAGGACGGTGCCCGTCTGCAGTGCTGAAAGAGCGGCACCCAGAAGAAAATAAACTTTATTTCTCCTGGGAACCACCGGCTTTCAGTCATACAGGAGTGGTGGTGCGGCTACAGTCATCACTCACAATACGGTGAGCAGCGGCTATAAGCACACCCCAGCACTTTGATAGCTGGCTCTGTAGTGCATCAGAGGGAAGATGGCTGTCAGTCAAAGTGCCAGGACATGATTACAGCCGTCACTCACACTGATGTGAAGAGTGACTGTAATTGCTCCGAACGTGCCTCTATGACTGAAAGTAGGTGGCTCCCTAGACAAAAAAATAATTTTCTCCTAGTTGATGCCGTTTCAGTAAATATGGGCACCTTCATATCACCATTAGCCAGATTACCCCTACGTCTACAGTTTAATAGAATTATTGGACATTTTTTATTATTGGAGTTTCTCTTTCAAGGTGTTTTGTATTAGTAGCCTAGCCTTAGGATAGGTCACCAATACCCGATCAGAGGGGTGCAATACTGATCGCTGTTCCCTGTGCCAGCGGCGGCTGAGTATGCTCAGCTCAAGAGCAGGATTACACAGCTCCGTCACGTGAAGAGTGGCTCCAGCTGGGAACTGCTCATCCGTCACCTATTGATTCATATAAAGTGCAGGCTGATGTGGGGTATCAACCCTCTGAGAGGTACACTGGGATTATCGAACGAAGCATCATCAAAAAGAAAGTAAGAGAAAAAAAGTAGTTATATAGTGTAGTTAGGAGAAGATATGACACTTTTAATTCAAGCATATTAGCCAAAAGTTTGGATTATGGCATTAAATTGATAGGGATTTAGGATGAAAATTAATTTGAACTTTGGACCACCCCTTTAATGAGCTATCTTACGGATAGGTCATTAATATAAAAGGTCCCTGAAAAAAACTTTAAGTGAACAGCTTGGAAAGCTTTTTTTTTTATTTCTCAAGCTTGTTCATCTTAAGTTTATCTATTTATTATGCTGACATTGCAGTTATGAGTATGTTTGTATTTACTGTTTCATATGTTAAAATATTAATGGTTTGGCATAAATGAAGATATGTAGACCTTTCACTGCTGAACATCAAAAACCACGCCAGCAGTTTTTGAAACTACATTTCTGTTTATAGGCATTTACCTAGAAAAACCCTGTAATTTTTACATTTTCGTTCCTGTTTTTTTTTAACAAAAAAAAGAAAGTCAAGAGCTACATTTTATTGTCAAAATGACAATTTTGACTAATCCATCTTCGCTGTATAGTTATTTTTGGTGCAACAGTGTCTAAAACAGCATTTAGGCAATTTTCAAGCACTTTGCAGGCAAAGTATTAGATGAATTGTTTTGTGTGTATGCTTTTAAGGAACCTGTCAATTTTAGAGATTGATGGTCTTTAAAATCATGAAGGATCGTTGAGAGGTTTGGGTGAAAAAGGGAAAATATTAAAGAAAAATACATGTTGAAGATTGCATTATTGTTGAGCAGGAAAGGCAAAATTGTTGGCACTCATGGTTCCAGTTCTGCTGGAAAATTTTGAAATGCACTGTGGTGAATGCCATCAATATCAACCTAAATCAGTCTGATTTTTTTAGGACGTTCTTAAATTTTACAGTTTGCCCCAGGATAAAACTGTAAATATCTATATGGTGTACAAGGTGTGCAAACACAGCAAATATGAGACTATGTCTCTCTGACCTGATTAAATAAAAATAGGTCAGAGAAAGCGACGTAAGTAGTCTACAAATCTCTACACCAACTGTATGTATCACTCTACAAAATAATACTCTGTAAAATAAGCAGTTATGTTTTGGTCATATTGGTCTTATTCACACTATAAATTACATTTCATTTTAAATTAGGTATAAAGTAGGCATTTTGGTTTCAACAAATAAAGTTTGAGCTCTATGATCTACAGATGGGTCTCTCCCTATCTTGTCTTTACACATATTATCCAGAACATCTATGACCTCATGTCTTGTTGGATGCCACCTGTCAGACACCTGTTGGCTATCCGTACAACATAGTCACATGTTAAAAAATGGATACATTTTTACCTATATGTTTGTTTTTTGATGCTTCCAATGAATTCTATTTGTTGGTCATTATTGATATATGGTGATGTGTTATTGCTAAGCAAAATTTATAGTAAAGAAACAGTATGTCCACTTAACACTTCACAGTGTAGTCTATAAATAAGACATCTCACCAGGTCAAAAGAAGTCAGTTTTTTCTCTTCCTTTATTCCCGTTGCTTCACTGAGTATTCAATTTCTTGATGTGTAAAAATATATTTATTTGATTCTGATTTTAATGATCTTTACCAAGGGGTCAATCAAACCGCTATCAGTGCCAAACCGCCATCAGTGCCAAACCGCCATTAGTGGCTTATCTACAGCATTCTGTAATGCTGTAGATAAGCCCCCGATATAACCTGAAAGATAAGAAAAACAAGTTAGATTATACTCACCCAGAGGAGGACCGGTGCGGTCCGGGTCTGATGGGCGTCGCAGGTCCAGGTCCGGGTCCGGCACCTCTAATCTTCATATGATGTTGTCATCCTCCTTGCTTCTGCCGCGGCTCCTGCGCAGGTATAATTCTCTGCCCTGTTGAGGGCAGAGAAAAGTACTGCAGTGCGCAGGCACCTGGAAAGTCAGAGAGGCCTGGGACCTGCACACTGGAGTACTTTACGATGCCCTCAACAGGGCAGAAAATTACTCTTGCGCAGGAGCCGCAGCAGAAGCAAGAAGGATGACAACATCGTATGAAGATTGGAGGCACCGGACCCGGACCTGCGATGCCCATCGGACCCCAACCAAACCAGGACCACCCCTGGGTGAGTATAATATAACTTATTTTTCTCCTCTTTCAGGTTACATCGGGGGCTTATCTACAGCATTACAGAATTCTGTAGATAAGCCCCTGATGGCGGTGGCCACAGTTTATAGGGCCAAAATGAGGTGACAGATTCCCATTAAAGATGTACCCTGTTATGGACTGGTAATTTAGGAGCGACATGCGACTAGCTCTGGGCAGGTGGTAACTATACAGACCGCAGTCCCTGATCTTAACACAACACTAGCAGTAGCCATGGAATGTTCCTGTCACTCCCTGGACATCTCGTCACAGCCGGAGAACTAGCTACCCCTAAAGGTAGAAACAGGAAAGCTATCTTGCCTCAGAGAAAATCCCCAAAGGATAGGACAGCCCCCCACAAATATTGGCTGTGAGAGGAGAAGGAAATGACATACGTAGTATGAAACAAGATTTAGCAAAGGAGGCCAATTCTAGCTAGATAGACAGTAAGGAAAGAAACACTGTGCGGTCAGTAATAAAACTAGAAAAAGTCCACTGCAGAGATATGCAAAAATCTCCACACCTGACTAAAGGTGTGGAGGGCAAAATCTGCAGCCCAGAGCTTCCAGCTTAGCTAAATAGATACAGTGCCTACAAGTAGTATTCAACCCCCTGCAGATTTAGCAGGTTTACACATTTGGAATTAACTTGGCATTGTGACATTTGGACTGTAGATCAGCCTGGAAGTGTGAAATGCACAGCAGCAAAAAAGAATGTTATTTCTTTGTTTATTTTTTTTTTTAAATTGTGAAAAGTCTTTTCAGAGGGTCATTTATTATTCAACCCCTCAACCCACCATTATTCTGTTTGGTTCCCCTAAAGTATTAAGAAGTAGTTCAGGCACAAAGAACAATGAGCTTCACATGTTTGGATTAATTATCTCTTTTTCCAGCCTTTTCTGACTATTTAAGACCCTCCCCAAACTTGTGAACAGCACTCAAACATGGTCAACATGGGAAATACAAAGGAGCATTCCAAGGCCATCAGAGACAAGATCGTGGAGGGTCACAAGGCTGGCAAGGGGTACAAAACCCTTTCCAAGGAGTTGGGCCTACCTGTCTCCACTGTTGGGAGCATCATCCGGAAGTGGAAGGCTTATGGAACTACTGTTAGCCTTCCACGGCCTGGACAGCCTTTGAAAGTTTCCTCCCGTGCCAAGGCCAGGCTTGTCCGAAGAGTCAAGGCTAACCCAAGGACAACAAGGAAGGAGCTCCGGGAAGATCTCATGGCAGTGGGGACATTGGTTTCAGTCAATACCATAAGTAACGTACTCCACCGCAATGGTCTCCGTCCCAGATGAGCCCGTAAGGTACCTTTACTTTCAAAGCGTCATGTCAAGGCTCGTCTACAGTTTGCTCATGATCACTTGGAGGACTCTGAGACTGACTGGTTCAAGGTTCTCTGGTCTGATGAGACCAAGATCGAGATCTTTGGTGCCAACCACACACGTGACGTTTGGAGACTGGATGGCACTGCATACGACCCCAAGAATACCATCCCTACAGTCAAGCATGGTGGTGGCAGCATCATGCTGTGAGGCTGTTTCTCAGCCAAGGGGCCTTGCCATCTGGTCCGCATCCATGGGAAGATGGATAGCACGGCCTACCTGGAGATTTTGGCCAAGAACCTCCGCTCCTCCATCAAGGATCTTAAGATGGGTCATCATTTCATCTTCCAACAAGACAACGACCCAAAGCACACAACCAAGAAAACCAAGGCCTGGTTCAAGAGGCAAAAAATCAAGGTGTTGCAGTGGCCTAGTCAGTCTCCTGACCTTAACCCAATTGAAAACTTGTGGAAGGAGCTCAAGATTAAAGTCCACATGAGACACCCAAAGAACCTAGATAACTTGGAGAAGATCTGCATGGAGGAGTGGGCCAAGATAACTCCAGAGACCTGTGCCGGCCTGATCAGGTCTTATAAAAGACGATTATTAGCTGTAATTGCAAACAAAGGTTATTCCACAAAATATTAAACCTAGGGGTTGAATAATAATTGACCCACACTTTTATGTTTAAAATTTATAAAAATTTAACTGAGCAACAAAACTTTTTGGTTTGTAAGATTTATGCATCTGTTAATAAATCCTGCTCTTGTTTGAAGTTTGAAGGCTCTAACTTATTTGCATCTTATTAAACCTGCGAAATCTGCAGGGGGTTGAATACTACTTGTAGGCACTGTACATACTGATAAGCTGGACAAATGAACAAAACATAAATGTGCTGAACAATAAGTCCACAACAAGTGGACTGCAAAAGGACAAGCAAGGACTTAACTTTGCTGAACGGGTCAGAGTGTCAGGGAAATCCAAGAGCCGTGCCTCCAGGCAAGAACAATTGGCAACTGGCATTGATTGAGGGATAAAGCCAGATCAAAATAGCCGAGCAGAAAGAAGATCAGTGGAAGCAGCTGGTGATACTAAATCCAAGAAGCAGCTATACCACTCAAAACCACAGGAGGGAGCCCAAGAGCAGAATTCACAAAAGTGCTACTTACAACCACCGGAGGGAGCCCAAGAGCGGAATTCACAACAGTACCCCCATGCCAGGCTAGGTTCCCTTAAAGGGAACCAGTCAGTATGATCAACCCTCCTTTGTGGTCTTTATGGGCATGCAGGCCATAGAAAAATTTATAAAATAATACTTTGATATCTGCAATCTGATGTCTTATTCCAGAGAAATCCAACTTGTTCTTATATGTAAATGAGCTGTTAAGATCTATGGACCGGACATATTTCTGCATGAGAATCTGCCTCCAGAGATTATTTTACATGGAAGGAGGAGTTACCAGTTTGCAAGGACTGATAATCTGCTCTTCTGGTCTCACTGGAGAGCTGTTTTTTATTATATCAGACACATCTACAAGTTCTTCTCAGCTTCAGTCTCCTTCTGGCAGGCAGACAGTGCTGCAGTACAGCAGAGCTATGAGAGCTGCAGCAAATATGTTATTTTATTCAGCTTCCTATGACCTACATGCCCATATAGTAGGCTTGGGATGGTTGATCCTGCTGACAGATTCCCCTTAATCTCTGGACTGCAACCCATCACAAAAGCTATATAACAGCACAGATAATGCCATATGTATAATAAAGACAACAGTTTTCCATGTACTGTCTAAATTATTACCTAACACTTTGTTAAACTGCAACTACATTTTCAGGAACATTTTGACTTATCATATAGACATGAGAAGTTTTTATAATGGGGGTCTGGGTGCTGAGGTCCCAATCACTAAAAGTAAAGTATGTTGACCTATTCTGGAAGGAAAGCAGGTCTTGGCTGAATGTTTCTGCTTCTTCGTTCTAGAAATGCCAATACAACAGACTCTTGCCATGCCCAGTATGCCAGAGGTGATGTTACAATAGGTTAACTTTGGTTTTCTTTTTGCTTCAGGTAACCTTACTGACAATTAAGTAATCTTTACTGAAAACATTCAAACCCAAATTCATGAATACAGGTTAACTTCAGCCTGGTTTTGATGAGGGGGCAGGATGAAATCAGGAGCTTCAGAGCAGTTACATGAACCTCTGTATGCCTCACCACAAATCTTACTCCAGTCAGGAACTGGAGATTTCTAGTTTCATGAATTAGATGAGCTGTGGTGTCACAACAATGCCACACACCTGTCCTGCCCCAGCTCTGTCCATTTTGGCAGAAGTGGGGAAAACTCGTTAAAAACAACATTTTTGCACAACTGTTTTTCATAGTTATTTATGCAATGATTCTGGTGACATTGCTTTGATGAATCGGGGCCTTAGGGGTCCATTTGCTGATAAAACCGTATGTTATTCACAGAATGCTAAGGGTTGTTATTAACCTCTTTCTGAACTCGGACGGGATAGTACGTCTGAGGTCAGATACCGCGCTTTGATGCAGGGCTCCGGCGGTGAGCCCGCATCAAAGCCGGGACATGTCAGCTGTTTTAAACAGCTGACTTGTGCCCGCAATAGCGGCGGGTGAAATAGCGATTCACCCGCCGCTATTAACTAGTTAAATGCCGCTGTCAAACGCTGACAGCGGCATTTAACCGGCGCTTCCGGCCGGGCGGCCCTCACATGATCGGGGGTCAGCGATGCTTCTGCATTGTAGCCATAGAGGTCCTTGAGACTTCTATGGTTACTGATGCCGGCCTGCTGTGAGCGCCACCCTGTGGTCGGCGCTCACAGCACACCTGCATTTCTGCTGCATAGCAGCGATCTGATGATCGCTGCTATGTAGCAGAGCCGATCGTGTTGTGCCAGCTTCTAGCCTCCTATGGAGGCTATTGAAGCGTGGCAAAAGTAAAAAAAAGTAAAAAAAAATGTGAAAAAAATTAAAAAAATATAAAAGTTTAAATCACCCCCCTTTCACCCATTCAAAATAAATCAATTAAAAAAAAATCAAACCTACACATATTTGGTATCGCCGCGTTCAGAATCGCCCGATCTATCAATAAAAAAAGTATTTACCTGATCGCTATACGGCGTAGCGAGAAAAAAATTAGAAACATCAGAATTCCTTTTTTTTGGTCGCCGCGACATTGCATTGAAATGCAATAACGGGCAAAAGAACGTATTTGCACCAAAATGCTATCATTAAAAATACCAGCTCAGCAAGCAAAAAGTGAGCCCTCACCCGACCCCAGATCATGAAAACTGGAGACGCTACAGGTATCGGAAAATGTCACAATTTTTTTTTTTTTTAGCAAAGTTTGGAATTTTTTTTCACCACTTAGCTAAAAAATAACCTAGTCATGTTAGGTGTCTATGAAGTCGTAATGACCTGGAGAATCATAATGACAGGTCAGTTTTAGCATTTAGTGAACCTAGTAAAAAAGCCAATCAAAAAACAAGTGTGGGATTGCACTTTTCTTGCAATTTCACCGCACTTGGAATTTTTTTCCCGTTTTCTAGTACACGACATGCTAAAACCAATGATGTCGTTCAAAGGTACAACTCGTCCCACAAAAAATAAGCCCTCATATGGCCATATTGACGGAAAAGTTAAAAAGTTACTGCTCTGGGAAGAAGGAGAGCAAAAAACGAACGCGGAAAAACAGAAAATCCCAAGGTCATGAAGGGGTTAACAATGCTTTCAGTGTTATTATCTATGACATCAGTGTTGGGTTGTTTTCATGGAAAATATATCATAGTGTTCACACCTTAACCTCTACAGAAAACTGAAGGAGATTATTAGAAGTCAATTGGATGAATCAGAATTTGTTGGAATTTGTTACAAACCACAATCTTTATACAAGTCATGATTCATTCCCGTCTGGACTATTGTAACTCTCTACTAATTGGCCTCCCTCTTACCAAACTCTCCCCGCTCCAATCTGTCCTGAATGCTGCTGCCAGGATCATATTCCTCACCAACTGTTACACCGATGCCTCTACCTTGCGCCAGTCATTACACTGGCTACCCATCCACTCCAGAATCCAGTACAAAACTACTACCCTCATCCACAAAGCACTCCATGGCTCAGCACCACCCTACATCTCCTCTCTGGTCTCAGTCTACCACCCTACCCGTGCCCTCCGCTCCGCTAATGACCTCAGGTTAGCATCCTCAATAATCAGAACCTCCCACTCCCGTCTCCAAGACTTTACACGTGCTGCGCCGATTCTTTGGAATGCACTACCTAGGTTAATACGATTAATCCTCAATCCCCACAGTTTTAAGCGTGCCCTAAAAATGCATTTGTTCAGACTGGCCTACCGCCTCAACGCATTAACCTAACCATCCCTGTGTGGCCTATTAAAAATAGAAAAAAAAAAAAACGAAACACATAATCGGGTTCCTTGCATCGTGTTCTCATACACTTTATGCAGTTGATAGCACTCTGTGTCTGTACTGCTACATACTTAGGCTGTTAACTGGTTCATGCAGCTTTACGTGAACACCCGAGCCTTACACTATGGCTGGTCCAAATAATTAAAGCAATTGTTACCATCCACCTCTCGTGTCTCCCCTTTTCCTCATAGTTTGTAAGCTTGCGAGCAGGGCCCTCATTCCTCCTGGTATCTATTTTGAACTGTGATTTCTGTTATGCTGTAATGTCTATTGTCTGTACAAGTCCCCTCTATAAGTTGTAAAGCACTGTGGAATATGTTGGCGCTATATAAATAAAAATTATTATTATTATTATTATTATTCCACTGAGAACAAAAACCATTTACAGATGTGTGAACTGAACATTCCATTAATTATTTCCTGCAAATTTGTGAATTTTACAGCAAGTTGATATGCTGTTTTAATATTTTTATTTTTGTCTTTCTAACAAGGCTTTGTACAGTTCAGCATGAACAGCATCTACTGTACATGACTTTCTTGCCTAGTTATAAGTGATTCTCTTGGGTATTGATGAGAGCTGAAATCTATGTGTCATTAATTTTGGTCCAGGTTGTATAACGGTTGTTTTTCTTTGCTTTAATTAGCAGGTTGTTTTATATTGGTGACCTATTTGTATTTTTAAAGCACAGTCATCAGTTAGGAAAGATTAGTCTTTAGACATCCCAGTACATAATCTAATAATCATGAATTGATGTGACCTTTTCACTTTGAATTTGCACAGCTCAACTATGCACCCTTTTATCACAGACAAAATGTCAGTGTGTGGGCCTGATGATCTTTGTCCCATTTAGGATCGATATGGATAAGAAGCTCTATATATTATTAATATTGTTCTGTTTTCCTGTCTTTAAAACATGCATTGATTTCTGGTTTCCCACAAAACAAACATAGATTAATCATTGTTTAAAGCTGCAGTGTAAGATAATACAATAATACAAATACGGATCTTCCACTTGTCTGTCAACAGGTTCAGTCTGTTATCACAGAGTCTATAGTTGTATTAGTGCTCAAAAATAATTCTCAATGATGATTTGGCCCTGTTAATGCTTATAATATAGGGCCGATTTATTGAGATTGGCGTCTGTTGTAATTAAGAGCTCACTGGAGTATGATACTCCTAATTCAATAAGGGGACATGCCACTTAATTAATTTGGTGCATGTCTTAACTGGCATATGTTTTCGTGCCAGAAATGTACTCCATACAGGGACTGTAGTACATTACTGGCAAAATTTACACTGCAAAATAAACATCCTGCCCATGCCCCATCCGTATGCAAAGCTGGGCGGGACTGGTTTGGAAATCAGATGTCTCAAAAAATGTTGTGCAACTTCCAAGCGGTGTAACATCTTCATGAGTCCGGCCCATTGTGTTTTGGCAGGATATAACAAAGCATATTAAATATTGTATGCCTCCATCTATTTGGAAGAACTTAAAGGAGTTCTGTTTTCTGCTATTTTCAGTTTAGAAATATAAATATATTTTAAATATTGAAGCAGTAACTGTCATTTTAATATTTTCTTCATACATCATTAGTACACATGAAAATAAGCAACTTTGTAATATATCTTATCAGAGAAATCTGCTTCTTTCTCTGCCAAAATGTATCAGTCATTATCAAAAATTCTCGATTCTGAGGTACATGAAAGATAATGATAAATAAACACAAGATAATGATAAATAAACACATGATAATTCCACATGTGTTAATTCATAGTTTTGATGCCTTCAGTGTGAATCTACAAATTTTCATAGTCATGAAAATACAGAAAAATCTTTAAATGAGAAGATGTGTCCAAACTTTGGGTCTGTACTGTATGGCTTTGTACTGTGTTAGCCAGTGGATAGAAACATATTTTGATTTGAGAGTGCTCAGTGGTTGACACCTTTTCACAGTTGGGATGGTGTTTTAAGGCTTCCAAGCTTCTCCCTTTTTCCTCCAAACGTAAAGAAGGTCATTATGCCCAAAAAGTTAAATTTATTTTAATCAGACCACAGGATATGTCTCCAAAAATTAAGGTCTTTGTTCCTGTATGCATTTGCAAAAATTAATCTGGCTTTTTTATGTTTCTTTTGGAGTAGTAGCTTCTTCCTGGCAGAGAGGCCTTTCAACCCTTGTTGATACAGTACTCGTTTCATTCTGGATATTGACACAATCTTACCAGCTTCTGCCATCATCTTCACAAGGTCTTTTGCTTTTGTCCTTGGGTTGATATGCACATGTCAGACCAAAGATTGTTCATCTCTGGGACACAGAACCCATCTCCTTCCTGAGTGGTATGATGGCTGGATATTCCCATCTTGTTTGTACTTGCATATAATTGTTTGTACAGATGAACCAGGCACCTTCAGGTATCTTGAAAATTCACCCAATTCTCTTCCTTCTATCTTGGCTGATGTTTTTAGACTTTCCCATGATGCTACACAAGGAAGCAGTGTGTTTCAGGTGTGCATTAAAATACATCCATAGGTGTGTCTCTAATTAACTCAGATGCAAATGTTGCCAAAAAAGAAGCTTCCAAACGCATGACATCATCATATGGGCAGTCCAGAATTGTTTAAAGGCATAGTAATCTTAGTGTATGCAAACTTTTGACTTTGCAGTAAATAATAAAAATGCCTTAAAACACACTCTCTCTCTCATTATTCCGGCATTTGGCAAATATTAATAGTTATGGTAATCCTAATTGACCTAAATGGGAAAGGTTTATTTTGATCTCATATCAGATATGCATATGTGTATTTTTATATAGTGTATGTAAACTTCTGTTTTCAACTGTATATTACAGAGTTTCTTATTTTCACTTGTACAGTTGATTTATGAAATAAAAATTTAAACAACAATTACTGTTTAAGCAAGTTTTAAATGTTAATTTTAGGACTTAGTACCTTTATTTCTCTACATAAAACACCAATCTAGAGAAGAAAAAAAAAACCTTCCACAGCTTTTGCTTTCACTTACAGGTCTTGGCTTCAGAATTGACTGCAGGAGAAGGACAAACATTAGTGAATCGGGAACAAAACTGTGCTGGCTCCTTCTATTCACTTACACTGTTCTGACAGATAAATTACAGGCATTAGTCCTGATGTCATAAAGTACCTGTCATAGTGGGCAGTTATTTTAAACTAATTTACATAAAGTCCACTTTCTGTCCTTTCTTCAGATGTTATATGCAATTTGTTGCTTTATTCTACATGTAATTAATGATTTGCCCTGTTAAAGAAAAGGTCATACTAATTACAATATTAATTATAATAGTAACAATAATTATATTTTTATTTTCACTTGGAATTGACAGACATTTTTTGTATATTTTGCACAGATGTACAAAACTAGTTAACGTGACTTTTTTTAGCTTTGTCCTAAAAATAATTGAAAATCAAAGTAATGTAAGCAAGAGACTCAAAATTTGAAATATAATCTATTGGGTGATGTTCACACTGAGTTTTTTTTTAGACGTTTTTGAAGAGGAACCTCACCAACCTCCTCCTAAAAAAACTCAGAAACTCTTGGAAAACTCTTCCAATTTATTCCTATGGGAAATCCACTTTGCTGAGCATATGAGTTTTTTTTAGCTTTTTTTTTTTTTTTTTTTAAGAGATCGTCAAAAATTCCTGGTGGAAAAAAGAGAGTTCATCTTAAAGGGATACTGTACTTTCTTAAACTAAGCATTGTATAATCAAATGAAAAAGACTCTTCCAAATCGCTTCACAACAGGATCATTTCCTGAAGAGGTATCTGTCTCATGGTTTTTTAATTCTTCAATAAACTCAGTTTAATCCACAGCATGTTTAGTTTCAAATCTTTCTGTGTTGCATAAAATTAATGAAATAATGAAATATCCTTTTTTGTATAACAAAAATAGATAAAAAAACTACAGAATGGAAAAGGTTCACACAATAGCCAAGAAAGATTAACGTTTTGGAGTAACAAAAAAGGCCTTAGTCATAGTCAAACTATGAGTAAGGGTTATTTTATTCCTTGGATATGCTGCTCTTTTTCTCTTTCTTTGTGAAGTGGATTGTCTGCAGGAGTATTGGCACCCCTATACACTAAGCCAAGAAACACTATATGGACCATGAATGTGGTGAGCCTTCATATCAAATCCTTTCTTAGTTAGGCTAGTTTCACGCTAGCGTTTTGAGGAGCTGCGGAGGGCTGCGGACATCCTCCATGAAGCCCCGCCCTCGGCCGCACCTCAGCTGCTAGCTCCGCCTACTACTGCATGCGACCTGCATGCGACCTGCATACCTATCTTTAACATTAGGTACGCAGGTCGTGCGGCTGTATGCGGATGCTTCTGCATGCGTCGTTTTGACCATGCGGAGAAAAAAAGAAATTGCTACCAGCTGCATCCTACGCTGGTCGCTGCATCGTCAAAACGACGCATGCGGAAGCATCCACATACAGCCGCACAACCTGCATACCTAATAGTTACGCAGGCCACATGCAGAAGTAGGTGGAGCTAGCGGCCGAGGGTGGGGCTTCATGGAGGAAGTCCGCAGCCCTCCGCAAATCCTCAAAACCCTAATGTGAAACCGGCCTTACATTTGGTTTCCTGCAGATTTCGGTATTGATTCGCCCCATCT
Organism: Ranitomeya variabilis; assembly: GCF_051348905.1. Lineage (NCBI taxonomy): Eukaryota > Metazoa > Chordata > Amphibia > Anura > Dendrobatidae > Ranitomeya > Ranitomeya variabilis. The sequence goes on along the minus strand of NC_135232.1, from coordinate 993,404,526 downwards.
TTCATCCTTGCTACATTGCAGGTTTGAGAAAATAAGTTACAACATTTAACTGGAAAGTCAGCACCACAAGTCAATTTTAGTGTTAACATTTAACAGCATTTAGATGCTTTTATAATTTTTAGGACCTCTTTAGATGTTTGTTTTTCATATACAAGTTCTATTTATGGTTTCTATAGATACTAATACTTACTATAGTCTATGGGTCCTGTTCAGTTGTCAGTGCATTTTTGCAGACCAAATTTAGGAGCCCGTGAAAAATATCAGACAGCACTTGGATGCCCCTTGTATACCCTCCATTTGATGTTAAATTTGTATGTCAATTAGATACAAATGCTTAAAAGGCGTCAGTCACCACCAAATGCATTTTACATGTTTTACTCTGTGTTGTAGGGACCTTAGCCAATTCGCTACTCTAATACACACGTAAGTGCAGTTAGTGGCATTAGAAGAAAGGAGATGGGAGGAGAATGTGCCCAGTCACTGATTGCATGCACCTACTCACATGCAAGCAGCACTCAGATAGTGCTCGCTCTCAGAACTATCGCTATCAATCAAAAGTGGGGTAAGGGCCCCAATATGTTAATGTGGATGCATATCGATGCATCAAACTCTTGCCCATGCTAAGGATGCACCAAAGCCTCCTCATTTGCATACAATTTAAAAGTTATTTTTTCAGGCACTGTACCAGTAACAGAAACAGTGCTAGTATGGTTGTTATAGGAGTTAAGATCCCTACAACACTGTATAGACCATTAAAATGAAATTTGGTGTTGACAAACTGCCTTTAACAAAATTTCTTGCATACAAAAAAGATGTTGGAAATCTGTTGATTACAGCTGACACACTGAGCAGACACTGCTAAAAATTATGTAAAATCTACAGTTCACATGATTCATTTTCTATCTCGCACACATTACCTCTTTTTAAAGCTGTCCCATGCCACTCATAAATGGCAGGGTAGTTTTGTAATTATTCATTATCTTCCTACACAACATAGATATGCCAGGGAGACACTTTATGCTTCTCCATAGGCATTGCACAATCTGCTGCCCAGCATGAGAAACAAAATCTGTCCAGAGACAGAGAATCGAACAGGGGAGTATTCTTAAAGTATGTGAGTTGTGATGTTATGTACTTTGCAAGGGTTGGATTGCCATGCATTTAGTGTTCAGGACATCACACCAACAGGTGCTAAACATCAGGGGCATGATAATGTGACTGCATGGGAGACCGGCTTACTGTGGCAGTTAGGTAAATCTCCAATGGTGAAACTCAAAATTTGTCAACCCCTTAACAAGACACAATGGTAGACCCTTTTCTACATTCACTGGACTCCTAAAAATTAAACATTGAAACATAGGAGAGTATAATCATGGTACAGAGTGGAATTCAATTACAGCAATGACCCCTAATACTCAATACTGTAGCAACTATAATGTAGTACCATGCTTTATTTTTTTCTAGTTTTGGTAATCTAGGCTTGTGGTCTGTAATACTATCTCAGCTGATTTATGGGGGTTTGAGAGTCAAATTAAACCCTTAAACCAATGTTTTGTACTTTTAGTAATCATAGTATTTGCATCCAAAATACTAATATATTGTAGAGGTTGGTAGCAATATCACCAGTTTTCTTGTGTAGTAATAGTATTAAATAGTATAGTTGTGTAATATCATTATTTTATTTTAGTTTTTCTAGTATATATTTTTTTAAATACTATCAATTTTGTGTTTTATCCATGATTTTAGGCCATTGCAACGTTAACATGTCTGAGTTATCTTGTAGACCTTTGGTCACTGATTGACGTCACGCATATAAGTCTATTGCTGTTTGACAAAAATCAGAAATGGAACCTAGATTCCATCTGTGAGCAATTGGTGTGCTGTCCACTTTCACCATTGAAATGGTAGGAGAATCTTTGGCATTTTTTTGGCACACCAATGAAAATCGTTCAATGTTTTTCAAGTAGAAGAAGATAATGGATTTAAATAAGGTCTGAGAGCAGCCTGGAAGGATAGGTCATTTGGCCCTCATTGTCGTGACCACTGTAGAGTTGATGCAGCAGGTACACGTATACATTTAGTTGTAGTCCTCTCTCTTTCAGATATGATATTGTTTTCACACAACTTTTTATTTTATTTTAAAACTAAAGAGAATTGATAGAAGACTTTTGTTCTGGATATTTCAGAACTGGAAATAAATACATGGCATGTCGTGGGCGCACGCTTAGATTAAAATGCAATTTATTAAAAATATCATTATAACAGTGCAACAGCACAACATGAAATGAATAGCTATTATATGAGATTTAGTGTTCTAATTATTATCGCAAGAGCTATGACTTGAAGGCAAGCCATAGCTGGCACAATGCCCCCTGACACCACTTAAAATAAAATCAAATATTAACAAACAACAAGCAAAGGCAATCCCTTGACATGAGCAAATTCTCTTACATATCGAGAAGGACAGTTGTTCTCGTCAGCATGTTAGATGGTTTAAATGCCTCTTCAGTAGTCTTTCCTTATTTCTATTGGCAGATTTATTATCATCCTTATTCACAGTACCTTTCTTCTGATTAGTCAATAAATATAGAAATATTATGGTGATATGCAGTTTACATGATGATTGCATTGTATTAAAGTTAATGTTGGACCCCCACTTCTGTAAACAATGTACCTTAGTGTTCTACTATCTGTGCAACAAAATCCCATATGGTGACATTTCACAGATTGAAACCCTTGTGATACATTTAAATGTATTTTCTGTTTATTAAAGAAGGAAAGAAGAATTTATTGCCCACATAAGGCAATGTTATAAAAAAATGCTGCTGCTTCTCAAAGTATCTTCCAGCTGTTATTACTTATATGAGAAAGTCATAGTTCACCTTATTATTTTAGACCCATGTTATTATCATTCTTTCCATTATATCATTTATGAGCCCCTGAGCGTTCAGTTTTAAAGGAAACACATTGACCTTGGCGACCTGAGCTTGCCAGGTTTTCAATGCATCATTTTGAAAGACAGTAAATAACCAGCAAGAGAGCAACAAGCTGAATCTTCCCTTTTTCACTGTGTGTTTTTCATGGTTCTGCAGATTAATGTTTATTGAGAAATGATATATCATTATGAATAGAGACTTTTCCTTTATGCATGGAGGCTCCATGCATGAGTTCTTTTCATAAAGACACCATAAGTGGCATTTTTACTTACTTATTACTTATAGGCTGATATTTTGGGCTATTAATCATTTTTACAAATTGGTTTTTGAAGGTTTCTCTTTCGCTGTTCATAGCTGGTTGAGTAATAAGATTAATGGGTTATCTGCAAGTTTAAAAGTTATGCCCTATCCATAGTGCATGATCATGTGCATGATAAACCACTACTGTATTCATTTGAGGCTGTATTCAGGATCGCTGGGGATTCTACCATTTGGATCCCCAACAATTGGACATTTATCTCCAATCCCATCGATGTGTGTCATGACATGCACAGAACCATCTCAGGACTCCTCAAAGCTGGAAGTCCCAACCAACCATGAAGATGTCCGGGATTTCAGCGCTCATGGAGCTAGTATGAAAATGTGACATGAACTGGAAAGGTGGTAGTGAGATGAGCAGAAAGGTTAATATAAGTAATGCTCATCTCCCATATTTATCTGTAGATTACCACTATGTCTGCAGGTAATTACTTTTTTATTTTAATAGCCCCAAAGATCTTCTTTTCCTTGAGAGGTATCCTGCCATGTTGGATATAGGGTTAATCTGCAGGTTAATAGCATTATGAAGGTGCCAGGCCGCAGCACCGAAAATGCATTACAAAGGAGAAAATTAACTTTATATCTCCCAGGAGCTGTTGGCTTTCAAGTACTGAGGACATACGAAGAGCAATTACAGTCACTGTTTGCACCACTCAGAGCAGTGGCTTTAAGCACACCTCATCAATGACTGGTAGCCATGTAATGAATTAATGCAGAAACAACTGTCAGGGCGTCTTACAGCTACCGCTTTCAATACAGCCACCTGACTCCCCCATAGTGCTATTAACCTGCAGATTTATCCTGTGTCTGCAGGTTAATAGTGTTATTGAACCTGACTGGTTCCTGTTAAATTTACCATGTCTTCTGAATGGTTCATTTTTTTAGAATTGCTTCTCAAAGGTTCCTTCAGTATGGTTCATTCTGTAGGATTCATTATAATAGGTAGAGTATGAGATAAAAAGTTTTCAGCCAATGCAAGTAGAAACATTACCATGGCCAGGTGGCCAGTGGACAGGGGGCAGGGAAATTAAGAAAGCCCTAGGTAGTTGATCAACTTTATTTAAATAGGAAGCTGCTGTTTGATCAAGTCAGGGAACTACTTCTTCTGTTCTTCTGTTCAGTTGCATAGGAAGTGAGCTGCTTTTCTTCACTAAATAGTAGAGATCAGCAGATCTTTTGTAATTCAGATTTACTGGCTTGAGAATAAATTCATGGAAATCTCAATAGTGGAAAGCTTGTAATTGTCCACATCATAGATGTGATGGAAAGAAGCAAGAGAGAGGGCCCCACTGACCATAAGAGCGTGCACACTACAAAAGACAGAGACTTATCCAGTGAATCTGGGGATGAAAACACCCTCTGCTGTACAAACTGATCTGTGAATGCCCTGGTATTGACCACCACTTTGCAAAGAAAGGTAATCCACTGGATGTCATAAATGCAGAGCATTATACGGAAGCCTGCATTGCCTCAGAAGAAGACATTAGTTCGCTCAAAGATGCTTCTGCAGTGTCGGAAATGGGGACGATCACTTCAAATGGTACCAAAGTTTCATGAAACCGAGAATTTCAGAAAACTATTAAACTGGCTTGACTTAACCCCCTTCACAATATATGACATTTATATGCTGGCTCTGGTGCTGAGCCTACATGTTTTCCAGCACATGATAGTTGATTTTATCAGCTGATATGTGCCCCTAACTGCCACGGGTGGAATCGTGATCTACCTATGGCTGTTAACATGTTAAATGTCACTGTTAATCGCCGCACCAGAAGTACGTCACTAATCCTGCTCATCGGCCCCCTTTCACATGATTGTGGGGTGCCGATGGGTGGGCATAACAATGCAGGGTATGCAGGAGATCAATGTGCTTGTTATTGCTGAACTGCTATGATTGCCGCTCTGTGGCTGACGCTCATAACAAATGATCAATTCTGCTACACATAGCAGGGCTCAAGCTATGTGCAGTTAAAGGTGATCTGAGTATCGCAGCTTCAAGTCTCCTATAGAGACAATTGAAGCAAGTGAAAAGTAGAAAAAAAAGGTCTTTAGAAATATAAAAAAATAAACTTCAAATCTCTTCCTTTTTACCCCATTCAAAATAAAACAATAATAAAAAAATACATATTTGGTATTGCTGCTTTCAGATATGCCAGATCTATGAAAATCTAAAAAGAATTAATCTGATTGGTAAAAGGCATAGAGAGAAAAAAAATTAAAAATGCTAGAGTTATGTTTTTTTGGCTCGCCGCCCCATTGCAATAAAATGCAATAACAGGCTATCAACATATTGCATCTACACCGAAATGGTATCAATAAAACATCAGCTCTGCAAGCAAAAAATAAACCCTCACCCAGCCCCAGATCCCGAAAAATGGAGAAGCTATGGATCTTGGAAAATGGTGTCATGTTTATTTTTTTTTAATGAACTTTGGATTTTTTTTTCACCACTTAGATAAAAAAGTACCTATACGTGTTTGGTTATATTACCAAAAAAATAAAAAAGTTATGGCTCTGGGAAAAAGGAGACCAAAAAACGAAAAATGCAAAAACCCAAGGTCGTGAATGGGTTAAACTTGATTATCCAAGGGATACATCCACTCATCTCTACCAAAGAATGTACAGAGCTGTTATTTCACTCTGTACACTGTTTATGTCCAGCTGCTGAGCTAATGACTAATAATTGTGGGTACAGAGTTCTGGACCCTCACTGATCAAAAATTGAAGACCTATCCTAAAAATAGTTCATCATTAGTGTTGAGCGATACCGTCCGATACTTGAAAGTATCGGTATCGGAAAGTATCGGCGCGTGTCCAGCCTCCCGGCTTGTGATTGGTTGATCGCGAAGCAACCAATCACAAGCCGGGACGTCACGGGAGGTTGGACAAGCGCGCATTTTAAAATGCGCGCGTGTCCAGCCTCCCGGCTTGTGATTGGTTGATCGCGACGCAACCAATCACAAGCCGGGACGTCACGGGAGGTTGGACAAGCTCGCATTTTAAAATGCGCGCGTGTCCAGCCTCCCGGCTTGTGATTGGTTGATCGCGACGCAACCAATCACAAGCCGGGACGTCACGGGAGGTTGGACAAGCGCGCATTTTAAAATGCGCGCGTGTCCAGCCTCCCGTGACGTCACGGCTTGTGATTGGTTGCGTCGCCCATGTGACTGCGATGCAACCAATCACAAAGCCGGGACGTAATTTTAAAATCCTTAAGGACCTGAAATTACGTCACGGCTTGCTGTGATTGGTTGCGTCGCCCATGTGACTGCGACGCAACCAATCACAAAGCCGGGACTTCACGTAAGGAAAGAAAAGCGCGAATTTTAAACAAAGAACGCTGCCGCTTCCCTCGGTAAGGTGCAGGCTGCGTCGGAGAGGTGAGTATAGCAATATTTTTTATTTTAATTCTCTCTTTTACACATTTTTACATTAATGTTGTTTCGATACCGATACCACAAAAGTATCGGATCTCGGTATCGGAATTCCGATACAGCAAATATCGGCCGATACCCGATACTTGCGGTATCGGAATGCTCAACACTATTCATCATTATCAAAGTAGTGATCAACCCCTTAAAAGATTTAAAATCTTTCAGATTTTTTTTGGATGATTGATGAAATGTTTCCAATATACAACAAATAAGCATTTCTGCAAGTCATAAATATATAAAATAGGATATACTTTTATAGCTAAGTTAATTACTATATTTCTATGAGAATCAGAGCTTTGTTCTATGATTTTGGTGGGCCCTAGAGGTCTCTAGAATTTGCTTAATGTAGACTGGATGACTTATGTGGTGTTTATTGAACAGGTGAATAGGAAGCTATCCTGTTATTGTATTTGCTAAGATTTTTCTTCTACATATCTTTGACATTTCTTACATAAGAAATCTTCCTTTTCCCTTCTAAGAGAACCTTTGTAAAATATTTTAAAAAATACCATTCAGCATCTAAGTGTTTTTAAAGCATGCATTTAATAACTGATCTATTATTGATTTCTTCTGTGATGAAAGCAAAATATGACTCTAGTAAACTGTCATGTTCCAGAATAGTAGGAAAATTACATTAGAAATTTTAAAGTGACCCATGATTATTAATGTATTGAACCATATTTTTATATCAGTTATGTGTTGCCTTTACAAGGGGACTGGCTAAGCAAAAGCATCTAATTAAATCAGTATTACTTGCCAAAACTGGGGTGCTTACATAATAGGCTAGACCTACAGGCTTCCCTCCAATCTAAACATTTATTGCAGATGGTGCTAATTACAGCGGCTTTTGCAGCAAAACAAGGGTGTCACATGGACACTTTTGAAGCCTAAAGCCCCCCAATATGTTTGAGGATTCTGCTTCAGCATGCTAATTCTAAAATGTGTAAATTCTGTTCAGATTATTATTTTTTGCAGCACGTGAGGGATTTTAAACCATATTTAAATACATTTTAGTATCATGCATACAATATTGCATGCAAACCGTAATATCTGCCAAAAAACAGACATATCGTTCTTACCAATAATTGTGTGAATGATAATAATTATGAAAAATTTAGCTAGAAGAATAAAAAAGTTGTATGAATCATTCTCACCTACTGTATTCTCACCCATCCCTTGTAGATTGTGAGCCTTCGCGGGCAGGGTCCTCTCTCCTACTGTACCAGTTATGACTTGTATTGTTCAAGATTATTGTACTTGTTTTTTATTATGTATACCCCTCCTCACATGTAAAGCGCCATGGAATAAATGGCGCTATAACAATAAATAATAATAATAATAATAATTCTTCAAGAAAAGAACACGTACAGTCTGCTTTTGTTTCCAAATACAAGATTTTCTTACTCACACCTTGTTGATTTTGTCTAACCTTGCTTAAATATCTGCAATTTTAGTGGCCATATAGTGAAATTAAGTGAATGTATAGTTCACTTCTGTTGGTAGTTGGTACCATCTGTCTCTGTATTTCAAAATACTCTCTTGAAAATGGCATTGAAACCGAAGATTGTTTTTGTGATGATGAACAATGAGTATCCCCTTCAGAAAATAGAAAAAGGGCATAGAGTAAATCTATTGTTTATAAATTATACTATAGATTTCTTTGTGTTTCTAAAGTACCATATATACTCGAGTATAAGCCGAGATTTTCAGCCCATTTTTTGGGGCTGAAAGTCCCCCTCGCGGCTTATACTCGAGTCATACCCAGAGGTCGGCAGGGGAGGGGGAGCGGGGGCTGTCTAATTATACTCACCTGCTCCTGGCATGGTCCGTCTTTTCCCCGGCGCTGGCAGCTTCTTCCTGTACTGAGCGGTCACATGGTACTGCTCATTACAGTAATGAATATGCGGCTCCACCTCCAATAAGGGTGGAGCTGCATATTCATTACTGTAATGAGCGGTAACGGTGACCGCTCAGTACAGGAAGAAGCAGCAGCGCCAGGGACTGCACTGCGCCAGGAGCAGGGGAGTATAGTGGAGAGGATGCGATGACGTGGTTAGTGCTAACCCTTTGCCTGAATGTCAGTGCAGAAGATGCTGAAGATGGAGTGGCACCGGAACGAAGTCAGGTGAATATTGAAAGTGCCGGGGGCCTGAGCGACGGAGAGGTGAGTATGTGATTTTTTTTATCGCAGCAACAGCAAATGGAGCAAGTGTCTGTATGGAGCATCTTCTGGGGCCATAACATTTGTGCAGCACTATAATGGGGCAAGTGTCTGTATGGAGCATCTTATGGAGAAATAACATTTGTGCAGCACTATAATGGGGCAAGTGTCTGTATAGAGCATCTTATGGGGCCATAACGTTTGTGCAGCACTATAATGGGGCAAGTGTCTGTATGGAGCATCTTCTGAGGCCATAATGTTTGTGCAGCACTATAATTGGGCAAGTGTCTGTATAGAGCATCTTATGGGGCCATAACATTTGTGCAGTGCTATAATGGGGCAAGTGTCTGAATGGAGCATCTTATGGGGCCATAACGTTTGTGCAGCACTATAATAGGGCAAGTGTCTATATAGAGCATCTTATGGGGCCATAATCAACATTTGTGCAGCACTATATGGGGCAAGTGTCTGTATGGGGCCATAATCAAGGTTTGTGCAGCATTATATTGGGCAAATATTTTTATGGAGCATCTTATGGGGCCATAATCAACATTTGTGCAGCATTATATTGGGCAAATGTGTCTATGGAGCATCTTATGAGGCCATTATTAACCTTTATGCAGGATTATATGGGGCATATTTTAAAATGGAGCATCTTATGGGGCCATCATAAACTTTATGGAGCATTATATGGGGCTCCTGATTCAATATGGATATTCAAAAACACTTAACCTACTGATGTCTCAATTAATTTTACTTTTATTGGTATCTATTTTTACTTTTGACATTTACCAGTAGCTGCTGCATTTCCCACCCTAGGCTTATACTCGAGTCATTAAGTTTTCCCAGTTTTTTGTGGCAAAATTAGGGGGGGCGGCTTATACTCGGGTCGGCTTATACTTGAGTATATACAGTAATCCGTATTTTTATTTCCCAAAACAATGCCTCAAAAGGTTTCTCAAACATTGCGCATTTGTGGTAATTTATCAAGAACATTCTTATGATTGGGTTGAGCTTTTGATGATCTGTTGTATTTTGCCTTATTTTATTTGTTATGTTATTATCAAATGTTTGCCCAAGCAAATATTAAAAATGAAATAAACAGACTTAACCATAAGAGCTTGGCCCAACCAGAGAATTCATGCCATATTATGAAGTTTATGTTACTCACTCTTAATTTACCAAAAGGACCACATGTGGAAGGCTATTACTGTATGTGTTTTTTATGGGAGAAAGAGATGTGACACTAGCTAAAAGGCTGATAAAAGTTGCACAATTACAACATATTTAAATTTCCAGACAATAGCAAATTCACTAAAATCTTTGAAACAGTATCACAGATACCACTAATATGTGCAAAATATCGTTTACAAATAATGCAGTTATAAAACAAATACTAGTAATTATTCCTTGTATCACTGCACAAGCCTAGTCTTTTTTTTCATTTGGACTCTCCAATTGTCTCCTAGAGAATCACTGACATTACTCCTCCACAGCTAATTCTCTCCATCAGTCTACAACCTTACTAAAGTGACAGGCAGCTTAATATAGTTGGATGTCAGTGACGAGAAGACAGAATGGGAATTGAAGAAAATTCTAAATCTTGTAAGACGAAACACATTTAGTTTGCTGGGAGGAATTTTCTTTTAATTTTGAACATTTTCGATTTAAAGTGAACCTTACTGCTGATACATACTCTCGATCCATGAGCAGCATGTATCAGACACTGGCAGAATGATTTCAGCCATGCACATTTGACTCTAAAATTTTGCTGTGCAGAGAAAGGCATACTTTAGCAGCCGATGGGGACAGAGCACATAGGAGACTAGTCGGACAGACAGATAGGCCGATCCCCGGTGACTTCTCCCCGCCCTCTGCCAGTGACTCACAGGTCTCTCCCTATACACACACATAGGGAGAGACCTATCATTCAAGGCATTAGGCAGTGAGAAGCTGCCAGTGACCTACTAGTAAAGTAAAATATTCATGGCTGAAATCGTATAGCCTGTTGATCAGTCAGCATGTATCAGCTGTCATCTTCCCTTTAACAAATTTTGGAAGTTTCCCTTATTCTAATGTTTACAGTGCTGCTCACCATTATTGCCACCCCCTTCATTTTTTCCTTAGGCTACGATATTTTCAGAAATACATGGAAATGTACCAAAGTTATGTCCTCAGGATTTTTTAATTTGTGGTCCAAAGTAATAAAACAATAAAACATTGTTTTTTAACTTACATGTTGCAATTAAAAAGAAGAAACAGAATAGACAGCATGTGCAGCAATAAAGGCACCCCTAATTAATACTGGATTGCACACCCTTTAGCATTGATGACAGCCTTCAAACATTTCTTGTAGCCATCTATAAGCTTACTGCACTTCTCAGCTGGTATTTTCTCCCACTCTTTCTTTGCTGTTTGATCAAGCTCTTGAATGTTTGCAGAGTTATTTTTCCCAATGACAGATTTCAGCTCACCCCAAAGATTTTCAATGGGATTGAGGTCAGGACTCGTTGCTTGGGTTTTTCAGAGCACACTCGGTTGGTCTCCGAGTATTTGGTAGTGCTCGGAGATTTAGTTTTCCTTGCCACAGCTGCATGATTTGCAGCTCTTAGCCAGCTGTTATGATCCCAGTGGCCTAGGATCACAAATCTAACCAGCTAAGTAAAAGACAATAGGACGAGCTCTGGGGATGTGGTAACTGGACTGACTGCAAAGCTGATCCTAACCAAACACACTAAAGGTAGCCGTGGAACGTTTCCTGAAATCCTAGACGTCTCTTCACGGCCTGAGAAACTGACTACCCCTAAAGAGAAAGTAAAGACCTCACTTGCCTCAGAGAAATAACCCCAAAGAAATAGAACAGCCCCCCACAAATAATAACGGTGAGTTAAGAGGAAAAGACAAACGCAGAGATGAAACAGGTTCAGCAAATGAGGCCCGCTAACACTAGATAGCAGAAAATAGCAAGGGATCTGTGTGGTCAGTAAAAAACCCTATACAAAAATATCCACGCAGAGAATGCGAGAACCCCCACACCAACTAACAATGTGGGGGGAGCAACTCAGCACCCCAGAGCTACCAGCAAGCAGAGAAATCACATATTAGCAAGCTGGACAAAACTCATAATATTCTAGGAACATATTGAACACAGATGAGCAAGAATAAGCAAACAGAACTTAGCTTCTCTTGGAGAGACTGGTAACGGATGTAGACAGGAGCAAACAGAATAGCACTGAATACAACGACAGCAGGCAACAACTGATAGTCCAGGTGAGCTAAATAGGAACCAGCTAACGAGACAGCTGATCCAACCTCAGACCTGCAGAATGACACAAAGAGCCACCAGAGGGAGCCCAAAGACAACACTCACACAGTACCACTTGTGACCACAAGAGGGAGCCCAAAAACAGAGTTCACAGCAGTACCCCCCCCTTGAGGAGGGGTCACCGAACCCTCATCAAAACCCCCAGGGCGATCAGGATGAGCCACATGGAAGGCACAAACCAAATCGGCCGCATGAACATCAGAGGCGACAACCCAGGAATTATCCTCCTGACCATAGCCCTTCCACTTAACCAAATACTGAAGCCTCCATCTAGAAATACGAGAATCCAAGATCTTCTCCACCACGTACTCCAATTCGCACTCCACCAGCACCGGGGCAGGGGGCTCAACAGAAGGAACCACAGGCACCACATACCTCCGCAAAAAAGACCTATGGAACACGTTATGAATGGCAAACGACGCTGGGAGGTCCAAACGAAATGACACCGGGTTAAGGATTTCCAAAATCTTATAAGGACCGATGAAGTGAGGCTTGAATTTAGGAGAGGAAACCTTCATAGGAACATACCGAGAAGACAGCCATACCAAATCCCCAACACGAAGTCGGGGACCCACACCGCGACGGCGGTTGGCAAAGCGCTGAGCCTTCTCCTGTGACAACTTCAAATTGTCCACCACATGGTTCCAAATCTGCTGCAACCTATCCACCACAGAATCCACCCCAGGACAGTCAGAAGGTTCAACCTGACCCGAGGAAAAACGAGGATGAAAACCAGAATTGCAGAAAAAAGGCGAAACCAAAGTAGCAGAACTAGCCCGATTATTAAGGGCAAACTCGGCCAATGGCAAAAAAGTCACCCAATCATCCTGATCAGCAGAAACAAAACATCTTAAATAAGTTTCCAAGGTCTGATTAGTTCGCTCTGTTTGGCCATTCGTCTGAGGATGGAAGGCCGACGAAAAAGACAAATCAATGCCCATCTTAACACAAAAGATCCGCCAAAATCTGGACACAAACTGGGATCCTCTGTCAGACACAATATTTTCAGGGATGCCGTGCAAGCGAACCACATTCTGAAAAAAATAGAGGAACCAAATCGGAGGAGGAAGGCAACTTAGGCAAGGGCACCAAATGGACCATTTAGGAAAAACGATCACACACCACCCAGATGACAGACATTCTCTGAGAGACTGGAAGATCCGAAATAAAATCCATGGAAATGTGCGTCCAAGGCCTCTTTGGGACAGGTAAAGGCAAAAGCAAACCGCTGGCACGAGAACAGCAAGGCTTAGCCCGAGCACAAATCCCACAGGACTGCACAAAGGAACGCACATCCCGCGACAAGGAAGGCCACCAGAAGGACCTAGCCACCAAATCCCTGGTACCAAAAATCCCAGGATGGCCCGCCAACACCGAAGAATGAACCTCGGAAATAACTCTGCTGGTCCATCTATCTGGGACAAACAGTCTATCTGGTGGGCAACGGTCAGGTTTATCCGCCTGAAATTTCTGCAGCACTCGTCGCAAATCTGGGGAAATGGCAGACAAAATCACTCCCTCTCTGAGGATACCAGCCGGCTCTGAAACTCCCGGAGAGTCAGGCACAAAACTCCTAGAAAGAGCATCAGCCTTCACGTTCTTCAAACCAGGCAGGTACGAGACCACGAAATCGAAACGGGAGAAAAACAACGACCAACGAGCCTGTCTAGGATTCAGCCGCTTGGCAGACTCGAGATAAATCAGATTTTTGTGATCAGTCAAGACCACCACACGATGCTTAGCTCCCTCGAGCCAATGTCGCCACTCCTCAAATGCCCACTTCATAGCCAACAACTCCCGATTACCAACATCATAATTCCGCTCGGCAGGCGAAAACTTTCTTGAAAAGAAAGCACAAGGCTTCATCATAGAGCCATCAGAGCTTCTCTGTGACAAAACAGCCCCTGCTCCAATCTCAGAAGCATCAACCTCGACCTGAAAAGGAAGAGAGACATCAGGCTGACACAAAACTGGAGCCGAAGAAAACCGGCGCTTCAGCTCCCGAAAAGCTTCCACGGCCGCAGGAGACCAATTAGTCACATCAGAACCCTTCTTGGTCAAATCCGTCAAGGGTTTAACCACGCCAGAAAAGTTAGCAATGAAGCGATGGTAAAAATTAGCAAAACCCAAGAACTTCTGAAGACTCTTAACAGATGTAGGCTGGGTCCAGTCATGAATAGCCTGGACCTTGACTGGGTCCATCTCAATAGTAGAAGGAGAAAAAATAAAACCCAAAAAGGAAACCTTCTGTACTCCGAAGAGACATTTTGAGCCCTTCACAAATAAAGCATTAGCACGCAGGACCTGAAATACCATCCTGACCTGCTTCACATTGGACTCCCAGTCCTCAGAAAAGACCAAAATGTCATCCAGATACACAATCATAAATTTATCCAGATATTCTCAGAAGATGTCATGCATGAAGGACTGGAACACAGAAGGAGCATTAGAGAGTCCAAAAGGCATCACCAAGTACTCAAAATGGCCCTCGGGCGTATTAAATGCTGTTTTCCATTCATCCCCCTGCTTAATACGCACAAGGTTATACGCACCACGAAGATCTATTTTGGTGAACCAACTGGACCCCTTAATCCGAGCAAACAGATCAGATAATAATGGCAAAGGATACTGAAATTTGACCGTGATTTTATTTAGAAGACGATAATCTATACAAGGTCTCAGAAAACCATCTGAATTTAGGCTGTATAGTACCAACTGTGACAGATTTAGCGATTTTTTTTACGCGCTTAGAGCATGCTGAGATAACATGAGTTGAATCACCACAGTAAAAGCACAACCCATTTTGACGTCTATGATTTTGCCGCTCAATTCTGGTCAGAATTCGGTCACATTGCACAGACTCAGGTCTCTGTTCAGAAAACACCGCCAGATGGTGCGTAGATTTGCGCTCCCGCAAACGCCGATCAATCTGAATGGCCAAAGCCATTGAGTCATTCAGACTTGCAGGCGTAGGGAACCCCACCATAACATTCTTAATGGCTTCAGAAAGACCTTCTCTGAAATTTGCAGCCAGGGCACACTCATTCCATTGAGTAAGCACCGACCATTTCCGAAATTTTTGACAATACACCTCAGCTTCATCCTGGCCTTGAGAGAGAGCCAGCAAGGCCTTTTCTGCCTGGTTCTGAAGATTAAGTTCCTCATAAAGCAGTCCAAGCGCCAGAAAAAAATGCATCCACATTCAGCAATGCAGGATCTCCTGGCGCCAGGGAGAAAGCCCAATCTTGAGGGTCGCCACGTAACAAGGAGATAACAATTTTAACTTGCTGAGCGGAATCACCAGAGGAACGAGGTCTCAAAGAAAGAAATAATTTACAATTATTCTTAAAATTCAGAAACCCAGATCTATCTCCAGAAAACAACTCAGGAATAGGTACTTTTGGCTCAGACATAGGACTGTGAACAACAAAATCCTGAATGCTTTGCACCCTTGCAGCAAGATGATCCACACTAGAAGTCAGACTCTGAATATCCATGTCTGCAGCTGAACACAAAACCACCCAGAGATTAAGGGGATGAGAGAAGCTGGACAGACTGCAGCAAAGGGAGAGGAAAAAAAAAATTGTACTCAGGACTTCTCTTATCCCACTTCTGCGATGCATTAAACACTTTTCAGGCCTGCTGTACTGTTATGATCCCAGTGGCCTAGGATCACAAATCTAACCAGCTAAGTAAAAGCCAATAGGACGAGCTCTGGGGATGTGGTAACTGGACTGACCACAAAGCTGATCCTAACCAAACACACTAAAGGTAGCCGTGGAACGTTTCCTGAAATCCTAGACGTCTCTTCACGGCCTGATAAACTGACTACCCCTAAAGGGAAAGTAAAGACCTCACTTGCCTCAGAGAAATAACCCCAAAGAAATGGAACAGCCCCCCACAAATAATAACGGTGAGTTAAGAGGAAAAGACAAATGCAGAGATGAAACAGGTTCAGCAAATGAGGCCCGCTAACACTAGATAGCAGAAAATAGCAAGGGATCTGTGTGGTCAGTAAAAAACCCTATACAAAAATATCCACGCAGAGAATGCGAGAACCCCCACACCAACTAACGATGTGGGGGGAGCAACTCAGCACCCCAGAGCTACCAGCAAGCAGAGAAATCACATATTAGCAAGCTGGACAAAACTCATAATATTCTAGGAACATATTGAACACAGATGAGCAAGAATAAGCAAACAGAACTTAGCTTCTCTTGGAGAGACTGGTAACGGATGTAGACAGGAGCAAACAGAATAGCACTGAATACAACGACAGCAGGCAACAACTGATAGTCCAGGTGAGCTAAATAGGAACCAGCTAACGAGACAGCTGATCCAACCTCAGACCTGCAGAATGACACAAAGAGCCACCAGAGGGAGCCCAAAGACAACACTCACACAGTACCACTTGTGACCACAAGAGGGAGCCCAAAAACAGAGTTCACAACAGCCAGCATGATTACATGTGGGGATTCCCTAGCAACCAGGCAACCCCCACATGTTCTCATGCTGGCTAGCAGCTGTAAATCTTACCATTGCAGCATGGAAAACTAAATTTCCGAGCAGTCACAAATACTTGGAGATCACCCGAGTGTGCTCTGGAAAACCCGAGCAACGAGTATATTCGCTCATCACTAGTCAGGACTAGGGTTGAGCGAAACGGATCGGTCATTTTCATAAGTTGCCGACTTTTGGCAAAGTCGGCGTCTCATGAAACCCGAACCGATCCCTGTGTGGGGTCAGCCACGCGGTACGCTAACTTGGCGCCAAAGTCGCGTTTCGTATGACGCGTTTAGCGCCATTATTGCAGCCAATGAAGGAGCGGCAGAGTGATGACATAGGTGTCAGGGGCGTGCACAACTAATCGCCATTTTTTTCGCTTGTATGTTGCAGCGATTTGGAAAGTGTAAAACCAGTCTTCCCGTTCGGGAGAGAGAGAGAGAGAGAGAGAGAGAGGGAGGGAGGGAAAAAAAACAAAAAACCCCCCCACAATTTCTTCATTGGGTTTCATGTTTCGGCCGATCCCCGACTTTTCACGGTGGTCGGCCGATTTCACTCGACTCGACTTTTAAGGCAGTCGGGTTTCGCGAAACCCGACTCGACCCTAAAAAAATAAAGGTCGCTCAACCCTAGTCAGGACTCATTGCTGGCCATTTTAAAACAGTCCATTTTTTTCTTTTTCAACCATTCCTGTGTACTTTTGGATGTGTGCTTTGGGTCATTGTCTTGCTGGAGGTCCCATGGCCTTTGACTCAAACGAAGTTTTCTTACACTGAGTCACCAGAAATTTATTTTTGGGGATAAAATTCTGTGAAGTCTGTGAATTTGCATTTCAATCATAATCTGCTCATCTAAATAAAAATTTACTCTTTAACCCATTATGATTTTTGATGTGTATATACCAGTCCCTGTTTCTGATGCAGGCTCTGATTCTGAACCCACATCTTTCTCCACTTATGACAGCGGATCTAATCACCTGTCATGTACCTCCAACAGCCGTGGGTGGATCCAAGATCCACCCACAGTTGTTAACCAGTTAAATGCCATAGTCAATCACTGACAGCAGCATTTAATATGTGCATCACAAGTTCCAAGCCAGGGGTCTTCAGAAGACCCCCGTGCATGTCAGTGTGAATCTCCTATGAACTCTCGCTTGTGGTCGGAAAATAAAACGAAGAAAATAAAAAATATTTGTTAATGCTGCGTTAAGAAATATCCGAGCTATCAAAATATAAAATAAATTAATCAGATCGGTAAATGGCATAATGAGAAAAAAATATATAAACACCAAAATTCTGTTTTTTTGGCCACAGCAATTTTTCAATAAAATGCAATAACGAGCTATCAAAACATCGTATCTACCCCAAAATGTTATCAACAAAAACATCACCTAGACAAAATGAAGAAAAATGGAGATGCTAGGGGTCTTGGAAAAGGGTGACATGAGCCATTTTTTTTCTTACAAATTTCGTATTTTCTTCACCACTTAAATAAGAAAGAATCTATACATGTTTGGTATCTGTGTACTTGTACTGACCTGTGGAATCATATCAACAGGTCCCACACCAGGACCAGGGATTGAAACTCCTTGGCAACTCCCTAAGGGAGAGGGAGTCTTTTATACATGATGACTCCCAACAATTGGCTGAGATCCATCCAGCAGGTGAACACATTATGCTAAATGGAGATAGAGATTGCACCATCTGGAACTGCAGCATGTACTACATAAAGAAGCACAGACATACCGGGGACCATATTGCGGGGCCAGGGTGGAGAGTAAGCCAGTGTCCCAGCTTGGAGGGAGAAGGGGACATCATGCAGGGGAGCCAGCCATAGCTCCACACTTGTCCATTCATCCTTCCTTCAATTGTATGAAGTTTGAAACTGCCATCTGCTGCAAAAAGTTCCACATCATGATGATCCCACCTCCAAATTTCACTGTTGGTATGGTGTTTTTGGGTTGATATGAGTGAGTTTGATCTCCTGATGTAAACTTTAAATGTGCTTGAACATACTTTTTTTTCAGCAATGGAGTCATGCATGGTTAGCATGCATAAAGGCCATGGAAGTTGAGTGCATTGTTTACTGTTTACTTGAAACAATTATCTTTCTGTAGCTCTCTACAGTTGGTCCTTGGCTCTTGGACAACTCTTATTCTCAATCCTCTGTCTGAAGTCTTGGAGGGAGCAACTGATCATAGCCAGTTTATGGTGAAATGATGTTTTTTTCACTTCCAGATTGTGGCTTGAACAGTGCTCATTGGAACCTTCAGTAGTTTAGAAATTCTTCTGCAAGTAATGCCATCAGCATGTTTTGCAACAATAAGGTTGAAAAGGTCTTGAGACAGCTCACAGGTTTTACCCATCATGATATGTCTTTTGAGTGACAGCTTGGTAATGAGACAACTTTTTTAAATGCCATCAGTTGAACCAGCTATTATTTTTCACTAAGTGACAAAACTGCTTTCTAATTACTGATAGATTTCAGCTGACTTTCCTTGGCTTTTTGCACCTCTCTTTCTTCACGTATTCAATACTTTTTCTCTGTGTCATTTTGTCATTATTATACATAACTTAATTTATGAACAGCTATGGTTTTATGTGTTTGTGTGGATTGGATAGGTTATTATGTCAATAGCATCTTTAGAAATATATGTACTTAGAAAATTGGTGACGTGTTCAATACATATTTAATCCATTGTATATCTAAATATAAAGCAAAATATTACTTAAGTTATTGAATGAATATATATTGAAGTTATTTAACTAAGAAACAAATTAGAATCAACAAGTAAGTTATATTCATAGTTCTACAAATGCCCCATGTACACAGACACATTTTTTCCCCTTTTCGTAGTAGTTAGTTTTTATATTTATAACTCAGTGCATTTCAGTTCAAAAGAATTATGAATTAAGAAATCATAAAGCTGTTAAGTTAGCATGCTGCAGGCTGTTTATTCTGAGAATATTACATTAATCAACCCCCTTGTGCAGAATTTGTGAAACACAATGGAAGTAGAAGTGCTAGAAAAATGTCTTTGTTAGAAATAAAAGATAAAGGAACATTTGAAATCAAAACATACTGAAATCACGCACATTGTGTAGCACTGGCCGTGGAAGTGGTTCTCTTTCTTAAATTCAATAATACAAGAAATTAAATAGAATTGAGTTCTCATTCCAAAAGCGTTTATTAGCGTAACTAACCATTTTGAACCATAAGCTTCATGCTTTCAAAAATCTATTTTTTTCCTCTATTTTACAAGCTTTTTGTACTTAATGGTTAAAATAATTAACTCTTCTTCTTCTGGGCCAAGCCCACTTTTTCACAATTGTTTTTATGACACAGCAAAATTGCTTTAATATTGGTTGTCTGAGTATTATTGATAACTTTTAATCTATAATATCCCGTCCAAAATGTCTTTACCTTCTAGGTCCTGTTTATTATTTCTACTACTCCACTTGAATGTAACATGGTTATCGCATAAGTCAAAAATATATGGCGAAAGCTACTTTTTTCCTCCCTTCCTTTAGGCCATTGAAAGTTATCCTTTTTGATGAACTACCAAAAGTTAATATAATATACATAACATTTTCAGTATATTGCTATAAGTTTTATTCCAATGTTCCACCCGAATAGAAACGTCTTGACTGTTATGGTGAAATAATCCCTAATGACTTCATTAAGGATTAAATTGTGCAGCCAAGACATTACTCCTTTTGGCCACATATCCTTCTGGTGTTAAATTCTGGTGTTAATGAAATAGTCCCTTTATTTCAATTCCATTTACTCTCTGCAGTTCTAGAAATGTTTTAAATGTCTTTGTATACCTGTCTTGTTATATAGGCAGACCTATAATGTAGAATATACATAATAATTTAAAAAAAAATTAAATAGTGTCATGGATTCATCATTCTCTTTGCTTCAGTTATTTGTATTTTTTTAATTGCGTTTTCTTGTTTGCAACCAAATCATTTTTCTATTTGTGCCATTTTTTCAAGTCTATTTTACACTCACCGGCCACTTTATTAGGTACACCATGCTAGTAACGGGTTGGACCCCCTTTTGCCTTCAGAACTGCCTCAATTCTTCGTGGCATAGATTCAACAAGGTGCTGGAAGCATTCCTCAGAGATTTTGGTCCATATTGACATGATGGCATCACACAGTTGCCGCAGATTTGTCGGCTGCACATCCCAAAGATGCTCCATACAAGGCAAGATGGATCCATGCTTTCATGTTGTTTACGCCAAATTCTGACCCTACCATCCGAATGTTGCAGCAGAAATCGAGACTCATCAGACCAAGCAACGTTTTTCCAATCTTCTACTGTCCAATTTCGATGAGCTTGTACAAATTGTAGCCTCAGTTTCCTGTTCTTAGCTGAAAGGAGTGGTACCCGGTGTGGTCTTCTGCTGCTGTAGCCCATCTGCCTCAAAGTTCGACGCACTGTGCGTTCAGAGATGCTCTTAGGCCTACCTTGGTTGTAACGGGTGGCGATTTGAGTCACTGTTGCCTTTCTATCAGCTCGAACCAGTCTGCCCATTCTCCTCTGACCTCTGGCATCAACAAGGCATTTCCGCCCACAGAACTGCCGCTCACTGAATTTTTTTTCTTTTTCGGACCATTCTCTGTAAACCCTAGAGATGGTTGTGCGTGAAAATCCCAGTAGATCAGCAGTTTCTGAAATACTCAGACCAGCCCTTTTGGCACCAACAACCATGCCACGTTCAAAGGCACTCAAATCACCTTTCTTCCCCATACTGATGCTCGGTTTGAACTGCAGGAGATTGTCTTGACCATGTCTACATGCCTAAATGCACTGAGTTGCCGCCATGTGATTGGCTGATTAGAAATTAAGTGTTAACAAGAAGTTGGACAGGTGTACCTAATAAAGTGGCCAGTGAGTGTATATGTTCTCAAGTAATTTTTATTGCTTTGTGTATGGACTTTAGTGTTTCCTGATTTTGTGGGCTAATTCATCAATTACACCTTTTTAAAAAGACACAAAATTTGGCGCAGCTCTTCTCTAGTCCCCATTAATGTAGTTTTATGCACAGCTTTTCAAAAATTCATATGGTTTGCATTTTTTTTAATAAAAATATGTAACCTTTTGCATTAAAAGTCATAATATGAGTAATAGGGAAAATGGCATATTTTTAATATTCTGCTAAGTTTGTGAAACACGAGTACCATTATAATGAATTTGGCGTAGTAAGTGTCAGCAAATATAACATAACAAAAATAGAAAGTTGACTTAAAATCCCCCGCAAATGATGACATGGGCCCAGTATCTTTCCCTAAATCAGACTGAAGTTTGAATGCCACTGTGCACTTCTATGATATTTTCTTTTGTACTAGATGCATCCTGAATGTAAGAAATCACGTATGTGTTATACCTGTTCATATATGGTTTGAAAATGTTATTATTTTAAAACTTTACCAGATAGTTCAATCATGTAGCTAAATATTGTAAGATATCTACTGTATATATTACATGTTTTATAGCTAAACAGTGTAACATTAGCCAATGATGCTCAGCCTACCATATTCATTTTTAGATCCTTTATATATTTTTATGCTTTAATGTTTACAAAGTATAAACAAATGTAACATGGATTTTTTTAGTATTAGCATTATTATTCCACACAGATATTTTTTTTCCTGAGCATATGAATGGAGGGTAAAACACCACACTTACTGTGTTGATCACCATTATTGATACCTCTTAATACTTGGTTGCACACCCTTTGGCATTGATGGCAGCCTCCAAATGTTTCTTGTAGACATCTATAAGCTTCTTGCACTTCTCAGCTGATATTTTCTCCCACTCTTCCTTTACAGTTTGTTCAAACTCTTGAATGTTTGCAGGATTCCTTTTCCGAAAGGCAGATTTCAGCTCACCCCAAAGATTTTCAATGGGATAGAGGTCAGGATACATTGTTGGCCATTTTAAAACAATCAATTTTTTCTTCTTCAACCATTCCTGTGTTCATATGGAGGTGTGCTTTGGGTCATTGTCTTTCTTGGGGAACCATGATTTTCGACTCAAACCAAGTTTTCTTACACTGGGTAGTACATTTTGCTCTGAAATCTCTTGATAATTCTCTGATGTTATGATTCCTGTGATACGGTCAAGGCTTCCAGTACCAGACGCAGCAAAGCAACCCCAATGCATTATGCATCCTCAGCCATGATTAACTGTTGGTAGGGTGTTTGTTTCCTTATAAATGTCATTGCACCATCTGTAAACAAACAGTTGCTTTGCATTGCCATTAAACTTTATTTTTGTTTCATCTGTCCACAGGACATGTTCCCAGAAGGACTGTGGTTTGTCAAGGTACTCTTTGACAATGATCAGTCTTTCCTTCAGCATTGGTTTCTTCCTTGGCTTTTGCTCATAAAGTTCTGCTTGGTTTAGTGTGTGGCATATGGCAATTCATGAAACCATGACCCCAAGCTGTTCCAAGTTGGCCTTCATGTCTTTGGATCTTTGACGTGGTGTTTTTTCCACCATTCGCACAGACCTTCGAAGACGTCTCTTGTCAATTTTTCTCTTTCCCAGGGAGGTTATTGATGGTTCCATGCTTGGCAAACTTCTTAATATCATTGTGCACTGTTGAAACTGGGATACCAAGGTCTGGAGATAGCCTTTTACCCTTTGGAAGTCTTGTGTGCTAATAATAGCAGTTCTGATATCCTCAGATATCTTCTTTGTTGTCACCATTGTGACAAAGGAACAGGGCCTACCATGTGGCTTTTTAAAACACTAAAGTCATCATTCATAGGCTTATTCATGTCATTTGGGCACAGACTATTAATCACAGGTGATTCTCATTTATGATTTATCACAGTTTAGTCAAAATGTGTTTCCATGCTAATTTAATGTAAAGGGTACCAATACCAGTGTCACAGCAAGTTTTAAGTTTTTCTGTTTCTCCCTCCCACTGTTTTTTCTTTTAAATTATTCTTTATAATTTGCTCTTTGATATTCATATAGAAGGGTTAATGTTTTGCCTTTAATTTGCCTTTTGCCTTTAATTGCTAGAATTTGCTAGAATTTGTTCTTATGATGCAGTAGTCTTGTAGTCTCTGGTTCAAGGATTTATACATCTTATCTTATATGTTTTCAGTAGTCAGCAAGCAACATTTTCTGGGTACATGGTAAATAAAGGTTAGCATGACCCGTGGTAACGGGTGATCTACATGAGTTACATTAAGTTACATTTATTGTATATGGTATAAAATACTGCCTCGTCTTTTATTATGTCAGATAAAGTGACTTGCTCACAACCTGTGTGCAGTTTCCTTTTTCTCCAAGCGCGCTTGTCACTGAAGGCGTAACCTGATTTGGCCTCACTGGTGATCTGGCATATCTGACATTGGGTCAGAACGCAAACAGCTACAACAGTATTTAACGCGAGTGCTCTATACAAAAAAACTTTCACGTGATTCATATTTTTCAGGAGATATTCCACTTTATGTACTTAAACTTCATGGGTGCCAATAATGATGAGCAGGACTGTATGAGCAATGCATGGTAGAGTCAAGCAAAATAGTTGCAAGCCAAACACACAATCAATCTAATGTTCAGTCTACAGCAATATAAAGTGTGTGTGGGGCTTAACATTTTATTGCACACAAATGTATAGTCAGGTACAATGTAACTAACTTATCAAGATTAAAAGGATGTCTGGGCTTTCTGTATAATTTATGTATCTAGGATGCAGAATGCTGACAGTTTGTAATATACTCCCCGTCAGCATTCTGCATAGTGTCCTAGTTATTACTCTTAGTCATGTGAGCAGCTGTCTCCTGATTCTGGAGAAGCTGCTAACTCATCGACTAGAGTTTTCCTGTCTGGCAGAGACTGGTCCTATATGCCCCAGTCTATGCCAGACTCTCCCCCTCCAGCCTCCTGTTCCAGCCTTCCCGCGCAGCACACAGTGCAAGGCAGCAGGGGAATCTGATTGCACAAGCCAGGAATGAAAATATTTCTACATAGGTGAGCATAATGTGATGTGTGCATCCTTGCCTCCCTTATCCTTCCCTCCATCCCTCCTTCCCTCATCCCCTTATCCCTCCATCCATCCCTCCCTGCTTCCCTCATCCCTCCCTCCATCCATCCATCCCTCCCCTCATCCCTCCCTCCATCCATCCATCCCTCTCCATCCATCTATCTCTCCCTCATCCATCTATCTATCCCTTCTACCCACATCCAACCATCCCACACTCATCCATCCATCCATTACTTCCTCATCCATCCATCCCTCCCTCATCCATCCCTCCCTCATCCATCCATTCCTCCCCATCTATCCACACACATCCATACACATACCACTATAGACTGAAGTTCTGCGGTAGCTGAATGTTTTCATGTGGTATATATGTTGATAACATCACTATAGACTGAGGTTCTACAGCAGCTGAGGTGTATCTATCACCACTGTGAATGTGATGTGGGGACATATGATGCTCTATCACCACTGTGGATGTAATGTGGGGGCATGTGATGCTCTATCACCACTGTGGATGTGATGTGGGGGCATGTGACGCTCTTATCACCACTGTGGATGTGATGTGGGGGCATGTGATGCTCTACCACCACTGTGGATGTGATGTGGGGGCATGTGATGCTCTATCACCACTGTGGATGTGACGTGGGGGCATGTGATGCTCTACTACCACTGTGGATGTGATGTGGGGGCATGTGATGCTCTATCACCACTGTGGATGTGATGTGGGGGCATGTGATGCTCTACCACCACTGTGGATGTGATGTGGGGGCATGTGATGCTCTATCACCACTGTGGATGTGATGTGGGGGCATGTGATGCTCTATCACCACTGTGGATGTCATGTGGGGGCATGTGATGCTCTATCACCACTGTGGATGTGATGTGGGGGCATGTGACGCTCTATCACCATTGTGGATGTGACGTGGGGGCATGTGATGCTCTATCACCACTGTGGATGTGATGTGGGGGCATGTGACGCTCTATCACCACTGTGGATGTGATGTGGGGACATGTGACGCTCTATCACCACTGTGGATGTGATGTGGGGGCATGTGATGCTCTATCACTGTGGATGTGGTGTGGAGTGCAGAGATTGTGCCGCTTTCACCAGACACAGGACACTGCTCAGTATTTCCAGTACTGGAGTGATAACAGAGGTCAGTGCTGGGGCAGATTACTGACAGCCATTGAGGGTATGTGCACACATCCGGATTTCTTGCAGAAATTTCCTGAAGAAAACCGGAAATTTTCTGCATGAAATCCGCATTTTTTTTTTTGCATTTTTTTCCGGTTTTTTTCGCATTTTTTTAGCATTCTGCAAGCGTAATTAGCTTGCAGAATGCTAAAGTTTTCCAAGCGATCTGTAGCATCGCTTGGAAAACTGACTGACAGGTTGGTCACACTTGTCAAACATAGCGTTTGACAAGTGTGACCATCTTTTTACTATAGATGCTGCCTATGCAGCATCTATAGTAAAAGATAGAATGTTTAAAAATAATAAAAAAAATGGTTATACTCACCTGCAGGCGTCCGTTCCTATAGATGCCGGTGTGGTTCAGGACCTTCCATGACGTCGCGGTCACGTGAGCGGTCACATGACCGGTCTCGACCAATCACAAGACCGTGACGTCATCGCAGGTCCTTCACCGCACACCACCTATAGGAACCGAAGCGGCAGCATGCAGTGGAGAGGCGGGAAGACATCGAAGGTGAGTATAGGACTATTTTTTATTTTAATTCTTTTTTTTTGACCAATTATATGGTGCCCAGTCCGTGGAGGAGAGTCTCCTCTCCTCCACCCTGGGTACCAACCGCACATAATCTGCTTACTTCCCGCATGGTGTGCACAGCCCCGTGCGGGAAGTAAGCAGATCAATGCACTCCTAGGTGTGCGGAATCCCCTGCAATTCCGCATTTTAATGAACATGTTGCTTTTTTTTCCGCGATGCGATTTTTTTGCGGAAAAAAAGGCTACATTTGCACAAAAAATGCGGAATACACTGAAAATAATGGGAGGCATATGTTAGCGTTTTTTTCGCGTTTTTATCACGTTTTTATAGCGAAAAAACATGAAAAAAACGCGAAAAATACTGAACGTGTGCACATGGCCTGAGTGTGCAGAGAACAATCCTGGAATCTGAGGCCGAGCAGTGCCAGCTCTGGCTATGAGGTTAGCTAGAGCACAGGGAGCTGTCAAGCTTGGTAGTGCCGCAGGTAAACAAAGTGGGTGCTGTGAATGATATGAAATTCAGTAAGAATGAAAGGCAGAAGCAAAAAACTAAATGTATAGGGGTGTTTTATATATCACAGTACAGCACAGATGAGCTTAAAAAAATTGGATTTCAGGGTAGGACAACCTCTTTATTATATTATCTTTGAAGTTACATACTATTTATGGAGTGTGTGGCTATGAGTAACTTAATTTTTTATTTTTAAGTTTAATGTGAATGTCTCACAAAGTGTCCATTCAGAATACTCTGCATTTTTAAATGAAAATAGGAAATATACAAGAGTCAAATTGTTATTCCCATTATCTTCCCAATCCTGTACTTTTCTAAGTTTTCTTAGTTGCTCAAGTAGATACCTCAATTTGATTAAAAAAATTTAATGCCTGCATGTGCCATAAGCAAGTCACCTGACTGTAGTCAGGAGGTGGAGATGCTTAGTAGTCAAGTCTAGATGGTTGGACCTTATTCTTGCCATTTTGCCTTGATTCCTTTGAAGACACGGTACATTATACTAAGACCTATCCTCAGTAACATCAATCAAGCCAGATTGAGAAGATTAGGGCGTTGGTACCTTGTCCTAATGTGGCTATCTTGCCTAAGGTGTAGATGCTGAGGAGACAATCTTGACTTCAAACAGGTAATTTGAATATGGCATAAATGAACATTAAACTTCTTTTAGCAAAATATGGTAGCTGCATAGGATACTACAGAAATTATAAGAAAGTAAAGGTGCTGAATGATCGTGTAGGGTAGGCTTTTTAAGCGGTAAAGAACATCTTACACATTCCCTTTAAAGGTATACAATGGAACCATATTGAGGATTTTGCCACATGAATAAATCTAGGTGTGGGTAAGAATACGGTGATATCCTATGGAGTGAGAGTGGGTAAGAGTTAGTTATGCTTGCCTGGTGGAGTTGTGACAGTCACAACTCCTATGTAGGAATGAAGAAAAATTGCTGCTGCTGCTCCACCACTGGTGGATAAAGCCTTCATGAAATATTGGATGCAGTTGGATGAAACATGTTAGGTGGGCTGCACTTTTGAAGTAAATCAATTCTTCAACAATGATGGTAAAAAAGATTTTCAATCACTAAGGCCATGTGCACACGTTAAGTATTTTTCGCGTTTTTTTCGCGTTTTTTCGCTATAAAAACGTGATAAAAACGCGAAAAAAACGCTTACATATGCCTCCCATTATTTTAAGTGTATTCCGCATTTTTTGTGCAAATGTAGCCTTTTTTTCCGCGAAAAAATCGCATCGCGGAAAAAAAAGCAACATGTTCATTAAAATGCGGAATTGCAGGGGATTCCGCACACCTAGGGGTCCATTGATCTGCTTACTTCCCGCACGGGGCTGTGCACACCATGCGGGAAGTAAGCAGATTATGTGCGGTTGGTACCCAGGGTGGAGGAGAGGAGACTCTCCTCCACGCACTGGGCACCATATAAGTGGTCAAAAAATAAGAATTAAAATAAAAAATAGCGATATACTCACCCTCGATGTCTTCCCGCCTCCACTGCACGCTGTCGCTTCGGTTCCTGTAGCTGATGTGCGGCGAAGGACCTTGCCGATGACGTCACTGTCCTGTGATTGGTCGTGAGCGGTCATGTGACCGCTCACGTGACCGTGACGTCACGGAAGGTCCTGTGCGCACACACCAGCTATAGGAAGACGAACGGACGCCGCTGATGAGATGTCTGGGTGAGTATAAGCATTTTTTTATTTTTTTTATTATTTTTAAACATTCTATCTTTTACTATAGATGCTGCATAAGCTGCATCTATAGTAAAAAGTTGGTCACACTTGTCAAACAGTATGTTTGACAAGTGTGACCAACTTGTCAGTCAGTTTTCCAAGCGATGCTACAGATCGCTTGGAAAACTTTAGCATTCTGCAAGCTAATTACGCTTGCAGAATGCTAAAAAAACGCGAAAAAAACGGAAAAAAAACGCAAAAAAAAAAATGCGGATTTCTTGCAGAAAATTTCTGGTTTTCTTCAGGAAATTTCTGCAAGAAATCCGCAACATGTGCACATACCCTAAGAGTTTCAACACCGTACTAGTGTTTTAATCATGTTGAAAAATCAAATGTCCATTTATTGATAAAAATACTGGTATGGCGTTGAAATGTATTCTGAATAAAAGACCTTTTTGTCATCATTGTTGAAGAATCTATTTACTCTAGCAATACAGCCCACCTAATATGCTTCATCCAACTGGATCCAAGATGTCACTGCCTGGCACACATTACAAATATCTATTGAACATGGTCACAGATATAAATTTCACAGAGACCAGAAAGGTCCATGTGATTATTGATAAAACATTTTCATTTTAACCCCTTCACAAATGTACAGTGCTACTGGATACTGAGGGTTCCCTCAACCCACCGATCATCAGAGGGCGTCGGCTTTATATTATAGCTGACAACCTGCAGAAACACCCATGATAGGTGCTAGCACTGATTGTGGGTGTTTAACCCCTCTGATACTGCTGTCAATAGTAACAGCAACATTGTTTCGCACAATTCAATCGCAGTCCGGTGATCTCCATTGTGACCCCAGGCAAAGATGGCCGCCGGGTCATCCAGATACAGTGGCATGTAAGCTCCCATGTGCGATTGCCTGATCTAATGCCCTGCAATGCAAAAGCATTGTAGAGTGTTAGATCAGGGCAGGGAACGTTTATGTCCCATGGAGGGACAAGGTAAAAAAGTAAAAATAAAGTTTTTAAAAATTGTAAAACTTTTTTTTTTAAATCACAAAATAAAGAGCAAAAAATTGGTAAAAAAAATATGAATCCAATAAATGCATGTATTTAATGTAAAAAACAAAAATAAACAAAATACAAATATTTGGTATCACCATGTCCGGAACGACCTGATCTATAAATGTATCCCTCTAATTAACCCTTTCAGTGAACACTGTAAAAAATAAATGTCAAAAAACGGTTCTTTTTTCATCATGTTGCAGAACAAAAAGCAGAAAAAAGCCAAATGTAAACAAATATGGTATAGCTGAAATTGTCATCTTATTCTGTAAAAAAACAAGATTTGATACAGCTCCATCAGCAGAGAAATAAAAACAAGCTATAACTCTTAAAATAAGCAATACATTTTTTTTTAAATATATATATTTTTTATTGTGTAAAAGCTGCAAAACATGAAAATAAGACATACATCTGGTATCACTGTCATCTCACTTACCCAAGGAATGAAAAATCATGTTATCACTTATACCAGACGAGAAACAGCATCAAAATTAAGTTAAACAAGTTCTTGACCTGCTGTTGATTTGTTCATTCTGGCTCCCAAAAATCTCAGTAAGACTCGGCTTATATCGATTCTGCTCTCTACGCTGAGCACTTGCATAGGGTTTCTTTGTAAATCTATGGAACATGTGATTCAAACGAAATCCCTAACATACTGGTCACTACAGCGGCAAATTGTAAATTTTTACTCAGCAACATCTATTGATGTTAGTGTCTGGAAAACATCTATGGAGTCAAAATTGTCACTACACCTGTAGATAAATTCCCATAGGAATGTAATTTCCAAAATAGGGTCACTTTAGGGGTGATTCATCTCTTCTGGCACTTAGGAGCTCAGTATATGAAGTCCACATAATGTATTCTAGTAAAACATGTGCTCCAAGAGTAAAATAGTTCTTCCCTTCCAAGTCTCGCTGTGTATTACCAAATTCAGCAAAAATTGTGTAAGAAATTTTTGTGCCATTTTATTGATTTCCTTATGTGAAAATATAAAATATGTGGCTAAAACACAATTTTTCTGGTAATAATTTAATTTTTTTTTTCACCACCCAATGGTACAAGGTTTTGTGACACATGTCAATATGATCACTGCACCCCTAAATGATTTCTTCAGAAGTATAGTTTGCAAAATGGGATCACTCTTGGGAGGGTTCTACTGTTCTGGCCCCTTAGGGGCACCTCAAACCATAACAGCAAAATCTGCACTATAATATGGTGCCCCTTCACTTCTGAGATTGTATTATGTGTGAAAAGTAGTTTTTGACCACATATGAGGTACTGACGTGCACAGGAGAAATTGCACACAAAATTGTACCATTCATTTTCTCCTGTTTAGCATAGGGAAAATGAAAAATGTGGGACTTGTGTAACAGTTTTGTGGAAAAAAAATGTCTTTTTTTATCTTCAGGTCTCAACGTTATAAAATTTTGTGAAGCACTTGCGAGTTCAAGATGCTCACTACACCTCTAGTTAAATTCCTTGAGGGGTGTAGTTTCCAAGATAATTTCACTTGCCTGGGTTTCCCCTGTTTAGGCGCATCAGGGGCTCTCCAAATGCAACATGGTGCCCACAGACCATTCCATCAAAATCTGCTCTCAAAAACGTTGCTCCTTTTCGGAGCTCGTCAGTGTGTGTAAACAGTAGTTTACCACCACACATGAGGTATTGGCGTACTCAGGAGCAATTTTACAACAAATTTTGGGGTCCATCTTCTCCTGCTACCCTTGTAAAATGAAAATTTGGGCCAAAGTCACATTTTTGTGAGAAAAATGTAATTTTTTAATTTTCACGGCTCAACCTTTTCAAATTCTGTGAAGAACCTATGTGTTTAAAGTTAACATCACAAATTTAGATACATTTCTTGATGGGTATAGTTTCCAAAATGTGGTCACTTGTCGTGAGTTTTCACTGTTTAGGCACATCAGGGACTCTGCAATCGCGACATGGTGTCCACTGTTTCTTCCAATCAATATAGCGCTTCAAAAGGCAATTGGCGCTCATTTCCTTTCGAGCCCTGGGTTTTTTTCCCTACTCAGGAGAAATTGCACAACACATTTTGGTGTCCATTTTCTCATGTTACTCTTTTAAACATTTTTGGGTAAATTTAATATTTTCATTTTTTCCTTCCGTATTGCTTTAATTCCTGTGAAGCACCTGAAGGGTTAATAAACTTATTGAATGTGGTTTTGAGCACTTTGAGGGATGCAGTTTTTAAAATAGTGTCACATTTGGGCATTTTGTGTCAAATAGGCACAAAGTCACTTCAAAAGGGATGGGGTTCATAAAATACGGCTTTATAAATTTTGGTGGCAAAATGAGAAATTGTTGATACATTTTTAACCCTTTTAACTTCCCAACAAACTAATATTATATTTAAAAAGTGATGGTGATGTAAAGTAGACGTGTCAAATGTTATTTATTAACTATTTTGTGATACATCTTTCTGGTTTAAAGGGCATTGAAATTAAAAGTATGACAATTGCTAAATTTTCTAAATTTTGGCCAAATTTTTATTTTTTTGCAGATAAACTCAAAAAATATTAACCTAATTTTATGACTACCATACATTACAGTTTGTCACAAAAATGTTTTCAGAATCATTAGGATACGTTGAAGCATTCTAGAGTTATTGCTTCATAAATTGACGCTGATCAGAATTGGAAAATTTGTCCTGGTCAAGAAGGTGAAAATAGGCTTGGGGAGAAGGATTTAGACAGTTGACCAAAATGACAATTATCAGTCAGTGATTTAATGAAGGTTAATAACCAAAACATACAAAATGATTTATCACTCCATTATATACATTGCATCCATGTAATTTTCAGAAACATGCAATAAATCATCGAGTGGAAATGCCACATCTAAATGTCAGCAATGACTACTACAAAGGGATTCAGCAAATTCTATGGTTTGGACGTGTGATGTAGTTGACAGATCAATCACGCATTATCTGCCTGTTTTGTGGAAGTGATCTCTTTTCCTTTATACTGAACGCAAACATCTCAGAAAACATTAACATAGTCTAAAAATCTGCATGGGAACAACTTAACAAGAAAATAATTCTGTTCAAATATTGCCAGAGGTTTTCCGCTACTAAATGCAAATTTTTTTTCATTCACTGCACACAATGGCTTTGAAATACAGAATTAATATAATTCAGGACTTTTATAGCACCGCTCATAAAAGCATAAATATGGAGATTTCAGCTCAGAACAAACATGCAGATGTAGCTTGTGATCCTCTAGGAACATTTAGAATGTTATAAGCAGCACATAACATCTTTGTCACCGGGATTGGAAATATATTTTTAAAAGGGAACAAGTTAAAAACAATCACACTTTTATGTTTTATTTAGATGTGCGTTGTTTTTTGTGACTTCTTTTTAAATGATGCTTTAATAAACATGAAACATTTCTTAAGATGTTGTATACTGATGTAATTAAACCAGAGGCAATTATGAGAAACACATGTATCGCCTTTAAATAGTAGAACCCTTTAGTATTCTAAACAGCAGCTTTGTTCATTATTATTGAGAAGAAATATAACAAAATGTATTGTTCCGAATAAAAAGAATATTTTAACAAAGTATTACAAAGACTTATTATATTCTGAGAATTCGAGCAGAACACTAGACCCTTTGTTCAAATTTTAAACCTGTGTTGAACTGGATAACAGAACCTGAAAAAAATCCACAGTAAGGAAATGCAATTCTAGCAATAGTTCTTTAGCATTTCATACAGAATAGTTGTCCTGGATAAGGCAGTATTTCTTAACATAGCCTGGTCACTGTGAATATGGGGACACTTAAAGGGGTTTTCCCACAAACAAAATACATTTTAGTTAATAGATTTTGGAATAAGAATAAATTCACCATTTGGTAGTGTTAAAAAAAATGTTTCTGTGCTGAGATAATCATATGTATGTGTGCCTCTGCTATGACTTGTGTGATGGCTTCGTCTGACCATGCTAGAACATAGTCTGATCATACCACATCTCTTGGGCAGGGGAGGAAGCAAAAGAGAGTATACAGACAGGACATCATGGGATTACAGCTGATTCTTCTTGTGAGGAAAAACATTTTGCTGCCTGTTTTTAATCAACGTTTTTACCTCAAAGAAGGAATCACCTGTGATCTCCTGCTGTAATGTCTGTATACTCTTTTGCCACCTCCCCTGCTCAGGTGCTGTGGTATGATCAGACCATGTTTCTGGATGGTCAGACACAGCCATTACACAGGACACAGCAGGGACACATGTATAAGATTATCTCAGCACATGAACATTCTATTAAACATCCATTTGTGGAAATTATTATTTAAAGATTGAAGTGTTAACTAAAATTTACTTTGTTCTTGGGAAAACTTTTTAAAAGGAGTTGTCCACTACTTGACAACCCTTTCTAAGTCACTTCAGTGCCACAAATAAAAATAACAACAATATTCACCTGCTGCTGCATTCATGCGATGTCAACATTGGTATTCTTGGCATGCCATGTGGCAGTGTTGGGTCACATGATCACTGCAGCCAATCAGCAAATTTGAGCACTTTGCAATTCATTTTGTGAGGATCATAAAAAAATGCCTTTTCTCCATTTCACACTGCTAAAGCATCAATGAGTGGGTTAATGACACAATGCTTGGCTACACAGGCTATTCTTTAATGCCCTGTAGCCTTGGCATCACATGTCAAGAAGCAACATTTTATGCTTGTACAGTGTAAGGGTATGAGGTCATAACGCACATCTCATTCCACCTGGGGATAAAAAAGGCCTATTCTGCTTGTGGCGTACTCCTGCAGTGCTCAAACACATTCAAGGTCCCAACTTTCCCAATTCTCCTGGCTTCTACTTTCTCTGGGGTGCATCAAGTGGCCATCTGGAGTCAATGATTGGCTGAAGTGATCACATTCTGAGTTGGCAGGAAGAGCAAAGATACTTTTTTCTGACCACAATGGCCCCATTTTTAAATAATAAACAGTCATCTCCTTTAACCCCTTTCCAACATTGGGCATAATGGTACGATGATTTTGGACTGCCCCGTTTGGTGCGGGCTCTGGCGCTGAGTCCGCACCTTTCCGGGCACATGACAGCTGATATATACAGCTGACATGTGCCCGCAACAGCCGCAGGTGGAATCATGATCTACCCGCCGCTGTTAACTAGTTAAATGCTGCTGTCAATTTCTGAAACCGGCATTTAATGCGCGCTAATTGTATGGCCCAGCTCAGTAACATGATATTCCTCACGGTTTGGCTTTAGTTTTCTAGGTTTATATTAGTAGGTTTGTATTTCTTGCAAAACTTTGGTCGAAATATATACTTGAATACCTAATTTGGCTGTTATTGATGTATCCATTTTTTCTTGTTTTTTCCCCTCTGCCCTTCAAAGGCCAACATGTTTTGTTTCTCTATTAAACATTACCATAGGATGAGGACTTGTTTTTGAAGTAAAAGTTAAGATAACCTTAGTATGAAGGTTGCTATGATTACAAAGATTCCAAAAGTTAAATATTTTATTACTTTTTCACAATAGTTTTTTTTCAATAAGATTTTTTTTTTGTTATAATATTCTAAACATAATAAAACAGTAAAGTTTATTTTTTCCATCAATGGATTCCTTGTTACTGTTTCTTTCCCCCCCAAAAAATGAGTTGTTTTATTGGCACTGGTCCTTTTAGGACATTATTTTTGTACATATGAATTTGTATTGTTGTTTTGGAAAGCAAAATTAAAAAACATACATGACAATTAAGGATATAGAGGATTTCCAGCTGGCTGGTTATAGAAAATAGAGGGGAACCCACGCTCACACTGGATTTTTTCTTTTTTTGTTCATTTATTTACAGTTCAGGCGGTGGTAAGGAATACTCATCAGCTCCTCCTGCTGTCACTGTTATAAGCGGCAGCAGATGTAGGCTGATGGGAGTCATAGTCCCATCAGCCGCCACCTGCTGTCATTGGTATAACTTGAAAACAACTCTCATCATTCTCTCCTGCTCGCGCTGATCGCCGGCAGATCAGGGGAGAATGATGAGAGCATCTTGAGCACCCGGCACCAGGGAACAACGTTTACTGTAGCGCTTCTTCCCTGGCACCCGTCCGTGTGGTACTGATGTGGTACACGGGCGGCACACAGTTGTCACATGTGTGCCTCAAGTATTACACAAACGGACACATGGACACTCATCTCTGGTATGGTTTTTTTCTGGTACCGGAAATATCAGGACATGTGAAACCGGCCTAAATAGTCCAAGTCCTTTAAATTCTTTTAGCTTGTAATAAAATTGTTTTAGGTAAACTACAAGAAAAGTTAAACACGAGCGTATAACTCGGATGAGTGCTACCCAATGATGTTATACTATGGGGCCGTGCAGATCTGCATTTTTGTTCATAGCAAATCATAGCCTGCTGAGAGTGTCTCCGCAAATCGCATCAAGTGCACCAATACATGTCTATTAGTGCTTGTAAAACATCGAACTGCACTCATATGTCATCAAAGTTCAATGCAATTTACATGGACACAGACAATGGAGAAGATGGATAAATTAAGTTCTCCGTCTTCTCTGCATCTGTTATCCTATTCTCTCATCCGAGAGTCAGATCACAGTAAACTGACACTCTGATCAAACTTCGATCAAAGTTTGAGTCAACTGTCATTACCCAAATCGATCCGGTTCTCTCGGCAGAGGGAATCACTGTTCATGTGAGCGAGCCCTAAGGGGTAATGTTTGTGTCAGAGCCATGTGCTCGGGTACTGTACCACAAAGACATTACCCTGCTCCTCCATGCTGTATGCATTCTATGTACTGACATATAATTTTCAAATATGACACTATATTACCGAGTACATTTTTCTTGAAAACCTTGGAGAGATAAACTTCTGAACACAGTATGAAATGGTGATTGACACATTTTTTTCATTCAGTATGATTTAAAAAAATAATCTTACTGTAATATGTAATCAGCAGCATGTGATTGTAGGGTATGGCGCCAAACACCTCAATATGGCTGAATGTAAATTGGAGCTTGTATGAAGCAGTAATACAGCCTGTAGACGATGCATAAAATATGTCAATTTTTTTTTTCATCTAGGTGCAAAAATGTCAGTCCTTTTAGTTGAACTTGTTTCCAGGGAAAAGTTTGTCAGTAAGGAAAGGAAGAGATTAAAATGCAATCAGTGTTTGCTGAATTTATTTTTTACTTTTTGTTTCAAAATGGTTATTAAGCACATATTTGTAGCATTTAAATGATTTATCCCTCTCATATTGTACACAGACGTTTAGCTTTGCAAGTAGAATGCATTTAAGAAAAGTAGCTACATTATGCCTTGCAGAAGATTAGAACGTTTTGCACTAAACCAACTGTTTTGGTGGATTTTTGATTTTTTTCCCAATGCTGAAAAGCTGTTTTTAAACAAGCTTATGCAGATTTCTTTAACTTATTCTGTGACACAAACATCTTTGTGGTTGTTTTGAAGTATATAAAAGGAAGGAAGCAAACTTAAATCAAAGCTGTGTTTCTTTATTTTATCTGTCTTCTTTCATATCACCTTCTTTTTCATTGCTCCTACCACTGTATAATGTCGTGTGAAGGACATCCATTTATTAAAATATTCTTTAAAGTAGTAGGGATGTAGCTGTATTTGGTAGTGTCTTTGTTTTGTTTATGGGTTATTTTTTTTATATATTTGTTATTGAGCTGTAACATTATTTAAAAAAAGTTTTAAATATTTCAGGATTTAGTAAAAATCATCAAAACTAAATCATAATGTTAACAAATTGGTGGATGATAGTGTAAGTGTTCATTTAAAATATTTACTAATTGTTTTTTTTTAAATAAAGTCTTTTTAGTATATACATTAAATATTTATTGTTTTACTTTCTACTTTTAACCCAATTTCTTTAACAATTGCAGAAATACCAGATTTAGAAAATTTTTAATATAGTATGTTACATCTGAAGTCAAGATGTCTACATGAACCAGGGCTGTTTGCTCTCTACAGATGCCATGGATTACTTTGTGACAAATTAGACATTTTACCCCTTCCCTCCACCCCATAGCACTCATCAGAGATGCAGAAGGAAGGCAGAAATCATAAGCTAGCCATACACTAAAGGTTTTAATCATTTTGTCTGTTATTGCTTTGGCTATGAATGTCGGGATGACCTAAGTAAGTCACTAGTTAATCCTTATCTTAGTTTGTGAACTGCCATGGACTTATAGAATAAACTTGGCACACAGGAAATTGCATAAGTTGTAATTTAATATGATCCACATGTAGTAAAAATTATATATACAACAGTTTCGGTCAATCAGACCTTCCTTAGTGAACTACAAAAAAGTAACAAACTAGAAAAATAATGATAAAAAAAGAATAAGAATAAATAAAGTATATACAAAATGTAACTGTCAGTGTCTATACCACATACCTATTTTCTATTTGCACTCGGGTAGGTTTATTCCCTTCCATTTGTCCATCCCTCCTCCTCACACTGTGAATTTCTGTATTTGGAACAGTGCACTACCATTGGATTCACATTCTGTGTATTATTCTTGTTTTGGTCCATGATGTGCATGTACTCTCTTGTCTCATACTTTTCTCATATATTATATTACATTTTGTATACTGTATTCTTATTATTTTTTATCATTTTTTTCTATTTTGTTACTTTTTTGTAGTTCACTGAGTAAGGTCTGATTGACCGAAATGTTTGTACGTATACCGTATTTTCCACTTTGTAAGATGCACTTTTATTTCCCCAAAATTGGGGGGGGGGGAAATGGGGGTGCATCTTACAATCGGAATAGTGAGAAAAAATAGGGAAAACGTGAAGGAATCTCTTACTGTTGTGCTGGCAGCAGCTGTGGTGCTGGCGGCGGCTGCGGAGCGGCCTGGCAGGTGGCAAGGTCACTGGTGGGGCAGTGCAGCGGGCCTCGAGCTGGGGGTGGCAGCACGGTTTTCTCCGGTGTTCGGGCGGCACAGTGCAGGGCGGCACCATTGCACTTCAGGTATCCGGAGTTTCCGGTTTCTGGAATAAGCGCCTGTGCCTATCGCACAGGACTTCAAGAAAATGGCCGCCGAGCCAGCGCATGCGCAGATGGAGCTCTAGGTCACTGAGCTCTCAATCTGCGCATGTGCTGCAGTAGTTCTCGGCAAATACTAGCTGGCAGCAGGGTGAATTCTGGGCTCCACTGCACACGAAACCCTTAAAGCAGAGGAGGGAAAGAAGCATGATTCTCCTCCTCTGCAGGGATAGATATTGATTGGTGGAGGGAACTGTTGCTGAGCTGCCTCCACCAATCAGATATCTGTCCCTGCACAATGTATAGTGTGTCATGCGCAGATCCCCCATAACAGTGCATCACCACAGATCCCCATAACAGTGTGTCATCCGCAGATCCCCATAACAGTGCTTCATCCGCAAGTGTTTTGTACACTATTTGTTGCAAAAACATTTTTTTCTTATTTTCCTCCTCTAAAATCTAGCTGCTTCTAATAATCAGGTGCATCTTATAAAGCAAAAAATAGGGTAATTTTTTAGTACAAAATGTGTATCATATTAAAATACAACTTATGCAATTTCCTGTGTGCCAGGTTTATTCTACTAGTCAAGCACGGTTTGGGAACCTACTTGCACACCAGTTAATGGTTGTGCTTACGTCTATATATATT
Organism: Ranitomeya variabilis; assembly: GCF_051348905.1. Lineage (NCBI taxonomy): Eukaryota > Metazoa > Chordata > Amphibia > Anura > Dendrobatidae > Ranitomeya > Ranitomeya variabilis. Next base: position 993,365,167 of record NC_135232.1, on the reverse strand, counting down.
TTCTGCCATGGACTTATAACTTGACCTGCTAGAAAATACTTTAAAAATATTTAAAAATGTTCAACTCCACCTGGACGACTTCTATAGGTATCAGCTTTTGATCGGCACATATCACACACATTTTGTATAAAGGAATGGGAATAACTAGAGATACGTGAATTGAATTGTCCTTGAATTTTACAAAAATCCATATTCTTCAGATTACAGATAATTTGCAGTTCGCACCTTGCAAATTATGGCTGCCATTTTGTTTAACCATAGAAGGTCAGGGAAATGGTTAAAAAAAACCTAAGGCCCACCTCACCGCTCTCCTGTCCCACATTCAGTCATCGGAGCCTCCTGTTTTCCTCTTTCTCGCTGCGCACATTCTCTTTATTCCAGGCCATGGCTTCTTCCTGGACTAGGCCTCGGAAGTCACTGTGGCACTTATCGTAATATCACAATGATATGGCACACGATGTCCACAGTGAGGTCCATGTGAACGGTGAGGTGAGTATCAATTACTATTTTTTACATCATACGTTTATTATGCTCTAGGGTTTGGAGAGACCCCAGAGCATAATAAAGAACATTCAGTTTGCAGAGAACACATCTTTAAAAAAAAAATTGTAATCTTGTCCAGCTAAATAAACAAACATAAAACATATATTTTAGTTAATTAAATAATTTGAATATTGGCAGATTAGTTCATCTCTAGAAATGACAATTGTGAGCAAATGCATGCAAAGTGTTTTGGTTTGTTGCATCTTTATGGCATTTTTTGATAAAAAGTGTTTCGGCTAGAAAGCTGCAATTTTTTAATGCCATTTTTCATACAGTTTAAAACATTAGAAAATAACACTCTGATAAGACAGTAGGGGGATTTCATTAACTTTAAAAACAATACTTGAAATGTATAAATATTTACGGTATTTATAAAAAAAAATTTGTAAATTATAAATATACATTCACCTACCTAGCCTTCCCTACTCTTCATTTTACATAATAAAGAATGAATATTGTGGGCTAAAAAAATTCAATCTTATTGGTGTAGACAATTGCTCATGTTTTCCTTACCCGTTTTTTTTCTAAAAAAAAAGCTTTTTCAATATGTGATTAGGACCATTGTCTTTACTACTCTTACAAAACAAGTACATGAACTGTGGCAACGACCAGAAAAAATATTGCAGTAATAACATTGTGCAACAACAGTTTTTCTTCCACTATAGAATATATTCATGTATTAAACTTATTAGCATGCTTCTGCTATTTTGTAGTGGAATCTATTTTCTCAGTATGTTTGAATGCATTAGATTATCTTCTTTCTACTTATGCATTGCTTCTCCTTGCCAATGTATCTGTTGGCTTATCAAGTCAACAGCTGTGATCAGACAGAAGGATAAATGTGTGAGCAGTGACTCAATATCTGGCAATACAAAGCAAGTAAAAAAGGAGATTATTTGCTTAATCTATGGAAATCCTACACGCACCTGAAATCTTCACTTTAAATATATTAAAAATCTTACTATTACATGAGTACACAGTGTATGTTATATATTGATTTTTTTACTCTATTACATATAAGAAAATAATTTTGTATACTGTTCAGTTCAACAAATTGATTTGATGCAAATCAAATTTGTATTCAATAGCATGAGGCCGGGGTCACTAGAGAGTTTTACGGATGTATGAGAGGCGCAAACACAACGCATTGCACACGGACCAATGATTCTCTATGGAGCAGCTCCTATCTGCTGTATATTTCTCAGCTGTATTTTACGTGCGTAGAAAATCGCTGCATGCTGCGTTTGTCAGTGTATTGCACAAAAAATTTGCCTATGAAAGTCTATGAGGGCGAGAAAAATACGGATTACACATGGACCATCGGTGTGACTTGCGAGAAATACGCAGCGGTGTTCTATAGAAAAGCCAGTAATTCAGTGCGGTGTACAGTAAAATCACACTGACAGTTTAGAAAAGAATAGATAGAATAAATGTCTACACATAGTATAGGTTTAGATATATATATGTCATCGAGACACATATATATATATATATTTATTTATATTTAATACAGAGTTAGATAGCATAAAAGCCGGTAATTCAATTGTCGGCTCTTGCTATCTCCTTATCAAACCCGACAGTATATGAGACATGGTTTACATACAGTAAACCATTTCATAGCCCTTATTTTTTTTTTTTACACATTCCTCACTACTAATGTAAGAAGTGTCTGTGTGCAAAATTTGGTGGCTCTAGCTGTTAAAATAAAGGGTTAAATCATGGGAAAAAAATGGCGTGGGCTCCCATGCAATTTTCTCCGCCAGAGTGGGAAAGCCAGTGACTGAGGGTAGATATTAATAGCCTAGAGAGGGACCATGGTTTTTGCCCCCCCGGGCTAAAAACATCTGCCCCCAGCCACCCCAGAAAAGGCACATCTGTAAGATGCGCCTATTCTGGCAATTAGCCTCTCTCTTCCCACTCCCGAGTAGCATTGGGATATGGGGTAATAAAGGGTTAATATCTCCTTGCTATTGTAAGGTGACATTAAGCCTGGTTAATAATGGAGAGATGTCAATAAGACACCTATCCATTATTAATCCAATAGTAGTAAAGGGTTAATAATACACACACACATTATGAATAAAGTATTTTAATGAAATAAATACACATGGAGTTTTAAAATCTTTATTGTACGCTTAATCCACCTGAAGACCCTTGTTCTGTGGAAAAAAATAAAATAAAAAAGCAAGAATATCCCATACCTTTCCGGCAACCAGTCATGTCCCACACTGTAAATCCATCTGAAGGGATTAAATAAATTTACAACCATGAGCCTGCTAATGCAGCTGTTGCTCCTGGTTGTAAAAACTGGGGAATTAATGGAATGCAGGGGAATGTAGCATTGTAAACTTGCGGTGATGCGTCACCTGCTGGCATAAACTCATATGAACTCTAGCGGGGGAAATTATTCAGAAAAATTCCCACGCTAGAGCCCTGCTTAGTGTAGCATATATGCTGATCTCCTATGAACGCCGCCACGAGTCGGCGTTCATAGGAGGTTCGCAATAACATGCACATGAGCCTTCTGCAGACCCCCTGCTGTCACGTCAACCCATTGGCACCCTGCTATCACTTGACAGGGGCGCTGATGGACATGTCTTGTGAGTTATGTTATGTAACTTATGTTAGCGTGAGTTAAATGCCTCTGTCAGAGATGGACAATAACATTTAGCTTATTATTTCCCACGGGTAGATCGCGATTTCACCCGCTTCTTTTAGATGCACATGACAGCTGATCAAATCAACAAGATTCTCCTATTAAGAGACATCTGGAAGCTGTTGTCACCAACAAAGGCTTTTGAGCAAAGTATTAATAAATTTCAATATGAATGTTGAATACTTTTTCCCTGTGCCATTTCTCATTATTACACATAACTTTATTTATGGACATCTATGGTTTGGTTTCTTTGCCTGTGTGGATTGGGTGGGTTGTCACAGACATCTGGTGAGAATTTCAAGCCAATAGCATCTTTTGAAATATAATTATTTAGAAAATTGGTGACTGGTTCAATACTTTTTTTCACCTGCTGCTTGTATTACTGGAAATGAAATTAATAGGAAAAGGTAGAGTAATATTTAATGTATAAAATTAGAATATTGATGAGATTTTTTTCTGAAATATATTCAATTGAAGCATCTAGCAAAACCGAACATCCCAGCCAGGTGTTCACTTTAACAAGCCATATTTTCATTAGTTTACCACTATAATGAAACATCAGGTTTATGTTAAAAGATTAGCTTTGAAGTTAATAATTCAGCACTTAATGCAAATTGCACTTTGAGTTCTCAATAAAGTTACTAAGGCTTGAAAAACATATACTCTTCTGTTCTATGAAATAAAGCAGCAACTTGTGGGTGGTTATATTTGTGTTTTCTGTAATGCATACAATACTTGCCAATTTAAATGAGTTATATAAGAATGTAGAGTAAGCGCAGGTGCAGATGAGCGTATTTTCGGTGTGAGTGTGATCTAATAAAAGATCAGATTGCACTCAGACCAATGCTAGTCTATGGGGTGCGGTCTGATAAAAGATCAGATTGCACTCAGACCAATGCTAGTCTATGGGGTGCGGTCTGATAAAACATCAGATTGCACTCAGACCAATGCTAGTCTATGGGGTGCTGTTGTGAATTTGCTTTTTGCTCCCTCTAGTGGTTACTAGTTTTTTGACTCTGGTTTTTCTGTCATTCCTTTTATCCGCACCTGGGTCGTTAGTTAGGGGTGTTGCTATATAAGCTCCCTGGACCTTCAGTTCAATGCCTGGCAACGTAGTTATCAGAGCTAGTCTGCTGTGCTCTTGTCTACTGATCCTGGTTCCAGTTATATCAGCTAAGTCTGCCTTTTGCTTTTTGCTATTTGTTTTGGTTTTGTATTTTTGTCCAGCTTGTTCCAAATCTATATCCTGACCTTTGCTGGAAGCTCTAGGGGGCTGGTGTTCTCCCCCCGGACCGTTAGACGGTTCGGGGGTTCTTGAATTTCCAGTGTGGATTTTGATAGGGTTTTTGTTGACCATATAAGTTACCTTTCTTTATTCTGCTATCAGTAAGCGGGCCTCTCTGTGCTAAACCTGGTTCATTTCTGTGTTTGTCATTTCCTCTTACCTCACCGTCATTATTTGTGGGGGGCTTCTATCCAGCTTTGGGGTCCCCTTCTCTGGAGGCAAGAAAGGTCTTTGTTTTCCTCTACTAGGGGTAGCTAGATTCTCCGGCTGGCGCGTGTCATCTAGAATCAACGTAGGAATGATCCCCGGCTACTTCTAGTGTTGGCGTTAGGAGTAGATATATGGTCAACCCAGTTACCACTGCCCTATGAGCTGGTTTTTTGGTATTCTGCAGACTTCCACGTACCTCTGAGACCCTCGCCATTGGGGTCATAACAGTTTGCCAGGCCAGTATTAAATGTTTAATGCATTGCAGAAGAGGGATTATAAGAAAGAAGATTCTGAGTTTTTTTTTTTCTCCTTCCCCTTTACCTCAGAGTGGCTATGCTTGCTGCAGACATGAATGTCCAGACCTTGATTACAAGTGTGGACCAGCTGGCTACTCGTGTGCAGGGCATACAAGACTATGTTATCAGAAATCCTAGGTCAGAACCTAAAATACCGATTCCTGAACTGTTTTCCGGAGACAGGTTTAAGTTTAGGAATTTCGTGAATAATTGTAAATTGTTTTTGTCCCTGAGACCCTGTTCATCAGGAGATTCTGCTCAGCAAGTAAAAATTGTTATTTCGTTCTTACGGGGCGACCCTCAGGATTGGGCTTTTTCGCTGGCGCCAGGAGATCCGGCATTGGCTGATCTTGATGCGTTTTTTCTGGCGCTCGGTTTACTTTATGAGGAACCCAATCTTGAGATTCAGGCAGAAAAGGCCTTGCTGTCTATGTCTCAGGGGCAGGACGAGGCTGAAGTGTATTGCCAAAAATTTCGGAAATGGTCCGTGCTGACACATTGGAACGAGTGTGCACTGGCCGCTAATTTTAGAAATGGCCTTTCTGAAGCCATTAAGAATGTTATGGTGGGTTTTCCCATTCCCACAGGTCTGAATGATACTATGGCACTGGCTATTCAAATTGACCGGCGGTTGCGGGAGCGCAAAACCGCAAATTCCCTCATGGTGTTGTCTGAACAGACACCTAATTCGGTGCAATGTGATAGAAAAACCACAAATTCCCTCATGGTGTTGTCTGAACAGACACCTGATTTAATGCAATGTGATAGAATCCTGACTAGAAATGAGCGGAAAATTCATAGACGCCGGAATGGCTTGTGCTACTACTGTGGTGATTCTACACATGTTATCTCAGCATGCTCTAAACGTATAGCTAAGGTTGTTAGTCCTGTCACCGTTGGTAATTTGCAACCTAAATTTATTCTGTCTGTAACTTTGATTTGCTCACTGTCATCTTATCCTGTCATGGCGTTTGTAGATTGAGGTGCTGCCCTGAGTCTCATGGATCTCTCATTTGCTAAGCGCTGTGGATTTACTCTTGAACCATTAGAAAATCCTATTGCTCTTAGGGGTATTGATGCTACACCATTGGCAGCAAATAAACCGCAGTATTGGACTCAGGTTACCATGTGCATGACTCCTGAACACCGCGAGGTGATACGTTTCCTGGTTTTACATAAAATGCATGATTTGGTCGTTTTAGGGCTGCCATGGTTACAGACCCATAATCCAGTCCTGGACTGGAAGGCTATGTCAGTCTCAAGTTGGGGCTGTTGTGGTATTCATGAGGATTCCCTGCCTGTGTCTATTGCTTCTTCTACGCCTTCGGAAGTTCCGGAGTATTTGTCTGATTATCAGGATGTCTTCAGTGAGTCTGAGTCCAGTGCACTGCCTCCTCATAGGGAATGTGACTGTGCAATAGATTTGATTCCAGGCAGTAAGTTTCCTAAGGGAAGACTGTTTAATCTGTCGGTACCTGAACATACCGCTATGCGTTCATATATCAAGGAGTCTCTGGAAAAAGGACATATTCGTCCGTCTTCTTCCCCTCTTGGTGCGGGATTCTTTTTTGTGGCAAAAAAGGACGGATCTTTGAGACCTTGTATTGATTATCGGCTTTTAAATAAGATCACTGTCAAATTTCAGTATCCTTTACCGCTGTTGTCTGACTTGTTTGCCCGGATTAAGGGTGCCAAGTGGTTCACCAAGATAGACCTTCGTGGTGCGTACAACCTTGTGCGCATTAAGCAAGGTGATGAATGGAAAACCGCATTCAATACGCCCGAAGGTCATTTTGAGTACTTGGTGATGCCTTTTGGGCTCTCCAATGCGCCTTCAGTTTTTCAGTCCTTTATGCATGACATTTTCCGGAAGTATCTGGATAAATTTTTGATTGTTTATCTGGATGATATTTTGGTTTTTTCTGATAATTGGGATTCGCATGTGGAGCAGGTCAGGTTGGTCTTTAAAATTTTGCGTGAAAATTCTTTGTTTGTCAAGGGCTCAAAGTGTCTCTTTGGTGTACAGAAGGTTCCCTTTTTGGGGTTCATTTTTTCCCCTTCTGCTGTGGAGATGGACCCAGTCAAGGTCCGAGCTATTCTTGATTGGACTCAGCCCTCGTCAGTTAAGAGTCTTCAGAAGTTCTTGGGCTTCGCTAACTTCTACCGTCGTTTTATCGCTAATTTTTCTAGCATTGTGAAACCTTTGACGGATATGACCAAGAAGGGCTCCGATGTAGCTAACTGGGCTCCTGCTGCCGTGGAGGCTTTCCAGGAGTTGAAACGCCGGTTTACTTCGGCGCCTGTTTTGTGCCAGCCTGACGTCTCACTTCCCTTTCAGGTTGAGGTGGATGCTTCGGAGATTGGGGCAGGGGCCGTTTTGTCGCAGAGAGGCCCTGGTTGCTCTGTTATGAAGCCTTGTGCCTTTTTCTCTAGGAAATTTTCGCCTGCCGAGCGAAATTATGATGTGGGCAATCGGGAGTTGTTGGCCATGAAATGGGCATTTGAGGAGTGGCGTCATTGGCTCGAGGGTGCTAAGCATCGTGTGGTGGTCTTGACTGATCACAAAAATCTGATGTATCTCGAGTCTGCTAAACGCCTTAATCCGAGACAGGCCCGCTGGTCATTGTTTTTCTCCCGCTTTGATTTTGTTGTCTCGTATTTACCAGGTTCAAAGAATGTGAAGGCCGATGCTCTTTCTAGGAGCTTTGTGCCTGATGCTCCTGGAGTCGCTGATCCTGTTGGTATTCTTAAAGATGGAGTTATCTTGTCAGCTATTTCTCCGGATCTGCGACGTGTGTTGCAGAGATTTCAGGCTGATAGGCCTGAGTCTTGTCCACCTGACAGACTGTTTGTCCCGGATAAGTGGACCAGCAGAGTCATTTCCGAGGTTCATTCCTCGGTGTTGGCAGGTCACCCGGGAATTTTTGGCACCAGAGATCTGGTGGCCAGGTCCTTTTGGTGGCCTTCCTTGTCAAGGGATGTGCGGTCATTTGTGCAGTCCTGTGGGACTTGTGCTCGAGCTAAGCCTTGCTGTTCTCGTGCCAGCGGTTTGCTCTTGCCCTTGCCTGTCCCGAAGAGACCTTGGACACATATCTCCATGGATTTCATTTCTGATCTTCCGCTATCTCAGGGCATGTCCGTTATCTGGGTGATATGTGATCGCTTCTCCAAGATGGTCCATTTGGTTCCTTTGCCTAAGCTGCCTTCCTCTTCCGATCTGGTTCCTGTGTTTTTCCAGAACGTGGTTCGTTTGCACGGCATCCCTGAGAATATTGTGTCAGACAGAGGATCCCAGTTCGTGTCCAGGTTCTGGCGATCCTTTTGTAGTAGGATGGGCATTGATTTGTCGTTTTCGTCTGCTTTCCATCCTCAGACTAATGGACAGACGGAGCGAACCAATCAGACTTTGGAGGCTTATTTGAGGTGTTTTGTCTCTGCTGATCAGGACGATTGGGTGACATTCTTGCCGTTGGCTGAGTTTGCCCTTAATAATCGGGCTAGTTCCGCCACCTTGGTTTCGCCTTTTTTCTGCAACTCTGTTTTCCATCCTCGCTTTTCTTCGGGTCATGTGGAGCCTTCTGACTGTCCTGGGGTGGATTCTGTGGTGGATAGGTTGCAGCAGATCTGGAATCATGTGGTGGACAACTTAAAGTTGTCACAGGAGAAGGCTCAGCGCTTTGCCAACCGCCGCCGCGGTGTGGGTCCCCGACTACGCGTTGGGGATTTGGTGTGGCTTTCTTCCCGCTTTGTTCCTATGAAGGTCTCCTCTCCCAAATTTAAACCTCGTTTTATTGGGCCTTACAAGATATTGGAAATCCTTAATCCTGTATCTTTTCGTCTGGATCTTCCTGTGTCGTTTGCTATTCACAATGTATTTCATAGGTCCTTGTTGCGGCGGTACATTGTGCCTGTAGTTCCTTCTGCTGAGCCTCCTGCTCCGGTGTTGGTTGAGGGCGAGTTGGAGTACGTGGTGGAGAAGATCTTGGATTCTCGCCTCTCCAGGCGGAGGCTTCAGTACCTGGTCAAGTGGAAGGGCTATGGTCAGGAGGATAATTCCTGGGTGGTCGCCTCTGATGTTCATGCGGCCGATTTAGTTCGTGCCTTTCATGCCGCTCATCCTGATCGCCCTGGTGGTCGTGGTGAGGGTTCGGTGACCCCTCACTAAGGGGGGGGGTACTGTTGTGAATTTGCTTTTTGCTCCCTCTAGTGGTTACTAGTTTTTTGACTCTGGTTTTTCTGTCATTCCTTTTATCCGCACCTGGGTCGTTAGTTAGGGGTGTTGCTATATAAGCTCCCTGGACCTTCAGTTCAATGCCTGGCAACGTATTTATCAGAGCTAGTCTGCTGTGCTCTTGTCTACTGATCCTGGTTCCAGTTATATCAGCTAAGTCTGCCTTTTGCTTTTTGCTATTTGTTTTGGTTTTGTATTTTTGTCCAGCTTGTTCCAAATCTATATCCTGACCTTTGCTGGAAGCTCTAGGGGGCTGGTGTTCTCCCCCCGGACCGTTAGACGGTTCGGGGGTTCTTGAATTTCCAGTGTGGATTTTGATAGGGTTTTTGTTGACCATATAAGATACCTTTCTTTATTCTGCTATCAGTAAGCGGGCCTCTCTGTGCTAAACCTGGTTCATTTCTGTGTTTGTCATTTCCTCTTACCTCACCGTCATTATTTGTGGGGGGCTTCTATCCAGCTTTGGGGTCCCCTTCTCTGGAGGCAAGAAAGGTCTTTGTTTTCCTCTACTAGGGGTAGCTAGATTCTCCGGCTGGCGCGTGTCATCTAGAATCAACGTAGGAATGATCCCCGGCTACTTCTAGTGTTGGCGTTAGGAGTAGATATATGGTCAACCCAGTTACCACTGCCCTATGAGCTGGATTTTTGTATTCTGCAGACTTCCACGTTCCTCTGAGACCCTCGCCATTGGGGTCATAACAGGGTGCGGTCTGATAAAACATCAGATTGCACTCAGACCAATGCTAGTCTATGGGGTGCGGTCTGATAAAACATCAGATTGCACTCAGACCAATGCTAGTCTATGGGTGCGGTCTGATAAAACATCAGATTGCACTCAGACCAATGCTAGTCTATGGGGTGCGGTCTGATAAAACATCAGATTGCACTCAGACCAATGCTAGTCTATGGGGTGCGGTCTGATAAAACATCAGATTGCACTCAGACCAATGCTAGTCTATGGGGTGCGGTCTGATAAAACATCAGATTGCACTCAGACCAATGCTGTCAGAATGGGAAATATGAGCGACACTCACCGATACTAATTCCTGGAAAGACAGGATCCGGAGAGAGCCGCAGACTCCCAGAAATGCAGAGCAAGCAAGACTTGCTTCAGGCCTGAGAGGACCTGAATCACCTGACTGCAAGTGGGCGTGGCCTAAGCTCCAGGGAACTAGCAGCTGAAGGAAAACTCCTAGAAAGGCAACTAACAAACAAAGCTACCAAGGGGCAAAGATAGAGACAAATACAGATCAGGCCGGGGTCAGAGCACAGGATAGCATTACAGTACCAAGGGACTTGACAGAAAGGATAGTAGGGGCCAAGCTGAGGTCAATAACGAACGGACAGAGAAGGTACAAATAGGGAATCCAATAAACAATATCCAGAGAGCAGACCGAGTCAGAAAGCCAAGAGATCAAACAAACCAGCACACAGAACAAAACACACTCAGGGGTCAACACACTTAGCCAAGGGCGGAAGTATAACTGACAAAGGAACCTCCCAGAAGGAGTCTATAAAAAGTCCACCCAGGACCAATGTGAGGCTACAGGAGTTAACCCTAAAAGAACCGAACCAGACAAACCGTGACAAATGCTAGTCTATGGGGTGCGGTCTGATAAAACATCAGATTGCACTCAGACCAATGCTACTCTATGGGTCTGTGCACATGTCCAATTGCTGAAAAAAAATTGCTCCCAAGTTCCCAAGTTTGATCCAATATTTGGATCGCACTCTGCCATGCAAGTTATTGATTGCATGGAAAACATAGGATGGCACAGTTGAGATGATGGAGAAATTTTGATCTCCATCTTCTCACATTAGGCTCGGATTGTCTCATCCAAGAGAATCGGAGTACATGAGCGGGTGTGATCAGAGTGTCATGTGCATAATCTGCCTTAGTCTCTTATGTGATAGAATCTACGGTCATCTGCACCTGCCTGAAGTGTCCAGAATCATCTTACGTATCCTGCTCCATTTTTGTTTCCTTTATTTAATTTAATTGAGTATCTGATACCTACCAACACAGGGATACCTTTTTCATCCTTTTTTTGGAAGGCAGGAGAATTTTGTTGAAAAAAAATATATAGTATAAATAAAAACAAAGTAAAAAAATCTGTTAAACTTACATATTACTGTGCATTATTGCTTCTGTTTTAACAGACACATTTGACAACTGTACATGCTACATCAGTACTTCAGTCTGCAATCCACATTTTGCTTTAATTGTGGGCTCCAAACTGGTAAACATGGGTGCTGTTGGGAAATGTAATGTGTATATAAGTGTTTTTTCTTTAAATGGCATCATAGGGCACCCATTAAAATCAATAATGTCCACGCTATTTCTGCTTTGTAGAAACAACTATAGTTCAGATACGCAATGCTATCTTCACATAAAGTGCATAATATGGAAAAATGCATTGCCAATTTTTTAAGAGGTAAATGTAAGAAAAGCTATGAACAATAGGTCATTTTCTGATAGCTTTCTATTAAGTGTATAGCCTCTCACTCAGCCAAGCCAGATCTCCACTTTGCACTGATGAGGGGCAATACCCTTAAACACAGTGTCTGCAAATTGAGATTCAGGTTTGGCTTTTATCCTAAGTCATGTGACAAGGCTCGTTAAAGGGTCGACATTGACTGTTAGGATTGCTACTTCCAATAGGTGGCACTAGAGTCCTAGTGCCTCTACCTCTCTGAAGAGACAATGTGTATAGACTATAGGACCTATAAACCTAGCACAATAATCACGTAAAGGTCAAAATCACTTCTTAACCCTTTTCTGCCATCTGACGGAATAGTACGTCCGATGGCAGATCCCCTGCTTTGATGCGGCCTCAAAGGCTTGCAACTAGATTATTACAAGGGATGGAAGACCTCACATATGATGAAAGGTTGGAAAAGTTGGGCTTGTTTAGCTTAGGAATAAGATGTCTTAGAGGAGATTTCATTTATATATAAAAAATATATATGTGGTCAGTTCAAAGGACTGGCACATGACTTATTCCTGCCAAGGACCATACTAAGTACCAGGGGGCACTCATTATGGGTGGAAGAAAGGCGATTCCGACAGCTAAATAGGAAAGGGTTCTTTACAGTTAGAGCAGTCAGACTGTGGACTGTCCTTCCACAAGAGATAGTAATGGCAGACACTATGACAGCTGTTAAAAAAGAAAAAAGAACGGCACTCCTTAGGCAAAAATGAGGTGCACGGATAGGCTACCAAACCTTAAATATAAAATGTGTGGAATCCAGCACCCACAAAAAAGGGACAACTTTTATTGCAATCAAAAAATAGTGTATCAATATATAACGTTTCGGTCTAGATGACATGCTGCTATTTGAAATTTCATGAGCCGGAGTCTAATCTTCAAACATTTATGAAATTATATGTTACTAGGTAATCATATATACTGCTCTATCTCCTTGTACCTATCTATGTCTTTTTTTATTTTCTCCTAAGCATTGCTTGTCAGGCTAAGTGTAATGATTTAATTTTGTATATTTGTTTTGTCTTGTTGTTGCAGTGTATATTTGAAGAAAATCATCTAGACCGAAGCGTTATATAATGATCCACTATTTCTTGATTGCAATAAAAATTTGCCCTGTTTTGAGAGTTCTGAATTCCACATATTTTATATTTAGATCTTGAAAAAGGTCTAGCTAATTTGCTCAGCACACATAACATTATGGGTTATAGATAATTGAGTGACAAAAAATGTATAAATGGTGGTGAAAGGGTGAACTTGATGGACCTAGGTCTTTTTTTAACCCCTGTTAGGCCGGGGTCACACTTAGTGTAGGGAAATACGGTCCATTTTTTACAGGCATAATACGCAGAAATGTTCCCTAAACAGTGATCCGTATGTCATCCGTAGGCAGGGTGTGGCTGCGTATTTTACGCATGACATTCTCCGTATGTAATCCGTATGGCATCCGTACTGCATTTTTTTCTCGCAACCTTGCAAAATGGACATATAATGGATTCATGGGCTCAAATATTCGTGAAAACATATATACAGTCTATATATATATATATATATATATATATGTCAGTGAGACACATATATACCGTATATATATACCGTATATACTCGAGTATAAGCCGACCCGAGTATAAGCCGACCCCCTAATTTTATAACAAAAAACTGGGAAAACTTGTTGACTCGAGTATAAGCCTAGGGTGGAAAATACAGCAGCTACCGGTAAATGTCAAAAATAAAAGCAAAAAAACAATAAAAGTAAAATTAATTGAGGCATCAGTAGGTTAAGTGTTTTTGAATATCCATATTGAATCAGGAGAACCATATAATGCTCCATACAGTTCATTATGGCCCCATAAGATGCCCCATATAATGCTCCATGCAGTTTATTATGGCCCCATAGATGCCCCATATAATGCTCCATGCAGTTCTTTATGGCCCCATAGATGCCCCATATAATGCTCCATGCAGTTTATTATGGCCCCATAGATGCCCCATATAATGCTCCATGCAGTTCATTATGGCCCCATAGATGCCCCATATAATGCTCCATGCAGTTCTTTATGGCCCCATAGATGCCCCATATAATGCTCCATGCAGTTCATTATGGCCCCATAGATGCCCCATATAATGCTCCATGCAGTTCTTTATGGCCCCATATAATGTTCCATGCAGTTCTTTATGGCCCCATAGATGCCCCATATAATGCTCCATGCAGTTCTTTATGGCCCCATAGATTCCACATATAATGCTCCATGTAGTTCTTTATGGCCCCATAGATGCCACATATATTGCTCCATGCAGTTCATTATGACCCCATAGATGCCCCATATAATGCTCCATGCAGTTCTTTATGGCCCCATAGATGCCCCATATAATGCTCCATGCAGTTCTTTATGGCCCCATAGATGCCCCATATAATGCTCCATACAGTTCTTTATGGCCCCATAGATGCTCCATATAACATTGTGCCACATATAATGCTGCTGCTGCACAAAAAAATACATACTCACCTCTCGTCCCTGCCCACTGCTTCTCAGCTTCCCGTCTCTCTGTACTGACTGTTCAGGCAGAGGGCGGCGTGCACACTAATATGTCATCGCGCCCTCTGACCTGAACAGTCACAGCAAGAGGACGGAGAAGATGGAGCATTGGTGGAACGCAGAACGGTGAATATGAAATACTCACCTGCTCCCGGCGCTCCTGACGCGGTCCCTGCATGGTTCACGGTCTCCGGGCGCGGCAGCTTCTTCCTGTAGTGAGCGGTCACATGGTACCGCTCATTACAGTAATGAATATGTGGCTCCACCCCTATGGGAGTGGAGTCCATATTCATTACTTTAATGAGCGGTACCAGTGACCGCTTAACAGGGGAAGAAGCTGCCACGCCCGAAGACTGTGGGACATGCAGGGACCGCGTCAGGAGCGCAGGGAGCAGGTGAGTATTTGACAGTCGTCGCTCCCCCTCACCTGCCAACCATGACTCGAGTATAAGCAAGAAATCTCACTTATTAAGCCTGACAGGGCACACCTGTGAAATGAAAACCATTCTTGGTGACTACCTCTTGAAGCTCATCAAGAGAATGCCAAGAGTGTGCAAAGCAGTCATCAAAGCAAAAGGTGGCTACTTTGAAGAACCTAGAATATAAGACATAATTTCAGTTGTTTCACTTTTTTGTTAAGTATATAATTCCATATGTGTTAATTCATAGTTTTGATGCCTTTAATGTAAATGTAAAATTTTCATAAGTCATGAAAATACAGAAAAATCTTTAAATGAGAAGGTGTGTCCAAACTTTTGGTCTGTACTGTATGTTAGCTAAGTGTTTCCTCACTATTTTTCTGTTTATGGATATCCTGGATTCTTCTATTCCTTTAATAGGAAAGTGAAGACCAGTTGATGTTACATTTCCTTTCTGAGAGAAAACAGATGCAAAATAGGAATTTAAAAGTTTGGCCATCTCAACTTCCTTTCTTGCCATTTCATCATTTTCATCCTGTAAAAATCTTTGACTTTTCTTTTACTTTTGACATATCCCCCAAATCCTTTTTTATTGCTTTTGACGTCTCTTGCAAGCCTTTATTCATTGTCAACTTTAGCTAATCTGATTCATGCCCTGCAGACAGCATTATATTCTTTTTTAGATATGCCTTCCTCTTTCCATTTAATAAACATTTCTTTCTTCCTTTTTAGCATGTGTTTAAGTTCTGTGTTCATCCATCCTGGCTTCCTTAAATGCTTTGCATTCTTCACTCTTTCTGAAATTGTTAACGATTGTGCTTTGTGAATCTCATTTTTCAAGATTTCCCATCTTTCCTGGACATTTTTGTCTTAAAGGAAATGCAGCCATTGGATCCCTCTGATTCTCTTTCTGAGTCCCTTATAATCTGCCTTTCTGAAATCTAACCTTGAGGTCTGAGTCTTAACAGGTCTTCCTCCTCTAGTTATCCAAAATTCTAAAATAGCATGGTCGCTACCTCCTAGGGTCCCAGCCACTCTTACCTCCTCAACCATTTTCTCCCTTTTTATAAGTTTGAGATCCAATGTATCAGACCCCTTGTTTTCTCGTCTATCTTTTGGAAGATAAAGTTGTCAGTAAGAGAGGATAAGAATTTGACCTGTTAGTTTTGCCTCAGAGAGATTCCCAACATATGTCTGGATAGTTGAAATCTCCCATAACCACTATGCCATATTTTTTGGAGGACTTGGCCATTTGATGCATAAAGAGTTCATCCATATCTTCAGCTTGCACAAGCGGTCTGTAGTGAATGCCTACAATGGTTGTTCTCTCCTTGTATTCTTACCCAGTTTCCACACAACTCCCAGTCTCTGAAGCTTTAATCTCTGTGCAGATATACACTTTTCTAACATACAATGCAACACCTCCTCGTTTATCAAGTCTGTTTCTTGCAAATAAGTTGTATCCTTCTAGCCTTGTATTCCAATCATGTGTATCGTCCCACCAAGGAAAATATCTGTGAGGAGTTTGTATGTTCTCCTTGTGTTTGCATGGGTTTCCTCCCACACTTCAAAGATGTACTGATACAGAATTTAGAGTGTGAGCCTCATTGTGGACAGCAATGATAATGTATATAAAGCACTGTAGAATATGATGGTTCTAGATAAGCAGTGCAACATAATATATAAATTGAATTTCCATAAATTCATGCTTAAGTGCAAACTCAAACACTTGTCCTTATATATTCTGTGTTTTTTTATAGCAGCAGCTTTTAATTATTTACATGACCATTTACAGTTTCCTATGTGACAGAACTGCAAAGTATCCGTAATAACTACATGCTTTATTCTGGCTCCATATGGGATCCTTTTTTTTTACGCACTCAGACTTCAATGTGTGAGTCTTATCCGATTGATGTAAGAAACTAGTGCAGGTGGCGATTTGTTTTCACATTCAGATTTGATCAGTAAAAAAAATGTTCCTCCCCCTTAAATAACATTGGTCTGAGTGCTGTTTTTTTTTAATTAAAACCACTCGGACTGAAAATAATTATCTTTTGTTGTGTGATGGCTTGCTTGAGGGTGCGGGCTCTGCATTTTTATCATTTAAGCATAAACCACTTAATCATTACTTATGGCATAACATAGAAATTCTGAAATTGCAAATAGTATGAACTCTGTAACCGAATTCTCAAATAATTAATAAAACATTTGCTTGGTTACATTAATCACATTACACATTAAATCGATTTACCAAAATAGGAGGCAATATTATTATTAGGAGGCAATATGTATTATTATTATATTATGACATCAATATCTATTCGCAGGCACATCACCGATCTCGAAAAATACATTTTCTTTGCAAACTACCATATTTTTCAGACTATAAGATGCACTGGACCATAAGACGCCCCCCCCCAAAAAAAAACAAAAACAATTTTGAGGTGGAAAATAGGAAAAAATTATTTTTTATTAGATGTTGGTCTTATAGTTTTAATTTAAGGTATCTCACCCGTGGGTGATGAAAGTAGAGCTGGGTTACAGAAGGCATGGTCCCTTCCTGAGGTAGCCGGCAGCAGCAGTAGTGGGGAAATGCTGTGGGTCCTGGGTGGGAGAATTTGGTGCTCCAGTAGTGCAATGCAGCGGATCTGGTGTTGGTGTAGAGTCAGAGCAGAGTGCATTGCTTTCATGGTGGCCATTTTCCTAAAGCTGTGCAAACCACGTTATGTGCTGCCTGGAATCTTGGTCCTGCCGAGGTCTCAATCAGCCCATGAGCTGCCTCTGGCAGCCACCTTCCTGAGGCCATGGGCATTGCACTGATTCTGCCACCACCGACAACCTGAAAGCTACATCCGGACTATAAGACGCACCCATCATTTGCCCCAAAATTTGCTTGAAAAAAGTGCATCTTATAGTCCTAAAAATGCAGCGAATTCCTTTATGCAGAAGTAACGCTGAATGTATTGCAGTTACTACTTAGCTCTGGGTATAAAATGGCACTATGCAAGGATAAAATCTTTGATATAAATAAGCTGAAATAAAGGCTAACAAGACACAACCGACGCCTTACACTGAGCGTTTCTGTGTTGGTAAACAAAATAATTAGACTACTAGTTGTGCTCTTGAAATAACTGTCAAACCTGTTTTCGGATAGCAAAAATGTAGTTGTGCTCTATTTTAAGCTACTCTATGTAACCTAAGGTTACAACAAGTAGCACACCGTATCTCGTAAATTGACCTTTACGCTCATGATAAATGTATTGTCACCTGGATGGGAAGACATAAACTATATCTATGGAGGAATATTTTCAGTTGAAGAATAATCATTTGGAGTGACAGCATAGCAAGAACGGCAGAAGCTCTAGGGAGTTAACATGTGACAGATCTGTGACTCAGAATGATGTATTTCTTTGCTGTCACAATGAGCCAACAGTGCCTCCATTGGATTTCTTGAAGGCAATACTAGAAATGTATTGATTATGACAGCAGGATGAAGTTATTGCTCACATTTCAGCAAATTTTATTTCTTTACTCTTGATTTATTAAATCTAATTCCTTAGCTTTTTTTATGATTTTCATCAAACTGAATTTTAGTAAGATCGATATGGACTATATAAAAAATATCACTGAACCTGATAAAAACAAAATGTTTCTAACTTTCAGAATCGACATTGAGGGAAAATCTGCAAAGCAATAAAAACAGGATGATGTAGACTGTTTTTATCATGTGATCCTTCACTTTTCTCTTACAGTATTTTCACTTGGATTAAATAATTCCTTTATTGCTGTATTATATTGGAATTTTGTTTTTTGCAAATTTATTTTAACACGGAAGATTTTTGTACTCTTTAATGTAGCAAACTGTAAAGTCTGAGAGTATGGTAGATTTACAACCAAATTGATGCGAGGGGCACATGGTGGCATTGCCAACTCTTGATTTTTTATGCTTTGCTTATATAGCGCTATCATATTCCACGGCACTTTATATAAATTATCATCAATGTCCCCACTGGGGCTTACACTCTAAATTCTGGAAAACGAAGTATGTGAAGGAAACCCACACAAACATTGGGAGAACATGCAAACTCCTTGCAGATGTTGTCCTTGGTGGGATTTGAACCTAGGACCCCAGCACTGCAATGCTAACCACTGAGCCACCGTGCTGCCCATGGCTAAAAAGTGCAATAAAGTGAAACCTCTTTGAGACAAGCCAAATTTAGAAGTGGTCTTCTAGGGAATTTTCTTCTCATTTCTCAGAGATAATGACCAGCAAGCTTAGCACATGGTGAAATTGAGATTCTGTTACAGTAAATACTGCTTGATCTTGATATTTTTAGGAAGTAGTCTTAAAGATTAATGCAAATTTCAATACTATTCTCTAGGCAATATTTGTGTTTTTATGTAGCTGGTTTATTTTTTTTTGCTTAATGCTTTTATTGACAATATATTGATGGTGCTTTAGGTTTTACAAATCAATAATTTGTATCACTGGTTAAGTTAGCTAACAGTCTTGCCGAAAATCACTTACAAGACATAATGTTACCAGCTTTTTGAATTGTAAATTGTGTTAACAGTCCCAACATTAAATCTGGATGTCTATTATTGGGTGACAAAAGTGAGTTCTGCCCAGCTTCTTTGGACTTTATAAAAGCAAAACTCCGTAGTAATTTCCAGCACGTATTTACTGTGGGCGCCCTCCTGGAAAGAAAGGCTCAATTCTGTGCTGGTCTTATCCCCTTTATATTGGATAGAGATTGCTGTGGTGGTGACCTGCACACAATTATGGATTCATACTAGCTTGTTTATTAAAGAAAACAAAAAAAATAAACTTATTTTATTTACAGCCATGGTGGTAATCTAAAAAAAACAAAAATTAAACACGAACAAGTGTCTTTTGGAAGTGTATCTGCAGGGAGAAAATGAAATGATATTCTTCTTGCAGCCACTCATTTCCAGTTATTGAGGGGGCATTGGTGCAATGAGCGGTCAGTGCTGAGTCCTACACGGTGAGCGTATTGTAATCACTGTCCTTCCACCGTGACTGACATCCTGCTCTGCACACAAACACTTCAGTTTTTTACCTGCAGATTGCCACTATGGTTGCAGGAAAACAACATTTTTTCTAACAAGTTCTCTTAAAAGAACAATTCTCGATTTATAAAAATGCGATGTGAGTTTTAAAATTGTGGTAATATCAAACTGCACCCAAAAGCAAAATAATTTATATCTTATGTAGGGCATGCAGACCTCTTTAGCCTATGGTAAACTTATCAATGATTTACACCATTTAACCCCATTCAGAGTGGACAATTTTTCCATTTTTTTGCGCTTATATATTTTGTCACCATTTATACAGTGTGTTGATTGCATTTTAATTTTTTTTGCCAAGTTATGATCGAAGAAAACGCAATTTTGACATTTCTATTATTTCAATGAGGTTGACATTCTGGGTAATTAATTCTGTTTCTTGATGGATCAGACTTTTACTGATGCAGTGATACCATTTGGGGTTTTTTCAGTTGATTTTTTTTTATTAGGGGAAAAGGGTGGTGACTAGATTTGTTAGATATTTATATATTCTTTTACAATTTTTAAAAGCATTGTATTTTCTTTTTATCTTGAATTTAAGTTCCCATAACTAAAAAAAGTTGGTGTTCTGTCTAAACTTTAAAGAAAACAAGAATGTAATGGTTTTGAAATGTCTTATGGCCATATTTATTCACAACAGATCATAGAACACCTACATATAAGAAGTTGAAATGTAAACATTTTTTAATTTCATTAAAAAAAAATAACTACTTTAGAAATTGATGGCAGCAGCACATCACAAAAATGTTGGGAATTTGGGACCGGGTTAACAAAAAGCTGGAAATCTAAGTGTTACGACTGAAAAACAGCTGGAATGTCAATTTCGCATGACATAGATGAACAACTCCACTTACAAATTGTGAAACAATTTCAGAAAAATAATTCTCCAGGTCAAATTGCAAAACTAATGCACTTACAGGATGCAGCGGCCCCTCTAGATAAAGGCAAAGGCACATGGGTGCAAAATGCTGAGGTAGGAACCATAAACATGCCAATTGATGGAGGGGGTGATCGCCTAGTATTAGAATTGCACATGCTTGTATAGGGAGCTTGTATAGGGAGCTGCACAGTGTCAGTCTTACAGTCTATTAGTGGCGCACATACTATTAGATTACGCGGGCTGTCCAGCATTATGTAAGTGCACAGGCACCTTAGTTTACAGGGGCAACATTGATGAGCTTGGCAGTATCATGCTTAGAAATTAAAAATATGTGCAGTCAAGCATAAATAATATGTATTGGTCAATATTTTGGCCAAAATATGCAAGTTTGCAACCCACGTCAAGATGACTGTCTTTTTTCTGCTATATTTTTCATTTTTTGTCTCCTCTTACTGTGTTTTTGTTATGAATAAAAGAAACCATTTAATTATCTTTTTCTTTATACTTTCCACAGCGTCCCAACATTTTTGTAATTGGGTTTGTATTATATACTGCAGTTCCACAGTATTATAGTGCAAAGTGAAGCTCACAGTTTCCTAGGAAGCCCAGCCACAAGCTGATCTTCTCAGGAGAAAGCCATGGCAGGCACCAAGACCTTCAGCAGGCCCCTGGCTGAACGGACAATGGAATTCTCAAGCGCTAGCCGCCCCCTCATGGTATGATCTCCCCATATCACTGTCAGAAATTGACAGTAGCATTTGAGGAGTTCGCAGCAGCCAGTGCTCAGTTCCCCTCAAGTCTCACTGCTGTTAGAAGCAGATGCTGGCTGTGTAACACAGTCATCACCTGCCAGGTATGTTGCAGGTTAAGCTCCTGAGTCCACACACACGGGACTTGACATAGGACATACTATTACATCCATATCAGGAAGTATTCTATACACCATTTTAGTAGCACGTAGGCCGGGTTCACATTAGCGTTTCTGTGCACAGAATATGATCCGCATACATCCGCATGCATCATGCGTACATATCTATAACATGGTGTACGCAGGGATATGCGTTTGCATGCGGATTCGTATGCATGCATCATTTCGCGGTGTGCAGCGGTGTCCGGTGAACACAACATGTTGCATTTTTTGAGGCATCAAATATTGCGCAATCAAAAGAAAAAGTGAGCGGGCACCACTAAAGGTAATATATAGGGGTGCTACCATAGCGTCTTACAAATGTATGCTGGAGAAGAAAAAGGAAAAAGGAGACCCCAATAGAGGTGCACACATCTGATATATATGTGAAAAAAATAGCTTTATTGAAGCAACAACAGGTGCACATACAAATATAAAACACATTTAAAGCACATACAAATCATGGCTCAATGGGGTCATAATGGCTAGGTGTAAACAAAGGTTGATGAATAATGCTGTAGGTGTTAATGGCTTGCTAATATCATAGCTGTTAAAACTGGGAATAGTATGCCAGCTATATCTAGAAAAGTTGCTGTATCATAGGCATAATAATAAATAATGTAAGACTAAAATGTAGCCCATATATTTGATATAATTAAATATGTGCAAATTCACTGGTACAGCAAAGTTCCGGTTGATAAGCATACATGTGATCCAATAAAAAGCAATGTCTAAATACAATCATGAGGACCAAATACATAACAGATAGACAGTATCTAGCCATATGAAATAACCTATATCACACAAGTGGGCTTGCATATAAGCAACAATGCATACTTGCCACAAGATCAATGTATAGCCATGCAGGGCGTCCCTACGTGTATCGCTACCATGTGTAGCTTCGTCAGGGGAAGATGGAAAATTCACCGCCCATCCACTTTAAATAGAAGTAAGTGCACTTACTCTTATTGCCCAGATCACCAACACCTGTGTTTGGCAGTCAGGGAACTAATCAACTAAATCCTTTGAGGGGGGCGCACTATGAATCGGAATATTTAATTATATCAAATATATGGGCTACATTTTAGTCTTACATTATTTATTATTATGCGCATGATACAGCAACTTTTCTAGATATAGCTTGCATACTATTCCTAGTTTTAACAGCTATGATATTAGCAAGCCATTAACACCTACAGCATTATTCATCGACCTTTGTTTATACCTAGCCATTATGACCCCATTGAGCCATGATTTGTATGTGTTTTAAATGTTTTTAAATGTGTTTTATATTTGTATGTGCACCTGTTGTTGCTGCAATAAAGCTGTTTTTTTTCACATATACATCAGGTGTGTGCACCTCTTTTGGTGTCTCCTTTTCCCTTTTTTTTCTCCAGCATGCGATTGCATAAAAAAATGCATTACTGTCTATGGGAACGCATTGGTACGCAAGGACATGCGTGCACATGCATTCAATACGCATGCATACTTTACACTGGGCATGTCCAGAAAATGATGTCACTGCCTCTACCATGCACATAAAAAAAAGCAAACGCATGCCAAAATGCATTTTAAATGCATGCACACGCAGAGTTTTTGTTTGCATCATGCGCAAGATGTTGCACAGGCGTAAGTATGCTTTTGTATGCGTTTTGGCATGCTTTTGCTCATGCAGATGATGCACTGCACACAGAAACGCTAATGTGAACCTAGCCTTGGCCCAAATCTTAAACTTAAGTAGGCATTTATTACTCCTTTGTCATGAAGCACTAAATATTTAAGAATGCATTTATATATAAAAAAGACATAAACATCTGTTTTATAAAAGCCATAGAACAAATTTACTTATGTTTCTACCTTAGTTTTAATAAGTATAAAAAGAGGTAATTCAATGTTAACGTGCTATGCTTGAAACACTGGTCTTCTGCTCTTTCCTAATATTGAAGAGTAGCTGTTGTTTTAGTACAATACTCAATTGAAAATATGAAAATAAGAAACTTTGTAGTATATCTTATTGGTGAAATCCTCTTCTTTTTCCTCCTGGGCTGATCATATATCTTTAAAATTCTCAATTTACAGAATACATATTTTTAAATTACTAAGAATCTTATTAGCAGCAGCTGTCAGCTTCTATGTAATGGGGAGAGAGGAGGAGGGAAGAGCTAGAGAGGAGGAGGGAAGAGCTAGAAGCAAAGTTCCTGCCTCCACCTCCCCTCGCATCAGTAAAGAATCTTATCAGTAGCAACTCTCATCTCCTTTCTCAGTAAAGGGAAAGTCTGTCTTCACTGAATACAGATTTTAACTATGAAGTGGGAATTTTGAGAATGATTGATCAGTCCAAGAAGAAAAAGAAGCAGAGTTCTCTGATATATATATTACAAAGTTTATTATTTTCACTTGTACTATTAATTTATAGAATACAAATTAAAATGACACTTTTTTAAATATACCACTTAATGTGTTTACGTGCAAACACAACAATAAATATCCTCCACTATTCACAGTGTTCTACACTAAACAAACAAAGGGCGGTAGTCAGGTTACCAATTGGATGTTAGTCAATATGAATCCAGGAACTCGTGCTCAGAACTGTAGTCTAGTGATGGGTGAACCCCTAGATGTTCGGGTCTGGCAGGTTCAGCTGACATTTTAAAAAAGTTGGGTTAGGGCACCAGAACAGTACCCAAATTCGAATCTGAGCCTTTACCCCATTCGGGGTTCGAACATCCGCTGTTTGCCATGCTGACATCTATTATGTTTAATAATAATAATAAGGTGACATGGGTTTCAATGGAATGAGAATAAGGTGAGTATTACAGTGTTTATTATTTTTAAGTAAATTTGTAAAATGTTGTGCATTTTTATTTCAAATAAAGAACTTTATTCTGGGTGTTTTATATTGACAATATGACTATAGGGTTAGTAATGGAGAGGCGTCTTTTAAGACACCTCCCCATTACTAACTGCTGGGAAGGATGTCACCTTAAAATATAAAGTTGACCCAAAATTGTCCCTTCTAATTGATGCATCTTTACTGACCCCGAACTTTAGGAGAGAGAGGGGGAGAGGGAAAAGTTGGAGCTTGACATGCTGAAACATATATCATAAACCGTTGCAATTGAATATAGCTGGTGGTGCCGTACCTGCTGGTGAATTCGGCCGAAGTGAGGAAGAAGCAATTTTAAAGAAGAGAGACTCTCTGCCTGAACGTTTCTGGCGCACCACTAAGGGCGCCGTGGTGCGCCAGAAACGCATCAGGCAGAGAGTTTCTCTCTTCTAAAATTGTTTTTTAAAATGTTCAAATAAAATTGAAATTTTACTTAAACTGAATGGACATGCTGGAAACTCCCCTCATTCTTCCTGACCGAGTATGCCCATCACTACTAAAGCACCTTCATTGGTATAAATAGAGAAAATATTACATTCTAGTAGCAAAATTTTCTTGGATAAGTTATTTTATTCCAAAATATTAAGCGATAAAGGATCTTGTCTGGAAAGCATCTGTGGTTATCTTGTGTGATGTTTCTGTGATTTTATTATGTTAAAATAAAATATCTATATGAATTTTGTTGCTGGGATATACTCTCTGCTCTAAACTCTAGCTTAGAGATCAAGATCCTGAACATAATTTCTACCTGTGTTGACCCAGAATTCTCTGATCAGTTAGAAGTAATGGGGTTTTCTAAACTGGACAATATCTTTAAATTGACTTATAACCCCACCCACATCTCTGAGTGGCAGCTTCATGCATTTAGTGTACATTGTCAGCAAGCTGCCAATCAGTGGTGGGGCAGGGTTACACAAATTAGCTGGACTGCCCTACACATTAGACCTAAACAGTGATTGTATTTAAACTACAGTACATAGGCTCATATGACACATCCCTGGAATCAGGCTCAGAATCTTATGCTGCTCTCAGATGAAATAGCAAAAATCTGCTGACAGATTCCCTTTAACAAAAGTGGTGAATTCCATTACATCTTCCTATTTGTCCTTTTTTATTATAGAAGTATAGTTACATTGTAACTCTGGTCTAGTACTTTTATGTGACAGTGTCCAGGGCTGTGTAATGATGTTTCATAGTATGGAACACATATTGTCTTTCTAATGATTTTTCAGGATTCATTTTCTAAACTTAACTGGAAGAGTAGCATAGTGCAGCCAAATTAGCATGGATGCGAGTCAACCTTTTGTCTAAAAGAGTTTTGATGCATCAGGCCATATCATCATTGGATTTTCCTGACCACAACAGATTTTACTAACAAATAACTAACAAATAAAGCTGTACTCTGTAACACTATAGCATGCAAACACGAAATATATGAAATTCAAACTGCTCTAGAAAAAAGGAAAAAAATGAAGATACTTAGCGCATAAAGTGTCAAAGAGGGAAAAGGTATCCAGCAGCAGATCTATCGGTGAATAAATATTTAAAAACAAAAATCTTTAACCCCTTTCTGACATTGGACGTACTGTCCCGTCGAGGTGGGGTGGGCCCGTATGACCACCGACGGGATAGCACGTCATATGCGATCGCAGCTGACATCCGGCACTATGTGCCAAAATGGCCGTGGCATCCGGGTCCTGCAGGGAGGGAGGTGGCTTACCAAGTGCCTGCTCAGAGCAGGCGCTTGGTAAGCCTGCAGCGCTGGAACTCAGATCGGTGATCTGACAGAGTGCTGTGCAAACTGTCAGATCAGCGATCTGTGATGTCCCCCTCTGGGACAAAGTAAAAAAGTTAAAAAAAAATGTCCACATGTTTAAAAAAAATAGAAAAAAAATTCCTAAATAAAGAAAAAAAATATTATTCCCATAACATTTCTTTATCTAAATAAAAAAAAATCAAACAATAAAAGTACACATATTTAGTATCGCCGTGTCCGTAACGACCCCACCTATAAAACTATATCACTAGTTAACCCCTTCAGTGAACACCGTAAAAAAAAAAATGAGGCAAAAAACAACGCTTTATTCTCATACCGCCAAACAAAAAGGGGAATAACACGAAATCAAAAAGACGGATATAAATAACCATGGTACCGCTGAAAACATCATCTTGTCCCACAAAAAACGAGCCACCATACAGCATCATCAGCGAAAAAATAAAAAAGTTATAGTCCTCAGAATAAAGTGATGCAAAAATAATTATTTTTTCTATAAAATAGTTTTTATCGTATAAAAGCGCCAAAACATAAAAAAAATATAAATGAGGTATCGCTGTAATCGTACTGACCTGAAGAATAAAACTGCTTTATCAATTTTACCAAATGCGGAACAGTATAAACACCTCCCCCAAAAGAATTTCATGAATAGCTGGTTTTTGGTCATTCTGCCTCACAAAAATCGGAATAAAAAGCGATCAAAAAATCTCCCGTGCCCGAACATGTTACCAATAAAAATGTCAACTCGTCCCGCAAAAAACAAGACCTCACATGACTCTGTGGACTCAAATATGGAAAAATTATAGCTCTCAAAATGTGGTAACGCAAAAAATATTTTTTGCAATAAAAAGCGTCTTTCAGTGTGTGACGGCTGCCAATCATAAAAATCCGCTAAAAAACCCGCTATAAAAGTAAATCAAACCCCCCTTCATCACCCCCTTAGTTAGGGAAAAAATAAAACATTTAAAAAATGTATTTATTTCCATTTTCCCATTAGGGTTAGGGCTAGGGTTAGGGTTAGGGTTAGGGCTAGGGTTAGGGCTAGGGTTAGGGCTAGGGTTAGGGCTAGGGCTAGGGTTAGGGCTAGGGTTAGGGTTAGGGCTAGGGTTAGGGTTAGGGCTAGGGTTAGAGTTAGGGTTGGGGCTAGGGTTAAGGCTACAGTTAGGGTTAGGGCTAAAGTTGGGGTTAAGGTTGCGGCTAAAGTTAGGGTTAGGGTTTGGATTACATTTACGGTTGGGAATAGGGTTGGGATTAGGGTTAGGGATGTGTCTGGGTTAGAGGTGTGGTTAGGGTTACCATTGGGATTAGGGTTAGGGGTGTGTTTGGATTAGGGTTTCAGTTATAATTGGGGGGTTTCCACTGTTTAGGCACATCAGGGGCTCTCCAAACGCGACATGGCGTCCGATCTCAATTCCAGCCAATTCTACGTTGAAAAAGTAAAACAGTGCTCCTTCCCTTCCGAGCTCTCCCGTGCGCCCAAACAGGGGTTTACCCCAACATATGGGGTATCAGCGTACTCAGGACACATTGCAGAACAACTTTTGGGGTCCAATTTCTCCTGTTACCCTTGGGAAAATACAAAACTGGGGGCTAAAAAATAATTTTTGTGGAAAAAAATATTTTTTATTTGCACGGCTCTGCGTTATAAACTGTAGTGAAACACTTGATGGTTCAAAGCTCTCACAACACATCTAGATGAGTTCCTTAGGGTGTCTACTTTCCAAAATAGTGTCATTTGTGGGGGGTTTCTGCTGTTTAGGTACATTAGGGGCTCTGCAAACGCAATGTGACGCCTGCAGACCATTCCATCTAAGTCTGCATTCCAAATGGCACTCCATCCCTTCCGAGCCCTCCCATGCGCCAAAACGGTGGTTCCCCCCAAATATGGGGTATCAGCGTACTCAGGACAAATTGGATAACAACTTTAGGGGTCCAATTTCTCCTGTTACCCTCGGGAAAATACAAAACTGGGGGCTAAAAAATAATTTTTGTGGGAAAAATTTTTTGTTTTATTTTTACAGCTCTGCATTATAAACTTCTGTGAACACTTGTTAGGTCAAAGTGCTCACCACACCTCAAGGTAAGTTCCTTAGGGGGTCTACTTTCCAAAATGGTGTCACTTTTGTGGGGTTTCAATGTTTAGGCACATCAGTGGCTCTCCAAACGCAACATGGCGTCCCATCTCAATTCCTGTCAATTTTGCATTGAAAAGTCAAATGGCGCTCCTTCCCTTCCGAGCTCTCCCATGCGCCCAAACAGTGGTTTACCCCCACATATGGGGTAGCAGCATACTCATGACAAATTGTACAACAACTTTTGGGGTCCAATTCCTTCTCTTACCCTTGGGAAAATAAAAAATTGGGGGCGAAAATATCATTTTTGTGAAAAAATATGATTTTTTATTTTTACTGTTCTGCATTATAAACTTCTGTGAAGCACTTGGTGGGTCAAAGTGCTCACCACACCTCTAGATAAGTTCCTTAAGGGGTCTACTTTCCAAAATGGTGTCACTTGTGGGGGGTTTCAATGTTTAGGCACATCAGTGGCTCTCCAAACGCAACATGGCGTCCCATCGCAAATCCTGTCAATTTTGCATTGAAAAGTCAAACGGCGCTCCTTCCCTTCCGAGCTCTCCCATGCGCCCAAACAGTGGTTTACCCCCACATATGGGGTATCAGCGTACTCAGGACAAATTGTACAACAACTTTTGGGGTCCAATTTCTTCTCTTACCCTTGGGAAAATAAAAAATTTGGGGCGAAAATGTCATTTTTGTGAAAAAATATGATATTTTATTTTTACGGTCCTGCATTATAAACTTCTGTGAAGCACTTGGTGGGTCAAAGTACTCACCACACCCCTAGATAAGTTCCTTAGGGGGTCTACATTCCAAAATTGTGTCACTTGTGGGGGGTTTCAATGTTTAGGCACATCAGGTGCTCTCTAAACGCAACATGGCATCCCTTCTCAATTCCAGTCAATTTTGCATTGAAAAATCAAATGGCGCTCCTTCCCTTCCGAGCTCTGCCATGCGCCCAAACAGTGGTTTACCCCCACATATGGGGTATCGGCGTACTCAGAACAAATTGTACAACATCTTTTGGGGTCCATTTTCTCCTGTTACCCTTGGTAAAATAAAACAAATTGGAGCTGAAATAATTTTTTTTGTGAAAAAAAGTTAAATGTTCATTTTTATTTAAACATTTCAAAAATTCCTGTGAAACACCTGAAGGGTTAATAAACTTCTTGAATGTGGTTTTGAGCACCTTGAGGGGTGCAGTTTTTAGAATGGTGTCACACTTGGGTATTTTCTATCATATAGACCCCTCAAAATGATGGTGTTGTAAAAATGAGAAATTGCTGGTCAACTTTTAACCCTTATAACTCCCTAACAAAAAACAATTTTGGTTTCAAAATTGTGCTGATGTAAAGTAGACATGTGGGAAATGTTACTTATTAAGTATTTTGTGTGACATATCTCTGTGATTTAATTGCATAAAAATTCAAAGTTGGAAAATTGCAACATTTTCTAATTTTTTGCCAAATTTCCATTTTTTTCACAAATAAACGCAGGTAATATCAAAGAAATTTTACCACTATCATGAAGTACAATATGTCTCGAGAAAACAATATCAGAATCACCAGGATCCGTTGAAGCGTTCCAGAGTTATAACCTCATAAAGGGACAGTGGTCAGAATTGTAAACATTGGCCTGGTCATTAACGTGCAAACCACCCTTGGGGGTGAAGGGGTTAATATATAACAAGGTTAAAATTATTTCATATAAAATCATTAGCTTAGAAAAAAGGTTAGTCACCGAGGAAACTCAAGGCCTCACGCATTTCAAACTGACTGGTTCTTAATCGTGGTTCAGTGTTCTCATGCTCAGAGTAACCCTCAAAGTTTACTTGCTTTTTTCTAAACTAATGGTTTTATATACCATAATTCTAACCATGTTTTACATTAAAGATTTTAGTTTTTAAAAAATTATTCACCGATGGATCTGTTGCTGGATACCTTTCCTTTTTTGCTATTACTTCTCGTTTGTTGCTAACTCAAACTTCTTTCCGTGCACGGCCATATGATTCTACAGCGGTGTGCTGGATTTTTTACAAAGTTTTGTTTTGCTTTTCATTAATGTAAGTGCATAAAGTGGCCAATTCATGTATGCCCAGCATCCAGCGACAAGGCAATCCTCTTTGCTGGGAATCTAACCTAATACGATACCTCTTCTGGGCTGATAATTCTATAGGTAGGTAGGATCCTTCTGTGATTAAAACCACCATACGATGATGGGTGGAGAGCTTGGTCAGAGAGCCTAAGTGATATTATGGACATGGCAAACATGTCTCCTGACTTGGCAAATATGGTATACAGTATGTTTGCATTGCTGAAAATATAACTGAATATTCCTATATTATATGCTTTCACATACAAATTTTTCAGACACTGCAAGTTTGTGCTTAATCTGCCGTTATAATTATTTTTTGGGAAGTAGAAATGTTCGGAATTATTAACCTTCAGGTCTGTCACTTTATAATTTACTGGATCGTTGTTGCATTCTCTTTACTGTTACTGGTATATTGAGGAATACTTGTGCTAAACTGCATTTAGTTTATTTTTAGTTAAGTGAAAATTGATTGAAAACTGGAAGTGTGAATTATCCCATAAAGGTAATCTGATTATCTGGATGTTATACATGCGAAAAGAGACTGCCTAACTGAAATCTTAGCCATGTACAGAAGATGGAAATATTATTCATAAACTCCATTGAACTGTGCCCCAGGTTGC
Organism: Ranitomeya variabilis; assembly: GCF_051348905.1. Classification (NCBI taxonomy): domain Eukaryota; kingdom Metazoa; phylum Chordata; class Amphibia; order Anura; family Dendrobatidae; genus Ranitomeya; species Ranitomeya variabilis. The sequence goes on along the minus strand of NC_135232.1, from coordinate 993,334,179 downwards.
TAGTTTTTCATGTTAAAAACATCTGTCAGACTGGGAACTGATATTTTATTTATTAGTCATAACTGGAAGAAACATTTATATTGTTTATTACATGGTTTCTTTCTTCTGCTATGATATCTGTAACTCTTTCATTGCAGCAAAGTCAGGGCACAGAATAACCTAGATAAGCTATGTTTCACTGGATTGTGGGATTTACAGAGCAAATTACTATAATCAGCCAGCCCTTTGTACGGCATTTCATTTAGTATTTTCTTTCAAAACCATGGTTTAATAGAAAAATCAAAGTCAAAAGGCATAATCCCCATTAAATATTAGTAGTCTATGTTTGCCTTCAGCAGTGTACCAATAAGATTGTGTTCACACTATGTTTCTCTATTGCATCCTCTTTAACTTCTTGGCACATATGCCAAATATACTCATAGGCTCTTTTACCACATGGCTGCAAAAAAAAAGGTTTTTTGTGTTCATTCTTCAGGCTGATATACATTTGTTTTTCTTTTCTAACAGTATAAAAAAGCGTAAAGGAACCCAACAAATTGTAGCATAGTGATACAAGTGCTTTTCACTAAATTAGAATATCATCAAAAAGTTAATTTATTTCAGTTCTTCAATACAAAAAGTGAAAATCATATATTATATAGAGTCATTACAGAGTGATCTATTTCAAGTGTTTATTTCTGTTAATGTTGATGATTATGGCTTAGAGCCAATGAAAACTCAAAAGTAAATTATAATACTTAACAAAAACACCTGCAAAGGCTTCGTAAGCATTTAAAAAGGTCATTTAGTCTGTTTCAGTAGGCTCCACAATTATGGAGAAGACTGCTGACTTGACAGATGTCCAGAAGGCAGTCATTGACACACTCCACAAGGAGGGTAAGCCACAAAAGGTCATTGCTAAAGAAGCTGACTGTTCACAGAATGCTGTATCCAAGCATATTAATGGAAAGTTGAGTGGAAGGAAAAAGTGAGGTAGAAAAAGGTGCACAAGCAACCGGGATAACCACAGCCTTGAAAGGACTGTTAAGAAAAGGTGATTAAAAAACTTGGGGGCGTGAACTGCTTCTGGAGTCATTGCTTCAAGAGCCACAACACACAGACGCATCCAGGACATGGGCTACAAGTGTTGCCTTCCTTGTGTCAAGCCACTCATGACCAATAGACAATGCCAGAATCGTCTTAACTGGACCAAGAAGAAAAATAACTGAACTGTTGCTCAGTGGTCCAAGGTGTTGTTTTCAGATGAAAGTAAATGTTGCTTTTCATTTGGAAATCAAGGTTCCAGAGTCTGGAGGAAGAGTGGAAAGACACACAATCCAAGCTGCTTGAGGTTTAGTGTGAAGTTTCCACAATCAGTGATGGTTTGGGGAGCTACGTCATCTGCTGATGTAGGTCCACTGTGCTTTATAAAGACCAAAGTCAGCGCAGCCATCTACCAGGAAATTTTAGAGCACTTCATGCTTCCCTCTGCCAACAAGCTTCTTGGAGATGGAAATTTCATTCTCCTGAAGGACTTGGCACCTGTCCACACTGCCAAAAGCACCAATACCTGGTTTAAAACAAATTCAGCTCCATTTAGCCTCTGAAATCCTTATTTCCTTAGATCCATGATACATACAGGTCAGTAGTAGGAGTTACAGTAACCTAATCGACTCTGTATCAGCTCCCTGATACATTTTACACAAACTCCACCTACTCCCCCCAGGCCCTAAGGCTCCCACAGCACCAGTGTGTGTCTCTGGTGGCCGGTTTCCGCACACCGACACATCGGACTCCTCCCACCGGCGTGAGTGCATCTCAACGCTGACATGGACAGACACCTCCGTGCCCACCACAGACAAATGGCACCGGTCTTTAATGGGCAAGGTCGGACTCAATGCACACAGCTTTTCCAACATTTGCAAGGCCCATGCAGCCAGCTTACCCAGCTACCCACAACTAAAGCCTAAGGTAACAATTTGATGTTTTACTTCATATACCAGCATTCATTTACATGTGGTGACAGTCAGGCCTACATTGTATAAGCACACTGAGACCTCGTATGGAGTGCACCAAGCTTTTCCTATTTAGCAGGATCAGTACACCCAGCTTTTGCAGCTGCCTATACCCAAGGCAGCAGTTGGAGCATTTGCATTTACCACACACTTATGTATGAGCAACATTATGCGTATGGTGGCATTTTTATTGATCTACATAAGTACACTGATACCTTATTGAAACTAAAAACATATCCTTCCTTAGCGGGGTATTAATTTCAGCCCTAGTATTGTAGTATACTCACCGCATTACCCTACAGGAGGACACTTTCCTTTTTCTACCTATTTCTGAGCGCTGTTTGGAGTATATACTTGTATGTTTTCAAGATTTCTGCTTGTAAATATTAAATTACAACTATTAGAATGGTTTCCATTCAAAGATTATAAAAGGAAATCTTGAACACATTGAGAAATTAATGCACAAGTATTTTAGAAAGCTGTAACTGTTTTTATGCTTCGACGTTAGTTTGCTTAAATTGGACCACCCATTTAAATAATGCTCAATTTTGAAGCAACTTGAGTTATTCACTATTTAGACATTCCATTCTCAAATGCTAGACTTGCTTGTTTAGATTTAAAAAAATCAGGATCTGCCCCACCCTATCACCACCAGTGCTATTATAGCATTGCCGGCACTGGTTCTCCCTGCGATCACCTGACATTGGTATGTCACAAGAGCACTGAAGCCTATAAATGGTCTCTGATGGGCTGCAGAGCTTACACTTCCCTTGACAAAACTTGAATGTTGGGAGGAGGTGTGCGCGCTGCAGCCTATTGGCAGTCACAGCTTGGCTGCTGCACTGACATGACATAAATATGTCATGCAAACACCAGGACACCTGGTGCCATCTTCACTTAAACAGCTCTGGTGATGAAAGTGTGCTTGTTTTTTTATTTGAATTGGGCAAATACAGCATTTTAGAAGGGGTTTTACAGTCAGTGGACAGTGACATAGACTATTCTTCTGTGGGGCTGCAGGGAAAGTCTCAGCAGAATTTAAAAGGTGCTTGTGCCAGCTGCTTTTCTGTGTATGCACTTCAGCTTGTCTGCTTCGTTTGAGATATTTCTTGCTTGTAAATTTCTTTAGAGTAATCTGGCAATATGAAACACCTTTTCTTTAACCTCTGCAAATTTGGGCCATAGATATGATGTGACTTTAGGCCTCCCTTTTCCTTATGTCCTAATAGGGCGCGTGGATGTTTTAGAGACACATCTCCCATTCCCTCAAAACCAATCCATACCAACATTTTCCTTATAGACATATACATGAGCATTCTGGCAAAGGAACCTGTTTGATATTGTGTTTTATTACAATAAGTTTTCACTAATTATTTAATTCACATTCAGTAATAAATATAATGCATAAAGGGAACTTAACAGTGAATACATGCAGCCCATACTGCAGCATTTCAGAGAAAAAAATACTTTATAAAGCGGCCAGAGATCAAGCCACATGGGTGACTAGTTGAAAAGGCTGGTTCCCGGCGACCTCTTCCCAGTTGATTTTTGTATGTGCGTGTTTAGGGAGACAGCTGTCAGTTATTGTCAGTGGGAGAAGCTGCAATTTCCCTGCCTTTTCTAATAAGCTGGCTATTAAGGTATTTTTTTCTCATAATACATGGCTGAAAACAATATTTAGAATTGAGATTCCTCAGTGTTTGATGCCTTTTAATGGCTAACTGAAAAGATGGTAACAAATTGCAAGCTTTCGAGACTACACAGGTCTCTTCATCAGGCACAGACTAAAAGAAATTCTGGAGAATCGCATAATTATGCACAACACATCACAGAAAAAAAAAAAAAACAGAAAAAACATGGATAAGACATATGACATGAAGCAGAATTATCATGAGTCCATAAATATTGGACCAGTTCTTAGATAAAATATGTGATTCTCCAGAATTTCTTTTAGTCTATGCCTGATGAAGAGACCTGTGTAGTCTCGAAAGCTTGCAATTTGTTACCATCTTTTCAGTTAGCCATTAAAAGGTATCAACCACTGAGGACTCTCAATTCTAAATGTTTTTCTATCTACTGGCTAACACGGTACAAAGATATACATCTTTCCGGGCTGAAAACATACACCCAGGGTCTGATACATGATGTCCATGGTTTGGGCAGCATGTATCCACTGCCTGGTTCCCTTTAAAAATTATAAAGATCTGTGCCGTCTACTATGAAAGAAACAATGTGGAATAACCTCTGCTGTGTCCAGTAATACTAAACTGAACTGTTCTGACAAGCATACATATGAATTTCTGCTTTCTTCTGCAGTATCAATAAAATAATGTAGTGCAAAATTTGTGTAGGATTGAAAGAATAAGCATTTCTGGCATGTTGCTAGGGCACACCTGTGTTTGGTTATAATTATCAAAATACTACATGTGTTCTAGGATAATGAAATTTGATTTTGCTATTGCATCTGTACAATTTCATTCTAGAAGATTTTTACTTATTTTATCCTGAATGTAATTGCTTTCATTTGTATAAATTATGAAACGATTTAGTAGAACTTTGTGTTCCCAATTTGTGTTGCCATAGTATTATAAATCAAACAAAACTGAACCATAATTTAGAGGAACAACATAAGCTTTTTTAGAAATGATTGTGATCCATTTTATTCACTTTCCTTTTTTTCACCTCTTCATTTTTTAACTGACCACAAACTGTACAATATGCAACTATATTCTCTTTGGTGCCTCCAGGTACATCTATCTGGAGTAAATGCTTATAGTGTCATGTTGTCCACTGGATCTCTTCCCACCTATTACTTGCAGTTTCTTGCATTTACCACTTTTCGCCGAAAAACCTGGAGAGCCAGCATTCTTTATGACCATTGTTACTTACCGAATATACTCGAGTATAAGCCGACCCAAGTATAAGCCGAGACCCCTAATTTTGCCACTAAAAACTGGGAAAACTTATTGACTCGAGTATAAGCCTAGGGTGGGAAATTCATCAGCTACTGGTAAATTTCAAAAATAAAAATAGATACCAATAAAAGTAAAATTAATTGAGACATCAGTAGGTTAAGTGTTTTTGAATATCCATATTGAATCAGAAGCTCCATATAATGCTCCATACAGTTCATGATGGGCCCCATAAGATGCTCCATACAAAATATGCCCCATATAATGCACAAAGGTTAATAATGGCCCCACAAGATGCTCTATATTAAAATATGGCCCATATAATGCTGCATAAAAGGTTAATGATGGGCCATAAGATGGTCCATACAATAATATGCCCCATATAATGCTGCATAAAAGGTTAATGATGGCCACATAAGATGCTCCATAGAATAATATGCCCCATATGCTGCTCCATAAAGGTTGATGGCCCCATAAGATGCTCCATAGAATAATATAACCCCATATGCTGCTTCATAAAGGTTGATGGCCCCATAAGATGCTCCATAGAAGAATATGCCCCATATGCTGCTCCATAAAAGTTGATGGCCCCATAAGATGCTCCATAGCATATTATGCCCCATATGCTGCTCCATAAAGGTTGATGGCCCCATAAGATGCTCCATAGCATATTATGCCCCATATGCTGCTCCATAAAGGTTGTTGGCGGCCCATAAGATGCTCCATCGAATAACATACCCCGTATGCTGCTGCTGCGATTTAAAAAAAATTACATACCTCTCGTCGCTGGGGGTGAGGTGTTGGGGTCCTGAGCAGGCAGGGACACCGGCACACTATGGGGCAATGTGCGTGAGCCGCCGCTGGCCCAGGACACCGGCACTTGCGATATTCATTTGTCCCCGCTTCATCGCCATCAAATGGAGCACCATCAAATCCGTTATCAAATGGAAAGAACATGGTGCCACAACAAACCTGCCAAGAGAGGGCCGCCCACGAAAACTCTCAGCCCAGGCAAGGTGGGCATTAATCAAAGAGGCAGCACAGAGACCAAAGGTATGGCCGGGATCACACATGCGAGAAATACGTCCGAGTCTCGCATGTTAATACCCGGCATTGTCACCGGCACTCAGGAGTGGAGTGTACAACTGCATAGTAATACATGGAGCCACATGCTCCGCTCCTGAGTGACGGCAGCAGTGCCGGGTATTAACATGCGAGACTCAGATGTACCTTTCGCATGTGTGATCCCGGCCTAACCCTGAAGCAGATGCAGAGTTCCCAAGCAGAGAATGGATTATCTGTCCATTCGACCACAATAAGTCAAAAACTCCATAGAGATGACCTTTATGAAAGAGTAGGCAGAAAACAGTCCATACTTACAAAAAATTGCAATCCTCATTTTGACTTTTCCAAAAGACACGTGAGAGACTCCCCAAATGTATGAAGGAATGTGCTGTGTATAATGAAAACCATCACATACTGAATTTAAAAAAAGAAAGCTTCTGCAGGCAGTTGCCGGCCGTGGCACCTGCGCTGCAGCATAATTGCATGTGTACTTTGCACTTTTTCCCTTTTACAGATTTACTTGAGCAAGGTAAAAAAAAGGGGGGGCAGGTCACTGAGGGATCAATGACCTGTCAGCAGTCTGCATTATGAATATATAATCAGAGCGCTACATACCCCGACCCCGCCCTGGAACACAAGCATATCATTAACACAAAACTGAAAATAAAGATTAAGAAACAGCCACAAGACTGATTTCATCTACCAAGGTATCATTTTATACAGTATAACGGGGCCGACCTGACACTGTAGGTTACTGTGCACAATCGTGCTGACAGGTTCACTTTAAATGCTGTCAGTAATTGACAGCAGCATTTAAATAGTTAATAGCAATCGAAGTTTGCTCCAGCCGCTGCTATTACAGGAAGATGCCATTGTGGGAAGCTTGAATATCGTATACACAGAAATCCAACCTGTGATGAATCACATATTGGAACTGGACAAAAAATAGAAAAAAACTAGAAATGAGTGGGTTGATGATTTGAAATTAAAAATTGCTAGGATCAGCAAAACTTCCCCAAAAATTGATTTGCAGTGAATTTATTGGTGGGTAGTGTATTTATGCTGAGAATATTTGTTTTTAGAGATACAGAGAGAGAAGAGGGATTTTCCTTTCTGAGTCGTTGTACTGCTGTGAGGATGTGAGAAGGATGTGTGCTATCTGACTACAAATACAGCAGAACAAATAGCGCATTCAGTAATGAATTACACTGGTACTGGAACAACATTATCTCTCTCCCTGTTAATGGAAACTCTGCATCATAGACTACTATGCTACTATTATTATATTACAGTTGATCTATATATGTACATATTGTAGGGGTTTCACTCGCTCAAGTGCAACGGCTGACACTTAGGAGGCACGTTCCATCAAAAGTTCAAAGGTTTATTGCTCCATCAACCAGAAATCAAAACAGAAAACAAATAGCTTTTAGCTTAGGCAAAAAGGAAAAACAGGTGTCCAGTCCTTCAGGCTCAGTCCTGGAGCCTTAACACACTCTTGAGGCTAGCACCTCCACACATATCTACTGTGTTAAGCATTAGGCTTTCTTTTATAGGTCTAACCACACCCAGAACCCATCACATGATCAGACATGTGGTTGTGACATCACCACAGGTCCTGAAACACATATAGGCAGCTATAGTTACATCACAGCAGCAAGCCACCTATGTGACACATATCTCCCGTCGATTAGACACCCTTTAGCCACGCTACATACCTCCCCCTCTGCCTAAAGCCGTGGGGCTTGGCACTTTCCCCCACTAGACAAGGGATTCTTGACAGCGCATCAGCATTACCGTGCAGCTTTCCGGCCCTATGTTCCACATGGAAACAGAAGTCCTGCAGGGCTAAGAACCAACGGGTGACCCTAGCATTTCTACCCTTCGTTTCCCTCATCCATGTAAGTGGGGCATGGTTGGATATCAGTCTAAATTTACGTCCCAGCAGATAGTACCGTAATGTGTCTACTGCCAACTTTATGGCCAAGCACTCCTTCTCTACGTCTGAGTAGTTCTTTTCAGATGAGGACAGCTTCCTACTCAGATAGAGAACAGGATGCTCCTCCCCATGTAGTTCTTGGGAAAGGACTGCTCCTACCCCAACATCTGAGACATCTGTCTGAAGAATAAACTATTTCTTGAAGTTTGGGGCCATCAGAATGGGTTGCTTACACAGAGCCTCTTTCATTTCTTGGAAGGCTAACTCTGTTTCTTCGGACCATTTAACCATTACTGATTTTGTCCCTTTTAGCAGATCAGTCAGAGGCGCAGCCATCATGGCGAAGTTTGGGATGAACCTCCTGTAATATCCCACGATTCCCAGGAAGGCTTTAATTTGCTTTTTGGAAACTGGTTTTGGCCATGTTTGAAATTCCTCCACTTTACTGATTTGGGGTTTTATTTCTCCATGACCCACTATATATCCAAGGTACTTGGCTTCTTCTTTACCCAAGGCACACTTCTTCGGGTTTATTGTAAACCCCGCCTCTCTTATAGCATCAAACACTGCTTGGACCTTTTCCAGATGACTCTTCCAGTCCGGGCTAAAGATGACAATATCATCCAGGTACGCAGCAGCGTATGCCTTATGGGGTGCAAGGATTCTATCCATAGCCCTCTGGAAGGTCACCGGAGCTCCCTGTAGGCCAAACGGCATCTGGACATACTGGAAGCATCCATCTGGTGTAGAAAACGCCGTCTTATCCTTGGCTTCCTGTGCCTTGGGGATCTGCCAATACCCCTTAGTCAAATCCAAGGTGGTTATGTACCTGGTGGGCCCAAGCCTTTCGATGAGCTCATCAACGCGGGGCATGGGATATGCGTTGAACTTGCAGACCTCATTCAACTTCCTATAGTCGTTGCAAAATCTCCACTCCCCATCAGGTTTTGGGACCAGGACAATTGGGCTCGACCAACCGCTCTTGGATTCCTCAATGACTCCAAGCTTCAACATACGCCCCACTTCCGTAGAGATTACTTCTCGACGGGCCTCAGGAATTCGATAGGGCTTCACGTTCACGCGCACATGTGGCTCTGTCAGGACCTCATGCTCTATAAACCTTCGTGTACCCAGGCAACTCAGAAAACAGGTCCCTGTTCTTCTGGAGTAACTCCCAGCACTGCTGTTTCTGGGCCTTCGATAGCGTCTCCGCTATAGTAACCCCTCCAACCTCACCTTCTGGGTTGCTTAGCAAAGATGGAGTTACTGCCAGCTCTCTATCTTGCCATGGCTTGATGAGGTTGACATGGTAGACTTGGATTGGTTTCCGTCTACCTGGTTGGTGAATTTTATAGTTTACCTCACCAAGCTTCTCTACGACCTCATATGGCCCTCGCCATTTGGCCAAGAACTTGCTCTCCACCATCGGAACTAACACAAGAACTCGGTCTCCCTGTTTGAACTGCCTAACTCTTGCAGACCGGTTGTAGACCCTGGCCTGAGCTTCTTGTGCCTGGAGGAGGTGTTCTTTCACGACAGGCATCACCTTTGCAATCCTCTGCTGCATCAGGGCCACATGCTCAATGACGCTTCTGTGGGGCGTAACTTGGGCTTCCAAAGTTTCCTTGGCTATATCCAGGAGTCCTCTCGAATGTCAGCCATATAGAAGCTCAAACGGTGAGAACCCTGTGGAGGCCTGTGGAACTTCATGAATGGAAAACATCAGATATGGTAAGAGACAGTCCCAGTCTCTACCGTCTTTCTCTATAGCTTTTCTCAGCATGCTCTTCAGTGTTTTGTTAAATCTCTCAACAAGACCATCTGATTGGGGATGGTACACCGAGGTCCTCAACTGGGAGATTTTCAGGACTTTGCATAACTCCCTCATCACCTTGCTCATGAAAGGTGTCCCCTGGTCAGTCAGAATCTCCTTTGGCAGACCTGTCTGGGAAAACACATGTACCAACTCGCGGGCTATACTCTTATAGGAAGAATTTCTCAGAGGAATTGCCTCAGGATGGCGTGTGGCATAGTCCAGGATGACTAATATATACTGATGGCCCCGGGCTGATTTAACTAAGGGACCGACCAAGTCCATGGCAATTCTCTCAAATGGAACCTCAATAATGGGCAATGGCACAAGGGGGCTCCGGAAATGAGGACTGGGGGCAGTTAGCTGACATGTAGGGCAAGACCTGCAATAGTTCACTATTTCCCGGTGACACCCAGGCCAATAGAACCTCTGCACAACCCGCTCCTGCATTTTTTCCACCCCTAGGTGTCCACCCAAGATGTGTGAATGGGCCATATCCAATACCTTCCATCTATATGGACCCGGCACTACCAACTGCTCTATCAACTCCTCCCTCATTTTCAAGACTCGGTACAACTCCCCATTCATCAGAAAATGGGGAAATCTTGTGTCTGCCCCGGCTCCTGTGCAACCCCATTAATAACTGTGACATTATTAAAGGCTTCCCTCAGAGTTGGGTCCCTATGTTGGGCAGTCCCAAAATTTTCACCGGTTACCTCTAACTCCAAAATGTCAGATGCAGGGGACACTTCCTCCTCATCCCCAACCAGGACACAAAAAGGAAACCTGTCTGTCTCTGGGTGTGGCGATACCTTTTTAGGGTTCATTGGTTCCTTACTCTTGCTAGCGACCTCAGAACCCTTACCCCACAAATCCCAATACAAACAGAAATCCCGACCAATAATTATAGGGTGCAACAAGTCCCGAACAACGCCAACTTCATGGGACTCAGTGCCACACGCCGTTTCAATATCCACCCTGGCCATAGGGTAGTCCTTGGCATCGCCATGTATGCTCCGCACGCCGACCTTCTTTCCCGGGAGCAGGTGGAGAGGGAAAGTGGCCCTCACCAGGGTCACTAAGCTCCCCGAGTCTAAGAGCGCCATTACTGCTCGACCGTTCACCTTTACAGAACACGCTTGAGGCCCCTCGTTGGGCAGAGAGTTCACACTGCAGGCTGGATATGCATAGTATGAACTACGGCGTCCTATGCTGCAGTCCATCTGCTCAGTGGTCTGGGAACAATGGGCAGTGATATGTCCTGGCCCGTGGCACCTCCAGCAAATAATATTACCCTTGGGCACCACGTCCCCCGCCCTTTGTGACCTTGGACTCCCCACCCCTTTTTTGGGACTCAGCACTAGGGTTGAGCGAAACGGGTCGATCATTTTCAAAAGTCGCCGACTTTTGGCTAAGTCGGCGTCTCATGAAACCCGATCCGACCCCTGTGCTTGTCGGCCATGCGGTACGCGACTTTCGCGCCAAAGTCGCGTTTCAATGACGCGAAAAGCGCCATTTCTCAGCCAATGAAGGTGAACGCAGAGTGTGGGCAGCGTGATGACATAGATCCTGGTCCCCACCATCTTAGAGAAGGGCATTGCAGTGATTGGCTTGCTGTCTGCGGCGTCACAGGGGCTATAAAGGGGCGTTCCCGCCGACCGCCATCTTACTGCTGCTGATCTGAGCTTAGGGAGAGGTTGCTGCCGCTTCGTCAGAAGCAGGGAGAGCGTTAGGCAGGGTCCACTAACCACCAAACCGCTTGTGCTGCAGCGATTTCCACTGTCCAACACCACCTTCGGTGTGCAGGGACTGTGGAAGCTATTTTTTTTTTTTTTTCCCCTCAGCGCTGTAGCTCATTGGGCTGCCCTAGAAGGCTCCGTGATAGCTGTATTGCTGTGTGTACGCCACTGTGGAAACCAACTGCTTTTTTCAAAGCACATATCCTCTTGTTCCTTCCTTTCTGCACAGCTATCTTTTTTGTTTGTCCACACTTTTTATTTAATTTGTGCATCAGTCCACTCCTATTGCTGCCTGCCATACCTGGCTTACATTACTGCAGGGAGATAGTAATTGTAGGACAGTTTTTTTTTTTTTTTTTTTTTTTTTTTGTGGGAGATTAAGATTGGCATTTCTGCTACAGTGCCATCCCTGTGTGTGCCATCTCTCACTGAGTGGGCCATAGAAAGCCTATTTATTTTTTCCGTGATTTGTGTTCTAAAATCTACCTCAACACAAAAACACTACATCAATCAGTGGGAGAAAAATATTGGCCTCAGTCAGGGCTTGTGTGCCACTGCTGTGTGTGCTATCTCTCATTCAGTGGGCTATAGCAAGCCTATTTTTTTTTTTTTTTTTTAATATTATTTGGTTTCTAAAGTCTCCCTGAAAAAAAAAAAAAACCTAAAAAAACAGTGGGAGAGTAATATTGCCCTTTCAGCTTGTGTGCCAGTCTTGACTCCTGGGTGTGCCACCTCTCTCCCTCTCATTCAGTGGGCCATAGAAAGCCTATTTATTTTTTTTAAAAAATATTATTGGGTTTCTAAAGTCTCCCTGAAAAAACAAAAAATACATAAAAAAACAGTGGGAGAGTAATATTGCCCTTTCAGCTTGTGTGCCAGTCTTGACTCCTGGGTGTGCCACCTCTCTCCCTTTCATTCAGTGGGCCATAGAAAGCCTATTTATTTTTTCCGTGATTTGTGTTCTAAATTCTACCTCAACACAAAAACACTACATCAATCAGTGGGAGAAAAATATTGGCCTCAGTCAGGGCTTGTGTGCCACTGCTGTGTGTGCTATCTCTCATTCAGTGGGCTATAGCAAGCCTATTTTTTTTTTTTTTTTTTTTTTTTTTAATATTATTTGGTTTCTAAAGTCTCCCTGAAAAAAAAAAAAAAACCTAAAAAAACAGTGGGAGAGTAATATTGCCCTTTCAGCTTGTGTGCCAGTCTTGACTCCTGGGTGTGCCACCTCTCTCCCTCTCATTCAGTGGGCCATAGAAAGCCTATTTATTTTTTTTTTTTAATATTATTTGGTTTCTAATTCTCCCTGAAAAAAAAAAAAAAACCTAAAAAAACAGTGGGAGAATAATATTGCCCTTTCAGCTTGTGTGCCAGTCTTGACTCCTGGGTGTGCCACCTCTCTCCCTCTCATTCAGCGGGCCATAGAAAGCCTATTTATTTTTTTTTAAAAATATTATTGGGTTTCTAAAGTCTCCCTGAAAAAACAAAAAATACATAAAAAAACAGTGGGAGAGTAATATTGCCCTTTCAGCTTGTGTGCCAGTCTTGACTCCTGGGTGTGCCACCTCTCTCCCTTTCATTCAGTGGGCCATAGAAAGCCTATTTATTTTTTTTTTTAAATATTATTGGGTTTCTAAAGTCTCCCTGAAAAAAAAAAAAAAACCTAAAAAAACAGTGGGAGAGTAATATTGCCCTTTCAGCTTGTGTGCCAGTCTTGACTCCTGGGTGTGCCACCTCTCTCCCTCTCATTCAGTGGGCCATAGAAAGCCTATTTATTTTTTTTTTTAAATATTATTGGGTTTCTAAAGTCTCCCTGAAAAAAAAAAAAAAAACCTAAAAAAACAGTGGGAGAGTAATATTGCCCTTTCAGCTTGTGTGCCAGTCTTGACTCCTGGGTGTGCCACCTCTCTCCCTCTCATTCAGTGGGCCATAGAAAGCCTATTTATTTTTTTTTTTAAATATTATTGGGTTTCTAAAGTCTCCCTGAAAAAACAAAAAATACATAAAAAAACAGTGGGAGAGTAATATTGCCCTCTCAGCTTGTGTGCCAGTCTTGACTCCTGGGTGTGCCACCTCTCTCTCTCTAATTGTGGGCCATAGAAAGCCTTTTTTTTTTTTTTTTTTAATATTATTTGGTTTCTAAAGTCTCCCTGAGAAAAAAAAAAAAATAAATTAGGTGGGAGATTAATATTGACATTAGTGCTTGAGTGACAGTCCTGCGTGTGTGTCATCTCTGTGATTTTGTGCCACAGAAAACAGAGTGTGTAACATTGTGCCTGATTTTCCTTGTGGTCTCACCAACCTGTTAAGGGATATTGAAATCATACTGAAGTTATAGCTCACCGTGTAAGTTGTTTGACAGCAACAAATAAAGTTACTTTGGTTAAGATTTTAAAACAATGAGGAAGTCTGGTGCAAGAGGTCGTCGTGGGCGTTCATTGTCAGCTGGTAATGATGGTAGTGGTAGAGGAGCATCAGGTGGTCGTGGGGATAAAAATATTCCACCTAAGTCTGGAGCTGTGGAGCCAGTTTCGTCGTCAGGCTACACAAGGCCTCGAACGCTCTCTTTTCTGGGAGTAGGAAAACCGCTTTTAAAGGCGGAGCAGCAACAGCAAGTTTTGGCTTACATTGCAGACTCAGCCTCTAGCTCTTTTGCCTCCTCTTCCGAAACTGGTAAATGTAAAAGCAGCGCGTCGCTTGTGGATGTTCACGGTCAGGGACAAGTCGCTTCCTTGTCCTCCTCAGCAAAAACTACAACAAGAGAGAAGGATGCAGCAGGCGACACAACGGGTCACTCCATGGAGCTCTTTACACATACCGTCCCTGGCTTAGAAAGTGAAACATTTAACAGGCCATGCCCATTACAAGTATATTCTGACATGGAGTGCACTGATGCACAGCCACAGCCAGAGTACTATGCTGCTCCTTTGACTCAGACCACCACATTGCCCTCTCAGGGTACAGATCCACAATCAGACCCTGATGAGACTATGTTGCCCCGCCACGAACGCTATACCACCGACCGACACAGTGACACAGACGAAGTTGCACACGAGCTCGAAGAGGAGGTAATAGATGACCCAGTTATTGACCCCGATTGGCAGCCATTGGGGGAACAGGGTGCAGGCGGCAGTAGTTCAGAAGCGGAGGTGGAGGAGGGGCCGCAGCAGGCATCAACATCGCAACAGGTTACATCTGCCGGGCCCGTATCTGGCCCAAAACGCGTGTCAAAGCCAAAACCTGTTGGAGCACAGCGTTGCCATCCGGTTAAAGCTCAGTCTGCAATCCCTGAAAAGGGATCCGAGTCTAGGAAGAGTGCAGTCTGGCATTTTTTTAAACAACATCCAACTGATCAGCGCAAAGTCATCTGTCAAAAATGTTCAACTAGCTTAAGCAGAGGTCAGAATCTGAAAAGTCTAAATACTAGTTGCATGCATAGACACTTAACCACCATGCATTTTCAAGCCTGGACTAACTACCAAACGTCCCTCAAGGTTGTAGCACCCTCGGCCAATGAAGCTAGTCAGCAACGCAACATCCCTTCCGTCACTGTAAGGCCACCATTTTCCGCACCACAGGCAGTATCTGTGCAGGTTTCTTTGCCAGCCAAAAGCAGTCAGGGTCAGGGAATCACCAGTTTTGTAGGAGGAAATATTGCATCTAGGGCACCGGCGGAAACAATACCGTCTCCAACCGTCTCTCAGTCTGCCATGTACACCGGCACACCCGAAAGTTCCACGATCTCCAGCTCTCCAGTCCAGCTCACCCTACATGAGACTCTGGTTAGAAAAAGGAAGTACTTATCCTCGCATCCGCGTACACAGGGTTTTAACGCCCACATAGCTAGACTAATCTCGTTAGAGATGATGCCCTACCGGTTAGTTGAAAGCGAAGCTTTCAAAGCCCTGATGGAGTACGCTGAACCACGATACGAGCTACCCAGTCGACACTTTTTTTCCAGAAAAGCCATCCCAGCCCTGCACCAGCATGTTAAACAGCGCATCGTCCATGCACTCAGGCAATCTGTGAGTACAAAGGTGCACCTGACTACAGATGCATGGACCAGTAGGCATGGCCAGGGACGTTATGTGTCCATCACGGCACACTGGGTGAATGTGGTGGATGCAGGGTCCACAGGCGACATCAATTTAGGGACAGTTGTGCCTAGCCCACGGTCTAGGAAACAGTTGGCTGTAGGCGTTCGCACCCCCTCCTCCTCCTCCTCCTCGTCCTCCTGCAGAAGCTACAGCTCTTCCACAGAACGCAGTCTGCCAACCACTCCATCGGCAGATGACACTGTTGCACACCAGTTGTCCCATTATGGGCCAGCTACTGCCAAGCGTCAGCAGGCTGTATTGGCTATGAAGTGCTTGGGCGACAATAGACACACCGCGGAAGTTCTGTCCGAGTTCTTGCAACAAGAAACGCAGTCGTGGCTGGGCACAGTAGATCTTGAGGCAGGCAAGGTAGTGAGTGATAACGGAAGGAATTTCATGGCTGCCATCTCCCTTTCCCAACTGAAACACATTCCTTGCCTGGCTCACACCTTAAACCTGGTGGTGCAGTGCTTATTGAAAACTTATCCTGGGTTCTCCGACCTGCTCCTCAAAGTGCGTGCACTTTGCTCACATATCCGACGTTCGCCTGTACACGCCAGCCGTATGCAGACCTATCAGCGGTCTTTGAACCTTCCCCAGCATCGCCTAATCATAGACGTTGCAACAAGGTGGAACTCAACACTGCACATGCTTCAGAGACTGTGCGAACAGAGGCGTGCTGTTATTTATTTGTGGGAGGATACACGGGCAGGCAGTAGGATGGCAGACATGGAGTTGTCAGGTGTGCAGTGGTCTAAGATACAAGACATGTGTCAAGTCCTTCAGTGCTTTGAGGAATGCACACGGCTGGTTAGTGCAGACAACGCCGTAATAAGCATGAGCATCCCCCTAATGCGTCTGCTGATGCAAAGTTTGACGCACATAAAGGAGCAGGCGTCTGCACCAGAGGAAGAGGAAAGCCTTGATGACAGTCAGCCATTGTCTGGTCAGGGCAGTGTACAGGACGAGGTAGCGGGCGAAGAGGAGGTGGAGGACGAGGAGGATGATGGGGATGAGTATATTTTTAATGCCGAACCTTTCCCGGGGGCACAGGAATTTGGTTGCGTGTCACGGCCGGGTTCTGGTTTTTTGAGGGACACAAGTGACGTAGATTTGCCTGCAACTGCCCCTCAACCAATCACAACCGGAGATTTGACAACTGGAACTTTGGCCCACATGGCGGATTATGCCTTACGTATCCTAAAAAGGGACACACGCATTACGAAAATGATGAACGATGACGATTACTGGTTGGCCTGCCTCCTTGATCCACGCTATAAAGGCAAATTGCAAAATATTATGCCACATGAGAACTTGGAACTAATATTAGCAACCAAACAATCAACTCTTGTTGACCGTTTGCTTCAGGCATTCCCAGCACACAGCGCACGTGATCGTTCTCACACGAGCTCCAGGGGGCAGCAGACTAGGAGTGTTAGGGGTGCACACATCAGAAGTGGCATTGGACAGAGGGGTTTTCTGACCAGGTTGTGGAGTGATTTTGCTATGACCGCAGACAGGACAGGTACTGCTGCATCAATTGAAAGTGACAGGAGACAACATTTGTCCAGTATGGTTACTAACTATTTTTCATCCCTTATCGATGTTCTCCCTCAACCGTCATTCCCATTTGATTACTGGGCCTCCAAATTAGACACCTGGCCAGAATTGGCAGAATATGCATTGCAGGAGCTTGCTTGCCCGGCAGCAAGTGTCCTATCAGAAAGAGTATTCAGTGCTGCAGGTTCAATATTAACCGAAAAAAGGACTCGTCTGGCTACCCAAAATGTTGACGATCTAACATTCATTAAAATGAACCACAACTGGATTTCGAAATCTTTTGCCCCACCTTGCCCGGCCGACACCTAGCTTTCCTATGAAAAGCTCTTGCCTGTGAATTACTTTTCTAATGTCTAATTTGCTGCAGCTGATTGTACAGCATACGACATGTTTACACCTCCCTAAATGGCAAAACTCCCCACACGGGGCCGTGGTATCGCGACTTGGCGCAAGCACCCGTGAGACTGCTGTTTGTCTGAAGAGGTGGGTGTGCTCGCTTTTGGTTGACGGCATTGCTACTGGGTCCCTCATAGTACAATGTAGTGTCTCTGGCGGTGGTGGTGCGCACCCAACGTCAGACACACCGTTGTAACATGAGGGGCCCTGGGGCGGTCCCGCCGGCCTCAAGAGAGTTCCCCCCTACCCCAGCTCAAAATGTGCTCTACCACGTGCAAAATTATGTCGCACAGCTCCACCAATCTTTAGTCTATTCGCTGACATCATTCAATGTCTGGCACTGACAATACAAATTTGTAGACATCTATGATGCAACTTAAAGTAGTCTGTGTCTGTGTCCTATATTGGCACCATTAAATAGTTACTGCCAAATTACTATGTCAGAAACTCAGTAGATGAGCCCACCCCTGTACCTAAGTATGCCACCTTTTTTTTTTGTTTTGGTTGTTTTGCGAGACATTAACATCTATTTATATTTTGGGAGTACTGGGACAGACACTCCTTGCACTACTCCTCCACTCACCACCAAGCTGCCTGTGTATCCATGTAACCGCTGTAAAACTGCCATGAGCCTATTGTTTGTTATTTTAGGCCTTTGATAGCCTGTCTGCGGCCCCTACTTGCAATACTCCTCCACTGACCACCAAGCTGCCTGCCCGTGTATCCATGTAACCGCTGTGAAACTGCCATGAGCCTATTGTTTGTTATGTTAGGCCTTTGATAGCCTGTCTGCGGTCCCTACTTTAAATACTCCTCCACTGACCAGACCACTGCTGCCCGTGTACCCCTGGAACCAATTATAAAGTGCCTACAGCCAGCCCATTTTCTTATGTTAGGCCTTTGAAGCCTGTCTGCGGTCCCTACTTTAAATACTCCTCCACTGACCACCAAGCTGCCTGCCCGTGTATCCATGTAACCGCTGTAAAACTGCCATGAGCCTATTGTTTGTTATTTTAGGCCTTTGATAGCCTGTCTGCGGCCCCTACTTGCAATACTCCTCCACTGACCACAATGCTGCCTGGAGTGCCTGCCTGTGTATCCATGTAACCGATGTAAAACTGCCATGACTGCCTACTGTTTGTTATTTTAGGCCTTTGATAGCCTGTCTGCAGCCCCTACTTGCAATACTCCTCCACTGACCACCAAGCTGCCTGCCCGTGTATCCATGTAACCGCTGTGAAACTGCCATGAGCCTATTGTTTGTTATGTTAGGCCTTTGATAGCCTGTCTGCGGTCCCTACTTTAAATACTCCTCCACTGACCAGACCACTGCTGCCCGTGTACCCCTGGAACCAATTATAAAGTGCCTACAGCCAGCCCATTTTCTTATGTTAGGCCTTTGAAGCCTGTCTGCGGTCCCTACTTTAAATACTCCTCCACTGACCACCAAGCTGCCTGCCCGTGTATCCATGTAACCGCTGTAAAACTGCCATGAGCCTATTGTTTGTTATTTTAGGCCTTTGATAGCCTGTCTGCGGCCCCTACTTGCAATACTCCTCCACTGACCACAATGCTGCCTGGAGTGCCTGCCTGTGTATCCATGTAACCGATGTAAAACTGCCATGACTGCCTACTGTTTGTTATTTTAGGCCTTTGATAGCCTGTCTGCAGCCCCTACTTGCAATACTCCTCCACTGACCACACCAATGCTGCCCGTGTACCCCTGGAACCTATTTAAAAGTTCATAGAGCCTAGTTATATATTTTATTTACTATTAATAAGGCCATGATGGACTACGCTGTACCACGCTACAAGCTAACCAGTCGACACTTCTTTTGCGAGAAAAGCCATCCCAACCCTCCACCAGCATGTAGAAGACCGCATTGTCCATGCACTCTGGCAATCTGTGAGTACAAAGGTGCACCTGACAACAGACGCATGGACCTGTAGGCATGGCCACGGAAGATTACGTGTCCATTACGGCGCAATGGGTTAATGTGGTGGATGCATGGTCCACAGGGGACAGCCTACTAAGTCTGTCTGCAGTCCCTAATTCAAATTGTCCTCCACTGTCTAAATCGGAACTTCCACCTTCTGGCTTTCGGCCTATAGTATCAGAAATTAAACTGCATTTGGCCTTCAACTTTGGTTAGGGCCTACTAACGGCTTCTGCCCCTCCCTGGTGTTGCCCTCAACTAAATAAAGCTGAGCTTCAACCTTCCGGCTCTCATTATGTGGTTTAAAAAAAAAAAATGGTGGTTAGGGCCTACTAACGGCTTCTGCCCCTCCCTGGTGTTGCCCTCAACTAAATAAAGCTGAGCTTCAACCTTCTGCTCCAAATTACCATTTTAAAAAATGCAATAGGCTTTTCAGGCCTACTAAAGGTGTCTGTCTGTGTGCCCCTCCCTGGTGTTGTCCTCAACTAAATAAAGCTGAGCTTCAACCTTCCGGCTCTCATTATGTGGTTTTAAAAAAAAAAATGGTGGTTAGGGCCTACTAACGGCTTCTGCCCCTCCCTGGTGTTGTCCTCAACTAAATAAAGCTGAGCTTCAACCTTCCGGCTCTCATTATGTGGTTTTAAAAAAAAAATGGTGGTTAGGGCCTACTAACGGCTTCTGCCCCTCCCTGGTGTTGTCCTCAACTAAATAAAGCTGAGCTTCAACCTTCCGGCTCTCATTATGTGGTTTTAAAAAAAAAATGGTGGTTAGGGCCTACTAACGGCTTCTGCCCCTCCCTGGTGTTGCCCTCAACTAAATAAAGCTGAGCTTCAACCTTCTGCTCCAAATTACCATTTTGAAAAATGCAATAGGCTTTTCAGGCCTACTAAAGGTGTCTGTCTGTGTGCCCCTCCCTGGTGTTGTCCTCAACTAAATAAAGCTGAGCTTCAACCTTCCGGCTCTCATTATGTGGTTTTAAAAAAAAAAATGGTGGTTAGGGCCTACTAACGGCTTCTGCCCCTCCCTGGTGTTGTCCTCAACTAAATAAAGCTGAGCTTCAACCTTCCGGCTCTCATTATGTGGTTTTAAAAAAAAAAATGGTGGTTAGGGCCTACTAACGGCTTCTGCCCCTCCCTGGTGTTGTCCTCAACTAAATAAAGCTGAGCTTCAACCTTCCGGCTCTCATTATGTGGTTTTAAAAAAAAAATGGTGGTTAGGGCCTACTAACGGCTTCTGCCCCTCCCTGGTGTTGCCCTCAACTAAATAAAGCTGAGCTTCAACCTTCTGCTCCAAATTACCATTTTAAAAAATGCAATAGGCTTTTCAGGCCTACTAAAGGTGTCTGTCTGTGTGCCCCTCCCTGGTGTTGTCCTCAACTAAATAAAGCTGAGCTTCAACCTTCCGGCTCTCATTATGTGGTTTTAAAAAAAAAAATGGTGGTTAGGGCCTACTAACGGCTTCTGCCCCTCCCTGGTGTTGTCCTCAACTAAATAAAGCTGAGCTTCAACCTTCCGGCTCTCATTATGTGGTTTTAAAAAAAAAATGGTGGTTAGGGCCTACTAACGGCTTCTGCCCCTCCCTGGTGTTGCCCTCAACTAAATAAAGCTGAGCTTCAACCTTCTGCTCCAAATTACCATTTTGAAAAATGCAATAGGCTTTTCAGGCCTACTAAAGGTGTCTGTCTGTGTGCCCCTCCCTGGTGTTGTCCTCAACTAAATAAAGCTGAGCTTCAACCTTCCGGCTCTCATTATGTGGTTTAAAAAAAAAAAATGGTGGTTAGGGCCTACTAACGGCTTCTGCCCCTCCCTGGTGTTGCCCTCAAGTAAATAAAGCTGAGCTTCAACCTTCTGCTCCAAATTACCATTTTAAAAAATGCAATAGGCTTTTCAGGCCTACTAAAGGTGTCTGTCTGTGTGCCCCTCCCTGGTGTTGTCCTCAACTAAATAAAGCTGAGCTTCAACCTTCCGGCTCTCATTATGTGGTTTTAAAAAAAAAAATGGTGGTTAGGGCCTACTAACGGCTTCTGCCCCTCCCTGGTGTTGCCCTCAACTAAATAAAGCTGAGCTTCAACCTTCTGCTCCAAATTACCATTTTAAAAAATGCAATAGGCTTTTCCGGCCTACTAAAGGTGTCTGCCCCTCCCTGGTGTTGTCCTCAACTGAACAAAGCTGAGCTTCAACCTTCCGGCTCTCATTATGTGGTTTTAAAAAAAAAAATGGTGGTTAGGGCCTACTAACGGCTTCTGCCCCTCCCTGGTGTTGCCCTCAACTAAATAAAGCTGAGCTTCAACCTTCTGCTCCAAATTACCATTTTAAAAAATGCAATAGGCTTTTCAGGCCTACTAAAGGTGTCTGTCTGTGTGCCCCTCCCTGGTGTTGTCCTCAACTAAATAAAGCTGAGCTTCAACCTTCCGGCTCTCATTATGTGGTTTAAAAAAAAAAAATGGTGGTTAGGGCCTACTAACGGCTTCTGCCCCTCCCTGGTGTTGCCCTCAACTAAATAAAGCTGAGCTTCAACCTTCTGCTCCAAATTACCATTTTAAAAAATGCAATAGGCTTTTCCGGCCTACTAAAGGTGTCTGCCCCTCCCTGGTGTTGTCCTCAACTGAACAAAGCTGAGCTTCAACCTTCCGGCTCTCATTATGTGGTTTTAAAAAAAAAATGGTGGTTAGGGCCTACTAACGGCTTCTGCCCCTCCCTGGTGTTGCCCTCAACTAAATAAAGCTGAGCTTCAACCTTCTGCTCCAAATTACCATTTTGAAAAATGCAATAGGCTTTTCAGGCCTACTAAAGGTGTCTGTCTGTGTGCCCCTCCCTGGTGTTGTCCTCAACTAAATAAAGCTGAGCTTCAACCTTCCGGCTCTCATTATGTGGTTTAAAAAAAAAAAATGGTGGTTAGGGCCTACTAACGGCTTCTGCCCCTCCCTGGTGTTGCCCTCAAGTAAATAAAGCTGAGCTTCAACCTTCTGCTCCAAATTACCATTTTAAAAAATGCAATAGGCTTTTCCGGCCTACTAAAGGTGTCTGCCCCTCCCTGGTGTTGTCCTCAACTGAACAAAGCTGAGCTTCCACATTCTGGCTTTCGCCCTATACTATCAGATATTAAACTGCATTTGGCCTACTAGTGTGGTTAGGCCCTTGAAACAGTGTCTGCTGCTCTTGGGTTTGCTACTCCACTGAACAAAGCAATGCCGCCTGTTTAGTCCTGTTACCAATTTTGAACTGCATGTAGCCTACTTTATTCTTTGGCCCTATATCTGTTTCCTCCTCATCCTGCCCATTGCCCAGCCACTGCTAAATGAGTCTGCTGGTACATTGACCTAGACCACTACATTCCCCTTGTACTCTACACAGCCAGAATCTGTCCCTGCTGAAAGTAAGGTTCCCCTTCCCGCATGTTATACCACCTTACACAGGGACAAAGAGGAAGGTGCAGATGAAAGTGCAGGTTCCTTCATCAGGTGGGGGGGCATACTCGTTGGCGACGTCACTGGCACAGGGCCCCTCAGAGTACGCAAAAGTGTCGCTGCTGGTGGGAGGCGCCCCCGCCATGCAAACACACCGCCGTACTTTGAGGGGCCCTGTGCCAGTGGCAATGCGAACGAGTGGGCCCCCCCTGCTTGCTCAGGATCACAGCACTTGCAACTTTTAAATACTTACCTTTCCCTGCAACACCGCCGTGACGTAGTCCGCATTTCCTGGGCCCACGAAAAACTTGAGCCAGCCCTACTCCCCCCACAACTTTCCCCCAATTCCCTATGCCCAACTATTATTATACAGTTAATTAAGATTGGCAAGCTTCAGAAACAAGAATGGATGTTTTTGGCATTAACATGGGCACTGTAGGTGTTTTCCTGGCCTCCACTCACTGCCGACTATGCTTCCCCATTGACTTGCATTGGGTTTCGTGTTTCGGTCGATCCCCGACTTTTAGCGATAATCGGCCGACTGCACTCGACTCGACTCTGGACAAAATCGGGTTTCCCAAAACCCTACTCGATCTTAAAAAAATGAAAGTCGCTCAACCCTACTCAGCACCTTTCTGGGACCCCCAGTACGGCATGGGCTGCCTCCCAAAGGAGCCTTCCATCCCTTGGTATCTCTCGACCAGTCCGATCAGTTCGTCGGCATTCTGGGGATCACCCTGGGCAACCCAAGTCTGTATGGACCTCGGGAGGGAATGCACAAACCGATCCATCATGACCCGTTCTACCATCTGTGCAGGCGTAGAGGACTCTGGCTGCAGCCATTTCTGGACCAGGTGCAACAGGTCAAACATTTGGGAATGAGGCGGTTTGTCCCGGTGATAGGCCCAGCAGTGAACTCGCTGTGCCCTAACAGTCAGTGTCACCCCCAAATGTGCGAGAACCTTGGCTTTCAATTTGTGATACCCCTTGGCATCCTGCAAGGTCAAATCACAGTATGCCTTCTGAGGTTCCCCCGTCAGGTAAGGCGCCAACACCTCTGCCCACTGCTCTGGCGGAAGTTTTTCCCTCTTAGCGACCCTCTCAAACACCGTCAGGAAGGCCTCAACATCATCCCGGGGAGTCATTTTCTGTAATGCGCGTCTTACCGTCTTCCAGACGTGGGTGTCCACAGCCAAACCTGGGGTTGGGGCGCTCGTCTTGCCCTGGATGGCGGTTGCCAGAAGCTGCATCTGCTGCCGTTGCTCCTGTTGGCTCTGCCGTTGCTCCTGCTGGCTCTGTTGTATCTGCTGCATCAACAGCCTGATGGTCTCTTGCTGCTGTGACTGCAACTGGACCAAGTGTTTCAGCAGGTCCTCCATTTTCCCCGGCAATGTTTGCTGGCTTACAACAGACTTGACCCAGGACATTCAATAATAGACTTATGTCTTCGCTGGGAACGCTGCCTGCATTCTCCACCAATTGTAGGGGTTTCACTCACTCAAGTGCGACGGCTGACACTTAGGAGGCACGTTCCATCAAAAGTTCAAAGGTTTATTGCTCCATAAACCAGAAATCAAAACAGAAAACAAATAGCTTTTAGCTTAGGCAAAAAGGAAAAACAGGTGTCCAGTCCTTCAGGCTCAGTCCTGGAGCCTTAACACACTCTGGAGGCTAGCACCTCCACACATATCTACTGTGTTAAGCATTAGACTTTCTTTTATAGGTCTAACCACACCCAGAACCCATCACATGATCAGACATGTGGTTGTGACATCACCACAGGTCCTGAGACACATATAGGTAGCTATAGTTACATCACAGCGGCAAGCCACCTATGTGACACATATCTCCCATCGATTAGACACCCTTTAGCCATGCTACATTTATACTTTATTTATATTTATTTATACTGACTGGAGTGTTGGCACATGTTTTAGGGTTTGTCTCTAGGTCCTGCAAACCCCTGTGTGTAATATATGAAATATTAGAGATGAGCAGATCAAGCAAAATTCAAATTCACCTGTTCTTGTGTTTTTTCCCCAGTAAATTTGACCCCGGAGCAAAATATATGTGAAAAATAAAAAAATCATATTTAAACTCCTCTCCCCTCTTTGACCCCTCGATTCCTCACCACCGCACATCCAGTCCTTGCCGCATCTGCTGACCAACCACCACTCACATTGGAATCTACTGGCCTCTCGCACTGACTCATGCTTTAAGGTGTCATGGCACCTAGGAGGGTTCTACGTAGGTGCGCTGGAGGTCAACGTATCGTGATGTCATGGCGGAGGGGTCAAAAAGGTGAGCAGTGAGATGAATATAAGGAATGTTTTATTTTTTTAACCATTTGATGGTCAATTATGGTTCAGAAAAATGGTGACTGAAGGTTGCCATTTTACTGAATCTGCATCAAAGCAAAATACAAAAACAATCAGCATTTTGGCAAATATGCGTTTTTGTAAAATTCAAGTACAATTCAACTTTGCTTAAAGTTATTTGCTTGTCTCTAATTGTAATACATGGTAACTATAATAAGGCTTTTAAATGTGTTTCTTGTGCAGTGAATAGGTCAATTACAGGCGAAATGTTATAGCTCTATTATGATAACAGCTGCTTTATTAGCATGAGCAGTTTAATAATAGAGCAGGTCAATGGCAAGAAAACCAAATTTCCACTCAAGTCCCAGCAAGTCTATTAGCAGAATACAGACAGAGCGGTATCCTTTGTATGTTATTTACTTATTTTGCAAAGTTGTCTTTTTCTGTCTTGCCCAGCTTCAGTTTTGTATTTCTTTCAAAACCACAAATTACTGAATTTCTGGTTTACTGTGTATTTCATGCTTAAAAAAATTAGAATAAAAAAGTGCATTTGTTATGATAATAAAGGTCATTATTAATTAATGTTATTAAGCATCTCCTGTGATAGTTCATGATCGTGATCTAGGTCATGACTAATTTTGCTTAGTCAGGAAGTAGAGAATTTATATAGGTAGTGTAGTTTGTTGCTTTGATTTTTTTTCACTATTTCCAATTAAATATTCATGCAAATGTTCACAGCACTCTACATTTTTTTTCTTAAGGGAATTAGAAGAGATTTAGGTTGCATCTGTTCGGAATTCTAACTACATTTGCTAACACATATCTGTAATTTAGGGTTTTCTTTAACAAAGACAAAAATTGCTTTGGTTAGTGCTTTAAAGTAGACAATGCAGATAATATTCTCATATATGGTTTATTCTGTTGAACAGATATTTGCTCATTTAATTTGTGTCTTTTTATACAATATATTAAATATTTATATTCAATTAAGTTAAGAGATAATATATCTAAATAAATGCTCAATAATAATAATGTCAGTATTAAGTAGGATAATATAGGTATTTCAGAACCACAGGGTTACAATTACAATAGTGTATTTCAGAATTCTGAAACACATTAGTTTTGGTCCTCTCCCCACATCATACCTGTTTGTACTGATACCATGTGACCGCGGTATTCACATGACCAAAGAAGTCACACAGGTCCTGGAAGTACCTCATCGTGCGCACTGGTACCGCCGGACGTGATTTACTGAACATCTGTCACCATCCGGGACAACGCTCTTGATACTTATGACTCTGAAGATGTCAACCACGCCACCAACCGGCTAGTTTTTTATTTGCCAGCATGAATCTCCTCATATTATCACAGGAAATACATTATTGTAATTGTAACCCTGTGGTTCTGAAATACCTATATTATCCTGCTTAGTCCTGACATTATTATTATTGAGCATTTATTTAGATGTATTATCTCTTACACACTGAACCATACCACAAGTAAAACATTTCTTTTGAGTTCCCTTATTAATTTCTTATGTGGTTTAGGACCTTACTTGTAGCTGGTTCTGTGTACTTATACTAGGGCCGCTATATTTTTATTTTTATTTCAATTAATTTAAGTCTAGTGATTAGTGGTTTGTACAGTTTGTATCCGGCACTAAACACTGAACACTGACTCCTACCAGAAGTCTGTTGCAAAGTACAGAGTTCCAGGGGAAATCCATTGCAAAGAGAGAGAATTTTTTTCCAGATCCAGTGTTCAGATCTCCATTGTTTTCAATGGGATTTGGGTTCTTGTTGAAATTCGGATACAGTTTTGGTGCCCAAACCGAACTTTGGACTAAAGTTTGTGTCGGATACTGGAATCTGAACTTCCATGGGTCCGCTCATCCCTACTAGTGATTACAATTTGCCAAAAGTTTCTTAGATCCTTATTAGTGATGAGCGAATACATCCAGCACTATTTGTTACTCGCACAAATAGTACGCTATTCAGGCTATTCATTATTCGGCGGTATATTTTAGTGACCTGCCGAGCATGTTTGGTGCTTTATTTACAGCCATTGAACATGCTGGGCTAGCTTGCCAATCACAGTAATGCTGTCGCCATCTATTTTGTGCTGGTTTTACTGTGATTGGCTGGCCTTACAGCTTCATAGTGGGATGTGTAAGCCCTGCTGGCACCATCATGTGCACATTGCATGCTTAAGCAGCGTAATGAGAGTGTACTGTGAGCATAGGGAGAGTGAAAGCAGTGTATAGGGAGAGTTCAAAAATCTATTTTATAAGCTACTTAGAGTGAAGATTAGTTCTCTGTTTGGTTGAGATAGCATAGGGAGAGATTTTTAATACCAGGGAGAGGGAAAGACAGGTAGAGTGTTAGCTTTGCAAGTACATGCTGAAGATCTCTGCTAGATTGCATTGTGTTTAGTGTAGGAACAGATTGTGGGAGTAGGGAGAGAGAGGCTGGGTTTCACATCAGTACCATAATATACAAAACAGCTCTTTTTAGAGCAAAATAATATTCTTCAGTATATACTAAACATCTTTTTTAGAGATAAATAATACTCCTCGTCTATTCCTGAAATATTGTTTATTTACCTAGCAGTTGTGCGACTGGCGTAAAGCCTGCTGATATTGCAAACGTCAATATTTACCAGTGATTTACCTGAGTCTGCATGTGTAATAATTGTGATATAACAAAATTAGTCTGCTATTGGTTAAATAAATAGCATACATTTATCTAGCAGTTGGGCAACTGGGGCAAAGTCTGCTGAGATACGCAAACGTCACCATTTACCAGTAATTTTCCTGAGTCTGCTGTTGGCATGTGTATAAAAAAGCAATATACAAAACCTCTGCTATTGGTTAAATAAATAGCGTATATTTATCTAGCAGTTGTGCGACTGGCGTAAAGATAGATATGCAAACTTCAATATTTACCAGTAGTTTTCCTAAGTATGCTGTTGCCGTGTGTTATAAAGCTAATAGCTACAAAAAAAAAGTAACCAAACGTTGCTAGAGAATTTGTACATAATACCTCTGTGAGGGTACTTGTGACAAATAAAGCCAGGAAACTTTTTTCATAACGCATTCAAAATGGGAAAGGGTGATATTAAGGAACGAGGACGTGGATGTGGTGGTGCCTGCCAAGTCCGTGTGACAGATTGGAAGGTGACTTTATCTAGTTTACTGTCAAAATTTCATCTGCGCACTACCCCACTGTTGAACCCAGAAAATTGCAAGGATGCTGTGGGTTGGACGGCAGTTTAAGGCAGCAATGTGCTGACAAGCACCAAGTCTTCTACATGATCCAGTCTGAGTAGCCAAGAGGCTAGACCTCACAATCATCAACCTAGTCCTCCTTCCTCTCCCCTTGAAGAGTCACAGAAGACATATGACCCCAAAGCTGGCCACTCCGAGGAACTTTTTAAGTTCCTTGTAATTATTCTGGCCTCTCAAGGTACGCCATGTCAGCGCCTATTTCTGAAATTCATCTCAGGCTTTCGCCGGTCTTCGCTGCAGGAGCACTTTAATTTGCCTCATCACAAGCTGATTTGTGACCTTCCCACATGCTGGAATGTGATCTTTTTTATGTTGTCAAGACTCAGTGAGCAGCAGAGGGCAGCGTCTAAACTCCAGCTTCTCAATGCCCATCAGAGTTAGGGTACCGTTACACTAAACGATTTACCAGCGATCACGACCAGTGATACAACCTGGCCGTGATCGTTGGTAAGTCATTGTGTGGTCGCTGGGGAGCTGTCACACAGACAGCTCTCCAGCGACCAACGATGCCGAAGTCCCCGGGTAACCAGGGTAAACATTGGGTTACTAAGCGCAGGGCCGCACTTAGTAACCCGATGTTTACCCTGGTTACCATCGTAAATGTAAAAAAACCAAACAGTACATACTCACATTCCGGTGTCACGTCCCCCGGCGTCTGCTTCCCGCACTGACTGTGAGTAACATCACTGCTGTGTTCTGCTTTCACTTTACGGCCGGCGCTCACAGTTAGTGCGGGAAGCAGATGGCGAGGGACGTGACACCGGAATGTGAGTATGTACTGTTTGGTTTTTTTTACATTTACGATGGTAACCAGGGTAAACATCGGGTTACTAAGCGCAGCCCTGCACTTAGTAACCCGATGTTTACCCTGGTTACAAGCGAACACATCGCTGGATCGCTGTCACACACACCGATCCAGCGATGACAGCGGGAGATCCAGCGACGAAATAAAGTTCCAAACGATCTGCTACGACGTACGATTCTCAGTGAGGTCCCTGATCGCTGCTGCGTGTCAGACACAGCGATATCGTATGGATATCACTGGAACGTCACGGATCGTGCTGTCGTAGCGATCAAAGTGCCACTGTGAGACGGTACCCTTACACTCAGCACCCACACCTAACTGCCGAGTGGGTGTGGATCACTATCATATGTGATGTTCTTCAAAACTTTGAGTACTGCACCAAGATGGTAAGCGCTGATGACGCTATTATCAGCATAACCATCCCACTGCTCTGTCTATTAAAATGTTTGCTGTATAATCTGAAAGATGAAGCTTTGAATGCTGAGCAGGTGACCGTGGAGCAAGATTTTACATTGGCTGATACCACACAGCCCAGCCTTAGACAATATTCTCAGGCCACATTGAGTGAGGATGAGAGACAGGAGGAGGATAATGAGGAACATGAGTTTTTGGTCTGTGCTACATAGGGGACTCCCAATCCCACCTTCATGCTTGTCCAGCATGGATGGCTTGAAGAGGAGGAGGCAACGTGTCTTGAGGAGGAGAGGATGGTTAGTGTTCATCCTGGGGTGACACTGTACATATGACTCTTTGTAGTCTTTCACACATGGCACAATTCATGTCTAAATGCCTTTTCCAAGATCCTCGCGTGAAAGACATTTTGTCCACCATGAAATACTGGCTGTGCACCTTTCTTGACCCACGATACAAGGGGAAATTTCCTCTCATGTCGGAGACAGATGTGCCATTTTCAGTGCATGCATGCCAGAAGGCCGCTGTTGAAGAGTTGCTGAAAAGATCACCCTCAGACCGCGCTGCTGGCAGAGATACCAGCCCTTTACACCCACAAGGATTACAGGTAAGGGAAACACACACCAGGTGCAACTCAGGAAGGGGGAATGTTAACTAACTGGGAAATTTCACTGAAACCATCACATCAGGAAGTGGTAGCTGTGGGTGTAATTATTACAAGGAGGGAAAAGTTGGTCAAGATGGTGAAGGAGTACTTAAGTGACCATATCAGCATCTTTCCTGATTCTTCAGTGCCCTTTAACTATTTGTTGTCCAAGCTGCACACTTGGCCAATCTCTCCTTCTACACCTTGGAGGTGTGGTGTGCATTGACATGAGACTGTTGTCTGAGTGGGTTTTTAGTTCAGCCAGTTCAATCATAACAGATAGGTGCACACGCCTCTCAATGGAAAATGCAGACAGGCTGACTCTTCTAAAATTGAACAAGGGCTGGATTTCCTCCTACTTTGTAAGCCCTACGGACGACAGCAACCCAACGTAAATGCACCCCAAATGTTCTTTTTTTGTAAGTTGTCATAACATCTATCCCTTACCATCCAAACCCATTTTGTTCTGGAAATCACATCCTACCCCTCCTGCTTCTGCAGCATTTACTTAGTATTCATATACTGTATGTAAATGTACATTTGTAAACCTTTGTACATTGTGCAATGGTGAAACTTGTACTCCCTATCTCTAGCAATTATAATAGTGGCAAAATTAATTGTGAGATCCCCATCACGGTCTCTTTCAGTGTGTATGATACAGACCCCTTGGGTAATTTTTGGAAACTCTGTACATTGTGCCTGTACATTGTGCAGTGGTGAAACTTGTACTTCCTATCTTTAGCAATTTTAGCATTCAGCTTTTCTCTCAGGCTCCCAGGCCTGTTTGTTGGGTCCAGCAGAAAAAATATTCGGCTTTCCCATTGACTTGCATTGGATTCATTATTCGGTACGAATACCAAATATTAGAAATTATTCTGACCGATTTTCCCGAATCTGAATATTTCACTATTCAATCATCAATAAATCTTTTGCTTGATGTTGGTTTTATCAGAGTTAGCCCAAAAAGTAAACTCTTACCCATATACTGCTGCAAAGGAAAAGTGTTATACTGCATGACAACATTTCTTGGAAAAGCTATCGTACTATACAATCACTTCCCTTGCATCAGCAGCCTTTGGGGAAAATATTAGCTAGCTGAATCTTCCTTTTAAAAAAATATCTTTTTGCTGGGGGTCTGAGAAGCAGTCAGTAAAATGACTAAAAATACAGTGACACATCTATAAAGCGCTGTTCTGAAGTTACTGGCGTTTTACTATAATAATATTAATTAGTACTTATTTTACCTTTTGTATCACCCCTATTTCCTCATATTTCTAGGTTTGGGAGCAGGGCCCTCTCTTCTCTAGGGATCTGTTGAATTACAGTATGTGTTATTCTGTAATGTCTTATTTTGTTTGCATCTGACCCTCTAAATAGTAAAGTGCTGCGGAATATGTTATCGCTACAGGAATAAAAATATCATTGTAAATAGGAAGTAAATCTTTTTTACAAATGAAGTGCCACATTCCTAATTGCTGAGCAAGGGAGTTATTCTGCAAACACCCTGTGACTCCAATCAGTTGATTGCACATGCTGATCTTTATTCTCATTTTTTCACAATTCTACAAGGGAGGCTAAATAATATGCGGTTTTGCCCAGAAAGTAGCCTGACTCAGATGTGTGATCTATTCTGTGTTTATGCTTTGGGAGCTAAAGTGTCACTTTACCAATATTCTTTAATATTTTGAGTTGCAGGTAACAGGTTTCTTTCATTGCACATTCTTTTACTTTGCATTGAAGAGTGAAGTGAAAATTTTGATTTGTCAGACTTGCTCAAATTCGGCTGAGAAATTCATTTCATGATGGATTTATTCAACACAAACTGAATTGCTGATAACAGCTATCTATTACACACATAGGTCTCTCCAGAACCAGGAAAATAAAGTCAGGGGTTAAAAATATCATACTCACCCTCCCATGTCCTGGTACAGCAGTGTCAAACTAGTTCCTCCACTGGCTCCCTCCCTCTGATCTTCTGTTCTGTCTTCAACCTTCTTCCAGGCTAGTCAGTGCTAAAAGTCAAAACAACCCAGCAAAGGCCTGTGCTGGGAGCTTTGGTAGCAGGACAAGTGGGGGGCAAGGTGAGTATAATTTTTTAGCCCCCTTCCTGCTCTGAAAAGAATTAAACATTTTTTTTGTGAAATTCAAAACAAACTTGGATCAATACACCCAGCTATAATGATATATATTTACAAAAGCCACATTTGCAATTTATTTCGCCTTGTGCACAGTAACTTGTAAGAGTCTTAATACCTAGAAATGTTGAAGAAAGTATGGTATCACCAGTTACAATATAGAAATGATTCTTCGGTTATCTAATGCAATAAGGTAACGTGTTCATTTGCATTCCAAAAGTCAATATGTTTTGGACAAAATTTTATTTTTCAAACAGTGTGTGAACAGAAAGTTTTTCTTTCAATACTTCCCCATCTGGAATCAAGGGCCCTGCAAATTGGAGTACCATAATGAATTTGCATGTGGAGAAGAAGGGACATAAACAACTAAAATTTCTTTTAAAAAATATGTAAACATGTTAAAATATAAACAATGCAAAATCTGCATAGAGTTCAACAGGGAACATACAGTGGATATAAAAAGTGGGCTATGTAAAAGGAAAAACACCAGCGCTCGCAAACTGAATGGTATCCTTAGCAGCTGGGATCAGGACAGCCAGGTGCCAAGACTGTAATTTATTGTGAACAAAAGTGCTATAAAAGAACTGATGCCGCGCTTAAGGATATATCACTACTGGAAGGGAGTATATGCAAAATAAAACGCGAGATAAAATCCCCCACCGGTGCTCTTCTGTTGTGCGCCCAGTATAGATATGCCCTGTAAATACTGTGCAGTGTGGAGAGTAGATATACCATATGTACAAACACGATGTCTAGCACTAATAGCTAATAGCTGGGTCTGACTCACCAGGTTTCCGTAGCATGGTAGGTGCAAGGAGCTGTCAGATGTGTGGATCTCCTGTCAAGATTGCTGAGCGGCAATCCCGATGAGCAGGTACTGGACAAAGAAGTGGGCAGGCAGCAGCCGCAGCCTAGCGGGGTAGCAGTGAGTCGGCGTGGAGTCCGGGAACGCCCTGGCCGGTGGCGTTCCTGGATACAGACAGGAAAGATGGCCGACAAGAGTGCCTAGCGGGTGACGTCACAGAGGCTATGGGGCAGCGCTGTGCCCAAAGAAGGTTACCAATGCGTTTCGAAGGAGCTCAGTCCTTCATCAGGGTCACCGCCTACTTGGAAAACCCAGCTATATATATATGTGTGTGTGTGGGTACCGCCCACCTGTTGGCCTAATTGATCACTATAAGCCACGATGTTGCTGCCAAATAGCGCAAAACAAAAGGAAAGGTGGTGCCTGGAACTGATCTACATGCTCACATAAAAAAAATGTGTACTGGAGAGCTACGGTATTAACCATGCTAGGGGGAAAATATATGTTTGCTAATAAATAATTTTGCTAAAAAGGAAATATGTATATACAAAATATTTATAAATATAATTAAATTAAATTTTATAAAACTGTTAAAAACAAACTTTATTAGTTGGTGCAAGAAAAAGTGAACACTATTAAAAGAAGTAAAAAAATAGATAAAATGTATATGATATATATGAGAGATTCATAAAAAACTAAAAAGATAGCTGCCAAAATAAGCATCTAGAAGGCATGTAGTGCCTATCTATGTCTAGTGTCCAGCAATAACTTCTATGAGAGGGGGAGTAGATATATATGTATATACAGAATGGCACTCCCATAGATCTCGTGGATCCTGCAAACCTAATGCCACAGGGAGGGGAAATTCACAAGATTGCTCCAGGAGACGGATAGATGTATAGGAGGAGAAAAAGATGCCAATGTGTTGATGTTCTTTATATCATCAGAAGGCATATAATTCCAGCCCGTAATTCAGGCCTTTCGGGGCCAGACAATCTAGGTAGAATATCCATTTGGATTCAGCTCCGGACATAGCTTCTATGAGGTTACCCCCTCTTGAATTTTGTTGAATTTTTTGAATACCCAGAAAGCGGATATCTTTTATGCATTTGTTGTGTTTATTGAAAAAGTGCCATGAGAGGGCGTGGCCTATGTACCCTTTCTTGATGTTTGTAAGGTGTTCCTTAATGCGTACCATCAGCCGAATCTTATTTCGGCTTGCGTACAGTTTTTTGCGCTGGTACTCAATGAGGTAAATAACCTTAGTAGTCCAATGCTGACATATGCCAAAACCTAAACCTGTATTTAGTGCCAAGAAGTGCAAATTATTCAGTGCTCAGAGACACAGCCAAGGTTAGGATGGCGGAAACCTGACCACCCCTGACTATGACAAAACTAGCAGAAGTGTGAAATGAGTCACACCTATACAGTACCATCAGGAATATCAATTGAGTATAGCTCGGAGAGTCTCCCAATGAAGCAAAACTTAACTTTTAATCACTAAGATAAAATGGGCAAACTAACATGACACAAATGACACGTGTATAAAGTGCTACTGCAATCCAGTGCTCAAGATTAATAATTGGTTTGATCTCTCCAATAGGAACAGACAAACATCCACAGCAGGTTCCTCCTGTTACCTTCTCTGGATAGGAAGAGAGGGGGAAGGGGGTATAGGGTTTTGCTGAACTCACTGTTGTGCCCCTTGTACTGCAACTGTCCTAACAAGGACAGGCTCCAAGTGAACCCTGCTAGGGACAATCCACCATCCACTAAATCCACCATCCTATGAGTTTCCTCCCTACTCACGGGGATTCATCAGGGGAGTTAAATAATATCAGAGCGAGTGTGACATTGAGTATACAAAAGACTAGATATCCGTCATCTAGGTGGACCCCTAACAGTGGCCGGGTGCCTATCATTAAGTGTGACTATTTGTGTCACTGGTCACTGCTTGAACATGACACAGAAGTGGAAATGTCAAAACTAAGACACTAAATATCTGAAAACAGATTTTTAAACGTTTTATGGATTGATGAGATTAGAATGACTTTTGTCAGACCAGATGGATGGGCCTTTAGCCCATCCTAAACTTTGATTCAGATGCCAGTAAGATGCAGGTGGGGTACTGCTATTGGCTGGTATTAATAAACAAGAGCTAATTGACTCTTTTCAGATTGAAGAGGGACTGATCTTCATCCTGGTAGATGGCAGCAGGATTCAATCAAGAATGTCTCGGTACATTTGTCCATTCATCCTTCCTTCAACAACATTACGTTTCCCAGTGCCGAATGCTGAAAAATAGCATCAAACCATGATGTTTCCACATCCAATCTTTACTGTTCATATGGAGTTTTTGGGGTCATCTGACCATACTACATTCTCCCACTATTTCACAGGCTGGTCTAACTGTTGCTGAGCAAACTTTAAATGTGCTTGAACTTGCTTTTTGTGGTAGACATACATACAAGCCATGGAGGTTGATTGCATTAATTATAGTTTTCTTTAAAACAATTGTTCATGCTGATTCCAAGCCTTTCTGTAGCTCTACACAGGTGGTTCATGGCTTGGACAACTGTTCTAATAATTATTTTCACTCCTCTATTTGAAACCTTATGGGAAGCACCTGGTCATGGCCAGTTTATGGTGAAATGATGTTCTTACCACTTCCAAATTATGACCCCAATAGTACTCACTGAAACCCTCAGTAGTTTAGAAATTCTTCTGTAACCAATGCCATCAGTATGTTTTGCAGCAAAAAGGTTGCAAAGGTCTTGAGACTGTTCACTGGTTTTGCGCATCATGACATGGTTTTTTTGTGACCACTTGGTATTGAGACACCTTTTTATAGGCTATCAGTTGAACCAGTTGATATTATTTTTCACTAAGTGGCAGAATTGCTTTCTAATTACAAATATATTTCTGCTGGTATCATGACTTTCTATGGCTTTTTGCACCTTTTTCTTCGTGTGTTCAATACTTTTTCAATTTGTCATTTCTCATTATTACACATAACTTAATTTATGAACATCTATGGTTTGATTTCTTTGCCTGTGTGGATTGGATGGGTTGTTACTGACATCTGGTGAGAAATGCACCATTAGAAATATATTGACTTAGAAATTGGTGATGTGTTCAATACTTATTTGACCCTAAATATATACATACAGGTGCTTCTCACAAAATTAGAATATCATCAAAAAATTAATTTATTTCAGTTCTTCAATAAAAAAAAAGTGAAACTTATGTATTATGTAGAGTCATTACAAACAGAGTGATCTATTTCAAGTGATTATTTCTGTTAATGTTGATGATTATAGCCTACAGTCAATGAAAACTCAAAAGTCATTACTTCAGTATATTAGAATAAATCACAAAAAACACCTGCAATGGCTTCCTCTGCATTTAAAATGGCCCCTTAGTCTGTTCCTGTAGGCGCCACAATCATGGGGAAGACTGCTGACTTGACATATGTACAGAAGGCAGTCATTTACACATTCCAAAAGGAGGGTAAGCCACTAAAAGTCATTGCTAAAGAAGCTGGCTGTTCACAGAGTGCTGTATCCAAGCATATTAATGGAAAGTTGAGTGGAAGGAAAAAGTGTGGTAGTAAAAGGTGCACAAGCAACCGGGATAACCACTGTCTTGAAAGGATTGTTAAGAAAAGGCCATTCAAAAATTTGGGGGAGATTCACAAGGAGTGGACTCCTGCTGGAGTCATTGCTTCAAGAGCCACCACACACAGACATATCCAGGACATGGGCTCCAAGTGTTGCATTCCTTGTGTCAAGCCACCCATGACCAATAAACAACACCAGAAGTGTCTTACTTGTGCCAAGGAGAAAAAGAACTATACTGTTGCTCAGTGGTCTAAGTTGTAAGTTGTTGTTTTCAGATGAAAGTAAATTTTGCATTTCATTTGGAAATCAAGCTTCCAGAGTCTGAAGGAAGAGGAGAGAGGCACACAAACCAAGCTGCTTGAGGTCTAGCGTGATGTTTCCACAATCAGTGATGGTTTGGGAAGCCATGTCATCTGCTGGTGTAGGTCCACTGTGTTTTATCAAGACCAAAGTCAGTGCAGCCGTCTATCAAGAAATTTTAGAGCACTTCATGCTTCCCTCTGCACCCTACAAGCTATTTGGAGATGGAAATGTCATTCTCCAGCAGACTTGGCATCTATCCACACTGCCAAAAGTAACACCTGGTTTTAAAACAACAGTATCACTGTGCTTGATTGGCCAGCAAACTCGCATGACCTTAGCCCCATAGATAATCTATGGGGCATTGTCAAGAAGAAGATGAGAGACACCAGACCCAACAATGGAGATGAGCTGAAGGCTGCTATCAAAGCAACCTGGGCTTCCATTTCACCTTAGCAGTGCCACAGGCTGATCGCCTCCATGCCACGCCGCATTGATGCA
This sequence comes from Ranitomeya variabilis, assembly GCF_051348905.1. Classification (NCBI taxonomy): domain Eukaryota; kingdom Metazoa; phylum Chordata; class Amphibia; order Anura; family Dendrobatidae; genus Ranitomeya; species Ranitomeya variabilis. The sequence goes on along the minus strand of NC_135232.1, from coordinate 993,296,494 downwards.
AAAAGAGCCTCAACCATGCATTGAGTGCATTTACTGAACATAAATTTCAGTAGGCCAACATTTCAGATTTTAAAATAATTTTTCAAGCTGGTGTTATAAAGTATTCTAATTTACTGAGATAATGACCTTTGGATTTTCACTGGCTGTAAGCCATAATCATCAACATCAACATTAACATTAACCCAAGCAAACACTTGAAATAGATCACTCTATATAATATATGAGTCTCACTATTTGTATTGAAGAACTAAATAAGTTAACTTTTTGATGATATTCTAATTTTGTGAGTAGCGCCTGTATATACAGTATATATATATATATATATATATATATATATATATATATATATATATATATATATATATATATATTAGATGGTAGGCCGATTCTAACACATCAGGTATTCTAGAATATGTATGTAGTTTATTTATGAAGATTTTAGAATAATACATTGAATACACAGGATGCCAGACTGCACCTGTCGCTGATTGTTCGCGGCCGGCAACGTAGTATATAGCACAGCCACGTAGTATATAACAGCTCACGTAGTAAAAAGCAGCCATGTAGTATATAGCACGGCCACATAGTATATAGCACAGCCACGTAGTATATAGCACTGCCCATGGAGTATATAGCACAGCCCATGGAGTATATAGCTCAGCCACATAGTACATAACAGCCCACGGAGTATATAGCACAGCCACGTAGTATATAGCACAGCCCACGGAGTGTATAACAGCCCACATAGCATATAACACAGCCACGTAGTATATAACAGCCCACACATGCAGTATATAACACAGGCCACGTAGTGTATAACACAGGTCATGTAGTGTATAACACAGCACACGTAATGTATAAAACAGCCCACGTAGTGTATAACAGCCCACGTAGTATATTGCACAGCCCACATAGTATATTGCACAGGCCACGCAATATATTGCACAGGCCACGTAGTATATTGCACAGCCCATGCAGTATATCGCACAACCCACGCAGTATATCGCACAGCCCATGCAGTATATCGCACAGCCCACACAGTATATTGCCCAGCCCACATAGTATATTGAACAGCCACATAGTATATTGCACAGCCCACGTAGTATATAGCAATGTGGGCATCATATCCCTGTTAAAAAAGAATTAAAATAAACAATATTTATATACTCACCTTCCGTCGGCCCCGGGATCCAGGAGAAGCAGTTCTCCTCACGCGCTCCGGTTTTAAGAGTGCATTGCGGTCTTGGGAGATGATGATGTAACGGTCTTGCGAGACCGCTACGTCACCATCTCGCGATATTGCAATGCATGGAGCGGTCACCGGAGCGTCGCGAGGAGTGGGAAAGGCCTGTTTTGGATGTGGGGGCCGACAGACGGGGATTGTATAACGATTTTTTATTTTTTGAATTATTTTTAACATTAGATCTTTTTACTATTGATGCTGCATAGGCAGCATCAAAAGTAAAAAGTTGGTCACACAGGGTTAATAGCAGCGTTAACAGAGTGCGTTACACCGCGGCATAACACGGTCCATTAGCGCTGCCATTAACCCTGTGTGAGTGCTGACTGGAGGGGATTATGGAGCGGTCACTGACTGCGGGGAGGAAGGAGCGGCCATTTTGCCGCCGGACTGTGCCCGTCGCTAATTGGTCGTGGCTTTTTTGCCATGACCCATCAGCGACTTGGATTTCCATGACAGACAGAGGCCGCGACCAATGAATATCCATGACAGACAGACAGAAGGACAGACAGAAAGACAGAAGTGACCCTCAGACAACTATATAGTAGATATATATAATATTTTATAATATATATATATATATATATATATATATATATATATATATATATATTAATATATCTATCTATCTATCTATATACAGCTCTGGCAATAATTAAGAGACCACTGCAAAATGTTCAGTTTGTCTGATTTTTCTCTTTATAGGTATATTTTTGAGTAAAATGTAAATTGTAGTTATATTCTCTAAACTTCTTATGTCTCCGAATTTCCAAGCAATACATTTTGTATTGTTTTTCTGACAAAGAAATATGGTCAAAACTAAAAAAAACCCAGTGCTTTCAGACTTCAAATAGTGCAAAGAAAACAAGCTCATAATCATTTAGCAACAGCAATACTAAAGGTACCTTCACACTAAACGATATCGCTAGCGATCCGTGACGTTGCTGCGTCCTGGCTAGCGATATCGTTGTGTTTGACACGCAGCAGTGATCAGAATCCTGCTGTGATATCGCTGGTCGTTGATTAAAGTTCAGAACTTTATTTGGTCGTCAGATCGCCGTGTATCGCTGTGTTTGACAGCAAAAGCAACGATACCAGCGATGTTTTACAATGGTAACCAAGGTAAATATCGGGTTACTAAGCACAGGGCCGCGCTTAGTAACCCGATGTTTACCCAGCTTACCAGTGTAAAATGTAAAAAAACAAACAGTACATACTCACATTCGCGTCCCCCGCCGTCCGCTTCCTGCACTGACTGAGCGCCGGCCGTAAAGTGAAAGCACAGCACAGCGGTGACGTCACCGCTCTGCTGTTAGGGCCGGAGCTCAGTCAGTGCAGGAAGCGGACGCCGGGGGACGCGAAGGTGAGTATGTACTGTTTGTTTTTTTACATTTTACACTGGTAACCAGGGTAAACATCGGGTTACTAAGCGCGGCCCTGCGCGTAGCAACCCGATGTTTACCCTGGTTACCCAGGGACCTCGGCATCGTTGGTCTCTGGAGAGCGGTCTGTATGACAGCTCTCCAGCGACCAAACAGTGACGCTGCAGCGATCAGCATCGTTGTCTGTATCGCTACAGCGTCGCTTAGTGTGAAGGTACCTTAATGTTTTAACTCAGGAAGAGTTCTGAAATCAATATTTTGTGGAGTAACCATGGTTTTTAATCACAGATTTCTTGCATCTTGGCATGCTTTCCACCAGTCTTTCACACGCTTCTGGCTCAAAATTTTAAGCAATTCTTCTATGTTTGATGGCTTGTGACTATCCATCATCCTCTAGATTACATTCCAGATGTTTTCAATGGGGTTCAGGTCTGGAGATTGGACTGCCCTTAATTTTTGCCAGAGCTGTATATACCCACATTGTGGCTAAACTCTTTAGCCCATCCGCTCCTCAGTGTTACCAATCCATCCTGTGCCTTACGAGGGCTGGATGTCCCAGTGTAGCATGAGGAGTCCTGGGATATTCAGCAGTCAAATTTTCTAGCCAAATCTGGGCCAACAAGCAAATTTGAATTTTGCCTGATCCACTCGTCTCTAGTTCCTTCTTCTGAATTAAGTATACGGTACTTCTCTATGCCATACACCCTAGTTAAATTAAAAATGATGTTTGTCACATTTTCTGATTTCAAAGTTATAGATATGTTTTTTAGGCTTGTATAATTGAAAGAGAAAAAAGCAAATGTATTAACCAGGTTACTAAAATTATATTATATGACTTGTCATATTAATGTTAAAAAGATTGAGTAATGAGAATGGGCAGTTAAGTGGAGTTTATACAAAAGGCAGGCACTTGAGGGTATGCTTTGTTCTAACGTGTCTTTGTTCGATGGAAGCAATCATTTCTATACTCTGCGGGTGTGAGAGCAGCTATGGCTAGAATCATTAAAGTGGCACCAGTGAAATTACATACCTTGCTTGTCTAATCATTGCCTCCTGCAGCTTCTGGGCTATATTGTTGAATGTTTTCTTGTACTATTCCATTGTTGGATATTCTTCTCCATGAAACAAGGCATAATCAATGATATCTTATTTAAGTGTGTTATTATGGGTTATTTTCTTTTCATCACCAACCTATCAAAATGCAGATTGAAACAGTTTGAAATTCTATGTGACTAATAGCCTATTAACCAAATCAAGAAAAAACTCTAAAGAGCGTTGACAATGCATTATTCTCACTGTTATTTACTTTCCTATTTATTTCACTTGCTGACCCATTTAGGAAGTGGAGGTTTGTATAAATTTGCTTTGTTTTTACCTTCTCAATCTATTGCATGCTGATATCTACTTTGTGTTAAATATATTTTTATTTTCTTAAATATAGTTTTAATAAAGTTTGTGTTGTCTTGTCCTCTAGGATGATTACTTCCGTACTTGGAGTCCTAGCAGACCGTTTGATCAAGGTAAGATATACTATATATAAACTGTTTTGTATACTGCAAGGTAAAGAACGATAATTTTATTTTCTGTTTAAGAAAAATTGTTTGTTTTAACACCCATATATACATTCCATGATATTCAGCTGGACCGGCTGATATCAATCATTTGTCATTTCTCAGTTGACAGATGATGTAATAGTAGAGAATATAAGCACCCAACCCTTTTGTTTCCATAGACGATAAGGAGATTACTATAAAGAAATCTGGGGGTACACAGGAGAGATAACTGTTCTGCCGATGTCTATGTAACACTTATGGGCATATTTGTTTTTTACGGCCTTATTTTATTGAATCACACCCATCAAAGTTTTTATCCTTAATATATTGCAATAATCATATTATATAGCACTGCGTACTTACAATTGCTCATTTTACCTTTCTACCCAGCTAATTCTTCTCTATTCTCTGCTCTATGTAGGAACAGGAAGTCTTTTTTCCTGCAGAAATCATTCCCCTCTTCATCTCCTGACCCAGTTGCTCCTCCCCCCCACCAGGTACTTCTGCAGTGACTTATGACTCATACAGGAAAAATTGACCTCCTGTTTCTACATACAGCTTAGAAGGATTCAGCTAGTCAATTTTTAATCACGTGATGTCATAGACCTAATGGTAAACAGAAGAATTAGCTAGGTAAGAAAGGCAAAATGAGCAATTGTAAGTGCACAGTGCTATATAATATGATGATTGCTATATAATAAGAGGATGAAAACTTTAATGGGAGTGCTTCTTTAACTTTCTGCCCATACAGTTCCATGTTTACTGAGACAGGTTCAAGCATGCTTCTTTTCTAAGATTATCCAATTTTCCCAATTTCCTGGCTGATTATGGCCAAAGCTAAAGCGCTGATAAATACCAAAAATGGAAACCTCAATGGCAGATAAGGGTAATGGACATTAAAACATGCATTTCGGTATCACAGTGTATGTAATGTAATTTGTGGAAGGCTTTGCCTCTGGAACTGTAATGGTTGTTATTACTGATCACCACCTAGTATCAATTACCCGTTTAAATATCCAAGATATTATTGAAATAGTAATATTGTATCATTTTAGACAGTAATATTCTTTAATAATTAAAGAATTGTCCTGCATGGGAATAAAGTAGTTGCCTATCCTGAAATACTGTATATAAAGATTAAAAGGCAATTCTGCCGCTGCTTTTGGCCACAAAACAAAGATTAAATAAACTACTTAAAGAGAACCTGTCATCAGTATTTTATACTCAAAACCAATGACGTGTATGTAAAGGTACCCTAAAGGGAATCTATTAGCAGATTTTGCTATGTAATTTGAGTTAGGGGTTCAAATATAGATTTCAACGATGTGTCACATGTCTGGCTATGTGCTGTTGTTTACATACAATGAAGATTGTGAAAATGATTGTCCAGACTCCAGTAGCTACAGCAGCACATGCATGCTAGTCCGACTCCATCCCCTCCTGTGATAAGCTGCTCACTGTCTATAGACAATGCACATACAGAGCCTGGTGTGGGCAGGTGTTATGGTTACCCCAATGACCATGGGAAAAAAATGCAAAACGGACTAGCTCTCGGGTGATGGAAACTAAGGTCGACCGTGACCTGAACCTGACCCAACACTTACAGTAGCCGGGGGATGTACCTACGATGCCCTAGACACCACGCGCCAGCCGGAGATCTAACTACCCCTATAAGAGGAATATACAGGCCTGCCTTACCTCCAGTGAGGAACCCCAAAAGATGATAGTAGGCCCCCACAGATATTGACGGTGAGTTCAGAGGAAATGACATACGTAGGATGAACAGCAGATTTAGCACAGTGAGGTCCGCTTACTAGATAGCAGAAGGACAGGAAAGAGTTACTTCACGGTCGACCTAAAAATCACTATTCAAAAACACCATCCAGAAATTACTTTAAACTCCAGTGACAACTCATGCCACTGGAGTAGTAATTTTCTGTCCACAAGAGCTTCCAGCACTGAAGAGTCACATTGCAGATAGCTGGACAAAAATAGCAAAACAAGAAACAAAATTCAACTTAGCTGAACTGGAACTTGAGGCAGGTGAATGCAACAGAATGCTACTAGCACATTGTTGGCCGGCATGTGACTAACAGCCAAGCAGCCTTAAATAGGAAACTCCCCAAGAGGGTGGCGACAGGTAATCAGAGATGGAGGAAGGCACATAAGAGACACTACCATAACAGACCACCGGGGGAGCCCACAAACCGAATTCACAACAGTACCCCCCCCTTAAGGAGGGGGCACCGAACCCTCACCAGAACCACCAGGGCGACCTGGATGAGCACTATGAAATGCACGAACCAAATCGGGAGCATGAACATCGGATGCTGTCACCCAAGAATTATCCTCCTGGCCATAACCTTTCCACTTAACCAGATACTGAAGTTTCCGTCTGGAAACACGGGAGTCCAAGATCTTTTCCACCACATACTCCAATTCACCCTCAACCAACACAGGAGCAGGTGGATCAGCAGAAGGAACAACCGGTACCTCATACCTCCGCAATAATGACCGATGGAAAACATTATGGATATTAAAAGATGCTGGGAGGTCCAAACGAAAGGACACAGGATTAAGAACCTCCAGAATCCTATAAGGGCCGATAAACCGAGGCTTAAACTTAGGAGACGAGACCTTCATAGGAACAAATCGAGAAGACAGCCACACCAGGTCCCCAACACAAAGACGAGGACCAATACGCCGATGACGATTAGTGAACTGTTGAGTCTTCTCCTGGGACAACTTCAGATTGTCCACAACCTGTCCCCAAATCTGATGCATCCTATCAACCACAGCATCCACTCCAGGACAATCCGAAGACTCCAATTGACCGGACGAAAACCGAGGGTGAAACCCTGAATTACAAAAAAATGGAGAAACCAAAGTGGCAGAACTAGCCCGATTGTTAAGGGCAAACTCTGCCAATGGCAAAAAGTCCAGCCAATCATCCTGATCAGCGGACACAAAACATCTCAAGTAAGTCTCCAAGGTCTGATTAGTACGCTCAGTCTGGCCATTAGTCTGAGGATGGAATGCAGACGAAAAAGACAAATCGATACCCATCCTGGCACAGAACGTCCGCCAAAATCTAGACACAAACTGAGTACCCCTGTCAGACACTATATTCTCAGGAATACCATGCAAACGCACCACATTCTGAAAAAATAGAGGAACCAACTCAGAGGAGGAGGGCAATTTGGGTAAAGGTACCAAATGAACCATCTTGGAAAAACGGTCACAAATCACCCAGATGACAGACATCCTACGAGAAACCGGAAGGTCAGAAATAAAGTCCATAGAGATGTGCGTCCAAGGCCTCTTAGGAATAGGCAAGGGCAACAACAACCCACTGGCCCTAGAACAGCAGGGCTTGGCCCGAGCACAAACATCACAAGACTGCACAAACATGCGCACATCTCGAGACAAAGAAGGCCACCAGAAGGACCTAGACACCAAATCCCTGGTGCCAAAAATTCCAGGATGACCTGTCAACGCGGAAGAATGAACCTCCGAGATAACTCTACTGGTCCAATCATCAGGGACAAACAGTCTACCAGGCGGACAGCGATCAGGCCTATCCACCTGAAACTCCTGCAAAGAACGCCGCAGGTCTGGGGAGACAGCTGACAATATCACCCCATCCTTCAGGATGCCGGTAGGTTCGGAATCACCAGGCGAGTCAGGCTCAAAACTCCTAGAGAGGGCATCCGCCTTCACATTCTTGGACCCAGGCAGATATGACACCACAAAGTTAAATCGGGAGAAAAACAACGACCAGCGCGCCTGTCTAGGATTCAGACGCCTGGCCGACTCAAGATAAATTAGATTCTTGTGGTCAGTGAGGACCACCACCTGGTGTCTAGCACCCTCAAGCCAATGACGCCACTCCTCAAACGCCCACTTCATGGCCAGAAGTTCCCGATTTCCCACATCATAATTTCGCTCAGCGGGCGAAAACTTTCGGGAGAAAAACGCACATGGTCTCATTACTGAGCAGTCAGGATCTTTCTGCGACAAAACTGCACCTGCTCCGATCTCCGAAGCATCCACCTCAACCTGGAACGGAAGTAACACATCAGGTTGGCGCAACACAGGAGCGGAAGAAAAGCGGCGCTTAAGCTCTTGAAAGGCCTCCACAGCCGCAGAGGACCAATTAGCAACATCAGCACCCTTTTTGGTCAAATCAGTCAAAGGTTTAGCAATGGCAGAAAAACCCGCTATAAATCGGCGATAGAAATTAGCAAAACCCAAGAACTTTTGCAGACTCTTCAAAGAAGTAGGTTGCATCCAATCACAAATAGCCTGGACCTTGACAGGGTCCATCTCCATAGATGAAGGGGAAAAAATATATCCCAAAAAGGAAATTCTCTGAACTCCAAAACTACACTTTGAGCCCTTTACAAAAAGAGAATTAGCTCGCAAAACCTGAAAAACTCTCCTGACCTGTTGAACGTGAGATTCCCAGTCCTCCGAAAAAACAAGAATATCATCCAAATACACAATCATAAACTTATCCAGATATTCACGGAAAATATCGTGCATAAAGGACTGAAAAACGGAAGGGGCATTTGCGAGACCGAAAGGCATTACCAAATACTCAAAATGGCCTTCAGGCGTATTAAATGCGGTCTTCCACTCATCCCCCTGCTTAATCCGCACCAAATTATACGCACCACGTAGATCGATCTTAGTGAACCACTTAGCCCCCTTTATACGAGCAAACAGATCAGTCAGTAAAGGTAACGGGTACTGGTATTTAACTGTAATCTTATTCAAAAGTCGATAGTCGATACAAGGTCTCAATGAACCATCCTTTTTACCTACAAAGAAAAATCCTGCCCCTAGTGGGGACAACGAGGGGCGAATATGACCCTTTTCCAAGGATTCTCTGATATACTCCCGCATAGCAGTATGTTCAGGTACAGACAAATTAAACAAGCGACCCTTAGGAAACTTACTACCGGGGATCAATTCAATAGCGCAGTCACACTCTCTGTGGGGAGGGAGAGAATCAACTTTAGGCTCTTGAAAGACATCATAAAAATCTGACAGAAATGCTGGGATCTCAGAGGGAGTAGATGAAGAAATAGGAACCAAAGGTGCATCCCCATGAATACCCCGACATCCCCAGCTCAACACAGACATAGATTTCCAGTCCAAGACGGGATTATGAATCTGTAACCATGGTAATCCAAGCACTAAGACATCATGTAGGTTATATAATACAAGGAAACGAATAATCTCCTGATGGTCTGGGGTGAGACGCATAGTCACTTGTGTCCAATATTGTGGTTTATTGCTAGCCAAAGGTGTAGAATCAATACCCTTCAGGGGAATAGAAACTTCCAACGGCTCCAAATCAAACCCACAACGCTTGGCAAAGGACCAATCCATGAGACTCAGAGCGGCGCCAGAATCCACATAAGCATTCACAGTCACAGATGATAAGGTACAAATCAATGTCACGGACAAAAGAAATTTTGACTGCAAGGTACCTGTAGAAAAAGATTTATCAACCTTTTTATCAACCTTATTTATACGTTTAGAGCATGCTGATATAACATGAGCTGGATCTCCACAGTAGAAGCACAATCCATTTTTGCGCCTGTAATTTTGACGTTCGCCTCTAGACAAAACACGATCGCATTGCATATGCTCCAATGCCTTTTCAGAGGTCACCGCCAAATGGTGCACAGGTCTTTGCTCAGAAGACACCGCCATATGGTGCACAGGTTTTTGCTCAGAAGATACCGCCATATGGTGCACAGATTCTTCCTCAGAAGACCCCGCCATATGGTGCACAGATTTGCGCTCCCGCAAACGCCGATCAATCTGGATAGCCAATTTCATGGCATCATTCAGACCTGTAGGCACAGGGAACCCCACCATGACATCCTTCACGGCATCAGAGAGACCTTCTCTGAAATTAGCTGCTAAAGCGCACTCATTCCATTTAGTAAGCACCGACCATTTACGGAATTTCTGGCAGTATATCTCAGCTTCATCTTGCCCTTGGGAAAGAGCTATCAAGGCTTTCTCAGCCAAAATCTCCAAATTAGGTTCTTCATAAAGCAACCCCAAAGCCTGAAAAAACGCATCTACATTTAACAACGCAGGATCCCCTGGCGATAATGCAAATGCCCAACTTTGTGGGTCGCCGCGCAGTAGAGAGATAACAATTTTAACTTGTTGAGTCTGATCACCAGCAGAGTGAGATCTCAGAGACAAAAACAATTTGCAATTTTCTCTGAAACTCAAAAACCGGGATCTGTCTCCGGTAAAGTATTCAGGCAGAGGAATCTTAGGTTCAGACATTGGAGCACGTATAACAAAATCTTGTAGGTTCTGTACTTTTGTCGCAAGGTTATTCAAACCCGCAACTAAACTCTGTGGATCCATGTTTCAAATGGGTGTAACCCAAGCATTCAGAGGTTAAGAGGAGAGGAGAAAAAAAAAAGGCTGAAGACTGCAGTTTAAGCAAAGAATACAAATGATCAAACTAAGGTGCACTTTCAAACACAGGAAAAAAAAAAACCTTTTCTTCTCCTTCCTACTTTAGTGCATACTTTAACACATAGATTTTTTATAGGCCGGCCAAACTGTTATGGTTACCCCAATGACCATGGGAAAAAAATGCAAAACGGACTAGCTCTCGGGTGATGGAAACTAAGGTCGACCGTGACCTGAACCTGACCCAACACTTACAGTAGCCGGGGGATGTACCTACGATGCCCTAGACACCACGCGCCAGCCGGAGATCTAACTACCCCTATAAGAGGAATATACAGGCCTGCCTTACCTCCAGTGAGGAACCCCAAAAGATGATAGTAGGCCCCCACAGATATTGACGGTGAGTTCAGAGGAAATGACATACGTAGGATGAACAGCAGATTTAGCACAGTGAGGTCCGCTTACTAGATAGCAGAAGGACAGGAAAGAGTTACTTCACGGTCGACCTAAAAATCACTATTCAAAAACACCATCCAGAAATTACTTTAAACTCCAGTGACAACTCATGCCACTGGAGTAGTAATTTTCTGTCCACAAGAGCTTCCAGCACTGAAGAGTCACATTGCAGATAGCTGGACAAAAATAGCAAAACAAGAAACAAAATTCAACTTAGCTGAACTGGAACTTGAGGCAGGTGAATGCAACAGAATGCTACTAGCACATTGTTGGCCGGCATGTGACTAACAGCCAAGCAGCCTTAAATAGGAAACTCCCCAAGAGGGTGGCGACAGGTAATCAGAGATGGAGGAAGGCACATAAGAGACACTACCATAACAGACCACCGGGGGAGCCCACAAACCGAATTCACAACAGGCAGGGGAAGTTTTCTCACCTTTGCACTATTGTTAAATCTATAACCGCTGATTGTGTAGAAATGCTGTACCCAGTGAAGAAGTTATACATCATTGGATTAGCAAAAACCTGCTGACAGATTCCCATTAATGCTAATTAAATTCATATTTTTCCTGTAGAAATTAATTTAGCTGTTTTACAGAAATCAGTAATTGACGTTATATGCTAATGAAACCTAAGATAGCAAAATGAACATATACCCTGCTGTAAGTAAAAAGAATAGTCATATAAATTACATAGGGTAGTTAGTAAACACCTTTTTACTAATGTCAAGGTATACTCAAATCGGGATGGTCCTAACCTCTAGTGTTAAAACCTTACCAAGTGTCAAAATTAAGTCAATGTGAATAAGTGTCAAGCAGGACCGGGTCTCGAATACAAACGTGATGGTCAGCTCAAAGAAAGGGAGGTCACACCTTTACCTGCACAGAAACCTGAAACGTAAAGGGAATCTGTCACCCCCAAAATCGTATATGAGCTGTGGCCACCGGCATCAGGGGCTTATTTACAGCATTCTGTAATGCTGTAGATAAGCCCCCAATGTAACCTGAAAGATGAGAAAAAGAGGTTAGATTATACTCACCCAGGGGCGGTCCCGCTGCGGTCCGTGTCCAATGGGCGTCGCGGTCCGGTCCGGCTCCTCCTATCTTCATACGATCACGTCCCTTTAACCGAAAAAATGAATTGGAGTATAATTATTATGCATTCAAAAAATAGGAGCATGGTCACACAGGCCATTAAACAGGCAAAGCCTAAGATAAAAACTGGTTGGATGGCAGGCAGGGGGCGGAGTAAGGTCAGAGAAAAGGGAAAGCTGTAAATGCAGAGCCCTCCCACTGCAATTGCAAATCATTAATTTTCAGTTTGTAAACTTTGATTTCACTGAGAGTAGTCACCAGATTATAAAAACAAAATGGATTAGAAATGCACAGTATTTCTTTGCCAGGAAGCTCAACAGTAAGAAAATGAAAAGTACAATGTAATCAAGTCTCAAATAGAAAGAGCCCTCAAGCTAAAATGTTACTTTTATTTAACCCCTGATTGATATGTAAGATAATAGAACATCACATGATGGTTCCGGTGTATGGAGACGATTCTGAAGCTGAACCCACACCATATCTGAGATGTTGGCTGTGATGCACAGCTGGCATCTAAAAGAAAACTGAGCTGTCTCCGATTGCTGCTATTTGACTACTTGAATAACACTGTAAATCACAGACAATATCATTTAAGGCTTTAAAACAGCATGACCACTGATGCGAGCATGCAGCGACTCCCATTGGCCCCCTATGATGCGATCATAGGGGTCCATTTTTTGTCAAAGCTTCCAGGGACCTATTGATTATCCCCACGGCTGCCTTTGTCAGCCTGTGAAACCCAGTCTGTCTGCTTCATTGGAAAACATCATTTTGTCTAAATACTGCAATACACCAGTGTTGCAGTATATGGAACAAGTGATCACATGATCATAGTTTCATATGAAGGCTAATAAATAAAAGTTATTTAAAATATGAAAAAATATATAAAAATTCGAATCGAACACCTACTCCCCTATTAAGTAAAAGGAAATAACAAATCAGAGTAATCAGTACATCCATAGAAGTTAGTTGTATAAAATTATAAAATTTGTTAGCCTAAAAAATAAATATCATAATAATAAGAAAAATAAAAATGTCAGAATTGTGATTTTTTTTTTTTTTGGAGTGTGGATGGGAGCAGTTGCTGCATCTTCCTAAAAATTGAAATAAAGCGATCAAAATGTTGCTTCTGCCCAAAAATGAAATACATTTTAAAAAATTACCAGAAAATAAGCTCTCATTTAATGAAAATATAAAAAGTTGCTGATCTCAGAAAATGACACCACAAATCCATTTTTTTCTACCAAATTCTGAATTTTTATTAATCATTTAATAAAATATGTACACTTATATATTTACATGCTTGGTATCACAGTATTCTTATTGACTTGTAGAATCATGTCTGTTCATTTTTACCACACATCAATAGCGCAAAAGCAAAACCTAAAAAACAATAGCTAAATTGTGAGATTTTTTCCACCATTTCACCGCACTTTAAAGAGAACCTGTCAGCAGGATTTTGCAAAGTAAAGTACACACATAGCCATATTGGCATTGGGATACTGATTAAAATGATACGTGTGGTGAAGAAATCCGTTTGGTGGCTTATGTGCAATCTTTGCGTGAAGTTTTCACTTAATATCTTCGTGCATTGGGGTGGCCTGTGGGCAGGTCTTTTCTTGGTGCTCTGGTCCCTTATTCATCTTCATGTTTGAATGACAGGTCACTGATCCTTCAGGATCTGGCACTTATTTTCAATGTAATGCCAGCACATTAATTGCTCTGGTCACTATAAAATAGTCTCAAACAAAATGGCACCTGAGGCGTATGCGCAGTCCTATTTGGAAGTTATCCCTACCTAATGCCTTCACTAGCAAGATGTTTTGAGCAACTCTCTGGTCTTCTGTACACAGTGTGAGCTGAAGAGAGGAAATGTATTGCCGCTGCTCAAAACATCTTCCTAGCAAAGGCATTGGGCTGCACATGCACATACCTTATTTTTTGAACCATAAGATGCACTTTTTTCTTCCAAATTTGGGAGGAAAGTGTGGGGTGTGTCTTATGGTCCGAATGTAACATGTGGGGAGGGGGCAGCGGTTGAGTGGGATCGCACTGGCATTGCCCTTGAAGGAGGAAGGAAAACTGTTATGACCCCAATGGCAGAGGGTCTCAGGAATAAATACCAAGTCTGCAAACACAAAAAACCAGCTCATAGGGCAGTGGTAACTGGGCTGACCATATATCTAATCCTAGCACCACAAATAGAAGCAGCCGGGGAACGTGCCTACGTTGGTTCTAGACGTCTCGCGCCAGCCGGAGAACTAACTAACCCTAGAAGGGAAAAGAAAGACCTTTCTTGCCTCCAGAGAAAAGACCCCAAAAGTTGGATACAAGCCCCCAACAAATAATAACGGTGAGGTAAGAGGAAAAGACAAACATATGCATGAGCTAGGTATTTAGCAAAGAGAGGCCCACTAGCTAATAGCAGAATATAGTAAGATGACTTATATGGTCAGCAAAAACCCTATTAAAATATCCACGCTGGATATTCAAGAACCCCCGAACCGACTAACGGCCGGGGGGAGAACACCAGCCCCCTAGAGCTTCCATCAAGGTCAGAAATCACATTTAGTACAAGCTGGACAAAAATAGGAGCAAAGCAAATAACTCAAAAAACAAAGAAGCACGACTTAGCTTAATTTTGCAAGAGCCAGGACCAGCAGACAGGAGCAACAGAAGGATCTGATTACAACGATGCCAGGCACTGGACTAAGGATCCAGGAAGTTAATATAGCGACACCCCTGGACTAACGACCCAGGTGAGTTCCAAACTGAAGAAAGACAATCCCAGAGTCATACCACTAGTGACCACAAGAGGGAGCCAAAAAGTCAATTCACAACAGTACCCCCCCTTAAGGAGGGGTCACCGAACCCTCACCAAGACCACCAGGGCGATCAGGATGAGCAGCGTGAAAGGCACGAACTAAATCGGCCGCATGCACATCAGAGGCAACCACCCAGGAATTATCCTCCTGACCATAGCCCTTCCACTTGACCAGATACTGAAGCCTCCGCCTGGAGAGACGAGAATCCAAGATCTTCTCCACCACGTACTCCAACTCGCCCTCAACCAACACCGGAGCAGGAGGCTCAACAGAAGGAACCACAGGTACAACGTACCGCCGCAACAAAGACCTATGGAACACGTTGTGAATGGCAAACGACACCGGAAGATCCAAGCGAAAGGACACAGGATTAAGGATTTCCAATATCTTGTAAGGACCGATGAAGCGAGGCTTAAATTTAGGAGAGGAGACCTTCATAGGAACAAATCGAGAAGACAGCCATACCAAATCCCCAACACGAAGTCGGGGACCCACACCGCGGCGGCGGTTGGCAAAACGCTGAGCCTTCTCTTGTGACAACTTTAAGTTGTCCACCACATGATTCCAGATCTGCTGCAACCTATCCACCACAGAATCCACCCCAGGACAGTCAGAAGGCTCCACATGTCCCGAGGAAAAACGAGGATGGAAACCAGAGTTGCAGAAAAATGGCGAAACCAATGTAGCGGAACTAGCCCGATTATTAAGGGCAAACTCAGCCAATGGCAAGAAGGTCACCCAATCATCCTGATCCGCAGAAACAAAACACCTCAAATAAGCCTCCAGAGTCTGATTAGTTCGCTCCGTTTGTCCATTAGTCTGAGGATGAAAGGCAGACGAAAACGACAACTCAATGCCCATCCTAGCACAAAAGGATCGCCAGAACCTGGAAACAAACTGGGATCCTCTGTCAGACACAATATTCTCAGGAATGCCGTGTAAACGAACCACATTCTGAAAGAACACAGGAACCAGATCGGAAGAGGAAGGCAGCTTAGGCAAAGGTACCAAATGGACCATCTTAGAAAAGCGATCACATACCACCCAGATGACAGACATGCCCTGAGACACTGGGAGATCTGAAATGAAATCCATGGAAATGTGTGTCCAAGGCCTCTTCGGGACAGGCAAGGGCAAGAGCAACCCGCTGGCACGCGAACAGCAAGGCTTAGCTCGAGCACAAGTCCCACAGGACTGCACAAACGACCGCACATCCCGTGACAAGGAAGGCCACCAAAAGGACCTAGCCACCAGATCTCTGGTGCCAAAAATTCCCGAATGTTCTGCCAACACCGAGGAATGAACCTCGGAAATGACTCTGCTGGTCCACTTATCAGGAACAAACAGTCTGTCAGGTGGACAAGAGTCAGGTCTACCAGCCTGAAATCTCTGCAACACACATCACAAATCTGGAGAAATGGCTGACAAGATAACTCCCTCTTTAAGAATACCAACAGGTTCTGCGACTCCCGGAGAGTCAGGCACAAAGCTCCTTGAAAGAGCATCAGCCTTCACATTCTTTGAACCTGGTAAATACGAGACCACATAGTCAAAACGGGAGAAAAACAATGACCAGCGGGCCTGTCTAGGATTCAGGCGTTTAGCAGACTCGAGATACATCAAATTTTTGTGATCAGTCAAGACCACCACACGATGCTTAGCACCCTCGAGCCGATGACTCCACTCCTCAAATGCCCACTTCATGGCCAACAACTCCCGATTGCCAACATCATAATTCCGCTCAGCAGGCGAAAACTTCCTCGAGAAAAAGGCACAAGGTCTCATCACAGAGCAACCAGGGCCTCTCTGCGACAAAACGGCCCCTGCCCCAATCTCAGAAGCATCCACTTCAACCTGAAAGGGAAGTGAGACATCAGGCTGGCACAAAACAGGCGCCGAAGTAAACCGGCGCTTCAACTCCTGGAAAGCCTCCACGGCTGCAGGAGCCCAGTTAGCAACATCAGAACCTTTCTTGGTCATATCCGTCAAAGGTTTAGCAATGCTAGAAAAATTAGCAATAAAACGACGGTAGAAGTTAGCAAAACCCAAGAACTTCTGAAGACTCTTAACTGACGTGGGTTGAGTCCAATCATGAATAGCACGGACCTTGACTGGGTCCATCTCCACCGCAGAAGGGGAAAAAATAAACCCCAAAAAGGGAACCTTCTGTACTCCAAAGAGACACTTTGAGCCCTTAACAAATAAAGCATTCTCACGCAAAACCTGAAACACCATCCTGACCTGCTCTACATGCGAGTCCCAGTCATCAGAAAAAAACAGAATATCATCCAGATAAACGATCATAAATTTATCCAGATACTTCCGGAAAATATCATGCATAAAGGACTGAAACACTGAAGGAGCATTAGAGAGCCCAAAAGGCATCACCAAGTACTCAAAATGACCTTCGGGCGTATTAAATGCGGTTTTCCATTCATCTCCTCGCTTAATGCGCACAAGGTTGTACGCACCACGAAGATCTATCTTGGTGAACCACTTGGCACCTTTAATTTGGGCAAACAAGTCTGACAACAGAGGCAAAGGATACTGAAATTTAACAGTGATTTTGTTCAAAAGCCGATAGTCAATACAAGGTCTCAAAGATCCGTCCTTCTTGGCCACAAAAAAGAATCCCGCACCAAGAGGGGAAGAGGAAGGACGGATATGCCCCTTCTCCAGAGATTCCTTGATATACGAACGCATTGCGGTATGCTCAGGTACAGACAGATTAAATAGTCTTCCCTTAGGAAATTTGCTACCTGGGATCAAATCTATGGCACAGTCACAGTCCCTATGAGGAGGCAGAACAATGGACCTGGACTCGCTGAACACATCCTGATAATCAGACAAATACTCAGGAACTTCCGAAGGAGTAGAGGAAGCAATAGACACCGGCGGGGAATCACCATGAATACCCTGACAGCCCCAACTTGACACAGACATTGCCTTCCAATCCAAGACTGGATTATGAGTCTGTAACCATGGCAAACCCAAAACGACCAAATCATGCATTTTATGCAGAACAAGAAAACGAATCACCTCCCGATGTTCAGGAGTCATGCACATGGTTACCTGTGTCCAAAACTGCGGTTTATTTTCCGCCAATGGCGTAGCATCAATACCCCTCAGAGGGATAGGATTAACCAATGGCTCAAGAACAAAACCACAGCGCTTGGCAAATGACAGATCCATAAGACTCAGGGCAGCACCTGAATCCACAAACGCCATAACAGGGTAAGAGGACAATGAGCAAATTAAAGTTACAGACAAAATAAATTTAGGTTGCAAATTACCAATGGCGACAGGACTAACAACCCTTGTTAGGCATTTAGAGCATGCTGATATAACATGTGTAGAATCACCACAGTAAAAACACAACCCATTCTGACGTCTATGATTTTTCCGCTCATTTCTGGTCTGAATTCTATCACATTGCATCAAATCAGGTGTTTGTTTAGACAACACCACCAGAGGATTAGCGGTTTTGCGCTCCCGCAAACGCCGGTCAATTTGAATAGCCAGCGCCATGGAATCATTCAGACTTGTAGGAATGGAGAAACCCACCATCACATTCTTAATGGCTTCAGAAAGGCCATTTCTGAAGTTTGCGGCCAGAGCACACTCATTCCACTGAGTAAGCACGGACCATTTCCGAAATTTTTGGCAACACACTTCAGCTTCATCCTGGCCCTGAGAAATAGCCAACAAGGCTTTTTCTGCCTGAACCTCAAGATTGGGTTCCTCGTAAAGCAATCCGAGCGCCAGAAAAAACGCATCAATATTTGCCAATGCCGGATCTCCTGGCTCTAGCGAGAAGGCCCAATCCTGAGGGTCACCCCGTAAAAAAGAGATAACAATTTTAACTTGCTGAGCTGAGTCTCCAGATGAACGGGGTCTCAGAGATAGAAACAATTTACAATTATCCCTGAAATTCCTAAACTTAAATCGGTCTCCAGAAAACAGTTCAGGAATAGGTATTTTAGGTTCAGACATAGGACTACTGGTAACAAAATCTTGTATGCTTTGCACACGAGCAGCAAGCTGGTCCACACTTGTAATCAAGGTCTGGATATTCATGTCTGCAGCAAGCTCAAGCCACTCAGAGGTAAAGGGGAGGAAGAGAGGAACAAAAAAAAAAAAAAAACTCAGAATTTCCTTTCTTATTATCCCACTTCTGCAATGTATTAAACATTCAATGTCGGCCTGGCATACTGTTATGACCCCAATGGCAGAGGGTCTCAGGAATAAATACCAAGTCTGCAAACACAAAAAAACAGCTCATAGGGCAGTGGTAACTGGGCTGACCATATATCTAATCCTAGCACCACAAATAGAAGCAGCCGGGGAACGTGCCTACGTTGGTTCTAGACATCTCGCGCCAGCCGGAGAACTAACTAACCCTAGAAGGGAAAAGAAAGACCTTTCTTGCCTCCAGAGAAAAGACCCCAAAGGTTGGATACAAGCCCCCAACAAATAATAACGGTGAGGTAAGAGGAAAAGACAAACATAAGCATGAGCTAGGTATTTAGCAAAGAGAGGCCCACTAGCTAATAGCAGAATATAGTAAGATGACTTATATGGTCAGCAAAAACCCTATTAAAATATCCACGCTGGATATTCAAGAACCCCCGAACCGACTAACGGCCGGGGGGAGAACACCAGCCCCCTAGAGCTTCCAGCAAGGTCAGAAATCACATTTAGTACGAGCTGGACAAAAATAGGAGCAAAGCAAATAACTCAAAAAACAAAGAAGCACGACTTAGCTTAATTTTGCAAGAGCCAGGACCAGCAGACAGGAGCAACAGAAGGATCTGATTACAACGATGCCAGGCACTGGACTAAGGATCCAGGAAGTTAATATAGCAACACCCCTGGACTAACGACCCAGGTGAGTTCCAAACTGAAGAAAGACAATCCCAGAGTCATACCACTAGTGACCACAAGAGGGAGCCAAAAAGTCAATTCACAACAGAAAACATCCCCGCTGCAGGAATCCGGCGCTGGGGAAACCACGTGGTCCCGATGCTTAAAGTGAATGAATAATCATTAGTCGCTTCCCCGCCCACCTGTCAGCGCCGAGCAGTGAGCGGGGAGCAGCAAATGAGTGTTCCTTCACTTAAACAGCAGACCCACATGGTTTCCTCAGTGCTGGATTCCTGCAGTGGCTGGGGAGATGTGTGTCCGGTGGAGGAGGGGGCAGGAGCAGGGTGCAACAGGAGAGATCGCTGCATACCTGACAGCACAGCCTGGGCTCCTGCTGATGATGAGTGCTCCCATATGGGACCTGTGTGATGTAATGAAGAGGGTGGGCTGGAGCATCACTTGACAGCACATAGCCTACCCTCTTCACTATGTCATCAGGTCCTGCAGACACCATGCTAGAAACAATGTAGCTTCCTCTTACAAGACCTGTGGTGAGGAAAGGGAGGAGGGCTCTGCACAGTCATGTGATGCTCCAGCCCTTCTTTACCTCACCAGAAGGTCCTGTAAGCGGTAGAGAGAGAGAGAGACTTCCGGTTTTCTAGCGTGGCTGGCTGACTGCAGGACCTGCACTGAGCATAGTGAGCACAGCCTTTACAAGTAAGAGTTAATTAAAAGTGTATTAATTACAACACATGAAATGCACTCTGCCACTTCTGTGGTGAACTATAACTCCCAGCATGCCATAGGATCTGCAGGACATGCTGGGAGTTATTGTTCTCCCATGGGTACTTAAAGCCCCACTCCAGTGTTATTTTTCAGTGCTGGAGTGGTGCTTTAAATATAAGCCCTGTGCCCCCATTCTTATACTCACCCTCCAACATCTTCATATAGTACTTTACAGACACCACACTAGTCCCGCAGCACCCTCTTCTTCCAACATAATAGCATACTATTATATATAATAACACCACATATAATAGTATGTTATTCATGTTATTACATATTTTACCACATTTTTTGCTTCAAATATTTTTTCCCTATTTTCCACCTCTAAAACCTGGGTGCATCTCACAGTCCGGTGAGTCTTAGAGTCTGAAAAATACAGTATTAAGAACAAGGAGGAAAACTTGGAGATGTGATTGTGCATGTGCCACCGGAGCCTTTTTGTTAGAAACAGTGTTTTTATTTAGAGATCACAGCAATTATTGTGCTACCGCGATATTTAAAATGCGAGACAATACTGAGAATATGGATCAGTGACCTTTCTTTCAAACAGGAAGATGAATAAGGGACCGGAGCACAAATAATAGACCCAGCCCACAGGCCAGCCATGATGCACAAAGATATCCTTAAGTGACTTCACACAAAAATTACACATAAATCACCAAGTGGATTTCTTCTCTGCAGGTATTATTTTAATCAGTATCACTGTGCCAATATGTCTATGTGTGTACTTTACTTTGCAAAATCCTACCGACAGGTTCTCCTTAAATTATTTTGCCTGTTTTCCAGTGTAATGAATGGGAAAATGATTGATGTCCTTTAAAGCTACATGCTTCAAAGAAAACATAAAGCCACCATGGATCAAACTACACTCTCCGTGGCTGCTCCCCTTGAGTTACAGGTTTCTACCTGCATGCATGTATAGGTGAGTAGGTGAGTGGAAGACACTGAAGACCCGCCTGTCTGACTCCCTGGTGGATTTTAAAGTATGTTTTTCTCTGAAACACTTTCGCACTTCAGAGTCAAACATACAGTATCTCTTTGAAATCAGGAAAGCTATTTATGGATACAACTGTTTATTACTTGATGACTCAAAAATATCTGAAACCGATTTGGAATCTGAAGACTTTATACACTTAAACAATACCAAAGCATCCGAGAGTTTCATTAAAGAGCTCTTTAAAAATATGTTATCATACATAGCTGTTAACACACACTCAAATTCTTATGGAGTTTCTGATAACTCCTTCTATAACTCAAAAAAAAATCTCTTCAGTCAAAAATCAAAGGTCCTCATATCCTAATGAGGACCAACATCTTGCTACACTCTCTGATTCATTGAAAAATATCCAAAATGATATCAACTCTTTTAGAAAAATCTAAACAATCTTGAAAACTTTAAAAATAAAAATTATGTAAAAATTAGAGGGATTCCAAAGTCGGTCCAGAACTCCCAACTAAAAGATTACATCTCTTCATTAATTTCTTATCTGCTTCCTAACGCCAAAGAGGAAAATGTAATTGAAAAGGCCTTTAGAGTACGCAGACAATCTGCTCTTCCACCTGATGTCGAAACAGATGTCATTGTCTCCTTCTACCCCAATTGGGTTAGAAATGCTTTACGAAATATACCAAAGGAGCCGAAATTCCTTTCTTCTCCACATAACCACTTGGTCTTTTTCAAAGACCTATCTAAAGAAACATTACAAAAGCAAAAATTATTTCAGTCCACTACCTGTGAACTCCGAAAAGCTGGAATACCTTACAATTGGTCTCAGATCTCAACACAAAAAATAAAATTTGCATCCAAATTGATCGATATTTCATCTCCGGCGGAGGGAGCTGACTTCCTGATAGGTGCAGGCATAATATCCTCCATGGACTTCTACGGACTCCTCTCTAAGTCCAAATCTGATCTTCGTCTCAAATGAAGAAATACTACAAACAAACAACACCATATTGAACATAATGACTCTATTATTTGAACGCCCAGAAAGACTTTTCTTCATTTATTCCTCAATTGTAGCCTGTTTTTGAACCGTACTTTGCCCCCACAAGGTCATAGGAACACCTAAAGGTGATTCCAGACATCCCAGGACGTATTTGTTTTTCCTTTTGAACCATATTTGACTTTTGAGTAAGCGACAGTTGTCCTGGTTCTATTTGTGTAAGCTACAGTATGTTAAAGTATGGAAGTCCTGTATTTTCTTTCCCCTTTCTTTCCCTATTATCCCATGTATCCTGTTATGGTTACCCCAATGACCATGGGAAAAAAATACAAAACGGACTAGCTCTTGGGTGATGGAAACTAAGGTCGACCGTGACCTGAACCTGACCCAACACTTACAGTAGCCGGGGGATGTACCTACGATGCCCTAGACACCACGCGCCAGCCGGAGATCTAACTACCCCTATAAGAGGAATATACAGGCCTGCCTTACCTCCAGTGAGGAACCCCAAAAGATGATAGTAGGCCCCCACAGATATTGACGGTGAGTTCAGAGGAAATGACATACGTAGGATGAACAGCAGATTTAGCACAGTGAGGTCCGCTTACTAGATAGCAGAAGGACAGGAAAGAGTTACTTCACGGTCGACCTAAAAATCACTATTCAAAAACACCATCCAGAAATTACTTTAAACTCCAGTGACAACTCATGCCACTGGAGTAGTAATTTTCTGTCCACAAGAGCTTCCAGCACTGAAGAGTCACATTGCAGATAGCTGGACAAAAATAGCAAAACAAGAAACAAAATTCAACTTAGCTGAACTGGGACTTGAGGCAGGAGAATGCAACAGAATGCTACTAGCACATTGTTGGCCGGCATGTGACTAACAGCCAAGCAGCCTTAAATAGGAAACTCCCCTAGAGGGTGGCGACAGGTAATCAGAGATGGAGGAAGGCACATAAGAGACACTACCATAACAGACCACCGGGGGAGCCCACAAACCGAATTCACAACAGTACCCCCCCCTTAAGGAGGGGGCACCGAACCCTCACCAGAACCACCAGGGCGACCTGGATGAGCACTATGAAATGCACGAACCAAATCGGGAGCATGAACATCGGATGCTGTCACCCAAGAATTATCCTCCTGGCCATAACCTTTCCACTTAACCAGATACTGAAGTTTCCGTCTGGAAACACGGGAGTCCAAGATCTTTTCCACCACATACTCCAATTCACCCTCAACCAACACAGGAGCAGGTGGATCAGCAGAAGGAACAACCGGTACCTCATACCTCCGCAATAATGACCGATGGAAAACATTATGGATATTAAAAGATGCTGGGAGGTCCAAACGAAAGGACACAGGATTAAGAACCTCCAGAATCCTATAAGGGCCGATAAACCGAGGCTTAAACTTAGGAGACGAGACCTTCATAGGAACAAATCGAGAAGACAGCCACACCAGGTCCCCAACACAAAGACGAGGACCAATACGCCGATGACGATTAGTGAACTGTTGAGTCTTCTCCTGGGACAACTTCAGATTGTCCACAACCTGTCCCCAAATCCGATGCATCCTATCAACCACAGCATCCACTCCAGGACAATCCGAAGACTCCAATTGACCGGACGAAAACCGAGGGTGAAACCCTGAATTACAAAAAAATGGAGAAACCAAAGTGGCAGAACTAGCCCGATTGTTAAGGGCAAACTCTGCCAATGGCAAAAAGTCAAGCCAATCATCCTGATCAGCGGACACAAAACACCTCAAGTAAGTCTCCAAGGTCTGATTAGTACGCTCAGTCTGGCCATTAGTCTGAGGATGGAATGCAGACGAAAAAGACAAATCGATACCCATCCTGGCACAGAACGTCCGCCAAAATCTAGACACAAACTGATTACCCCTGTCAGACACTATATTCTCAGGAATACCATGCAAACGCACCACATTCTGAAAAAATAGAGGAACCAACTCAGAGGAGGAGGGCAATTTGGGTAAAGGTACCAAATGAACCATCTTGGAAAAACGGTCACAAATCACCCAGATGACAGACATCCTACGAGAAACCGGAAGGTCAGAAATAAAGTCCATAGAGATGTGCGTCCAAGGCCTCTTAGGAATAGGCAAGGGCAACAACAACCCACTGGCCCTAGAACAGCAGGGCTTGGCCCGAGCACAAACATCACAAGACTGCACAAACATGCGCACATCTCGAGACAAAGAAGGCCACCAGAAGGACCTAGACACCAAATCCCTGGTGCCAAAAATTCCAGGATGACCTGTCAACGCGGAAGAATGAACCTCCGAGATAACTCTACTGGTCCAATCATCAGGGACAAACAGTCTACCAGGCGGACAGCGATCAGGCCTATCCACCTGAAACTCCTGCAAAGAACGCCGCAGGTCTGGGGAGACAGCTGACAATATCACCCCATCCTTCAGGATGCCGGTAGGTTCGGAATCACCAGGCGAGTCAGGCTCAAAACTCCTAGAGAGGGCATCCGCCTTCACATTCTTGGACCCAGGCAGATATGACACCACAAAGTTAAATCGGGAGAAAAACAACGACCAGCGCGCCTGTCTAGGATTCAGACGCCTGGCCGACTCAAGATAAATTAGATTCTTGTGGTCAGTGAGGACCACCACCTGGTGTCTAGCACCCTCAAGCCAATGACGCCACTCCTCAAACGCCCACTTCATGGCCAGAAGTTCCCGATTTCCCACATCATAATTTCGCTCAGCGGGCGAAAACTTTCGGGAGAAAAACGCACATGGTCTCATTACTGAGCAGTCAGGATCTTTCTGCGACAAAACTGCACCTGCTCCGATCTCCGAAGCATCCACCTCAACCTGGAACGGAAGTAACACATCAGGTTGGCGCAACACAGGAGCGGAAGAAAAGCGGCGCTTAAGCTCTTGAAAGGCCTCCACAGCCGCAGAGGACCAATTAGCAACATCAGCACCCTTTTTGGTCAAATCAGTCAAAGGTTTAGCAATGGCAGAAAAACCCGCTATAAATCGGCGATAGAAATTAGCAAAACCCAAGAACTTTTGCAGACTCTTCAAAGAAGTAGGTTGCATCCAATCACAAATAGCCTGGACCTTGACAGGGTCCATCTCCATAGATGAAGGGGAAAAAATATATCCCAAAAAGGAAATTCTCTGAACTCCAAAACTACACTTTGAGCCCTTTACAAAAAGAGAATTAGCTCGCAAGACCTGAAAAACTCTCCTGACCTGTTGAACGTGAGATTCCCAGTCCTCCGAAAAAACAAGAATATCATCCAAATACACAATCATAAACTTATCCAGATATTCACGGAAAATATCGTGCATAAAGGACTGAAAAACGGAAGGGGCATTTGCGAGACCGAAAGGCATTACCAAATACTCAAAATGGCCTTCAGGCGTATTAAATGCGGTCTTCCACTCATCCCCCTGCTTAATCCGCACCAAATTATACGCACCACGTAGATCGATCTTAGTGAACCACTTAGCCCCTTTTATGCGAGCAAAAAGATCAGTCAGTAAAGGTAACGGGTACTGGTATTTAACTGTAATCTTATTCAAAAGTCGATAGTCGATACAAGGTCTCAATGAACCATCCTTTTTACCTACAAAGAAAAATCCTGCCCCTAGTGGAGACAACGAGGGGCGAATATGACCCTTTTCCAAGGATTCTCTGATATACTCCCGCATAGCAGTATGTTCGGGCACAGACAAATTAAACAAGCGACCCTTAGGAAACTTACTACCGGGGATCAATTCAATAGCGCAGTCACACTCTCTGTGGGGAGGGAGAGAATCAACTTTAGGCTCTTGAAAGACATCATAAAAATCTGACAGAAATGCTGGGATCTCAGAGGGAGTAGATGAAGAAATAGGAACCAAAGGTGCATCCCCATGAATACCCCGACATCCCCAGCTCAACACAGACATAGATTTCCAGTCCAAGACGGGATTATGAATCTGTAACCATGGTAATCCAAGCACTAAGACATCATGTAGGTTATATAATACAAGGAAACGAATAATCTCCTGATGGTCTGGGGTAAGACGCATAGTCACTTGTGTCCAATATTGTGGTTTATTGCTAGCCAAAGGTGTAGAATCAATACCCTTCAGGGGAATAGAAACTTCCAACGGCTCCAAATCAAACCCACAACGCTTGGCAAAGGACCAATCCATGAGACTCAGAGCGGCGCCAGAATCCACATAAGCATTCACAGTCACAGATGATAAGGTACAAATCAATGTCACGGACAAAAGAAATTTTGACTGCAAGGTACCTGTAGAAAAAGATTTATCAACCTTTTTATCAACCTTATTTATACGTTTAGAGCATGCTGATATAACATGAGCTGGATCTCCACAGTAGAAGCACAATCCATTTTTGCGCCTGTAATTTTGACGTTCGCCTCTAGACAAAACACGATCGCATTGCATATGCTCTAATGCCTTTTCAGAGGTCACCGCCATATGGTGCACAGGTTTTTGCTCAGAAGATACCGCCATATGGTGCACAGATTTGCGCTCCCGCAAACGCCGATCAATCTGGATAGCCAATTTCATGGCATCATTCAGACCTGTAGGCACAGGGAACCCCACCATGACATCCTTCACGGCATCAGAGAGACCTTCTCTGAAATTAGCTGCTAAAGCGCACTCATTCCATTTAGTAAGCACCGACCATTTACGGAATTTCTGGCAGTATATCTCAGCTTCATCTTGCCCTTGGGAAAGAGCTATCAAGGCTTTCTCAGCCAAAATCTCCAAATTAGGTTCTTCATAAAGCAACCCCAAAGCCTGAAAAAACGCATCTACATTTAACAACGCAGGATCTCCTGGCGATAATGCAAATGCCCAACTTTGTGGGTCGCCGCGCAGTAGAGAGATAACAATTTTAACTTGTTGAGTCTGATCACCAGCAGAGTGAGATCTCAGAGACAAAAACAATTTGCA
This sequence comes from Ranitomeya variabilis, assembly GCF_051348905.1. Classification (NCBI taxonomy): domain Eukaryota; kingdom Metazoa; phylum Chordata; class Amphibia; order Anura; family Dendrobatidae; genus Ranitomeya; species Ranitomeya variabilis. The sequence continues at coordinate 993,268,931 of NC_135232.1, read as the reverse complement.
ATTTTCTCTGAAACTCAAAAACCGGGATCTGTCTCCGGTAAAGTATTCAGGCAGAGGAATCTTAGGTTCAGACATTGGAGCACGTATAACAAAATCTTGTAGGTTCTGTACTTTTGTCGCAAGGTTATTCAAACCTGCAACTAAACTCTGTGGATCCATGTTTCAAATGGGTGTAACCCAAGCATTCAGAGGTTAAGAGGAGAGGAGAAAAAAAAAAAGGCTGAAGACTGCAGTTTAAGCAAGGAATACAAATGATCAAACTAAGGTGCACTTTCAAACACAGAAAAAAAAACCTTTTCTTCTCCTTCCTACTTTAGTGCATATTTTAACACATAGATTTTTTATGGGCCGGCCAAACTGTTATGGTTACCCCAATGACCATGGGAAAAAAATACAAAACGGACTAGCTCTTGGGTGATGGAAACTAAGGTCGACCGTGACCTGAACCTGACCCAACACTTACAGTAGCCGGGGGATGTACCTACGATGCCCTAGACACCACGCGCCAGCCGGAGATCTAACTACCCCTATAAGAGGAATATACAGGCCTGCCTTACCTCCAGTGAGGAACCCCAAAAGATGATAGTAGGCCCCCACAGATATTGACGGTGAGTTCAGAGGAAATGACATACGTAGGATGAACAGCAGATTTAGCACAGTGAGGTCCGCTTACTAGATAGCAGAAGGACAGGAAAGAGTTACTTCACGGTCGACCTAAAAATCACTATTCAAAAACACCATCCAGAAATTACTTTAAACTCCAGTGACAACTCATGCCACTGGAGTAGTAATTTTCTGTCCACAAGAGCTTCCAGCACTGAAGAGTCACATTGCAGATAGCTGGACAAAAATAGCAAAACAAGAAACAAAATTCAACTTAGCTGAACTGGGACTTGAGGCAGGAGAATGCAACAGAATGCTACTAGCACATTGTTGGCCGGCATGTGACTAACAGCCAAGCAGCCTTAAATAGGAAACTCCCCTAGAGGGTGGCGACAGGTAATCAGAGATGGAGGAAGGCACATAAGAGACACTACCATAACAGACCACCGGGGGAGCCCACAAACCGAATTCACAACAGTATCCTATTTTTCCCGCACACTTTACCCTTACCTTTGTTAAATTTGTAAAACCAATACAAATTTGGTGGAAAAACAACTGTTTATCACTCTCCCATAATGACAGTTCTGTGCTGTGTTGTGTATAAATTTGTGATTCTTCAGATGTTGTATTAGTCTAGGCCTGATGAAGAGGCCTGAGTAGTCTTGAAAGCTTGCAATTTGTTACCATCTTTTCAGTTAGCCATCAAAAGGTATCAACCACTTTGGACTCTCAATTCCAAATATTATTCTTTGAAATCAGACATCCATGATCTTATACATGCTTTACTTGGATTGGGTAGCACGTATCAGCTGGAAGATTGAATACTTTTGCCACATGAATCTTTGATATATGTTTAATTTCTCCAATGTATAGTACCTTCAGAGATTAAAACTAAAGAGAAAGTTGTTGGATAGTACTACAAATCATTGCTTCCATAAAAAAGGCATTTGGCTTTTGATTAATTCTAAGTCCTTTACTCTGCCGCAATTGCAATAACATTATTTGTTGTTCTGTACTTTTTTGACCTACTTGTGTCGTTTTGGCTTCAAATAATTTTCTAACATGGTATAGGATAAGTTCCTAAGAGAAACAGTTCTTTTGGGGCAGCACTGCTGCTGATAGGCCGCAGAGCTGTAAGGCATTTATGGCTTAGAGTAGTATATAGCTGTATCATTAACTTTTTAAATATCTATTGATTTAATTCAGTTGATTATAATATGGATTTTTATGGTGTAATAAATAAAAGTCACGTTTTAGCTTGATTTTATTGTTTTTGTATACGAGTCTAGAATGAGCTTTAGTAGACTTAGCCCCCTTGCATAATAAATCCATTTTCTGTATATTGTTGTACGTTTAATGTTTTTGTACAGAAGGAATATTTCTTTAAAAAATGCTATATAACCTACTATATAGGTATTTAAATGTAATGAACTTTTCATAATGCTTCTATTCATTTCAATGTGTTCTAAAGCAATTTGTTACTCTGAAGAACAAGCTGAAGAAATAAATATGTGAGAGACTATTATTAAGAAAAATATATCCTACAGTATGTTTTTTGTAGGAAAACACATCCTTTTTTGTAATGAATGGCCAACCACTCTGTGGTTCTGTGGTGTATTTAACCTTTTTCTCAAAGCATCAGAAACAAGATTCTGTTGCCCAAATAGTGTTATTTAGTTAAGAACAGGGAAAGAAACAGATCATTGGGAAATAAAACAAGACTTAATGTGGGTTAGAATGATGAGGGCAATAACATTAATGATGAGGATTTTTTTTTAAGAAATAGAGGACTTAATACTCTTGAAGATATTTGTCATAGTGAAAAAGATAGAAAAACAGGCTGGGACCCCTGAAGCAAGAAACATCTGAGTCATTGCAAGACTTTTCTGTTCTATCTCTCTTCAGAAGCAAGCATGAAGGATTCATCAGGCTTCCAGGCAGCAAAACAGAGTATGATCCTAAACTTCACATATATTGGAAGCTTTGATGAATGCTGAAATATGTCTGTAAGAAATCACCAGAAAAATTCAAAGTAGAAATAAAAGTGATGCATGATAAGTTTAGGTGCTCAAGTACGCAGATCATTTATATTTCTTGGTGACTGATATTAAAAGATGCAGTTTAAATGAGTGTATGTCTTTGTACTTGTCTAATTTAAACCATAGGAGATATAATTATATAAAATGTTTTAAGTATGCTGTCTCACGTTTTTGACAATCTATTGGAACTAAAGCTTGAAACTTAAATCTAGTGGAGCAGTATAACATGGAGGGTAAAGGAGTCAAGCTAACAGATCATTTTCAGTGGAACTCGGTGACCATTTAATGTGTAATGAGGTGTCCCAACATTCCTCCAATGCAGTTTTCAGGAAGAAAATAAGGATTAGACATGTTGGATTTCAGCATGCCTAATCCTTTATACTAACGAGAGGTTAGCAGTTATGAGAAGTGTCTAGCAATGGATTACCCCCACAAGTAGGAGATCAGAAGGAATATTGTTATCTGGATAAATATTCTATTTGAGCTGTGACTTATAACTAAGGCTAGCGTTCGGCAGGGCTTCGGATGAAATCCTTCTTCCTCCGTTAAGCCCCGCCCACTGCCGCACCTCTTCCGTCAGCTCCACCTACGTCTGCATGCGTCCTGCGTACTCTATCTTTAACATTGGGTACGCAGGCCATGCGGATGTATGCGGATGCCTCCGCATGTGTTGTTTTGACCCTGCGCCGACCGCAACAAAACGCAACATGTTGTTCGATGCAGGTCAGCACAGCGTCAAGATGACGCATGGGGAGGCAACCACATACATGGTCTGCGTACCCAATGTTAACCCCTTCCCGACATGCGCCGTACTCATACGGCACATGTCGGGTCCCCTGCTTTGATGTGGGCTCCGGCGGTGAGCCCACATCAAAGTCGCAACATGTCAGCTGTTTTCTACAGCTGACATGTGCGTGCAATAGCGGTGGGTGAAATCGCGATTCACCCGCCGCTATTAACCTGTTAAATGCCGCTGTCAAACGCTGACAGTGGCATTTAACCGGTGCTTCCGGCCGCGCAGCCGGAAATGAGCACATCGCTGACCCCCAACACATGATCGGGGGCCGGCGCTGCATCAGGATGGTAACCATAGAGGTCCTTGAGACCTCTATGGTTATTGATGTCGGCCTGCGATGAGCGCCCCCCTGTGGTCGGCACTCATAGCAAGCCTGCATTTCAGCTACATAGCAGCGATCTGATGATCGCTGCTATGTAGCAGAGCCAATCGAGATGTGCCAGCTTCTAGCCTCCCATGGAGGCTATTGAAGCATGGCACAAGTTAAAAAAAATGTTTTTAAAAATATGAAAAAAAAATAAAAAAACATAAAAGTTTAACCCCTTCACCCCCAAGGGTGGTTTGCACGTTAATGACCAGGCCAATTTTTACAATTCTGACCACTGTCCCTTTATGAGGTTATAACTCTGGAACGCTTCAACGGATCTTGGCGATTCTGACATTATTTTCTCGTGACATATTGTACATAATGTTAGTGGTAAAATTTATTTGATATAACTTGCGTTTATTTGTGAAAAAAACGGAAATTTGGCGAAACTTTAGAAAATTTCGCAGTTTTCCAACTTTGAATTTTTATGCCCTTAAATCACAGAGATATGTCACGCAAAATACTTACTAAGTAACATTTCCCACATGTCTACTTTACATCAGCACAATTTTGGAACCAAAATTTTTTTTTGTTAGGGAGTTATAAGGGTTAAAATTTGACCAGCAATTTCTCATTTTTACAACACCATTTTTTTTAGGGACCACATCTCATGTGAAGTCATTTTGAGGGGTCTATATGATAGAAAATACCCAAGTGTGACACCAATCTAAAAACTGCAGCGCTCAAGGTGCTCAAAACCACATTCAATAAATTTATTAACCCTTCAGGTATTTCACAGGAATTTTTGGAATGCTTAAAAAAAATTAACATTTACATTTTTTTTACACAAAATTTATTTCAGCTCCAATTTGTTTTATTTTACCAAGGATAACAGGAGAAAATGGACCCCAAAAGTTGTTGTACAATTTGTCCTGAGTACGCTGATACCCAATATGTGGGGGTAAACCACTGTTTGGGCGCATGGCAGAGCTCGGAAGGAAAGGAGCTCCATTTGACTTTTCAATGCAAAATTGACTGGAATTGAGATGGGACGCCATGTTGCGTTTGGAGAGCCCCTGATGTGCCTAAACATTGAAACCCCCCACAAGTGACACCATTTTGGAAAGTAGACCCCCTAAGGAACTTATCTAGATGTGTGGTGAGCACTTTGACCCAACAAGTGCTTCACAGAAGTTTATAATGCAGAGCCGTAAAAATAAAAAATCATATTTTTTCACAAAAATGATATTTTCGCCCCCAATTTTTTATTTTCACAAGGGTAACAGGATAAATTTGACCCTAAAAGTTGTTGTCCAATTTGTCCTGAGTACGCTGATACCCCATATGTGGGTGTAAACCATTGTTTGGGCGCATGGCAGAGCTCGGAAGGGAAGGAGCGCCATTTGACTTTTCAATGCAAAATTGACTGGAATTGAGATGGGACGCCATGTTGCGTTTGGAGAGCCCCTCATGTGCCTAAACATTGAAACCCCCCACAAGTGACACCATTTTTGAAAGTAGACCTCTTAAGGAACTTATCTAGATGTGTGGTGAGCACTTTGACCCAACAAGTGCTTCACAGAAGTTTATAATGCAGAGCCGTAAAAATAAAAAATCATATTTTTTCACAAAAATGATCTTTTCGCCTCCAATATTTTATTTTCACAAGGGTAACAGGATAAATTGGACCCTAAAAGTTGTTGTACAATTTGTCCTGAGTACGCTGATACCCCATATGTGGGTGTAAACCATTGTTTGGGCGCATGGCAGAGCTCGGAAGAGAAGGAGCGCCATTTGACTTTTCAATGCAAAATTGACTGGAATTGAGATGGGACGCTATGTTGCGTTTGGAGAGCCCCTCATCTGCCTAAACATTGAAACCCCCCACAAGTGACACCATTTTGGAAAGCAGACCCCTTAAGGAACTTATCTAGATGTGTGGTGAGCACTTTGACCCAACAAGTGCTTCACAGAAGTTTATAATGCAGAGCCGTAAAAATAAAAAATCATATTTTTTCACAAAAATGATCTTTTCGCCCCCAATTTTTTATTTTCACAAGGGTAACAGGATAAATTGGACCCTAAAAGTTGTTGTCCAATTTGTCCTGAGTACGCTGATACCCCATATGTGGGGGGAACCACTGTTTGGGTGCATGGCAGAGCTTGGAAGGGAAGGAGCGCCATTTGGAATGCAGACTTAGATGGATTGGTCTGCAGGCATCACGTTGCATTTGCAGAGCCCCTGATGTACCCAAACAGTACAAACCCCCCACAAGTGACCCCATATTGGAAACTAGACCTCTTAAGGAACTTATCTAGACATGTTGTGAGAACTTTGAACCCCCAAGTGTTTCACTACAGTTTATAACGCAGAGCTGTGAAAATAAAAATTCTTTTTTTTTTCAGAAAAATGATTTTTTAGCCCTCAGTTTTGTATTTTCACAAGGGTAACAGGATAAATTGGACACGAAAAGTTGTTGTCCAATTTGTCCTGAGTACGCTGATACCCCACATGTGAGGGGGAACCACTGTTTGGGCGCATGGCAGAGCTCGGAAGGGAAGGAGCGCCATTTGGAATGCAGACTGAGATGGATTGGTCTGCAGGCATCACGTTGCATTTGCAGAGCCCCTGATGTACCCAAACAGTACAAACCCCCACAAGTGACCCCATATTGGAAACTAGACCTCCCAAGGAACTTATCTAGATGTGTTTTGAGAACTTTGAACCCCCAAGTGTTTCACTACAGTTTACAACGCAGAGCCGTGAAAATACAAAATCTTTTTTTTCCCACAAAAATGATTTTTAGCCCCCCAAATTTTTATTTTCCCAAGGATAACAAGAGAACTTCGACCCCAAAAGTTGTTGTCCAATTTGTCCCGAGTATGCTGATACCCCATATGTTGGGGTAAACCCCTGTTTGGGCGCACGGTAAAGCTCAGAAGGGAAGGAGCACTGTTTTACTTTTTCAACGCAGAATTGGCTGGAATTGAGATCAGACGCCATGTCGCGTTTGGAGAGCCCCGGATGTGCCTAAACAGTGGAAACCCCCCCAATTCTACCTGAAACCCTAACCCTGACACACCCCTAACTCTAATCCCAACCCTAATCCCAACCGTAAATGTAATCCAAACCCTAACCCTAACTTTAGCCCCAATCCTAACCCTAACTTTAGTCCCAACCCTAACCCTAACTTTAGCCCCAACCCTAACCCTAACTTTATCTCCAACCCTAGCCCCAACCCTAGCCCTAACCCTAACCCTAGCTCTAACCCTAACCCTAGCCCTAACCCTAGCTCTTACCCTAACCCTAACCCTAGCCGTAACCCTAGCTCTAACCCTAGCCCTAACCCTAACTCTAACACTAGCCCTAATGGGAAAATGGAAATAAATACATTTTTTTAATTTTTTTATTTTTCGCTAATTAAGGGGGTGATGAAGGGGGGTTTGATTTACTTTTATAGTGGGTTTTTTAGCGGATTTTTATGATTGGCAGCCATCACACACTGAAAGACGCTTTTTATTGCAAAAAATATTTTTCGCGTTACAACATTTTGAGACCTATAATTTTTCCATATTTTGGTACACAGAGTCATGCGTGGTCTTGTTTTTTGCGGGACGAGATAACGTTTTTATTGGTAACATTTTCGGACACGTGACAGTTTTTGATCACTTTTTATTCCGATTTTTGTGAGGCAGAATGACCAAAAACCAGCTATTCATGAATTTCTTTTGGGGGAGGCGTTTATACCATTCCACGTTTGGTAAAATTGATAAAGCAGTTTTATTCTTCGGGTCAGTACAATTACAGCGATATCTCATTTATATCATTTTTTTATGTTTTGGCGCTTTTATACGATAAAAGCTATTTTATAGAAAAATAATTATTTTGGCATCGCTTTATTCTGAGGACTATAACTTTTTTATTTTTTTGCTTATGATGCTGTATGGTGGCTCGTTTTTTGCAGAACAAGATGACGTTTTCAGCTGTACCATGGTTATTTATATCCGTCTTTTTGATCGCGTGTTATTCCACTTTTTGTTTGGCGGTATGATAATAAAGCGTTGTTTTTTGGCTTTTTTTTTTCTTACGGTGTTCACTGAAGGGGTTAACTAGTGGGATAGTTTTATAGGTTGGGTCATTACGGACGCGGCGATACTAAATATGTGTACTTTTATTGTTTTTTTGGGTTTTTTAGATAAAGAAATGTATTTATGGGAATAATATATATATTTTTTTCTTTATTTAGGAATTTTGTTTTTTTTTACTCATATGGAAATTTTTTTTTTTACTTTTTTACTTTGTCCCAGGGGTGGACATCACAGATCGCCGATCTTACAGTTTGCATAGCACTCTGTGAGATCGGCGATCTCACTCATCGCTGCAGGCTTACAGAGCTGCAGCTGCAGCCTGCTCCTGACCCGGAAGTACTCCCTGCAGGACCCGGATGCAGCCCCTCGGCCATTTTGGATCCGGGGACTGCAGGGAGGAGATGCTCGGTACAAGGTGAGTACATCACCTTGTACCGATCGTCTCAGGGAAGCACGCAGGGAGCCCCCTCCCTGCGCGATGCTTCCCTGTACCGCGGGTACACCGCGATTATGTTTGATCGCGGTGTGCCGGGGGTTAATGTGCCGGGGCAGTCTGTGACCGCTCCTGGCACATAGTGCCGGATGTCAGCTGCGATAGGCAGCTGACACCCGGCCGCGATCAGCCGCGCTCCCCCCGTGAGTGCGGCCGATCGCATATGACGTACTATCCCATCGGTGGTCATACGGGCCCATCCCACCTCAACAGGATAGTACGTCAGATGTCAGAAAGAGGTTAAATCACCCCTCTTTCGCCCCATCCAAAATAAAACAATAAAAAAATCAAACCTACACATATTTGGTATCGCCGCGTTCAGAATCACCCGATATATCAATAAAAAAGCATTAACCTGATCGCTAAACGGCTTAGCGAGACAAAAATTTGAAATGCCAGAATTCCTTTTTTTTGGTCGCCGCGACATTGCATTAAAATGCAATAACCGGCTATCAAAAGAACATATCTGCACAAAAGTGGTATCATTAAAAACGTCAGCTCAGCGTGCAAAAAATAAGCCCTTACCTGACCCTTGGTCATGAAAAATGGAGACGCTACGGGTATCGGAAAATGGCACATTTTTTTTAGCAAAGTTTTGCATTTTTTTCACCACTTAGATAAAAAGTAACCTAGACATGTTAGGTGTCTATGAACTCGTAATGACCTGGAGAATCATAATGGCAGTTTTAGCATTTAGTGAAGCTAGCAAAAAAGCCAATCAAAAAACAAGTGTGGGATTGCACTTTTTTTGCAATTTCACCGCACTTGGAATTTTTTTCCTGTTTTCTAGTACAACACATGGAAAAACCAATGATGTCGTTCAAAAGTATAACTCGTCCCGCAAAAAATAAGCCCTCACATGACTATATTGTCGGAAAAAATAAAAAAGTTATGGCTCTGGGAAAGAGGGGAGCGAAAAACAAAAATGCAAAAAAGAAAAAGGGCCACAGCGGAAAGGGGTTAAAGATAGGGAGATAGGGTATGCAGGATGCATGCGGACGTAGGCGGAGCTCAAGGAAGAGGCACAGCAGTGGATGTGGCTTAACGGAGGAAGAAGGATTTCAAACGCAGCCCTGCCGAACGCTAGTGTGAAACTAGCCTAATGCATTTATTGAAAATGTAAGGTATCATATTTTGTAAACACTGTACAGTGTATGAAAACAATCAATGAATTCATTTAAAAGAGATAAAAAAGAGTAAAGAGAAATTCACATAAAAGCAAGTTCTGATATATAATCAGTATTCTAAATAAGCCATTATACTGTATAGTTTGTTATCGTAACTATGGAGTGGAACCATACATCTTTAAATAATGTGAACAAGTGTAGTCTTACAAATTACTGATCTTAGTTTTTGAAGCCATTGGGAATTTGCTTGCTTATATTGATCATTACTTATTCTGTTGACCCTTCTTGATGGCAGATCTTAGCAATAAAAAATGTATCAAAAAAGACTAGCCAGGTCTTTGTGTGTCACTTATGATTCTATCATATGTCAGCTGAACCTTGATCTGTAATTTGTATTAGCTGTCTCTGTGTCTTATAAATACAATACAGATGATTGATTTCAAAGAGCAAGATACTACTAATGGCAAAAATAGGAAAGTGCAAAAAAAATCATAAAGCATAAGAGCAACATGAAAAAACAGGAGTTTGTAAAAAAATAAAGGGGTTGTTTCTTTTCAGAAAATCTTAACCCCCAGCTGCAGTTTGTTATAAAAAATATGAACCTTACTCACCATCACCGGGTCCAGCATGAAATCTATGGAGCTGCCCCCAATGCCCCCATATTATGGTATTTGGATCATGTTGATAGTGTGGCAGCCAGTAATTGAGATTAATTGCTCTGTCAGGGTTTTCCCTCTACATGGGCAGAGCCGCTAATCTCACTGATTGGCTGCCGACATAGCCAATGTCAGACACTGGGAGATTCAGGCCTGGAAACAGGGATGGTGATTGAAGATTTAATTTTTAATGAAAAATTGTAGCCTGTGACATAGATTTTCTAAAAAGGAACAAACTTTTTAAGACTAGGACACAAAAGTAGGATCAAGAACAGGATTTGGAATACCAGCATAGAGTCCTAAAAGAAGTGATGATTCAATATATCTGGTGTTCTTGGTCTGTTTGTAACAAGAAAAGAAAAAAAAAATCAACGTTATTTTTATTCATTGGTGTGTCTGGTATAGCATCTCAGAACTATTTCAGACACCTACCATGGACAAAAATTGTCCTTTTTTCTCTTGTTTGGATAGGTTAAAATTCTGTTTTAAAAAGTTTGAGGTCCATAATCCACTGTGTAAGGTAATAGCTAATCTAATCCTATTTTAGTAAGAAAGAAGAAATTCAGTAATTTGTAAGATGTCAATGAATTTCCTTATAAGTTCATTTATATGAATCTTTATTCTTTTATGAAAGCATACAAAAACCTCCTCTCTTCCAATGACCTTTTTAAAAAGATAACATCTTCCATTTCCTTTTGTGGATTTATAACGTAGTAAAATGTCCACTGTGTGCTACTTTCTTATATTGTGAATGCTGTCATATTACTACGATTGATACAAACGTATTATAATCCTTGAATATTTAATAAGGTAAATGGATGTCACAGTGCTCTTTTTTAAAGTTTAAAGGGGTTATCAGGACTATATAATTTTCTACTGTGGGCCTAAGAACTAATAGGCAGATAGTTGCTAACTACCTGACTGTTCTGCCCATCGCAGATCTCTGCTGCCCCAGAGTGATCACTGATCGCTCCTTCCAACGATTCTGCAGCTTCCGTTGATGTCATTTCAACAGACCAATGGTTTCTCTTCCACTCTGATCCGTTGATGGGATTTGATGGGATATGACTCCTGATGTCATGCTGACTGTCGATCAGTATGACATCTGCAGTCACGCCCCGTCGACAGAACAGACCAGCAGAGGATAAGCTGCTCTGTTAAAGTGAAGCAGCTGAATCACAGGTAGGAGTGCTCAATAACCGCTCTGATCCGGATCCAGATAAAATTGGCTAGTAGTTGCTTACTAGTCAGCAGCTACGTGCCTATTAGTTTTTTGGCTCATTGTCAAAAATTAGTGTCCCGGATAACCCCTTTACGGTCATATTTTTATTTCTTATGTTCAATTTTTTGGCAATGGTATCACTTTTGAAGATATGTAATAAAACAAGACATGTTGAAATCTGTCAGTAAGTGCTAGTCACTGTTATTCCTGTGGTAGCTGAATAGCTTTTACACAGTAAGTCTGGCAGAAAATGAAGAAATAAAAAGCATGATAGGGAAATAGAAATCCACTGCTGTCCTTTTCAATTTAGCTCAAATTTCTGACTCACAACAAAAAAGAAGAGAACAAATTATTTATTAAATTTCTTTATTCTCCAAGTGCTATTCATGCAGGCATAACAGGGGCATACTTTATTCTGATTTGTACAGTGATATACAAATATAAGCTTATTTGTAAAACCGAGTAAATACTCACAAATGAAGACTGGTAATATATACAGTATATACTGTTATGGCTGGATACAAAAAGCATAGTGTGAAGCAGTTTTTCAAAGAAACATCACTTGTAACCATACATTAGATATGCCATATTGTTCAACACTGCAAACATCACTGGCCTAGAACATTTATTACCTACTATTTACTCATTGAGAATACACAATGAGAGTTATGAAGCAGTTGCCATATTACCATATTTTTTGGACTATAAGATGCACCAGACCTTAAGAAACATCTAGGTTTTATAGGAGGAAAATAGGAACGGATAATATGAAAAATGTGGTCATTAAAGCTTTTATGGGGTTATCTGCTGCTGGCACTGTTGTGGCCTAATGTCCCCCAATTCTGTGCCAGTATCAACTATCCTGGTCCCCTTCTTGGTATATATGTCATCCATCCTGATATATATTTGGCCCATTCTGATGTATATCTCCTCCATCCTGGCATATATGTCCCTCATCCTAGTATATACATTTTGGGCCCATCCTTTTATAAATGTTCCCCATCTTGGTATTTATGGCCCCCATCCTGGGCCCCTTCCAGGTATATATGTGCTCCATCATGGTATACATGTCCCCCACAATGGGCCCATCCTGATTAACATGCGATGTCCTCTTCTGATGCCAGCACCTGACTTCAGCGTGTAAGTGACGGGCAGCTCATGATGTCACTGTCACAGGCTGAATTGTAGAGATGAATAAATTGATTCTATGTGATTCAAATTATTGCTAAATTGTTAGGAATTCACTGAATCCTGTCTTGATCCTTAAAGTATGCAAATAATTTTTATAAAAATAATATCCTATCAGTAGGTGTATAACAATCGTATACATAGTTATGTACTTCCTGAGTTACAAGGGGCACAAACTAAGGTGCTGGTGTCTTGCACTCACATACAGTTAGGTCCATATATATTTGGACAGAGACAACATTTTTCTAATTTTGGTTATATACATTACCACAATGAATTTTAAACAAAACAATTCAGATGCAGTTGAAGTTCAGACTTTCAGCTTTTATTTGAGGGTATCCACATTAAAATTGGATGAAGGGTTTAGGAGTTTCAGCTCCTTAACATGTGCCACCCTGTTTTTAAAGGGACCAAAAGTAATTGGACAGATTCAAAAATTTTAAATAAAATGTTCATTTTTAGTACTTGGTTGAAAACCCTTTGTTGGCAATGACTGCCTGAAGTCTTGAGCTCATGGACATCACCAGACGCTGTGTTTCCTCCTTTTTGATGCTCTGCCAGGCCTTCACTGCGGTGGTTTTTAGTTGCTGTTTGTTTGTGGGCTTTTCTGTCTGAAGTTTAGTCTTTAACAAGTGAAATGCATGCTCAATTGGGTTGAGATCAGGTGACTGGCTTGGCCATTCAAAAATATTCCACTTCTTTGCTTTAATAAACTCCTGGGTTGCTTTGGCTTTATGTTTTGGGTCTTTGTCCATCTGTAGTATGAAATGATGACCAATCAGTTTGGCTGCATTTGGCTGGATCTGAGCACACAGTATGTCTCTGAATACCTCAGAATTCATTCGGCTGCTTCTGTCCTGTGTCACATCATCAATAAACACTAGTGACTCAGTGCCACTGGCAGCCATGCATGTCCAAGCCATCACACTGCCTCCGCCTTGTTTTACAGATGATGTGGTATGCTTTGGATCATGAGCTGTACCACGCCTTCACCATACTTTTCTCTTTCCATCATTCTGGTAGAGGTTGATCTTGGTTTCATCTGTCCAAAGAATGTTCTTCCAGAACTGTGCTGGCTTTTTTAGATGTTTTTTAGCAAAGTCCAGTCTAGCCTTTTTATTCTTGATGCTTATGAGTGGCTTGCACCGTGCAGTGAACCCTCTGTATTTACTTTCATGCAGTCTTCTCTTTATGGTAGATGTGGATATTGATATCTCCTGTTGTTCACTTGGTTGGCCGTTGTGAAGGGGTTTCTCTTCACCATGGAGATTATTCTGCGATCATCCACCACTGTTGTCTTCCTTGGGCGCCCAGGTCTTATTGCATTGATGAGTTCACCAGTGCTTTCTTTCTTTCTCATAATGTACCAAACTGTAGATTTTGCCACTCCTAATATTGTAGCAATTTCTCGGATGGGTTTTTTCTGTTCTTGCAGCTTAAGGATGGCTTGTTTCACCTGCATGGAGAGCTCCTTTGACCGCATGTTTACTTCACAGCAAAACCTTCCAAATGCAAGCACCACACGTCAAATCAACTCCAGGCCCTTTATCTGCTTAATTGAGAATGATATAACGAAGGGATTGCCCACACCTGTCCATGAAATAGCCTTGGAGTCAATTGTCCAATTACTTTTGGTCCTTTTAAAAACAGGGTGACACATGTTAAGGAGCTGAAACTCCTAAACCCTTTATCCAATTTTAATGTGGATACCCTCAAATGAAAGCTGAAAGTCTGAACTTCAACTGCATCTGAATTGTTTTGTTTAAAACTCATTGTGGTAATGTCTATAACCAAAATTAGGAAAATGTTGTCTATATGGACCTAACTGTACCTACTGCGTATACAAAAACAAAATTAGATGATGGCTAAAAAGCCATGGCCAGCTCACCGATCCTTGCAGGCGCACGGAGCTTCGTCTCGGATCCAGACGAGGGATAATTACAAAGTAGAAACAGAAGGTGCTCCAGCTCCAATAAAAGAGATTCTTTATTAATGGTTAAAATCCAGTGACATAATAAATCCTTGCTGTAATACAAATGTGGGGGTACAGAGCCCATGCAACGCGTTTCGATCGCTGCCGATCGTAATCAATGCATGCTTCAACAAAAAAACAGTGACTATTTTATAAAAATAATGAACCAATACAATGCTGAGTTCAGATCACACGACTTGTACCACAGATTTGGCAAATGAAATAGTCCTGCTCAAGCAATGCAAAAATGGAACATTCATATAAATTTATAAAACATTAAATACATGAAAAATTATTATGATTTAAAAAAAAAAAAAACACAAAAAAAAAAAAAAAAAAAAAAAACATAGAAAAAGAAAAGAAAAAGGGAAATGGAAAGTTAGCAATAATGGTACATAATTTCATTTTTTCTGTTTAAACCACCAGGGTGTCTCGTTTGTAAATTATACACCCAAAACGCTTCCCTAGTTAGCAGACGTCTTTTAATGTCTCCACCTCGTTGTGGTAAACTAACTTTCTCAATTCCCTGAATAGTCATGTTGGACACATTACCAGAGTGATATACATTAAAATGTTTGGCAACAGCTGAAGTATTTCTATTTATGGCGTTACTACTGGTGAGATCCCTTAAATGCTCCGTTATTCTGGTTTTTAATTTTCTTGTAGTGCATCCAATATAGGATACATTACACACAGTGCAGTCTACTTTATAGACAACATTGCTGGTATGGCAATTAATGAAATCTTTAATTTGATAAGTTTTTGTTTTTTCTTTATTTTGAAAATTATTTTTAGTTAGCGCATGACTGCATGTGCTACATGCGGTAACGCCACATTTATAGAAGCCTCTACATTCTAACCAGGTTTTCGAAAGCGATTTTGATGGAAGAGAGCTGGGAGATAGGGAGCTGCCAATATTTGGCGCTCTTCTGGCTACCACATTAAGACCATCTTTTAAAATTTCAGAAAGTGCATCATCTTCTCGCAAAATAGGCAACTTGTTATATATTATCTTTTTAATTTCATTAAATTCGGTACTGAATTGAAAACAAATATATGGCTTTTGTTTAGTTCTCTCTTTTTTGTTTTTATTTTCCGGATTAAATGTTAGCAAACTGTCTCTTGATTTATTATTTACTATTTTATGTGCTCTCTTTAATGTCCAGTTTGGATATTTTCTTTCTTTTAATCTGGCTTCTAATCTTTCGAATTCGAGATCCCTGAATTCCGTCTCACTACAATTTCTTTTAAGCCTTGTATATTCGCCTACTGGAATCGATTTGATGGTGTGCCTAGGATGGCTACTTTTTGCATGTAATACTGTGTTCCCACTAAGGGGTTTTACATGCGTTTTACTTCTTATGATTTCATTTTCCAGGCCCAAAAGAACTAGATCCAAAAAGGATATCTCATTATGATTCCATTTATAGGTGAATTTAATTCCATAAGTATTGGCATTAATGTATTTAATAAAATCTGGCACGGCAGATACATCACCCCCCCAAATTATTGCCTTCTATGGAAATGCTCTGTGTCCTGCCCAAGTTTATCTTTATTTGTATGCTCAGACTCAGATAAACCATTTACGAAAATTACATATGGCTAAATCTATGTTCCGACATTACTCTATACCAATTATGGGTCACTATTTTTATTTGTGTTTTTGCATTTGTGGATTATTTTTCATATATATTATTTTCATATTTTATCAGCATATAAAGGTGTTTTAATGTAAAATAAAAAAGGACAATTTTACTCAATAACTTTTACACATCCATGGGTGTGAGTTAATGAACTAATTCCATTTCTGATTAACTATACAAATGAAATTAAGCCCACATTTAATGTATCAGCAATCTATGATGGCTTACAAGAATGGCAAAACTGGGGCTTTACGCATGCTCAGGGTTGACTATATGAACAGAACCCACTTAAATACTTGCACTCCCTGACAAACAAAGTCAGAGAATTTCAAACCATGAAAGAGCAAAAATGCAATCTGACCACTTTAAGCTGATATTGCATTCTTTGTGATGTGACACTCTGAGACTCTCCATTACCATGGTGTCTGACAGCCGTGCTACCAGCCGGAGTGCGGCTATTTCAGAAGTAGGATCATCCTCAAGAACTCCAAGGAATTTTATTTATTTTTGTGCCACCAATATTAGACCCACATTGCCTAGGTTAATGACCACCCTGGAGTCCCAGACTATCCAGTTACCAAGGCGAGAAGAGTTTACCGCTTGCTGACTCTATACTTTTGAGCCACTCTGGAGCTGGATGGTTTGCTAAATCAGAGTCAGATCTCCTTCTGGAACTTTTCCAGAAACACCTGCATCTGTTAACACTCACTGCTGTATTCATTCTGTGGGCTTCTCTGATGTTGGAAGAGACATCATGGCCAATAGTTCTACACAGAACAGGCTCGGTCCAGCCAGGCAGAATCGGTGTATATGTTGTCCAGCAACTCGGCAGGAGTAATCAGCTCCCTTATGAAGCCCATTAAGGACTGCAACAAATCCTTTTTAAATTCCCAGTTTACTGCTGGGAATTGCCATTTATTAGTTTGTACTGAGCTTGGCCTTTAATCCTGTGTTATCCAGTTACCTTAACCAGATTGTTTGATACCTGTTGCTTACCATGGACTGATTTATCCCTCCATTGCCTTACTATTTTATCTCTGCTCTCCTGGTTCTGACCTCAACTATCTATTGACTTTGTCTCTGACTCCTGGTTTTGTCTCAGATCTGCCTTTTTTTACCTAACTAGTCAATCCTCTTCTGCCAGCTTGCTTTAGCAGCCAGCAGCTAGTATAGGAATGCAACCCAATGGACCCTGATATAAGTCCAGATCCCAGGATATAAGTTAGAGGTTGAAAGCCTGGAATACTCTCGGACATGTCAAGCAAAGAAGCTTGCACAAAATCCATCAATCAAAGTCCTATTAAGAACTGCCAAGTTTCCTTGAGCAGCTCACCTTTACACTCCCATGTTGAAATGCAAGCATGCAACCATGGGTTAATCCTCAGGAACCAAAAAGTCGTAAGTCAAAGAAAGGGCAATGGTGCCCCCTGATGAAACAATCACAGCAGTTGTTTTTAACTGTATCAAAATCATTATATCGATAGTGATAATAATTAGAAAAGAGCAAATCTGACAAGATTAAAATTCATCAAATTGCACAGATTTTACAGAAAAATTTGATTTTTGGCTAATATTGTCTTTGCAAATTGAATGTCCCTTATTATGCACTGGGTCTGGAAATGCAACCAAAAGTTCCAGCCTATCATGAAGATAATTAGGTAATTACTGCATATCAGTGGGAAGAAAAGGCAGCGAGGACGTTATGGGGGAGAGCGAGCAGTGGAGGTGGCCAGAGAAGGGAGCAGAGAATACAGATTTTTGTAAAATTCAAGTTTAATTTAGCGCCACTTAAACAAAATCATCCAACTCTAATAATAATAAATTAAACTAATTATACAAACCAGACTGTAAATGCAACTGCCTCCGAGTAAGGAAGTGTATAAATATATTTCCTTTATTCAACACATTTCTACACCAAACTAGCTTCTCAACACCTTTTCCATCATTTATGTATTACATGCTCACTAAGCATCGCTTTCACCCCAAGCCGTCTTTCTAATTAAACGTTTAATTGTAATTATCCTGTGCATTCTGCTTGTTAAGTTCAGCAGGCTTGCCTTCACATAGTTATTTTGTCTATTCATTCACAATATTATTTTTAAAGGGGTATTCCCAGCTCAGATATTTATGGCACAGGGTTTGCCGTTAATGTTTGATGGATGTAGGCTCCACTAATGAAATCCATATCTATGTCAAGAATAGAGTTGCCTAGGTTGTCTCATGGTGTCACCACCTCTCAACATATTTAAGTGCTTAAAAAACCAAAAAAGTGTGTTTCTGTAACAAAATCATACACCGTATTATGTAAAAGTTTGAGCACTCTGGTTAAAATTACTGTTATTGTGAACAGTTAATCAAGTTGCTAAAGGGCTAAAGTTAGAGATGACACTAAGCTTTGTCAGGGGTCTTCTGACCATACTACACACATCCCCTACTTGTCACATGTATGCATGGATGTAAATACAATGTTCTTAATTTGGGAGACATGATCCTTTTTGACAGTCTAGGTATATACTTTATAGACATGGGGATTTGCATACTATAAAATCATCTCTTTTCATACATAAATATACATTTGTGTGTAATGACTTTTTTGGATCACTTTGTCTTATTTTGTATTTAGTGTTATTGTTAATCATATGTTGTAATAAGATATACTGTATTTTTCGGACTCTAAGACGCACCGGAGTATAAGATGCACCTAGGTTTTAGAGTTGGAAAATAGGGGAAAAAATATTTGAAGCAAAAAATGTGGTAAAATATTTAGTAACATAAATAACATACTATTATATGTGGTCTTACTATACACTGCTCAAAAAAATTGACGGAACACTTAAACAACAGAATATAACTCCAAGTAAATCATACTTCTGTAAAATCAAACTGTCCACTTAGGAAGCAACACTGATTGCCAATCAATTTCACATGCTGTTGTGCAAATGGAATAGATAACAGATGGAAATTATTGCCAAATATCAAGACACACTCAATAAAGGAGTGGTTCTGCAGGTGGGTGTCAGGAGTCTGAACATTTTTATTACCTTTTGTGCATTACCGGCCTTTTCCAAGATGGTGTCTTTGGTCTCATGTGCACTGTGTCTTCCTGCTATAAAACTCCACCCCAGCCTTCAGTCTGTGCTAGAGTATTCTGCCTTGAATCCTGCTCCTGACTCTGGTGACTCCCTGGCTATATACCTGCTCCTGTGAACCTGTGTGGTTATCCTGCTACTCTGCTCTGAGTTCCTGCTGCATACACCAGTTTCCAGTAATCCTCCTTCATCTGCTGCTCGTGTGTACTTCCATCTGCATTTGCTGGACATGTAAGCTGTTGCTGCTCTGCAAAAACCTGAGACTATTAACCAGGCCTCCCTGGTGGAGCTAAGATATTATTTGAACTGCCTTATAAGCATATCTATCCGTGTTTGGACTAAGACAAGGACTTATTCATGTCAAGTATCCTCAAGAATAACTGTGCTTCATAGACTTTCTGCTTGATTGCATTTTCCTCTGAAGTTTCCTATAGACTGTTAAGCTGCATTTAATATTTACACCAAGCGTTGTGGACTTGAGTTTCTCTCTGCACCTGTTTGAATCACCGTGTGGTAATATAGACTTTACCACTTATAAAACTGTGTCCTGTAGTTGTCTTGTTCCACGCAAAGAGTCTCCTGAGTTATCCCCTATAATTATTACTGGATACTCTAGCCAGAAAAGAGGAGACTGCTGGAACAATGACTGTAGAAAGCAGATTAGAGCAGGTGTTTTCCATAATTAGATCACTGCAGAAAAATGTGGAAGGTCTGCAAAAGAAGTTTGGAAGCTTTGCACACAATCAACAAGTGTTTGGACGAAATTTGCAGGACTTAAGCACCCGCATGACAGCCCAGGAAAACAAACTTTTTGGCATAGAGTCCCAGTATGGATGGGCTTTTCAGGACATAAGCACGCAAATAGCTGCACAAGTGACTTTACCCTTTGGGCAACTGCCACCTGCTAACCCACCTAAGTTGCCCCCATTCAGATTTAATGGTGATCACGACAAATTTCGTGGCTTTGTCAATCAATGTATGCTATATTTTGATGTGCATGCTGACCGTTTTCCTACTGATAGATCCAAAGTATTGTGTGTAATAATGCTGCTGACCTCACGAGCGCTCGCCTGGGCAAATCCGATGATTGAGTCTCGTGACCCACGGTTAAATAACTTGGATGATTTCTTGGCCGCTATGGAATTAATGTTTGATGATCCTAATCGCCGTGCAACCGCTGAATCTGCTTTATTGTCTTTACACCAGGCTAAACGTTCTGTTATTGAGTATGCCACTGAATTCAGGAGATTAGTAACAGTAACGCAACTTCCAGGAAAAGTCTGTGTTTGGTGTTCAGTACATACTTCGAACTTTACCATTCGGGTTCACTCATCCCAATCTGTGAGTCCTTTACCTGGCTTAATGATCTGCACCTAATGGCTCTCTGTTTCCCCCTGCCATCTCACAGCACTGTAAGCTGAAAAATACAGGCTGATACTTATTCATTATGCAATACCATCAGTGAAGCATCTTTTTAGGTCCAAAATAATTCAGCACCATGACGATGACAACGATATGTTTAGCGTAAAGAACAAGGGGTCCTGGACATGATTATAAGGTCCCAACAGATTACTGAGCTCAACATTATCAAATATGCCTGGGATTACATAAAGAGTCAGATGGATTGGCACAAACCTATATCCACGGAAGATCGCAATACCATCAGGGAAACATCTTTTTTGCTCCAAATTGATTCAGCATCATGACAATGACATGTTTAGCGTAAAGAACAAGGGGTCCTGGACATGATTATATGGTCCCAACAGATTACTGAGCTCAACATGCTCAAATATGTCTTTGATAACATAAAGAGGCAGAAGGATTGGCACAAACCTATATCCACAGAAGATCTGTTGTCAGATCTCCAAGATGCTTGGAAAACCCACCCTCCTGAAATTGTTCAAAACTGGGTGCAAGTCCCAGAGGAGCACAGTTTGAACGGCAGAGTAGTCTTCCATCTCCAGAGTCACTGGGTAAGTCTTTCTCATCTGTAGTTTGTAAACTCTTATTGAGCTCTGAGTGAGATCCTCTCCTATAAAAGGCAAGCTCTTGTGGTCAGCAACATCCTCTCTCTTTTTCTCTCCTGTAGAATGTATGCTGTTATCAGTGGGGTCCACTCTCGCTCTGCTGTGGTGTGTAAAATCTCATTGTCAGTAGGGTACTCTCTTCCTCTCTCTCCTCTCCAAGTGTAGATTTCACAGTTTCCAAGCAACTACAAGCTTTCCAATATTGAGATTTGTACAAATGTAATTGCTGCAAATCAAATTTCATGGGAGAATTTGGTGAAAATGCCACATTCAAATTTCAAAAGATTATCTATTATTCATACTTCTATTTCTAAAAGGATTATTATTTTGTAGCATTATTTTCACACCTTTCTGAAAACTTTTGCATAGTACTGTATGTGATATTTTTATTCAAAATGTTCTAAGCTTAATGTTTTATGTTTTAGATGTAATTATTTTAAGTATACACTGTTTTAAAATAACAAAAGTTTTATTTTTGCTTATAGTACTGATGGTGCTTTGATTTATAGTCAGACTAACATCTATCTACTTTTGCAACATTCTTAGAATGATACTTGCACTTGACCTTTGAGAAATGCCACTTGGCACATTGTTGATTGACTCATACAGTATATCACAAAAGTGAGTACATCCCTCACATTTTTGTAAATATTTTATTATGTCTTTTGATGGGACACCACTGAAAATATGACATATTGATACAATGTAAAGTAGTCAGTGTACAGCTTGTATAACAGTGTAAATTTGGTGTGCCCTTTAAATAACTCAACTCATAGCCAGTAATGTCAAAAGCATTGCCAACAAAAGTGATAACATCCCTAAGTCAAAATGGTTAAATTGTTCCCAAATTGTCAATATTTTGTGTGGCCACCATTATTTTCAAGCACTGCCTTAACTTTCTTGGGCATGGAGATCTTTAGAGCTTCACAAGTTGCCTCTGGAATCCTCTTCGGTTCCTCCATAATGACATAATGGATCTGGTCAATGTTAGAGACTTTCCGTTACTTTCCAATATTCGGTAGGGTTAAGGTCTGGAAACATGCTTGGCCAGCACCTGTGATCCAGTTTCAGAAGGGAAATGATTATGCTCTGCATCAGTATGTCACAGTACATGTTGGCATTCAAGGTTACCTCAATAAACTGTAGCTTTCCATAGCCAGTAGCACTCACACTGCCCCAAGTCATGATACTCCCACCACCATGCTTGACTGTTGGCACGACACTCTTGTCTTTGTACTCCTCACCTGGTTGTTACCACAGACGCTTGACAGCATGTGAATGAAATAAGTTTATCTTGGTCTCAATAGACCACAGGACATGGTTCCAGTTATCAATGTCCTCAGTCTGCTTGTCTTCAGCAAACTGTTAGTCATGCAGGCCAATTTGATGAAGTGTGCGGTGTACAGGTCCTTCTCAAAAAATTAGCATATAGTGTTAAATTTCATTATTTACCATAATGTAATGATTACAATTAAACTTTCATATATTATAGATTCATTATCCACCAACTGAAATTTGTCAGGTCTTTTATTGTTTTAATACTGATGATTTTGGCATACAACTCCTGATAACCCAAAAAACCTGTCTCAATAAATTAGCATATTTCACCCGTCCAATCAAATAAAAGTGTTTTTTAATAACAAACAAAAAAACAATCAAATAATAATGTTCAGTTATGCACTCAATACTTGGTCGGGAATCCTTTGGCAGAAATGACTGCTTCAATGCGGCGTGGCATGGAGGCAATCAGCCTGTGACACTGCTGAGATGTTATGGAGGCCCAGGATGCTTCAATAGCGGCCTTAAGCTCATCCAGAGTGTTGGGTCTTGCGTCTCTCAACTTTCTCTTCACAATATCCCACAGATTCTCTATGGGGTTCAGGTCAGGAGAGTTGGCAGGCCAATTGAGCACAGTAATACCATGGTCAGTAAACCATTTACCAGTGGTTTTGGCACTGTGAGCAGGTGCCAGGTCGTGC
Organism: Ranitomeya variabilis; assembly: GCF_051348905.1. NCBI lineage: Eukaryota > Metazoa > Chordata > Amphibia > Anura > Dendrobatidae > Ranitomeya > Ranitomeya variabilis. The sequence continues at coordinate 993,245,701 of NC_135232.1, read as the reverse complement.
TGAAAAATGAAATCTTCATCTCCATAAAGCATTTCAGCCGATGGAAGCATGAAGTGCTCCAAAATCTCCTGATAGCTAGCTGCATTGACCCTGCCCTTGATGAAACACAGTGGACCAACACCAGCAGCTGACATGGCACCCCACACCATCACTGACTGTGGGTACTTGACACTGGACTTCAGGCATTTTGGCATTTCCTTCTCCCCAGTCTTCCTCCAGACTCTGGCACCTTGATTTCCGAATGACATGCAAAATTTGCTTTCATCAGAAAAAAGTACTTGGGACCACTTAGCAACAGTCCAGTGCTGCTTCTCTGTAGCCCAGGTCAGGCGCTTCTGCCGCTGTTTATGGTTCAAAAGTGGCTTTACCTGGGGAATGCGGCACCTGTAGCCCATTTCCTGCACATGCCTGACTCAGTCCACTGCTTCCTCAGGTTCCCCAAGGTCTGGAATCGGTCCTTCTCCACAATCTTCCTCAGGGTCCGGTCACCTCTTCTCGTTGTACAGCGTTTTCTGTCACATTTTTTCCTTCCAACAGACTTACCATTGAGGTGCCTTGATACAGCACTCTGGGAACAGCCTATTTGTTGAGAAATTTCTTTCTGGGTCTTACCCTCTTGCTTGAGGGTGTCAATGATGGCCTTCTTGACATCTGTCAGGTCGCTAGTCTTACCCATGATGGGGGTTTTGAGTAATGAACCAGGCAGGGAGTTTTTAAAAGCCTCAGGTATCTTTTGCATGTGTTTAGAGTTAATTAGTTGATTCAGAAGATTAGGGTAATAGGTCGTTTAGAGAACCTTTTCTTGATATGCTAATTTATTGAGACAGGTTTTTTGGGTTATCAGGAGTTGTATGCCAAAATCACCAGTATTAAAACAATAAAAGACCTGACAAATTTCAGTTGGTGGATAATGAATCTATAATATATGAAAGTTTAATTGTAATCATTACATTATGGTAAATAATGAAATTTAACACTATATGCTAATTTTTTGAGAAGGACCTGTATGGTCTGAGAACTGACAGGCTGATCCCACACACCTTTAGCCTATGCAGTAATGCAGGCAGCACTCATACATATATTTTGAAAAGACAACCTCTAGATATGACTCTGAGCACTCAACCTCTTTGTTCGACCATGGCGAGGCCAATTCCAAATGGAACCTGTCTTGCTAAACCGCTGTATGGTTTTGGCCACCGGGCTGCAGCTCAGTTTCATCAGGGTGTTGGCAATCTTCTTATAGCCTAAACCTTCTTTATGTAGAGCAACAACATTTTTTGTTCTTTGCCATGAGATGCCATGTTGAGCTTCCAATGACCATTATATGAGTGTGAGAGCAATAACACCAAATTTAACTCACCTGCTCCCCATTCACACCTGAGACCTTGTAACACTAGTGAGTCACATGACACCGGGGATGGAAAATGGCTACTTTTTCACAATTTGACCATTTTCACTTTGGGGTGTAATCACTTTCGTTGCCAGCAGTTTAGACATTAATGGCTGTATCGTAAATTATTTAGAAGGCACACAAAATTTACACTGTTATACAAGCTGTACACTGACTATTTTACGTGGTACAAAAGTATCATATCTTCAATTTTGTCCCATGAAAAGGTATAATAAAATATTTACAAAAATGTGAAGGGTGTATTCACTTTTGTGATACAATGTAGTTTGATACCTGTTTTAGTCATTGCCAAAATTGCTGGCACCCTTGAAATTATTCCAAAAATGAAGTATTTCTCCCAGAAAATTATTGCAATTGCACATGTTTTGTTATGGACTAAGTTAATTTTATATTTTGATAGATTTCATTTTTACGGATGTGAAGATACTACATATGTGTTGTTTTAATTATTTTATTTCTCAATTTGTATTGAGCGAAAAAAGGTGTGACATGAACTAATTTTTTTTTTTTAAACTTTTTTTTTACTTTTCACTGTATTTTGTAGTTCCCTTTGGGGACTTGAACATGTGATTTTCCAATAACGTACCCTATATCCAGTAATTCTGATCTGTTACGAAATAGAGCAAAAATAATGGTATCCCATAAATTTCAGCTTCAGGCTGGCTTTCATAGTAATGCCGTTATTGCAGGTATGGGTGTCTTCAGCTGGCTTGGCAACCGAGTGCACCATGGGGCGCTAATGGATGGTTAGAAGAGCATGCCCCCACAAATTGATTTACCAGGCTAACAGTGGTGGTCAGAACTCCACTTCACGCACGTCTGTTGAAGGCAGATAATGGCTGAGTAACACAGTCATCATGTGGTGGCAAAGATGCGGGCTAATTCTCTAAGCGTCATCAAAGTCAGGGAGCTGACATATGACTTAACTATATACATCAGATTTCAGTAAGGGTTCAAAGTTTATTAAAGTAATAAAAAAGTTAAAAAAAATGTAATGTTTGAATTATCCATATTCCCTATTTGAAAAGAAAAAAAAAAGCATATTTACATATGACTGCATCGGTAAAAGTTCTATTAAAATCTAAAACTATATAATTCAAACGGAAAGCGCTGTAAAAAAAAACAAACTTCGGCATTGCTATTTATTGGTTACTTTGCTGTAAAAATGCAATAAAAAGTGATCAAAATGTCATATGTTGACCCAAATAGTGCAAATAAAAATTTCAGTTCGCTACACTAAAAAAGCTCTCATAAACCTTTATCTATGGAAATTAAAGTAGTTCTGAATTTTTTGTAAGCCAATAAAATAAAAATAAATACATTAAAACAAGTACAGTATGTTTTGTATTGCCTTAATCATATTGACCGAAATATTCATGTTGTCAGGTCATTTTTACCTCACAACGAATGTTGTAAAAATATTTAGAATTGAGAGTCCTCAGTGGTTGATACCTTTTAATGGCTAACTGAAAAGATGGTAACAAATTGCAAGCTTTCCAGACTACACAAGTCTCTTCATCAGGCACAGACTAAAGCAAGAAGAGACCTGTGTAGTCTCGAAAGCTTGCAATTTGTTGCCATCTTTTCAGTTAGCCATTAAAAGGTATCAACCACTGAGGACTCTCAATTCTAAATATTTTCTATCTACTGGCTAACACGGTACCAAGATATTTATCTTTCCTGTTGTAAAAATGAAACCCAAAAAACAATGGCTCAATTGTGATTTATCCACCATTTAATTTCACCTAGAATTCCTTTCCTTTTTTGCAGTACATTATATAATGAAATGAATGGTGTCATTAAAGACTCCAACTCACCCCACAAAAAATGTGTTGATGGAAAGATAAAAAAAAGTTATGGCTCTTGGAATGAGTTGAGAAAAAAAGCATAAAACGAAAGCAAGATGCGTCATTAAGGAGTTAATGATATGAGGAGTAATACCCTGTGACATACTAAGATTTTACCACCTACAAGATCTATGGTAAAAACATAATCACTGTAGCCTTATATTTAATATTTTTTTATATTTAGTTGATATATTTTGTCTTTATATGAAAAATATAAAGAGTATTGAGCTAATTTGTTTTAATTTAAAGAGTTGCAGTCAACTTTACATCCAGCAAATAGCAAGAAAATTTAAAGTGAACATTTTTTTTACATATATAAAAAATTAAATGTAAATTACCCCTGTGTTTGATTGGGTAAAACCTTGTGTCCCAGGTTGTATTTACCCCATGTGTGGATGGTAATTCAGACAAAATTATAATTATGTAGGGTTATATTTCACCACCCTCAGTAGAATTCCTGTCCTTAAACAGCAAATTGTCTCTTCAGAGAGGAAGAGGACTAGAACTCTAGTGCCACCTATTGGAAGTAGCAATCTTAAAAGTCAATATCGACCCTTTAATGAGGATTGTCACATGACTTAATAAAAAAACCAAACCAGAATCTCAATTTGCAGGCTCTGTGTTTTGAGGTACTGTCCTGCCCCTCATCAGTGCAAAGTGAAGATCTGGTTTGGCTGTATGAGAGGCGTCTGACCAGGATCGTTTCTCCTTGTGGAGAGTGACATGTTAAGCTTTCCGAGACTTAAAGCCGCAATGCTCCTCTGGGAAATATGCAAATTGTCTCTTTAGAGAGGAAGAGGACTAGAACTCTAGTTCCACCTATTGGAAGTTGAAATGCATGTCTTTAAACAGAAAGGTCCTGCATGTATACTCTTCAGAGTAGTTTTTAGTCCTACAATGTGTTAATCACTGAACTATAGTATGATTTGGCTTCAATTGAGGTTTCGCGTCTTTTGAGGACGCTAATAATTATTGTGATTCAAGTTACAGATCTATCATGTGACAAATGAAGTTGATTTTGAGATCAAATCGCTACGCATCATTAACTTTTTTTTGTTTCCTTTAAGCTAAATGCACCTGACAGTCTCAGGATCAAAAACTTTTATAAATTGCATATAAAATGTGAATTCCAATAGGTGAAATATATTCTGAAATTTTTTGAAGCTTATTATTTTTTGGAGGGGATTCTGAATTGTGAGTCCTTCCTATTTTCACTGGGTTCCATCATTCTCAGAACAGTTTGAAAATAAAAAGAGATCATAAGCAGATATTAAAAATGTTACAAACTATCGTAAAATTTGCAGATCTATCTACTAGGAATAAAAAAGTTATGTATATAACTCAATATTTTCCTATTTGCGCGAGTCAATTAAGCTGGCAGCCTTCTGACTGTAATTTTGCTTGATTTTTTTATGCCTGGAAAAGGCTTGAAAAAAAAAATATGCTCACCTTGACCTTCACCTGTACTGGTGCTGCAGATCCCTGGCTGGACCTCTGCTGACTTGCCTCTCGGGCTCTGGTCTTCTCTAGTGTTGAGCATTCCGATGCTGCAAGTATCGGGTATCGGCCGATACTTGCTGTATCGGAATTCCGATACCGGGATTCCGATACTCTTGTGGTATCGGGTATCGGGTATCGCAACAACATTAATGTTAAAATGTGTAAAAGAGAGAATTAAAATAAAAAATATCGCTATACTCACCTGTCCGACGCAGCCGGGACTTCAGCGAGGGAACCGGCAGCGTTGTTTGTTTAAAATTCGCGCTATTACTTGGTTACGTGAATTCCCGGCTTGTGATTGGTCAGGTCGGCCACGTTGCCGGGACGCGGACCAATCACAGCAAGCCGTGACGAAATTACGTCACGGCTTGCTGTGATTGGTCCGCGTCCCGGCAATATGGCCGCCCTGACCAATCACAAGCCGTGACGTCACGGGAGGCTGGACACGCGCCCATTTTAAAATGAGCGCGTCCAGCCTCCCGGCTTGTGATTGGTTGACCGCGGCGCAACCAATCACAAGCCGTGACGTCACGGGAGGCTGGACACGCGCCCATTTTAAAATGAGCACGTGTCCAGCCTCCCGTGACGTCACGGCTTGTGATTGGTCAGGGCGGCCATATTGCCGGGACGCGGACCAATCACAGCAAGCCGTGACGTAATTTCGTCACGGCTTGCTGTGATTGGTCCGCGTCCCGGCAACATGGCCGACCTGACCAATCACAAGCCGGGAATTCACGTAACCAAGTAATAGCGCGAATTTTAAACAAACAACGCTGCCGGTTCCCTCGCTGAGGTCCCGGCTGCGTCGGACAGGTGAGTATAGCGATATTTTTTATTTTAATTCTTTCTTTTACACATTTATATGGTTCCCAGGGCCTGAAGGAGAGTTTCCTCTCCTTCAGACCCTGGGAACCATCAGGAATACCGTCCGATACCTGAGTCCCATTGACTTGTATTGGTATCGGGTATCGGTATCGGATTGGATCCGATACTTTGCCGGTATCGGCCGATACTTTCCGATACCGATACTTTCAAGTATCGGACGGTATCGCTCAACACTAGTCTTCTCTTTCTTCTTCATTCTAAGGCACATCAGGTGCTGACTATGCCTAATGTGATCTCTTGATGGTGCATGAGGTGTAGACAGTGCTGGAGGCACCGAAGTGTTAAGAAGATTGGAGGTCAAGGGGAATATTGGAGATGGAGGAAGGAAGTAAGAAAGTGGAAGACCGGGTGGTGAGGTGAGGCATGAGGATAGGTGAGGGACGATATGAGTGTAATAGTTTTTATTTTTTAACCTTTCCATTTAATATTCTCTGGGGTCAAGAGAGACCTCAGAGCATAATAGACAGCTTTTACCAGCAAGTTAATTCTATGCAATTTAAGTAAATCTTCAGAATGTAATTTTATCAGGTTTGAACACCTCTAGTTGTGTATATGGTAACTGATAGAGTTAGCCCCACATGAAGCATAACTAACATGCATTTGTGCTAAGTGTCTACATGAATATCTTCATCAACTCTACATGAAAAAGTATCCCTGATAGAATTACACGTTAAATGCTTTACAGTGGAAGACGGTAGATTGAGTACTAGCTTGGGATCTTAGAAATGATATGAATAATATGGGGCAAAAGGTCTTGTTGAAGGTGGCAGGGAAATAGAGAAAATGTAAGTGTTAATTTGTAGGATGAGAGCTAGATTTCAGAGCATCCTTCCACTTGATAGTCAGCTATTAATATAAGATGATAATGCAGAGACCCTTGAGAGGTGTAAGGCCATCCTGAATACAGAAGGTCAAAAATTAAATGACATCTAAGGTTATAAATCATGGCATGCAATATGGACAAAAAATTTCTTATTTAGAACTCAATCTTAAACGGCGATGTTTACAGGAGCTTCTCTTTCCAGATCACTGATTCTTCCAATACATGATGCGAAAAGCATTCAAAGATACAGGCTTATTTTAATCTAATTGTAAAGTCAATCCTCATTGCTAAGTACAAGGTCAGAAGTGAAATAAGGGTCGCAAGAGTTGGGTAACTGAAAGCAATTATCATTTTTGTAATTGGAGGCTGCCCAGGTATAAATGCATGCTGACAGGAATTTGAATCAGTCTACTTAGAGAGAGTTCAGTAAAATATAGAGCGTTAAAGAGTAGCCATCATTTTAATTTTTATTTCATAAATCAAAAGCACACGTGAAGATAAGAAATTTTGCAATACATCTATTCAGAGAAATTTGCTTCTTTCTCCTCCAGGACGTTCATTCTCAGAATTCTAAATTCACCAGTAAAATGTGTCTTCAGTTGATACAGATTTTCCTATTAATGAGATTTCAGATGACGGTTCATACTTATAAAGTTTTATGGATAACTGTAACTGTTGTTTCAGGAGAACTTAAATCAAAATATATGTCTGCTCCTTCTTGTGTGGAATTTTAGAAGCACCAACTGCCATCTCCTGTCTCTGTAATGTGAAAATCTGTCTTCAATGAACACAGATTTTATAGATTTTACCCCTGAATTGAGAGTGAAAGATAAATCCATGAGGAGAAATAAACAAATTTATCTCAATGATTTATGAATTAAAAATTAAAATGGTTACAATTTAATATTGTTAAATGTACATTGTGTAGCCATGCCAGGTAGGCTAGGGCTAAATCCCAGCTCTCCAGGTTTTGATTAGTGCACCTGGCTGGCTCTGCATATAAACAGCATAGGTTTTAATTTGAGTCAACTCAAGGAAGCTGACCAGACTGGATGTGTCTTGAAGCTGAAAAGAGAGACAAACCACAATCCCTCTCATTGAAGAGTCTGCACAGGCCATGTACAGGGAACTGCAATAGCTTTTTTTATGTGACAGCAACATGAGAAAGAAGGAATATGAGAAGCTGGAGAAATACCAGGGCCTCAAAGAAGAACTGGAGAAGATGTGGAAGGTGAAGGCAACAGTGATTCCAGTGGTGATAGGAGCACTTAGAGCAGTGGAGCAGTGACCCCTAAATTTGGAAGATGGCTGCAACAGATCCCAAAAGCAACATCTGAGCCCTCCGTCCAGAAAAGCGCAATGCTGGGAACAACTAAGATCCTGCGCTGAACCCTCAAACTCCAAGGAAGTTTGTGTGTGTATATATATATATGTATATATGTATATATATATGTATATGTATATATATATATATATATATATATATATATGTGTGTATATATACATAAACTTCCTCGGAGTTTGAAAGTATTCATACCTCATTACATTTTTCACTCTTTGCTTCATTGCAGCCATTTGGCAAATTCAAAAAAGTTCATTTTTTCTCATTAACGAACACTCTGTGTTAGGGCTAACGGAACGCCCTGATTATATTTAGATATTATTATTGGTGCGTTCACAGCCCAGGGTCCACCGTGCAGGAGACCAACCTGCTGCTAGCAAATGGTGGCACAATATGGTGGTAGAAGGGAACTCTGTTACTTCACAGAGTTGCACAAAAGGGAAAATGCTGTGCCATGTTCGCGTCACAGGGGAACACAGCTGCCTAACAGAGCAAAAGCAATCAGTGGTCAGGGAGTAGCAAGCACACAAACACCTCCTCTCCGGTGGAGCCGGAATCCTAATGGCTTTATGCCAGCCCTGAATTCACAATACAAACTCCTCACCGGAGGTGCCGGTATTCTAGTGGCTTATTTCAGGTGAACCCTGACCACAAGCAGACAAGACCACTGAGTAGCTAATGCTCATAACATAAGCTGATACTAGCGCATGGCCGTGCGGCAATGCAAACCTTTTATAGCTGCAGCAACTTCAGGACCTTCCTAGAGGACAATGGGAGCTGCTATAGTACCTGATCAACTTCAGGACCTTCCTAGAGGACCAATGGGAGTTGCCACGGTACCTGAGCAGGTGACCCCCGACCTCAAATGAGAGGTCTTATCCCGGGCATGCTCAGAAGGGGAAAAGCAGGACTTAGTCCCAGAGATGTCTGCTCGCCGCTGACCAGTACTGGCTACAATGGCTGAACCTGGAAAGGCAGCAGTAACCATCCGCACGTATCAAGCTGGGACCGACGTCTCCGCTGAGCAGGCTCCACTGAAGCTGGAGAAGAATGGGAGACCGCAGTGGAGATGGTTTGAGATCCCCCTGTGCAGAGGCGGGAAACTCTACCCCTAACACTCTGTACCTCATCTTGACTGCAAAAAACAGAAATGTAGTAATTTATTAAAAAAGAAAAACTCAAATATATGGTGATAAGTATTCAGACCCTTTGCTCAGTATTGAGGAGAAGCACCCTTTTGAGGTAGTACAACCATGAGCCTTCTTGGGAATGATGCAACACGTTTTTCACACCTGGATTTGGGGATATTCTGCCATTCTTCCTTGCAGATCCTCTCCATTTCCTTCAGGTTGGATGATGAATGTTGGTGGACAGCCATTTTCAGGTCTCTCCAGAGATGCTCAATTGGGTTTAGGTCAGGGCTCTGGCTGGGCCAGCCAAGAATGGTCACAGAGTTGTTCTGAAGCCACTTCGTTGTTATTTTAGCTGTGTGCTTAGGGTCATTTATCTTGTTGGAAGGTGAACCTTCGGCCAAGTCTAAGGTCCAGAGCACTCTGGAAGAGGTTTTCATCCAGGTTATCTCTGTACTTGGCTGCATTCTAGTTTCCTTCAATGACAACTAGTCATCCTGTCCCTGCAGCTGAAAAACACCCCCATAGCATGATGCTGCCACTACCATGTTTCACTGTTGGGATTGTATTGGGCAGGTGATGAGCAGTGCCTGTGTTATATTGATCTCAGTGTCAGTTCAAAATTGTCCATTGGAATTAATGGTGCTATATAAATAAATAATAATAATAATATTACATTTTCTGCAGCCATCTGCACCCTCGCACTCACCCATTACCCATCTGTAATTGCTTGCAACATTAGTACTGAAGTGAAAATATGCCACTACCATGTTTCACTGTTGGGATTGTATTGGGCAGGTGATGAGCAGTGCCTGGTCTTCTCCACACATACCGCTTAGAATTATCATCAAAAAGGTCTATCTTCATCTCATCAGACCAGAGAATCTTATTTCTATAGTCTGGGAATCCTTCATGTTTTTTTTTTAGCAAACTCTATGCGGGCTTTTATATGTCTTGCATTGTCCTTGCCACAATTCTGTCTCTGAGCTCCTTGGCCAGTTCCTTTGACCTCATGATTTTCATTTGGTCTGACTGCACTGTGAGCTGTGAGGTCTTATATAGACAGGTGTGTGCCTTTCAAAATCAAGTTCTGTCAGTTTTAATTAAGCACAACTGGACTCCAATGAAGGAGTATCACAAGGAAATGGAGGAAATGGACAGCATGTGACTTAAATTTGAGTGTCTGAGCTAGGGGTCTGAAAACTTATGACCATGTGATATTTCACTTTCTCTTTTTTATTGAATTTGCAAAAATGGCTACATTTCTGTTTTTTTCAGTCAAGATGGGGTGCAGAGTGTACATTCATTTGAAAAAATTAACTTTTTTGAATTTACCAAATGGCTGCAATGAAACAAAAAAGTAAGAAATTTAAAGGGGTCTGAATACTTTCTGTATGCACTGTATATATATATATATATATATATATATATATATATATATACTAGGATAGGGAATCCCAGCCCAAATCTTGCAGACATCAGTTTTTCACATACGAGTGCTATGGATTTAGGATAGCACTCGTACCTAAAACAGTTTTTGGGGTTGTTCACGGTTAAAAAATGTTTCTCTGTGTGGTCCATGCAAAATCGCAGAGACATGTGTTATATTGATCTCAGTGTCAGTTCAAAATTGTCAATGCAAGTCTATGGGCTAAGGCCACGTTCACATGTTCAGTATTTCATCAGTATTTTACATCAGCATTTATAAGCCAAAATCAGGAGTGGGTGATAAGTGTTGACATGTTTCTATTATACTTTTGCTCTAATTGTTCCACTGTTGACTTTTGCTTGCAAATACTGAGGTAAAAAATTTACCAAATACTGAACGTGTGACCATGGCCTAAGATTGTTGGTATGAAATGAAAACAATTCAGAACCCAGAACTTAAATTTAAAGCATTGCAACAATAAAGGGTATGTGAGAGGATGAGGTGGAACTAAAGGATACTTTGGATTGGCTTGGTAGGTAAGCAACTGTGTTTTCAGAGCTGGAGTGGCTGAAAGAGAAATAGCGGAGAAGCAAAAATGGAAAAAAAAACAGTATCACTTGCTCAAGTAGTTTACTGTATATACTTGTGTATAAGTCGAGTATTTCAACCCCTTTTTTTGGCTGAAAAAGACCCCCCTCGGCTTATACATGAGTCACGGTCCCAGTGCGGAGATTCCTCTCCGGAACATGTTCGCGCTCCCCTGCAGCCTCATTAAGGCTGCTGGCAGGGCCGACAGTCGGTGTTGGCATTGGGGCAAGTGCCAGTGTCCTGAGCAGGCGGGGACACCGACAAACTATGGGGGCCAGGTGCCTGTGCTGCCGCTTGCTGAGGCCCCTGGCACTTGTGATATTCACCTGTCGCCGTTCCACCGCTGCGCTGTCTCTTCTGCATCCTCTGACTGTGACATTCAGGTCAGAGGGTGCAATGACGTGATTAGTGCGTGCCCCCTGCTTGAACAGTCACTGCAGCGAGCCGGCAATGCTGAGGAGCACCGGCCAGTGAAGAGAGGTGAGTATTTCATTTTTTTTCTTTATTGCAGCAGCAGCTATATACAACATATGAGCAGCATAGACTGCATTTGAGCACTATATGAGCATCTTATGGGGCCTATCATCATCTTTATAGAGCATTATATGGGGCATATTTTTGTTTGGAGCATCTTATGGGGCCATCATCAACTTTATGCAGCATTATATGGGACATTTTTCATATGGGGCATATTTTTGTATGGAGCATCTTATGGGGTCCATCATCAACTTTATGGAGCATTATATGGGTCGTATTTTGTACGAAGCATCTTATGGGGCCCATTTCTCAATTAATGTAATTTTATTGGTATCTGTTAGGGCTGGCGGAACGGACCGAGTACATATAGATATTATTGGTGCGTTCGCAGCCCGGAGTCCACCGTGCAGAAGGAGAACCTGCTGCTAGCAAATGGCACTCTATGGCGGTATAAGCTAGCTCTTTTACCTCACAGAGTCGCCGTGATAGAAAAGCACTGTGTCCTGTTAAGCTCACAGGAGTACACAGCTAACTGCTGAGCTAATAGCAGTCAGTGGTCATGCAGTCAGAGAAGCGCACAAACAATTCCTTACCGGAGGTGTCGGTATTCTAGTGGCTTATTTCAGCTGAGCCCTGACCACAAGCATACATGACCACACTGGCGCAAAGCTCATAACAAAGATTGATACTAGCACATGGCCGTGTGGCCATGCAAACCTTTTATAGTTGCAGCAACTTCAGGACTTCCAAGAGGACCAATGGGAGTTGCTTCAGAACCTGAGTGTGTGACCCCTGACCTCCATTGAGAGGTCTTCCTTTGGGCATGCTCAGAAGGGAGAAAGCAGGACTTAGTCCCAGAAGCGAGTCCTCGCCGCTGACCAGTACTAGCTATAATGGCAGAGCCTAGAAGAACAGCAGTAACCAGACGCAGAGTATCTGCCTGAGCCAGACGCTGGGACCGACTTCCTGAGCAGGCTCCACTGTGGCTGGAGAAAAATGGGAGACTGCAGCAGAGATGGCTCAAGATTCCCCCTGTGCAGAGGCGGGAACTCGAACCCTAAGGCCATGTTCACACATTGTGGATTTCGCTGTGGAATTTTCCGCAGCGGATTTGATAAATCCGCAGTGCCAAAAGTACAGCGGTTTTAGACACCTGCGGGTCTCTATAATGGGGCAGGTGTAAAACCACTGTGGATTCTGCACAAATAATTGACATGCTGCGGAAAATAAACCGCAGCGTTTTCGCACGTTTTGTTCCGCAGCATATGCACTGTGGTTTTTGATTTCCATAGGATAACATTGTACTGTACACCGCATGGAAAACTGCTGCGGATCCTCAGCGTCAAAACCGCTGCGGATCTGCAGCAAAAACTGCAACGTGTGAACATAGCCTTACCGGTATCTTTTTTTATTTTTGAAATTTTCCAGTAGCTGCTGCATTTCCCAACCTAGGCTTATATTCGAGTCAATAATTTTTCCCAGTTTTTTGTGGTAAAATTAGGTGCCTCGGCTTATACTCGGGTCGGCTTATACTCAAGTATATACGGTGTAACTCTGTACGTAACCCCTTCTCATGTACAGCACCATGGAATTAATGGTGCTATATAAATAAATAATAATAATAATAATATTACATTTTCTGCAGCCATCTGCACCCTCGCACTCACCCATTACCCATCTGTAATTGCTTGCAACATTAGTACTGAAGTGAAAATATAACTGTCAAGAATTACAGAGGCTGAACATAAAAAAACTCATGCCCACAATAGTGAGGATTTATGACTGAAAGATATTAGATAGCAAACAGTACTTTTAGAAAACTTCTCTCTAAGATGAGGCATACAATTATGTTGCAAATTGATGTCAATTGAAATAATTGTTAGCATGGCACATCATGGCCCCATGTGAATCAAAATGGCATGTGAGAACATTGCAGTGAAATCTTTTTATCAAATTGTTTTAAATGGAGTCTTTATCTGATTGTCAAATTCCCTAGTATTGGTCTTACAATTACGCTATAAAACCTTTGGAAACATGTCAAGATTTTATAGAATAATTTCTGTAAATGAACATAATAATTTAAGACATGCTGCATAACAGACGGCCGTCTCTGTATAATTTTTGCTTTTTTTGTTATAGTATATTATGTGCGCTCTGCAATTATGTCACATGTATATTAAAATAAATTATTCCACTGAACTGAAAGGCAAGCTGCTATTGCCCTGTGTACTAAATGGAAAATGTCTTTCTTAATGTGTAATAGTTTTTTTCTTACTAAATAGAAAAAAAAAAAAAAAAAAAAAAAAAAAATATATATATATATATATATATATATATATATATATATATATATATATATATATATATATATCTATCCTATTTTAACTCAGTATATCATAAGTGAAATAAGTAATGAGAATTTTGTGATAGGAAGAGATACTTTCTTTTAACCACTTCCTTTCCAGGCAATTTTTGTTTTCACACTTCTGCTCTTCCTTTCCTTAATTGCAACAGGCATAAAAGTTTTTTTATTTTCTTGCTTATATAGCAATATGAGGACTATTTTTTGGTGTGAAATGTTGTGATTTTTAATGCATTTTCAATTTATTTACAAAATACTAGAAAATGGTGAAAAAAATTGAAGTGTGGTGAAATTATAAAATAAATTTTCACCATTGCTTTTTGCATTTTGTTTTTACAGTGTTCACTTTGCCATATAAATTACCTAGCTGCATGATTCTACATGTAAATACAATTATAGAGATATCAAACATGTACAGTCTTTTTTTCATGTTGGCCTCATTAAGATGTCAGTTTTTTTGGCTTATGAGAAAAATGGACTGAGTTTCGATAAATAATTTTTATCAGTTTCACCATTTTTTTTGCTGTTGAGAAAAAAATTCTCTACCTTCTATCTTTCAATTAAAAAGGGTCAGCAGATGTATGCGTTCTGACTTCGGTGAGATTTTTTCAATTAGGCCACTTTCACATGTTCACTATTTAGTCAGAATTTTACGTCAGTATTTGTTCGTGAAACAGTCGGAGGAAAAGTGTAATAGAAACACGTCACCACTTCTGTGTTTATCACCCACTCCTGGTTTTGGTGTACGAATACAGATTTAAAATACTAAATGTGTGATCACGGCTCTAAAAGGGTTATCCAAGACTTTATTATTTTTTGCGTATGTGGCTGAGAAGTAATAAACAGGCAGTTGCTAACAACCTGCTTGCTCTTCTCAGCCATGATTTCTGCCAGCTGAGAGCAGTTCCGCTGATGTCACGTTAAGGCTAGGTTCACATTGCGTTAATGGGTGTCCACTAGAGGACTCCGTTACATGGTGAAATTGTCGCAATTAACGCCATGTAACGGGTCCGTTAGCACACCCACTGACAGCAATGTGCTATGCGCCTAGCGGATCGCCCTAACGCAATGTGAACCTAGCCTAACAGAGCAGTGTCTTCTCTTCTGCTTTGCTTTCTGACAGGGTGCCTCTGCAGATGTCAAGCTGATTGAAAGCCATTTCCCTGCTACCTATCTGTGGGAAGCCAATTGTCAATCAGCATGACATCGGTAGTGACTCCCCATCGATAAAGCAGAGCAGGAGAGATGTTAAATAAGGCAGAGGAATTGTCAGCTAGCCACATGCACATGTTGAGTATTTGGTGAAAAATACCAGGAGTGAGTGAAAACCAGGAGTGGGTTTTAAATACAGACATGGTAACACCTTTCTATTATACTTTTCCTCTGATTGTTTCATTCCTGGTGTTTGCTTACAAATTCTGAGGTAAAATACTGACCACATACTGAATGTGTGAATATGGCCTAAGTTGGCAAAGATTGTCCCTGTGCAGATCAGACAGGTAGTTAGCAACTACTTGCTACTTTACTTGCATTTTTTTCATGTTCATTTTTACCACTTTTTTGATGGTGTGTTTTTTTTTCCTCTTTTTAGTATAAGAATTTATAAATAAAGCTGTATTTTAAACTTCCCGTTAATTAACTTTGACAAAAAATCATGTGCAAATTATATATGCTATTTAGGCCACATGCACACATTGAGTATTTGGTGAGTTTTTTTACCTCAGTATCTGTAAGCCAAAACCAGAAGTGGGTGATAAATACAGAAGTGGTGACGTGTTTCTATTATGCTTTTAATCTGACCGTTCCACTCCTGGTTTTGTCTTACAAATACTGGGGTAAAAAACTCAACAAATACTCAATGTGTGCATGTGGCTTTAAGGCTACATTCCCATGATGAGCTTTTCATGCATTTTTGAAGCTGTGTATTTTTACTGTGTCAAAAATGCAGCATCTTACAGTTCTAGTACAAAAAGCAAGGTGTGATTCTAGATTAAAAATTAAAAATTAACTTTTAATAAACTCATTAAAAATGAGACCATTACAGCACCCCGTTTTGTTGAATAAACCTCCCATCTCAATGGAGAACTACAGGAATCTTCCCCGATGAGTATAGAAAAACGAAACGCGTAGGGAAGTATACCTTTTCGTTACTTTGTATCGGGGGTCATTACATAAAAACTGGTGATATTCGATGATGGGGTATTTGTATGGAGAATGATGTGCCATCTCCCCAGTTTCTACACCAGTGAAAAACGGTCACTATCTTGTTAAATGTAACAATAGGGTGAAACTGTTCACTTTTTTCACACACCATTTTGAGTGGTCATTGCTTTCCGTTTAATAATAGATGCATATACAGAGAGCATATGTGGTCTGATTTGCCAAATGACCAGGTGATGTGAAGTTTGGTATTTTTCCGCACTGCCAGCTGTTATCGGACCTTTATGTTTTCATGATAGATTTATTCATGGGAATCTTGGGATATTGAGGTCTGAGGCAGTTCGATATTTGTGATATTGGCATTTCTTCTCTTGAAATGTGATGTTACTGTGAGTCCTATATGTGTATTTTGGGTCTACCATTTTTAATGAGTTTATTAAAAGTCAATTTTTAATTTTTAATCTAGAATCACACCTTGCTTTTTGTACTATATTACTGATTGGTGGTTACAGCTTTTTCAGATCTTACAGTTCTAGCAAAGTGGCTGGTATTTATAGACATCTCAGTCCCACTGTGCTTCTTTTTAACGCTGCGTAAACATATCTGCCATGTGTTTTTTTTTTTTCAAATCCACAGCAGGTCAATTTCTATTGCAGGTATGCTGAGTTTTCTGTGCGCATTTTCATCATAGACTTACATTAGATTTGTAAAGTCCACAGCTAAAAAGCACACATGTATTTTTAGTTTGTTTCCGAGGTGCAAACGCATAAAGACCGCATATAATCTGCTCCCAACTTTCGCAATAAAGTTTTATTGAATAGCACTCAGACCAATGTTTTTCAATGGGGCAGTGCTAATGCCCGATTTTTTTCACTGATAGAATCTGTAAGTGAAAATATCACAGCAAGCCGCAACTTGTCTTGAAAATCAAATGCTTTTCACTCATTCAAGTGTATGGGTGCGTGGAAATCATTGCACTGTACTCTGATATCATCTGAATGCAGTCTGATTTCCATAGACTCAGAGAATGGCATGGATAAAGAAAGTTTGTTCTCCATCTCCTCACCTTTTTTTGTGTATGTACCCATCTACCTAGCTTTTTTATTAGCTGCTCTTTAAATAATTAAGATTGAAAGAACTGTCAAAAGTAAACTATATTTTTGCACAAAATATATGGTAAAAGAAAACTGGCAATGGCAATGAACGGGGTAATGTGAAAGATAAAAAGCCATACCACAGCTAAGACTGTGGGTGCCGCTACCAGCAACAGTAGTACTAGCAAACACGGAGCACCAGTGGCCTCCTTTGCCTACAGCAAGTGTATTAGAAGTGAGAGGTGAGCGGATCAATTCACTGATGATCAAATTTGAGTCGATTTTCCTGCTTATTTTCACATGCTAATAAACACATTTAGAGATTTTATTTGCTTTTTGCAAATAAAAAACATTTGCCTGAAACTATTTCTCATACTGCTAAGGCATCAGAGAACAGATATGTTATTTTCCTTTGTTGCATGGGCTTCCTCATAATGCCTGCAGCCATGACATCTTCCAGATTATCATACCTTGTACACTCGTGGTCTGTAACTGGGCCATTAGAAATCTATAATATAACGCTGGGAGCGTCACTCTGTCCGAAGCCTCTATAGACTGCGCAAGCGCACGCGCCGGCGCAGTCTAGGCCCCACAGAGCGACGCTCCCAGGAGATCGCGGTATGCGTAAACACTGAACGCTCACCGCGATCTCCAACGGAGAAGCAGGGACCGCCAGGAGGGTAAGTATGATATATTTACCTGTCCCGTTCCTCCGTTGCGCGCTGCCCCTCCGTCCTCCGGTCCACATCCTCTGCCTGTGACGTTCACAGTTCAGAGGGCGCGATGACGCGCTTAATGCGCGCCGCCCTCTGACTGAACAGTCACAGGCAGAGGACCCGGAAGACAGACCGGCGCGCAGCGCTGGATCAGGGCCAGGTAACTATAGCAAGTGCCGGGGGCCTGAGCTAGCGGCGACTCCGGCACCTGACCCCCACAGCGCGCCGGTGTCCCCGCCTGCTCAGGCCCCCAGCACCGCCGCGCACAGCCTGAGCCACCGCACCCAGCACGGCCTGAGCCACCGCAGCCAGCACGGCCTGAGCCACCGCAGCCAGCACGGCCTGAGCCACCGCAGCCAGCACCGCCTGAGCCACCGCAGCCAGCACCGCCTGAGCCACCGCAGCCAGCACCGCCTGAGCCACCGCAGCCAGCACGGCCTGAGCCACCGCACCCAGCACGGCCTGAGCCACCGCACCCAGCACGGCCTGAGCCACCGCACCCAGCACGGCCTGAGCCACCGCACCCAGCACGGCCTGAGCCACCGCACCCAGCACGGCCTGAGCCACCGCACCCAGCACGGCCTGAGCCACCGCACCCAGCACGGCCTGAGCCACCGCACCCAGCACGGCCTGAGCCACCGCACCCAGCACGGCCTGAGCCACCGCACCCAGCACGGCCTGAGCCACCGCACCCAGCACGGCCTGAGCCACCGCACCCAGCACGGCCTGAGCCACCGCACCCAGCACAGCCGCCCACAGCCACGCACAGCCGCCGCACCCAGCACAGCCTGAGCCACCGCACAGCCTGAGCCACCGCACCCAGCACAGCCACGCACAGCCGCCGCACCCAGCACAGCCACGCACAGCCGCCGCACCCAGCACAGCCACGCACAGCCGCCTGCACTCAGCACCGCCACGCACAGCTGCCCGCGCTCAGCTCCGCCACGCAAAGCCACCCACGCACAGCACAGCCACATACAGCCGCCCGCACTCAGCACAGCCGCCTGCACTTAGCACAGCCGCCCGCACTGATGGGGGCGCAGGATGGAGCAGCACATGATAGGGTGGAGCAGCACATGACAGGATGGGGGCGCAGGATGGAGCAGCACAGCCACCGCACCCAGCACAGCCACCGCACCCAGCACAGCCGCCCGCACCCAGCACAGCCTGAGCCACCGCACCCAGCACAGCCACGCACAGCTGCCGCACCCAGCACAGCCACCGCACCCAGCACAGCCACCGCACCCAGCACAGCCACGCCCACCCAGCACGGCCACACACAGCCGCCTGCACTCAGCACAGCCACGCACAGCCGCCTGCACTCAGCATAGCCACGCACAGCCGCCTGCACTCAGCACCGCCACGCACAGCCGCCCGCACTCAGCACCGCCACGCACAGCCGCCCGCACTCAGCACCGCCACGCACAGCCGCCCGCACTCAGCACCGCCACGCACAGCCGCCCGCACTCAGCACCGCCACGCACAGCCGCCCACGCACAGCATAGCCACGCACAGCCGCCGCACCCAGCATAGCCACGCACAGCCGCCGCACCCAGCATAGCCACGCACAGCCGCCGCACCCAGCACCGCCACAAACAGCCGCCGCACCCAGCACAGCCACGCACAGCCGCCCACACCCAGCACAGCCGCCCGCACCCAGCACAGCCTGAGCCGCCGCACCCAGCACAGCCGCCGCACCCAGCACAGCCGCCGCACCCAGCACAGCCGCCGCACCCAGCACAGCCGCCGCACCCAGCACAGCCACGCCCACCCAGCACAGCCACGCACAGCCGCCCGCACCCAGCACAGCCGCCCGCACTCAGCACCGCCACGCACAGCCGCCCGCACTCAGCACCGCCACGCACAGCCGCCCATGCACAGCACAGCCACATACAGCCGCCGCACCCAGCATAGCCACGCACAGCCGCCCGCACCCAGCACCGCCACGCACAGCCGCCGCACCCAGCACAGCCACGCACAGCCGCCCGCACCCAGCACAGCTGCCCGCACCCAGCACAGCTGCCCGCACCCAGCACAGCCGCCTGCACTCAGCACAGCCACGCACAGCCGCCCACAGCCACGCACAGCCGCCTGCACTCAGCACCGCCACTCACAGCTGCCCGCACTCAGCACCGCCACGCACAGCCGCCCACGCATAGCACAGCCACATACAGCCGCCCGCACTTAGCACAGCCGCCCGCACTGATGGGGTGCAGGATGGAGCAGCACATGATAGGGTGGAGCAGCACATGACAGGATGGGGGAGCAGGATGGAGCAGCACAGCCACCGCACCCAGCACAGCCACCGCACCCAGCACAGCCACCGCACCCAGCACAGCCACCGCACCCAGCACAGCCACGCACAGCCGCCCGCACCCAGCACAGCCACGCACAGCCGCCCGCACTCAGTACCGCCACGCACAGCCGCCCGCACCCAGCACAGCCACCTGCACCCAGCACAGCCACGCCCAGCCGCCCACGCACAGCACAGCCACATACAGCCGCCCGCACTCAGCACAGCTGCCCGCACTCAGCACAGCCGCCCGCACTGATGGGGGCGCAGGATGGGAGCACATGACAGGATGGGGATGCAGGATGGAGTAGCACATACCAGGATGGAGACCATATACCAATATAAATGCTCGCCACCCGGGCGTAGAACGGGTTCAATAGCTAGTCATATATATGCAAGGGTGCACAATTCATAAGGCAGAGTCATTTAACCTCTCCAGAGTCATAGGGTAAGGCCATGTTCAGATGTTCAGTATTTGGTCAGTATTTGACATCAGTATTTGTAAGCCAAAACCAGTAGTGGGTGAAAAATGCGGACGTGGTGCACTTGTCTCTATTAGGGCTCGCTCTCATCTGCTTCAAAAAATTGCTGCAGTGTTGATCTTGAAAAGTAGGACGAATGTCATCCAAGTGTCATGCAAGTACAATGCAATTTTTCTCTCCAAGCATCTGTATGATTTCCGATATGACATACGTATGCAATCCATATGCAATATGTTTTTAACATCATCTTTTACATACTAGAATTTTCCATGTAATTTAAAGCTAGTTTTCAAGCTAATAAAGAGTACAGGATAAATGTGATCTGATCCAAAATGTTCTGGACCACAAATTGCTACCAATAGCAACTTATTCCACACAAAAACAAGTACCCGCTCAGGTCCATCATATGTCAATGAAAATATAGGGGTTTCCACATTACTGGCAGCACAAAGACTCTGGAAAAGCACCACTGCTTCATCCCCACCCTCACCTTCAAAAAAAAAAGAAATCCATCAAAATCTGTGCTCCTAAATCCATATGCCCCCTCACTTCTAAGCCATATAGTATACAGTAGGGTTGAGCGACTTCCATTTTTTAAAGATCGAGTCGGGTTTTGTGAAACCCGACTTTGTCCAGAGTCGAGTCGAGTGCAGTCGGCCGATTATCGCTAAAAGTCGGGGATCGACCGAAACACGAAACCCAATGCAAGTCAATGGGGAAGCATAGTCGGCAGTGAGTGGAGGCCAGGAAAACACCTACAGTGCCCATTTTAATGCCAAAAACATCCATTCTTGTTTCTGAAGCTTGTCAATCTTAATTAACTTTATAATAATAGTTGTTCAATGGAACTTGGGGGTCATTTGGCAAAAGTTGTGGGGGGTAGGGCTGGTTCAAGGTTTTAGTGGGCCCAGGAATCGTGGACTATGTCATGGCGGTGGAGCAGGGAGAGGTAAGTATTTCTACGTTGCAAGTGCTGTGATCCTGAGCAAGCAGGGGGGCACACTCGTTCGCATTGGCACTGGCACAGGGCCCCTCAAAGTACAGCGGTGTGTTTGCACGGCGGGGGCACCTCCCACCAGCAGTGACACTTTTGCGTACTCTGAGGGGCCCTGTGCCAGTGACGTCGCCAACGAGTATGCCCCCCCACCTGATGAAGGAACCTGCACTTTCATCTGCACCTTCCTCATTGTCCCTGTGTAAGGTGGTATAACATGCGGGAAGGGGAACCTTACTTTCAGCAGGGTCAGATTCTGGCTGTGTAGAGTGCAAGGGGAATGTAGTGGTCTAGGTCAATGTACCAGCAGACTCATCTAGCAGTGGCTGGGCAATGGGCAGGATGAGGAGGAAACAGATATAGGGCCAAAGAATAAAGTAGGCTAAATGCAGTTCAAAATTGGTAACAGGACTAAACAGGCGGCATTGCTTTGTTCAGTGGAGTAGCAAACCCAGGAGCAGCAGACACTGTTTTAAGGGCCCAAACACACTAATAGGCCAAATGCAGTTTAATATCTGATACTTTAGGCCAAAAGCCTAAGACTGAAGCTCAGCTTTATTCAGTTGAGGGCAAACACCAGGGAGGGGCAGACACTGTTAGTAGGCCCTAACCACCAATTTTTAAAAACACAGCACTTAATGAGAGCCAGAAGGTTGAAGCTCAGCTTTATTCAGTTGAGGACAAACACCAGGCAGGGGCAGACACCGTTAGTAGGCCGTAACCAAAGTTGAAGGCCAAATGCAGTTTAATTTCTGATACTATAGGCCGAAAGCCAGAAGGTGGAAGCTCAGCTTTATTCAGTTGAGGGCAAACACCAGGGAGGGGCAGACACCGTTAGTAGGCCCTAACCACCAATTTTTAAAAACACAGCACTTAATGAGAGCCAGAAGGTTGAAGCTCAGCTTTATTCAGTTGAGGACAAACACCAGGCAGGGGCAGACACCGTTAGTAGGCCGTAACCAAAGTTGAAGGCCAAATGCAGTTTAATTTCTGATACTATAGGCCGAAAGCCAGAAGGTGGAAGCTCCGATTTAGACAGTGGAGGACAATTTGAATTAGGGACTGCAGACAGACTTAGTAGGCTGTCCCCTGTGGACCATGCATCCACCACATTAACCCATTGCGCCGTAATGGACACATAATCTTCCGTGGCCATGCCTACAGGTCCATGCGTCTATTGTCAGGTGCACCTTTGTACTCACAGATTGCCAGAGTGCATGGACAATGCGGTCTTTTACATGCTGGTGGAGGGTTGGGATGGTTTTTCTCGCAAAAGAAGTGTCGACTGGTTAGCTTGTAGCGTGGTACAGCGTAGTCCATCATGGCCTTATTAATAGTAAATAAAATATATAACTAGGCTCTATAAACTTTTAAATAGGTTCCAGGGGTACACGGGCAGCATTGGTGTGGTCAGTGGAGGAGTATTGCAAGTAGGGGCCGCAGACAGGCTAACAAAGGCCTAAAATAACAAACAATAGGCAGGCATGGCAGTTTTAAATCGGTTACATGGATACACAGGCAGGCAGTCCAGGCAGCATTGTGGTCAGTGGAGGAGTATTGCAAGTAGGGGCCGCAGACAGGCTATCAAAGGCCTTAAATAACAAACAATAGGCAGGCATGGCAGTTTTAAATCGGTTACATGGATACACAGGCAGGCAGCATTGTGGTCAGTGGAGGAGTATTGCAAGTAGGGGCCGCAGACAGGCTAACAAAGGCCTAAAATAACAAACAATAGGCAGGCATGGCAGTTTTAAATCGGTTACATGGATACACAGGCAGGCAGCATTGTGGTCAGTGGAGGAGTATTGCAAGTAGGGGCCGCAGACAGGCTATCAAAGGCCTAAAATAACAAACAATAGGCAGGCATGGCAGTTTTAAATCGGTTACATGGATACACAGGCAGGCACTCCAGGCAGCATTGTGGTCAGTGGAGGAGTATTGCAAGTAGGGGCCGCAGACAGGCTATCAAAGGCCTAAAATAACAAACAATAGGCAGGCATGGCAGTTTTAAATCGGTTACATGGATACACAGGCAGGCACTCGCAGCATTGTGGTCAGTGGAGGAGTATTGCAAGTAGGGGCCGCAGACAGGCTAACAAAGGCCTAAAATAACAAACAATAGGCAGGCATGGCAGTTTTAAATCGGTTACATGGATACACAGGCAGGCAGCATTGTGGTCAGTGGAGGAGTATTGCAAGAAGTGTCTGACACAGTACTCCCAAAAAATAAATAGATGTTAATGTCTCGCAAAACAACTATAAATAAAAAAAAGGGTGGCATGCTTAGGTACAGGGGTGGGCTCATCTGCAGAATTTATGACAAAGTAATTTGGCAGTAAATTGGTACCGCCCCTCATGTTACAACGGTGTTTCTGACGTTGGGTGCGCACCACCACCGCCAGAGACACTACATTGTACTATGAGGGACCCAGTGGCAGTGCCGTCGACCAAAAGCGAGCACACCCACCTCTTCTGACAAACAGCACTGTAACTAACGGGTGCTTGCGCCAAGTGTCGAGAGTGAGACAACGGCCCCGTGGGGGGAGTTTTCCCATTGGGGGATGTGTAAACAAGGGCTGAAAAATAGTTAGTAACCATACTGGACAAATGTTGTCTCCTGTCACTTTGAATAGATGCTGCAGTACCTGTCCTGTCTGCGGTCATTGCGAAATCACTCCACAACCTAGTCAGAAAACCCCTCTGTCCAACGCCACTTCTGATCTGTGCACCTCTAACACCTCTGCCCTGTAGCCCCCTGCAGCTCGTGTGAGAACCATCACTGGCGCTGTGTGCTGGGAATGCCTGAATCAAACGGTCTACAAGAGTAGCTTGTTTGGTTGCTAATATTTGTTCGAGGTTCTCATGTGGCATAATATTTTGCAATTTGCCTTTATAGCGAGGGTCAAGGATGCAGGCCAACCAGTAATCGTCATCGCTCATCATTTTAATAATGCATGGGTCCTTTTTGAGGATACGTAAGGCATAATCCGCCATGTGGGCCAAAGTTCCAGTTGGCAAATCTGCGGTTGTGCTGGTTTGAGGGGCAGTTACAGGCAAATCTACGTCACTTGTCTCTCTTACAAAAACAGAACCCGGCCTTGCAACGCCACTAATTTCTGTTGGCCCAGGAGAAGCTTCCTCATTAAAAAAGTACTCATCCCCATCATCCTCCTCGTCCTCCTCCTCCTCTTCGCCCGCTACCGCGTCCTCTACACGGCCCTGACCAGACAATGGCTGACTGTCATCAAGGCTTTCCTCTTCCTCGGCTGCAGACACCTGCTCCTTTATGTGCATCAAACTTTGCATCAGCAGACGCATTAGGGGGATGCTCATGCTTATTATTGCGTTGTCTGCACTAACCAGCTGTGTGCATTCCTCAAAACACTGAAGGACTTGACACAGGTCTTGTAGCTTCGACCACTGCACATCTGACAACTCCATGTCTGCCATCCAACTGCCTGCCCATGTATCCTCCCACAAATACATAACAGCACGCCTCTGTTCGCACACTCTCTGAAGCATGTGCAGTGTGGAGTTCCACCTTGTTGCAACGTCGATGATTAGGCGATGCTGAGGAAGGTTCAAAGAACGCTGATAGTTCTGCATACGGCTGGAGTGTACAGGCGAACGGCGGATATGCGAGCAAAGTCTGCACATTTTGAGGAGCAGGTCGGGTAACCACGGATAACTTTTCAGGAAGCACTGCACCACCAGGTTTAAGGTGTGAGCCAGGCAAGGAATGTGTTTCAGTTGGGAAAGGGCTATGGCAGCCATGAAATTCCTTCCGCTATCACTCACTACCTTGCCTGCCTCAAGATGTACAGTGCCCAGCCATGACTGAGTTTCTTTCTGCAAGAACTCGGACAGAACTTCCGCGGTGTGTCTGTTGTCGCCCAAACACTTCATTGCCAATACAGCCTGCTGACGCTTGCCACTAGCTGTCCCATAATGGCACACCTGGTGTGCAACAGTGGCAGCTGCGGATGGAGTGGATGTGCGACTGCGGTCTGTGGACGAGCTCTTGCTTCTGCAGGAGGAGGAGGAAGAGGAGGAGGGGGGGCGAACGCCTACAGCCAACTCTTTCCTTGACCGTGGGCTAGGCAAAACTGTCCCAATATTGCTGTCCCCTGTGGACCCTGCATCCACCACATTCACCCAGTGTGCCGTGATGGACACGTAACGTCCCTGGCCATGCCTACTGGTCCATGCATCTGTTGTCAGGTGCACCTTTGTAGTCACAGACTGCCTGAGTGCATGGACGATGCGGTCTTTAACATGCTGTTGGAGGGCTGGGATGGCTTTTCTAGAAAAGAAGTGCCGACTGTGTAGCTCGTAGCGTGGTACAGCGTAGTCCATCAGCGCTTTCAAAACTTCACTTTCAACTAACCGGTAGGGCATCATCTCTAATGAGATTAGTCTAGCAATGTGGGCGTTCAAACCCTGTGTACACGGATGCGAGGATGAGTACTTCCTTTTCCTAACAAGAGTCTCATGTAGGGTGAGCTGGACTGGAGAGCTGGAGATCGTGGAACTAGCGGTGGTGCCGGTGGACATGGGTGACTGAGAGAGGGTTGGAGATGGTATTCTTGCCGGTGCCCTACATGCAGTGTTTCCTACTACTAACCTGGTGATTCCCTGACTGCTTTGGCCTGGCGACGAAAGCTGCACAGATACTGCAGGTGGTGTGGGAAATGGTCGGCTTACAGGGAGGGAAGGGATGTAGCGTTGCTGACTAGCTTCATTGGCCGAGGGTGCTGCAACCTTTAGGGACGTTTGGTAGTTAGTCCAGGCTTGCAAATGCATGGTGGATAAATGTCTATGCATGCAACTTGTATGCATGCGACTTTTAAGATTCTGACCTCTGCTTAAGGTAGTTGAACATTTTTGACAGATGACTTTGCGCTGATCATTTGGATGTTGTTTAAAAAAATGCCAGACTGCACTCTTTCTACTATCGGATACCTTTTCAGGCATTGCAGACTGAGCTTCTTTAACCGGATGGCCACGCTGTCCTCCAACTGGTTTTGGTTTTGCCACGCGTTTTTGTCCAGATACGGGCCCGGTAGATGGAACCTGTTGTGATGTTGATGCCTGCTGTGGCTCCTCCTCCTCCGCTTCAGAACTACTGCCGCCTGCACCCTGTTTCCGCAATGGCTGCCAATCGGGGTCCACAACTGGGTCATCTATGACCTCCTCTTCTATGTTGTGTGCAACTTCGTCTGTGTCACCGTGTAAGCCGGTGGTATTGCGTTCGTGACGGAGCACCATAGTCTCCGCTGGTTTTGATTCTGCCTCAGTACACTGCGAGGGCAATGTTCTGGTCTGAGTCAAAGGAACAGCATAGTAATCTGGCTGTGGCTGTGCATCTGTGCACTCCATGTCCGATTCAACTTCTAATGGGCATGGCCTGTTAACTGTTTCACTGTGTAACCCAGGAACGGTATGTGTAAAGAGCTCCATGGAGTAACCTGTTGTGTCGACTGACGCATCCTTCACTGTTGTTTTTAGTGAAGGACTCAAGGAAGCGACTTGTTCCTGACCGGGAGCATCCACTGACGATGCACTGCTCTGACATTTGGCACCTTCCGAGGAGGAGGCGAAAGAGTTAGAGGCAGAGTCAGCAATGAAAGCCAATACTTGTTCCTCCTGCTCCGGCTTCAAAAGTGGTTTTCCTACTCCCAGAAAAGAGAGCTTTCGAGGCCTTGTGTAGCCAGACAACGAACCTGGCTCAACAACTCGAGACTTAGGTGCTGTACTGCTTTTACCACGACCACCTGATGCTCCACCACCACTACCATCATTACCAGCTGACAATGACCGCCCACGGCCACGACCTCTTCCACTAGACTTCCTCATTGTTTGCAAAACGTAACCAAAGTAACGCTATTTGTTACTGTAAATACTTATCAGGTGAACTCAAACTTCTGTAGGATTTATATATACCTTTATAGGTGCCTGACACTGAAAGGAAAATCAGGCCCAATGTTACACACTAGGTTTTCTGTGCCCCAATAATTTGGGACAGATGGCACACACAGGACCAGCACTCAAGCAGAAATGCCAATCTTAATCTCCCACTATTTTTTATTTTTTTTCTGGGAGAATTTACCCTAAAAAAAAAAAATGGCCAAGTATTACACAGTGTTTTCGTTGGCACACAATGAGAGACAGATACCACACACAGCAATGGCACGGAGGCAGACTTGCCAATATATATCTCCCACTAATTTTTTTTTGGGAAAAGGGAGAATTTAGCAAAAAAAAAAAATATGGCCAAGTATTACACAGTGTTTTCGGTGGCACACAATGAGAGACAGATACCACACACAGCAATGGCTCGGAGGCAGACTTGCCAATATTTATCTCCCACTAATTTTTTTTTTGGAAAAGGGAGAATTTAGCAAAAAAAAAAAATGGCCAAGTATTACACAGTGTTTTCGGTGGCACACAATGAGAGACAGATGCCACACACAGCAATGGCACGGAGGCAGACTTGCCAATATTTTTCTCCCACTAATTTTTTTTTGGGAAAAGGGAGAATTTAGCAAAAAAAAAAATATGGCCAAGTATTACACAGTGTTTTCGGTGGCACACAATGAGAGACAGATACCACACACAGCAATGGCTCGGAGGCAGACTTGCCAATATTTATCTCCCTGCAGTTATCTCAGAAAAGTATGGCAGGCAGCTATAAAAAGGACTGCTGCACACAAAAGTGTGGTCAAACACACAAGATAGCTGTGCAGAAAGGAAGGAAAAACAGGATTTGTGCTTTGAAAAAAGCAGTTGGTTTGCACAGCGGCGTACACACAGGCACAGCAACGCAGCTATCAGGGTCAGGGAGCCTTCTAGTGCAGCCCAATGAGCTACAGCGCTGAGGAAAAAAAAATGTAGATTCCACTGTCCCTGCAATCAAAAGGTGGTGTTGGACAGTGGAAATCGCTACAGCACAAGCGGTTTGTCGCTTTATGTACCCTGCCTATCACTATCCCTGCTTCCGAAGAAGCTGCAGCAACCTCTCCCTATGCTCCGATCAGCAGCAGTAAGATGGCGGTCGGCGGGAACGCCCCTTTATAGCCCCTGTGACGCCGCAGAAAGCAAGCCAATCACTGCAATGCCCTTCTCTAAGATGGTGGGGACTGAGATCTATGTCATCACGCTGCCCACACTCTGCGTCCACCTTCATTGGCTGAGAAATGGCACTTTTAGCGTCATTGAAACGCGAGTTTGGCGCGAAAGTCGCGTACCGCATGGCAGACCGCACACAGGGATCGGCTCGGTTTCATGAGACGCCGACTTTGCCAAAAGTCGGCGACTTATGAAAATGAACGATCCGTTTCGCTCAACCCTAGTATACAGTGGGGGAAAAACATATTTAGTCAGCTACCAATTGTGCAAGTTGTCCCACTTAAAAAGATGAGAGAGGCCTGTAATTTACATCATAGGTAGACGACAACTATGAGAGTCAAAATTGAGAAAAAAAATCCAGAAATTCACCTTGTCTGATTTGGTAAGATTTATTTGGCATATTATGGCGGAAAATAAGTATTTGGTCACCTAAAAACATGCAAGATTCCTGACTCTCACAGACCTGTAACTTCTTCTTTAGAGGCTCCTCTGTCCTTCACTCATTACCTGTATGAATGGAACCCATTTGAACTTGTTATCAGTATAAAAGCCACCTGTCCACAGCCTCAAACAGTCACACTCGAAGCTACACTATGGTGAAGACCAAAGAGCTGTCAAAGGACACCAGAAACAAAATTGCAGCCCTGTACCAGGCTGGGAAGACTGATTCTGCAATAGGCAAGCAGCTTGATGTGATGAAATCAACTGTGGGAGCAATAATAAGAAAATGGAAGACATACAAGACCACTGATAATCTCCCTCGATCTGGGGCTCCACGCAAGATCTCACCCATGGGGTCAAAATGATCACAAGAACGGTGAGCAAAAGTACCAGAACCACATGGGGGACCTTCTGAATGACCTGCATAGACCTTGGACCACTGTATCAAAGTCTACCATCAGTAACACACTACGCCGCCAGGCAATCAGATCCTGCAGTGCCAGACGTGTCCCCCTGCTTAAGCCACCACATGTCAGGGCCCGTCTGAAGTTTGCTAGAGAGCATGTGGATTATCCAGAAGAGTATTGGGAGAATGTCATATGGTTTGATGAAATCAAAGTAGAACTGTTTGGTAGAAACAAAACTTGTCGTGTTTGGAGGAGACAGAATGCTGAGTTGCATCCAAAGAACATCATACCTACTGTGAAGCATGGGGGTGGCAACATTATGCTTTGGGCTGTTTCTCTCCATAGGGACCACGACAACTCCTTCCATCAGCAAGGGCATTGAAGATGAAACGTGGATGGGTATTTCAGCATGATAATGATCCCAAGCACACAGCCAGGGCGACGATGGAGTGGCTTCATAAGAAGCATATGAAGGTCCTGGAGTGGCCTAGCCAGTGTCCAGATCTCAACGCCATAGAAAACCTTTGGAGGGAGTTGAAAGTCCGTGTTTCCCAGCTACAAGCCCAAAATATCACTGCTCTAGAGGAGATCTGCAAGAATGGGCTAAAATACCACCAAGAGTGTGTGCCAACAAAGTGAAGACTTACAGAAAACGTTTGATCTCTGCCATTGCCAACAATGGATATATAAAAAAGTATTGAGGTGAACTTTTGTTAATGACCAAATACTTATTTTCCACCATAATTTGAACAATAAATCTTGCCAAATCAGACAAGATGATTTTCTGGATTTGGTTTCTCATTTTGACTCTCATAGTTGTGGTCTACCTATGATGTCAATTACAGGCCTCTTTTATCTTTTTAAGTGGGAGAACTTGCACAATTGGTGGGTGACTAAATACTTTATTTCTCCACTGTACCTAAACCACATTTATCATCCACATTTTAGGCATTCCTGTAGTGATGAGAGCCCACATAATTTATAGGATGTGTGTCTCCAGAAGCACAAACTGGGCACAATGTATGGGCACTACAATGTACTGGTCACTGCAATGTATGGGCACAACAATGTATGGGCACTACAATGGCATATTTGTAATTTTGACACAGCAACAGCCACTGCTGCTTGTCTCTGGAAAACAACCATCGTGTCAAAACATGTCGTCTACACCTCTAGATAAATTACCAAAAGGGTGTAGTTTCTAAAATGGGTTTACATGAGGGGGGATTTTTCTATTGTAAGGCTTAGGTTCTCTGTATATGGAGTCAGCAAACTATTGTATAAAAATGTTTTCTCCAAGAGGTAAATAGCGCTCCTTCCCTACCAAGTCTCACCATGTGGCTAAGCAATCCTGTTCTTCCAAATATGGGCTATTGCTGTGCTTAACAGAAATTGTGCGACAAATTGTGGTACCATTTTTACTCATTTTCCCCTGTGCATATATAAAATTTGAGGCTACAACTACATTTTTGTGGTAAAATTGGTATAAGATTCTGTGTCACAACTGTGGTCTCAATAAGATTACTGCACCCTAGATGAATTCACTGAGGGATGTCGTTTGAAAAAAAATGAGATTGCTTATGGTGGGTTCTACTGTTCTGGCATGGCAGGGGCTCTGTCAACCTGCTCAGCTCCTCCTACTTTATAATATGATACTGGCAGTTAATAAAGCATTTTCACTTTTAAATAAGCTGCTCAGCAACATACATGCTTAAGATATTCAATTAGAAACAAAATGGCAATTTAATTAATTGTAGTTGACAACACAAAGTATATATGTATATCATCTATTACATTTTGGGTAGAAATTATATATAGGATTCCTAATTAAAACATTAATTTGCTATTGCTGAAATGTTGGTATTTTATAAATTCATTTTTTTCAAACTTTGTAACGGTGACAATTCTTATCAAGCCCACTGATGATTATGCTTATACAGTATGTTTAGAGAGGTTCTCCTTTGTTTAGAGGTCATCATAATAAGAATGGTTGTGTTAGAGGCCGGGACTTCCATGTTGTGTGGGATGTATCACAGGCACTGTTTGTTGCTCTGGTTTCCCATTCTGGCCTGGCCACTGGGTCTGCTGCTTAGCACAGACGTTGGTCCCAGCATCTTGCTCCTGAATGGTTACTGCTGGCTCTCCAGCTAAAGTCTATGGTAACAAGTGGTATACAGAGGCAGCCCCAGTCTCTGGAGTCTAAGTCCAAAAATCACCTTACTGAGCATGTTCGTGATGCTGCGCCTTGTCATTGGTGCTCAGATGCTTTCTGCTCTGGTGATGTGTCAGCTCCGAATTGACCCACGGGAGACACCCCGTTTGACTGGGCGCAAGTGTTTGGGATGGAGCCTGGCGCATATAGGGCTTTCAGTGAAGCAAACGGGCGTGTTAGCGTCACTTGTGTTTATTGTATGTGTGGGTGCATTCGCTATCGCGCTGTCTGTGCGTTTTGTGTGTTCAGCATCCATATCAGCTACCAATATGATGTCAGTGATCTGTGTCAGCATGTGTTCAGGGCTGGCCATTAGAATTCTGACACCTCTGGAGAGGAGATTGGCTGTGCGAGTTCAGGGCTGGCGCAAGCCATTTGATTTCTGGCTCCTCTGGAGAGGTTTGCTGCATGTTCTTGCTAACTGTGAGTTTTTGCTATCTGTTCCCATCCCGTGTGTATGCTCTTCTTCCCTGTGGGGTTAACAGGGTATTGCACCATAGAGCAAGTTCAACCCTCATGTTCTTTTGCAGTGGTTCTAACGGGGTATTGCACACTTTCTATTGTCCCTGTATCCCTCGATGGTCATCCGAGCTGGTATTTACCATTCATGTACCCCTCGGTGGTTAGCTGAGCTGGTACTTACCTTCCCTTTACCCCTCGGTGGTTAGATGAGCTGGTACTTACCTTTCCTGTACCCCTCAGTGGTTAGCTGAGCTGGTACTAACCTTCCCTATATCCCTCAGTGGTTAGCTGAGCTGGTACTTACCTTCCCTGTACCCCTCAGTGGTTAGGTGAGCTGGTACTTACCTTTTCTGTACACGTTGGTGGTTAGCTGATTGTAAAACTATAATAAGTCATTAAAAGTTGAAGTCATATAGGTCTACAGAATTCTAATAAAATTCTAATAAAAAAGGACTAGCTGCACTCACTGTGAACTGTATAATTATGATTATTACAGTTAAAGTAATCTGCACACATTTATGTAAGTAAAAAAAAAAATTGCATCATTTCTTTACAGACTGGAGATAAAAGTGCTTTATTTTACCGACTGTCCAAGAATTTTTGCACAGTTAGCAACCATGAATTAGAGAGCATTATGCATATTGTATTTCATAAAATTTTTAAAAAGAATAATTTTCACACACGTGTTTTTTACAGGTGATCTTATTATGATAGAGTACTTATGTTAGCTATCATATTGGACTACAAAAATCCACTTGTAATACCAATTGAAATGCATAGTGGATATCTCTTTTTTATTATCCCTAAGAGTTCCTAGAAAGCTATTTAACATAAAATTAATTATTTACATGTGCAGAACATGTTTGAAGTGGATGCTTAATAATGATCGTGTATGAACAGAATGTCTCCAAAGTCATAAAAATTCAAACTAATTCTAATAAGTAGCACAAACTAAATCATGTTGCTGTAACTAGAAAGCAGAGATTATTGCTTCATTACATTTTTCATTTTCTGTTAGGATCTGTAGTTTTTTTGAATGTTTGACATGAAAGAGCAAAATATTATAAAAATCTTCATAATTACGGTATATAGATATATTAACCCCTTCACCACCTTGGGTTTTTCTGTTTTTGAGTTTCCATTTTTTGCTCAGCTTGTGGGGCTGGGTGAGGGCCTATTTATTGTGTGTCAAGCTGACATTTTTATTGATACCATTTTAGTGTAAATTCGATCTTTTGATCACCCATTATTGCATTTTAATGCATTTTTGTGGAGACAAAAAAACATGATTCTGACGTTTTGATTTTTTTCTCATTACGCCATTTACATATCGGATCAATTCTTTTCATATATTAATAGATCGGACAATTCTGAACTCGGTGATACCAGATATGTGTATTTTATATTTTAATTGTTTTATATTGAATGGGGAAAATAATATTTTTTAAAACATTTTTTTAATTTACACTTGCTTCAGTAGTTTCCAGCGATCATCTGATCACTTGTGCTACACGGATCATGGCTTCAGACCTAACCTGTGTAGCAGAAATGCTCACTTGCTGTATGTAAGTGCCGACTGCTGGGCGGTGCACTTAGCAATCTGGCAATGACAGCAACAGTGGTCTGCTGCAGACCAAAGGTTGTCATGCCAACCCATCAGCAAACTGGGGTCATGTGATTTGGGCGCCGATGGGTGAGATTAGGGACGGTCTACGGCACCATTGTGTTAAATGCCGCTGTCAGAGATTGACAGTGGCATTTAATATGTTAACAGCCCCGCGGGTGGATTGCGATTCCACCCACAGCTGTTAGGGTAACATGTCAGCTGATGAAATTGCCAGAGCCCGCAGCAAACAGGGATTACACCTTAGATATAACTATACATCTAAGGCCAGTCTCACATGTCCAGATAATTCTGGTACCAGAGAAAACGGTACCAGAGTTATCCGTGTCCGTGTGTCCGTGTGCTCATGTGGCACATCAGTGTGGCACATGTGCGGCAGCCGTGTGCTGCCCCTGTGCTGCCTGAGGACCAAACGGACTGAGCATGATAGACAGCTCTACAGTAAGCGCTGTCCCCAGCTTGTGGTACTGAAGATGGCATTCATCTCTTGTCTCCTGCAGCGCTCGCAGGAGCGAAGAGATGAAAAATCTATTTTTTTTGTTAAAAATAAAGTTTGGGGTCACCTCCCACCCCCTGCGCACCCGCACGCTTGTAGAGAAATACTCACCCAGTGGGCGTGTGCATGGGGGGTGGGGAGGGGTGTGATGCGGGAGGTGACCCCAAACTTTATTTTTAACAATAAAACTTGATCTTTCATCCCTTCACTCCTGCAAGCGCTGCTTTCAGCCGAGCAGGACAGAAGGGATGAATGCCGGCTTCAGCACCACACGCAGGGGACAGCGCTTAACTGTAGCGCTGTTTCTCCTGTGGCTGGACGTGCACACAGAGGAGAGTGCACACTGTTCTCTGTGTGCACGTGTGTGGGATGCTTTGCGGACCGTGCTGCCGGAGAAAAGCGGACATGTCTCCGTGTTTTGCACACGGACACACGGTCCGTGAAAACACGCAGGCATGTGCATAGACACATTCATTTGAATTATACGTACCGGAGCCACTGACGTGTGAAACCGGCCTAAGGTGGTAAAGTGATTAAAAATTTACATTTTTATGTTAAGATAGTTTTGTGTCATAAATGTTTTGAATTTGGATTGTCTATCTATCTATCTATCAAAGATTCAATGAAATAAGGCCACACTCTATACTAGCAAAATAGGTGATTTTACAAGCAGGAATGTTTTTGTCCAAAACTTGGACTTTTTTCAAGTATTAAAGTGTTTTTCATGTCCTAATGTTGGACTTAAAAATAGCTGTACTTTCAAAAAACTACATACAACAATAGAACAGGCAATTATGGGAAACGTAATATTTCTTATCAGAGAAATCAGCTTCCTTCCCCACTTATTAGACTTCTTACCCTGCCTCCTGAACTTGTTCTCCACTGTGAAAAATCAGCTCAATTCCATCTGGCTCAGAAGAGATGGACTGCCGGTTTCATGTGATACAGCCCATTATCCTCTATGGAGAGATGAGAGGTAAAGAGGAGTGAGGAGTTAATATTGGGACAGGGAGAGGGAGACATAAATACATTGTGCAGAGCTCTGCAACAAGTGTACATCAGAGCTTGATTCAGATCAAGGCAGCACATCTCTGCTTTCTACTATCCTCCAAGTTGAACCTTGTCCCTGTGTGCTAAAAAAATAATGAGGAACAAGCGTTTACCTCTCTTTTATAGGTACCGTCACACTAGGCGATATCGCCAGCGATCCGTGACGTTGCAGCGACCTGGATAGCGATATCGCTGTATTTGACATGCAGCAGCGATCTGGATCCCGCTGTGAAATTGCTGGTCGCTGCTAGAAGGTCTGCACTTTATTTGGTCGCTAGGTCGCCGTGTTTGACAGCAAAAGCAAGGATACCAGCGATATTTTACACTGGTAACCAGGGTAAACATCGGGTTACTAAGCGCAGGGCCGCGCTTAGTAACCCGATGTTTACCCTGGTTACCAGCGTAAAAGTTAAAAAAACAAACAGCACATACTCACCAGCGCGTCCCCCAGCCTCTGCTTCCTGACACTGACTGAGCGCCGGCCCTAAACTGAAAGTGAAAGCACAGCGGTGACGTCACCACTGTGCTGTTAGGGCCGGAGCTCAGTCAGTGTCAGGAAGCAGAGGCTGGGGGACGCGCTGGTGAGTATGTGCTGTTTGTTTTTTTAACTTTTACGCTGGTAACCAGGGTAAACATCCCGATGCTTACCCTGGTTACCCGGGGATCTCGGCATCGTTGGTCGCTGGAGAGCGGTCTGTGTGACAGCTCTCCAGCGACCAAACAGCGACGCTGCAGCGATCGGCATCGCTGTCGCTATCGCTGCAGCGTCGCTTAATGTGACGGTACCTTAAGTGCTGTCTACGGAGGAACTCACTGCAACTTGTCTCCTCTCCCGGCTCCCAATGGATTGCAAGGTACAGATAGAGCATGTGGCATTTAAAACTGGTGTGATCGTGGGATAGAAGTCACTACTTAAAGGCACAGTTACCCTTTAATCCCTTAACCACCTTGGGTTTTTCCATTTTTGAGTTTATTTTTTGTTCCCCGTCTTCCCAGAGCCATAACGTATTTACTTTTAACACTAGAAGTCCCAGAGACGGGTCATTTGACATTTCTACCTTTGAAACCCAGAGAAGGGTCAAATGACCTAAAGGATTTTATCTATAGCTTATCTTATCTCTATTCACTGTCTTTTGTTCTGTAATTAAGGCCATTACTGTTGCACCACAGGAGGTTGTTTGCTGTTTTCCATGGAGTTTACCCATGTAGTTTCAAGTTTCAAGTTAGTTCTGTTCAGTTTATTGTACTTGATAATATAAAGACTATACATATTGTATTTAGTTTAGTTTTATTTGAGCAAAAAAGCGCTGAAACAATGAATCGTTTTTTATATATTTTAAATAGAGAATTAGAAATTTTAGAGCAAGGTACAGCTGTGAGTAATAACCAGAAGCATTTGTGTCTAAGGCTATGTGCACACTTTGCGGATTCCACTGCGGATTTTTCCGCTGCGGAATTCCAAAATCCGCAGTGAAAACCCGTTGCGGTTTTTACTGCGGATTTATCGCGTTTTTTACTGCGGTTTCTTCTGCGGATTTTCATCTGCAGTTTCCTATTGGAGCAGGTGAAAATCCGCGGAAAAGAAGTGACATGCTGCGGAATGTTATCCGCAGCGTTTCGGCGCGGATTTTTCCGCAGCATGTGCACAGCGTTTTTTGTTTCCCATAAGTTTACATTGTACTGTAAACTCAGGGGA
This sequence comes from Ranitomeya variabilis, assembly GCF_051348905.1. NCBI lineage: Eukaryota > Metazoa > Chordata > Amphibia > Anura > Dendrobatidae > Ranitomeya > Ranitomeya variabilis. Next base: position 993,208,652 of record NC_135232.1, on the reverse strand, counting down.
AACTGCTGCGGATCCGCAGCGGTCAAAGGTACCGTTACATGTTACGATCTCGTCGACGATATAGTTAGAAATGTCACATGATCACATCGTTCGTGCAATCAGTTTCACATCGTCCAAGAGGCATCACATGCAACTATCTTGTTAACGATGTAAATTTTGGCACCGCGTTAGCCTCATTGCAAACGTTTGCAGAACGATTTTTCACAATGGCAGGAATAGGAGAATTTAGACCGACATCGTTCATCTCAGCGTTACACTGAACGATGCTGCACATCTTCTGACACATAATTGGACGAGGATCGTCAGATTTGAGATCCTGACCTCAAATCTGCGATCAGCGATCCAACGATGTGTTCGTCCGATATCTTCACGTTACACGCAACGATGTGAAAACGACATCGCATGAACGACGTGATCACGTGACGTTTTCAAACGATATCGTCAACGAGATCGTAACGTGTAACTGTACCTTTAGGCCTCAATCACACTAGCAAAAAAAAATCGCAGCATGTTCATTCTTGTGCAAATTTGGCGCGAAAAAAATTCGCACAAGAGGACTGAAATTTTAGTGTGAAAAATATACAAAAGAACAACTGTTATTTGTTTCGATGCTTTTTATTTTTTTTTAAAACCAATAAGATTTTTTTTTCACTAAAGGGTTATTTCACACCAACATCAAACAAATAGTCACATTTTCAAGATGAGCAGTGTATAAGCGGCATTGCCAAACAAATGCGATAAAACAGTGAACAAGAAAACAATATAATCAAATTATACAACAGGGAGGGATGTTGGTGGAGGAGTGGGAAGAGGGGAGGGGGGAAAGGGTAAAGGATGCTTTTTATTGTTGTTATAAAAATGTTAAAAAAATACAAGGAATAAAACAATTCCACACATATTTTCAATAGGCTGCAGTGGGGGGCTGTGTGTGTGTGAGTGGCATGTCCTTGTGTGACTAGCATTTCACCACTCACTCAGCAGTCTGTCTGAACATGTCAGAACATACCTGGCATTGCCTGGGTATGTCCCTGGTACATTTGCCACACGTGTATTTGTAGCAGTCAACACATCTCTCAGTTGTACAATTGTTCGTGCATCGATGGTTGACCTGACACTTCACCCTTTTGCCAGGGCTGGGTGTGGAAGGAAGTTGCCAAAGGAGTTTCTCCTTGCGTGCCTTCTTTTCAGTCACATGACGGCCACCTAACTCTTTTGCAAGCTCAACCAGGAAGTCCACCCGTCTCTCCCGCACCCCAGTAAAGAACATGAGCATTGAGTGCTGCCATGTCAATCATGTTGTAGAACACGGCGACTGGCCATCTCCGTGTTCCTGCATGCACGCTGTACTCCCGCACCATTTGGTCCATTACATCCACACCGCACTTTGTGTGGTTGTATTGTGTGACCGTGTTTGGCTTCCTTTTGTTGGTATCCTCAGTCTCAACCACACTGTGCATGCTGCTGAGAATGTAGACGGCCTTCTTTCATTTGGGTGCATACACTGTCAGTGTGGTACCAGTGGTTGAAAACACCTGAGTGGTGAATTCAGTGCGGTCCATCTGTCTAGCGGATTGAGGAATTTCCCGGCGACTGTTGTTGACTGTGCCGAGGATAGTGGTTTCCCGGCTAAGCAGTCGTTGTGCAAGTGACAATGATGTAAAGAAATTGTCCGTGGTTACAGTTCTGCCCTTGTCCATGAATGGTTCCATCAGCCTCATCACTACAGTTTCGGACAGTCTCTCCCCGCTGGGACGACTGGGGTCCTTGCCAAGATATGGGAGGACATTACAGATGTACTTTGATTTCAAGTCGCAAGCCACCCAAAACTTGATGCCAAACTTGTCTGGTTTTGTTGCAATGTATTGCAGAAAACAGCAGCGAGTCTTTGACGGTAAAAGCTGTTCATCAATAGTGATGTGTTGACCAGGGTTGTAGGATGCGATGCAGTTGGTGACAAACGATCTCCACACATCGGAGATTGCAGCAAACTTATCGGTCTCCACTCACTCACTGCGCGTGAACATGTCATCAAAGCGTAGGTGTTGCATGATGTCTTGAAAGCGGTTTCGGGTCATAGTGGCAATGATCCTTGGGTTTCCCAGGTTTGCTGACCAGCTGTCACGTATTGATGGAACCTTGGTCACCCCCGGCAAGATAATGACTGAAATAAATGCCATTAGTTCCGGGAGACCCATGAACCAATCCACCTGCTCCGTGTGACGTGCATGTTGAGTAGTCCATTCTTCAATGCTACGAAGCATGTCAAGACTGATAAAATAGAGGAAGCTCTGAAGGCGACTCTAGACACTTCGTCTGGCCTTAGCACTTGGCTCTCCATCTGTAGGGTATGGTTCTATTGGGGTCAAATGGAGATGTTTCCCCACGTGTACTTCATGCCACACTGTGCCATCTTTTGCGGTCTCTGTCGGCTCACTCGCCAACCGAGCTCTCTTTTTTGGTAGAGGAGGAGTCTCCTCATCTGCAAGATAAATAATTTCAGATAAGCATTTTGTTTTGGTTCAAAATAAAAAAGATAGTCAGGAAATAAAATAGGTAACTCACACTGCCTTTTTTGGCATCCTGTTCTGTCCGTTTTTGAAACAAGCAGAGCAGGATCCCTTTTGGCCCCCATGCACCATGGGTGATGTCCGTGTGCTATCCGTGAATCCACAGATAGCGCTGTCTGCTGTCACCACATACTCACCTCCCTCCAGCGCCTCTTCTCCTCTCACTTCCGGTTCACTCTTGGGCTCAGTGAAGTGAATATTCATAAGACTAATGAGCGGCACCGGAAGTGAGAGGAACTGTCAGCGCTGGACTGAGGTGAATATGAAATTCTTTATTTTTAGGCTTTTCACTTTCCTCCGTGGTCCATGCACACGGAAGTCACTGACCCTTATCTGCACCAACCCCTGCAAAACATAGGATCCAAATGAACAGGCAAAAAAGGGAGTGTGAAGCCAGCCTAACCTGAAGACAGCTCAGAGTCCGAATCCGGTTGAAGGACTATGTCTTCTCCATCTGAGTCAGAAGGGTTTGTGTTGCTCAGAATCAGTTCCAATGCCTCTTCAATGGTGTGCCTTCTCTCCATTTTCTTTCCTGTGAACAAAATAGGTTTCTCCCCCACAGCACATAAAGCTGCATGCAAATTTGCTAATGCAATGCAGCTGGGGGGGTGGGCAGACACTCTGGAGCAGCTCACATTCTCACAAGCAACCCCCACACTCAGGAGTAGCTTGCATTCTTCTGTTTACACACTCTTATCTTAGATAATCCCCCCTGCAGATTCCTCAGGCAAGATTTACAAATAAAAGGATGCTAATTAAGGTGTCAATATGGACTGAGGGTCATTTGACCCTCTCTCAGGACTTCAGGGGGGATCTTGAAATTCCCGGGACTTCTAGTGTTAAATCAATATGGCCATGTGAGGGCTTATTTTTTACAGGACGAGTTGGACTTTTGAAAGGCGCCATTGGTATTGGCATATAGTGTATTGGAAAATTGGGAAAAAATTCAAAGTGCAGTGAAATTGCAAAAAAAAGAACAATTCCACAATTGTTTTTTGTTTTGCTATTTTACCATGTTCACTGAATGCTAAAACTTACCTGCCATTATGATTCTCCATGTCATTACGAGTTCACAGATACATGTATAGGTTATTTTTTATTTAAGTAGTGAAAAAAAAATCTAAAGTTTCCTAAAAAAAAAAAAGTTGCCATTTTCCGAGACCCAAAGCATCTCCACTTTTGTGATCTTGGGCTGGGTGAGGGCTTATTTTTTGCACGCAAAGCTGATGTTTTTAATGGTATAATTTTGGTGTAGATACAATATTTTGATTGCTCGTTATTGCATTTTAAGGCAATGTTGCGGGAACCAAAAAAAACTAAATCTGTCATTTTGACTTTTTACTAATTATGCCGTTTACAGATCAGATTAATTCTTTCAATGTATTGATATACTGGGCGATTCTGAATTCAGCAATACCAAATTTGTTTATTTTTTAAAAAAATGTTATTTTATTTTAAATGGGGGTGATTTGAACTTTTTTATTTTTTTATATTTTTAAATTTTTTTTTTACTTTTTTCTTGCTTCAATAGTCTCCATGGGAGACTAGAAGCTGTGATCTCCCGAACACTTGTTCTACACAGAGCAAGGCTTCAGTCCTGCTCGATATAGCTAAAATGATCACTTGCTATGAGCTCCAACTGCAAATCAGCTGACATGTACCGGAAAAGTTGCAGGCTCACTGCCAGAGCCTTCAGCAAACAGTCAGAGCCCACCTTAGATGTAATGCTACTGGTTTGAGATGTTTCCGGCTTCACTCATGTGAAATGCCGCTGTCCAAGATTGACAGCAGCATTAAATGTGTCAAAAGTCTTGGGTGGAACGCGATTCCACCAGCGGCTGTTAAGGGCACATGAGAGCTGATCAGCACAGCTGTCATGTGCCTGAAAAGATGTGGGCTCAGCTCTGGAGCCCGTATCGAAGAGAGGAAGACGGACTGTGATGTATCTATGGGTCATAGGTTGTAAAAGGGATTTACTGAACATTGTAAAATAACTATGCTGAGGTAATAACTGTACAAATCTGTTGCTATGGGAAGACAGTATGTTCAATAAATATAAACAGAATGGGCTGTTCATCTTATGCACACTTTTTCCTGTGCATGGCTATAAGTTGAAATGATCTGTATGTAGCATACAGTGCCTTGCGAAAGTATTTTGCCCCCTGGAACTTTTCAACCTTTTCCCACATATCATGCTTCAAACATAAAGATACCAAATGTAAATTTTTGGTGAAGAATCAACAACAAGTGAAACACAATTGTGAAGTTGAACGAAATGTATTGGTTATTTTAAATTTTTGTGGAAATTCAAAAACTGAAAAGTTGGGTGTGCAATTTTATTCAGCCCCTTTACTTTCAGTGTAGCAAACTCTCTCCAGAAGTTCATTGTGGATCTCTGAATGATCCAATGGTGTCCTAAATGCCTAATGATGATAAATATAATCCACCTGTGTGTAATCAAGTCTCTGTATAAATGCATCTGCTCTGTGATAGTCTAAGGGTTCTGTTTGAAGCACAGAGACCATCATGAAGACCAAGGAACACAATAGGCAGGTCTGTGATACTATTGTGGAGAAGTTTAAAGCTGGATTTGGATACAAAAAGGTTTCCAAAACTTTAAACATCCCAAGAAGCACTGTGCAAGCAATCATATTGAAATGGAAGGAGTACCATACCACTGCAAATATACCAAGACCCGTCCGTCCCTCTAAACTTTCATCTCAAACAGGGAGAAGACTGATCAGAGATGCAGCCAAGAGGCCCATGATCACTCTGGATGAACTGCAGAGATCTACAGCTGAGGTGGGACAGTCTGTCCATAGGACAACAATCAGTCATACACTGCACAAATCTGACCTTTATGGAAGACTGGCAAGAAGAAACCAATTTCTCAAAGATATCCATAAAAAGTGTTGTTTAAAGTTTGCAACAAGCCACCTGAGAGACACACCAAACATGTGGAAGAAGGTGCTCTCGTCAGATGAAACCGAAATCGAACTTTTTGGCAACAATGCCAAACGATATGTTTGGCGTAAAGGCAACACAGCTCATCACCCTGAACACACCATCCCCACTGTCAAACATGGTGGTGGCAGCATTATGGTTTGGGCCTGCTTTTCTACAGCAAGGACAGGGAAGATGGTTAAAATTGATGGGAAGATGGATGGAACCAAATACAGGATCATTCTTGAAGAAAACCTGTTGGAGTCTGCAAAAGACCTGAGACTGGGACAGAGATTTGTCTTCTAACAAGACAATGATCCCAAACATAAAGCAAAATCTACAATGGAATGGTTCACAAATTAACGTATCCAGGTGTTAGAATGGCCAATTCAAAGTCCAGACCTCAATCCAATCGAGAATCTGTGGAACGAGCTGAAAACTGCTGTTCACAAATGATCTCCATCAAACCTCACTGAGCTCCAGCTGTTTGCCAAGGAAGAATGAGCAATAATTTCAGTCTCAATGTACAAAACTGATAGAGACATACCCCAAGCGATTTGCAGCTGTAATCACAGCTAAAGGTGGTGCAACAAAGTATTAAGTTAAAGGGCTGAATAATATTGCACGCCCTACTTTCAGTTTTTGAATTTCCTCAAAAATGTTAAATAACCAATACATTTTGTTCAACTTCACAATTGTGTTCCACTTGTTGATTATTCACCAAAAATTTACATTTGGTATCTTTATGTTTGAAGCATGATATGTGCAAAAAGATTGAAAAGTTCCAGGGGGCCGAATACTTTCACAAGGCACTGTATGTATATTTCTAAAATTTAGAAAATATTTTATTTTCTAAATTTGTTTTAGAAAATATTTTTACATATGTCTGAAATGTTTGCCAGGCAATCAGAAACAGTATTTTTCTGCCACGAAATGCCCATTTATTGAGATTTTTCACACTATTATGAAAAAACAAGAAAGTTGCTCATAAAAAAATATTGTTCTGTGTAGAAACAAACTTGAAAATCATTTTGTTTTATCTCTGCTCACAAACAGTCTCTACTGATAAACAGCAGTAAAATAATAATCATAATAATAATATGACCAAATTCTAAAATCTGAAAAAACAATTCCACATACTATTAAATAACTGTGATGCGCATGATGAATTTTGCCGTGATATGCTATTATCTGCAAGTCCTTGTGCATCAAAAGTGCTAAGGCATGGCAAAGAGTCATCATCTGAGGATTATCAGATGGAATTATTATTAACGCATCATAAACTGCCACAGGTTCTCTCATCTGTGCAATACTAGGGAAACCCTGAAAATATAATGTATTGGGGGGCTGTGAGGACAGCGCTTTTCTCCATTTTTGGCTAAAATGCATCTTTGCATGAAGGGTTTATTAATTATTTTAGACAATGTGAGTTCTACAGCCTTTTTTTAGCACAGTGCATAGCAGACTACAGATTGAGAAAGCAGCAGTTTGTAACTTTTATCTTTCACACAATCTTCTAAGCTGATTACTACATCAATATTTTCAACTAGTCCTTATTTAATTTGAAATATGTTAACATATTATCATTTTGTCCCGCAGAATGAAGTTAACATTTCATTTTGATCACACATTTCACCATAAAAACAAATCTCAAAAGGTTAATATGAAGGAAAGAATATGCGGTCAGGCGGAGCGCTGGGCATATGGATAAGGATGGTTATAAAATGTGCAAACCTTTGTTAAAATGCTGAACACAATGAGTTTCGGCGGCTGAATGCCTCCTTCATCAGGTCATGGGAGAACATTACAAGCAGATAGCTTATATATAACAAATGAACAGGACGTGATCTGAAAACCTTTAACCCCTCCTTAGCCTAGCCATCAAAAACATGATAAAAAAGTGAAATAACAGTAACCTTCTCATTAAAGGGAAAACAATAATGAATATAAAAATAATAATAAAAATTAAAATAAAAAGGTTAAAAAAAAGCAGAATAAGGGATCAATAAAAGCAATAAGAGAACGTGTTTATTACATCACCTTCTCCAATGATAAATTAAGGCCCTCGGGACAATGCACCAAGTTTGAAGATCCAGTAATTCTCCTTATTAATGAGTCTCCTGTAACTATTTGCGCAGGACACGGATATATGGTCAATAATGGTCATTCTCATCTCCCTAGGGTTTTTTGAATGTTCTAATGGAAAATGTTTAGAGACAATGTGAAGAAGGTAACCTGTCCTAATGTTGTTGCAGGCCGCACGTACATTCCATCAAGTACACAATATAGGACGAATGACATGAAGCATTACATTTAATTTGAAATGTACGAGATAAAAAAGTTCTGGCCCCATTAACAATAATAGGGCACCATAGACCTTTAGGAGCATTACACCGAAAACAACCCAGCTTGCATTCAAGATTACCTCCTTTTTCCTCAGAGACTTGCAATATGCTGCTAGGAGCTACTAAATTTTTAAGATTTCGGCTACCCCTATAAATAATCCTTAATTTAGTGGGTAAGTTTTTTTTAAAAAAAGTGGGTCATTTCTCAGGAAACGCACAGAAATGCGTTGTGTTTTCAGCATTTTAACAAAGGTTTATACATTTTATAACCTTCTGTCTTTATCCATATGCCCAGTGCTCTGCCTGACCGGACATTATTTCCCTCATTTACTTACACTCCATTGTGAGTTGTGGATGGAGCAGCACAGGCATTACCATTTGGAGATCCACATGACCTGTGGTCATGTGGTCTAGTCACATGTCAGTTTGGATTCCATGCCCCACAGCTTGACGGCCGGCTCTCTGCTCACAGCAGGCTTCTCCCGTGGTTGTGCAGGGGTGCACAACCCGGATAAGTGAATGGATCTCCGATTTATTGTATGTTCCTCTTGACCATCAGGTATAATCCTAGGAGTGCCCCCTGCTCTGTTTTTATTACAAAAGGTTAATATGTCAGTTTCAAAATTGTTGTTTATTTTTTTCACTCATTCATTTTAGTTTTTTTTTCATTTTTAAGTACTGTATTTTTCAAACTAAAAGATGCACCTTTTGATTAGTGTAGAGCAGTGGAGGAAGCTTCTGGTACCTGTGCAACGGCTTTTACATACTGAGCAGCTAGGGGACCTTCTAACCAATTAACTCATGGACTGTTCAGGTCATGTGATCAATCACATGATGTGGAAGGAACTTCAAAATGTTAAAATATAGTGTATGTATATGTATGTTTGTGTGCATAAATGAATGTGCTTATATAGCAGAGCTGTGTGTATGTAAATGTGCATATATAACATACCTGTTTGTATAAATTAAAGTGCATAAGTAGCAGAGCTCTGTATGTAAATGTGCATATGTTGCAGAGCTGTGTGAATGTAAATGTGCATATGTGGCAAAGCTTTATATAAATGTGCATATTTAGAAGAGCTGTGAGTGTACATAGCAGAGCTGACTGTGTATACTGTCCAAGGAGCAGTGTTGTGTGTATATATCTTTGCTGCAAAGTGTTGGGAAGCAGTTTACTGAAAAAAACAAGTAAGCTTAAAAGGAATCTGTCAGTATTGTCAACTCTCCTAAGCCATATATATGGGCATGTAGGTCATAGGAAGCAGAATTAAATGATACCTTCATAACTGCGATCTGATGTCTTATTTCAAGGAAATCCCCGTTTTTCCTGATATGTAAAGGAGCTATCTGCATGAGAACCTGCCTCCAGAGTTTATGTTAAATAAAATAGGGTGTAACCAGTGTGAGACTTGTACTGGCCGCTGTCTGCCCTCCTGATCTCACTGCAGAGCTGCATGTGATTACATCTGACACATGTGCAGGTTCCTCTCAGCTTCAGCATTTGTCTCACAGGCAGACAGTGTTACAATAGTTCAGAGCTATGAGAGCTGCAGAAAATGTGTTTGTAATGAGACAAAGTTCAGTTCTACTGTTCTGTGTACTGCAGTGCGCAGGTGCCGGGCCTCTCTGACCTTTCCTGGCGCCTGCGCACTGCAGTACTTTGCTCTGCCCTCAGCAGGGCAGACAAAGTACGCCTGCGCCGGAGCCGCAGCATGAAGACCAGAAGAAGACATCATCCTATGAAGATGGGAGCCCCGGACCGCGACACCCATCGGACCGGCCTGCAGCGGGACTGCCCCGGGGTGAGTATAATCTAACCTCTTTTTCTCATCTTTCAGGATACATCGGGGGCTTATCTACAGCACTTCAGAATGCTGTAGATAAGCCCCTGATGCTGGTGGGCTTAGCTCATCATCGATTTTTGGGCGTGACAGGTTCCCTTTAATGTCAGTGTTAAAAGTTAACTGTGCATAAAATTGAAAAATAGTATGATATTTGAATATGATGATTTGTATGTGATGAGTAAAGAAATACAGTCCACTGTACACATGAACAAATTTCTCAATGATGTTAAGATGCTAGTAAGGATTTTTTTTATCTGTGATAAACTCTCTTTGATTACACATTGATTGGCAAATGTCTGTTTTTTTATAAATCTTTCACAATTGCCCTTTCATCAGTGCTTGACCTTGTGGTTTTACTGTTGCAATTATGGCAAAGCAATTTTCTTGATTCTCACATGATATTTTTAAACCTGGAGACATCAGGTCTGTATTTTAATAGATTCTGCTAAGCCTTGACATGTGTATATTTTATCATTGCAAAGATCACCTGTCTTTAGAAGATTTTTACCATCAGTCTAAGCACTCACTGATACATTTACTATACAGGAAAAAGTTTATACCATATTTTTATTTTAATAAATATCTCATAGATGAGTATTATGTCTTAACTTATATTTTCTTGGTTCTAGGATTTATTTGATGTATTTAGTGGGAGACAAACCATAAGTTATCATTTAAATCTGTAATATTACTGCCACTAGGCTTAATTTGAAATATAGATATAATAAATATTATATTAAAATTGTGATATAATATTAACTAATATAGTACCAATATATTTCGTTTTTTACAATTCAGTGGGTATATGTTCAAAATTTAAATCGTGTACTTTAGTTACCAATTCTATAAGAGCACTTCTAAAAAGGCAAATGCAAGCTAAGGAACTTGGAATGATGAAAAAGTGCCTGTACAAGGTAGTGATGTGGCCGAAGTTGACACCTACGCCACGATGGTTATCTGGTTAGACGTGTTTATATGATCATTTTTGTGTCGCATTGCTCTCGGCTGGATTTTGTGTGGCCTTCGGCGGGTATTTTATGTTGGTGCGCACTTTGTGGCTAACATGTACTTAAAAACATTTATTTCCATCTGTCAATGTCATGTCCAGTGTCACTGATACCCTACTTTCGGCAGTTTGGTTCATACTAACATGCATGCCGCAACAAGGATATAGGTTAGGAATTAAATGTCAAATTTGCCTCTTCACTATCAAATCAAATGTCTATATATGTGCTTGCAGGTAATTGTATTAATATTTGCATCTGAATACTGCCTGATTTGGCATTCTATATACAGCTGTTATGTGTGAATATTTGACACATCACCCTGAAGAAGTCACATGTTGCTGGCGTAACATGGGGGGTCTGTAGCTTCTTCCTCCATTCTATATTCAGGATAATATGGTCACACATCTGCTCATTATAATCTGATATTTTTATTTTTTATCTGGCACTAATCTACAGTTATGTGAAAAAGTGCTTGCCTCCTTCCTGATTCCCAGTGTTTGTCAGACTTAAATGTCTCAGATCACCAAGCAAATATAAATATTAGACAAAGATTACACAAGTAAACAAAAATGCAGTTTCTAAATGAAGACCTTTATTATTAAAGGGAAAAAATCCAAATCTACAGCGCCTGGGTGAAAAGATGATTGTCCCCCACTTAAAACTTAAATTAACTGTGGTTTATCCCATCTTTGGTAAACTGAGTTAAAATTAACTAGGCACACCAAAGCCACACCTGTTCTCAATCAAGAAATCACTTAAATGTGGCCTGTTACACAAAGTAAAGTAGACAAAAAGACCATCTAAAGCTAGACATCATGTTGCGATCCAAAGAAATTCTAGAACAATTAAAAAAAAAAAGTAATTGAGATCTATCAGTCTGGAAAAGGTTATAAAGCCATTTCTAAAGCTGTGGGACACCAGCGAACCACAGTGAGAGCAATTATCCACAAATGGCGAAAACATGGAACAGTGGTGAACCTTCCCAGGAGTGGTTGTCCAACCAACATTACCCCAAGAGTGCAGTGATGACTCATTCAAGAGATCAAAAAAGACCCCACAACAACATCCAAGGAACTGCAGGACTCACTTGCTTTAGTTCAGGCCAGTTTTCATGACTCCACCATGAAAAAGAGACTGGGCAAAAATGGCCCGCATAGCAGAATTCCAAGATGAAAATCACTGCTGAGCAATAAGAATATAAAGGCTCATCTCGGTCTTGCCAGAAAACATCTTGATGATCCCCAAGACTTTTGGGAGAATATTCTGTGGACTGACAAGACAAAAGTTGAACTTTTTGGAAGGTGTATGTCCCATTACATCTGGCATAGAATGAACACAGCATTTTCAGATAAGGAACTTCATACCAACAGTATGGTGGTAGTGTGATGGTCCAGAGCTAATTTGCTGCTTCAGGACCAGGAAGACTTGCTGTGGTAAATGGAAACATGAATTCAGCTGGTTACTAAAATATCCTGAAGGAGAATGTCCGGCCATCTGTTCATGAAAGGCACTTGGGTTATGCAGCAGGACAGTAATTAAAAACATACCAGCGTGTCTGGAGTGGCCTAGTCAAAGTCCTGAACTTAACCGGATTGAGATGCTGTGGCATGACCTTAAAAGGACAGTTTATGCTTGAAAATCCTCCAGTGTGGCTGAATTACTTCAATTCTGCAAAGATGAGTTGGCCAAAATTCCATTTTGTAAAAGAATCATTGTCAGTTATCGCAAACACTTGAATGCAGTTGTTGCCGCTAAGGGTGGTCCAAAAAATTATTAGGTGTAGGGGGCAATCACTTTTTCACACAGGGCCCTGTAGGTTTGATTTTTGTTCCCTTAATAATAAAGACCTTCATTTAAAAAACTGCATTTTGTGTTTACTTGTGTTATCTTTGTGTAATATTTATATTTGTTTGGTGATCTGAAAAATTTAAGTGTGCCAAAAATGCAAAAGAACAGGAAATTAGGAAGGGGCAAACACTTTTTCGCACAACTGTATATACAGGGTGGGCCATGTCTAAATAAAAATGGAATGGTTGGTGATATTAACTTCCTGTTTGTGGCACATTAGTATATGGGAGGGGGGAAACTTTTCAAGATGGATGGTGACCACGGTGGCCATTTGGAAGTCGGCCATTTTGGATCCAACTTTATTTTTCCAATAGGAAGAAGGTCATGTGACACATCAAACTTATTGAGAATTTCACAAGAAAAACAATGGTGTGTTTGGTTTTAATGTAACTTTATTCTTTCATGAGTTATTTACAAGTTTGTGTTGATGTCTGGTGAATGCAGTACCCAGGTCATTGCGCAGATTTCAATGCAAGACACCCTATACAAGAAAACTGTCACCATTCAAATGTTATTTAGGTGTATCCTTATAAATGTCCCACCTGAAAAAGTTTACCTCATCACTGAACATAATGTTCTGTGTAAACTGAGGGTCCTGTTCCAATTTTTGTTTTACCCATTCTACAAAGTCAGCGTGCCAATCTGGCATCAGTCAAACTTCCCTTTGGTGGATATTAGCTACTCACAAATGGCACCCTTAAAAAATCCAGCTGCTGCAGCATCTTAACAAGGATGACCCAGATCGGCATGCTGAATTTGCAGAATGGGCAAAACAAATCTGTGCACGAAGCAGCAGTGTAGATAGGAGGATAAGCAGGTATAGTAGTCAGGAAATAGCCAGAGGTCGGTCCATGGTAGCAGCAGTAGAATCTTGAGGATAATCAGCAAGTGGAATGAAGCTCGACTAAAGCCTGGGAGCTTAATAATCTAGCAAGGAAGGAAGTGCAATGCCAGGTTTCAGTGGGGTGTTCAGTCAGGAGAAAACAGAGTTAAGCTAATCAGGAACTTGGGGTGAAGACAATCAGGAACTCAGGGTGGAGACAATCAGGAACAACACAGGTAATAGTATCTAGTTTAGCAAGGAACTGTCCAGCAAGATGAATAGCTCAGAGGATCTGATGCTTGGTGCAAAAGAGATGCTGCATTTGAGTCCTGACACAAAGCATGATATCCAGCCCTCATCTGTTCAGACACATTGTGATTTGTATTAGGGTAAAGGGGAAAAAGTAGTGGGAAAGATATAGTTAAATCAGATGATCATCTTCTCTTAAACAATAGAGGAAGGGGTAGTAATAAGTCAAATATGATAGTGTGATAGGTATCCCTAAAAAGTGGAGTATAATGACAGGTATAAAACAGGACATTGAACATTATTATGATAAGGTTAGTGCATTCCAGAGCAATAGTACAGCTCAACATGAACCCACAAAAAGGAATGGTAGATTGAAAGAGGTTGTCCGAACACAAAATTCCAATTTTTTTTAAGCTAATCTGTGCTGTATTGTAATATACAACACCCCTATAAATTTAGTTTTTTGTTTCTGCCTTTAGTTCCTCCTGAATTTCACTTCATTCCCTGTACTCACATTGTTTACCTGTGGCTCTACCAAATATGACAGCTCACTGTGTTGCATTATCCATTCTCACAGCCAGAGCTGGCACCGCCCGGCCTCAGTGTCCAGCATTGCCTTCTGCACGCTCATTGCCTGTCAGTAATCTTCCTTAGCACTGACATCTGTAATCACTCCAGTGTTGGATATAACAGAGCAGTGTCATCATCTGTGAAAAGCGGCACAATCCCTGCACTCCACACCACATCCACAGTGGTGCATGTCGTCACATCACTCCTTACATATGTGTACTGTGAAGTGGTGTGTGAGTGTGAAAGTGTCACAGTCTATAGTTATGCTTCCTTATATATACCACATAACACACTTCAGCTGCTGCAGAACCTCAGTCTATAGTTATGTGTGTACAGATGGATGAATATGTGTGTGGATAAATGTATGTGTGTGTTGATGGATGTGTGTGTGCGTGTGTGTGTGGTAGAGGAGGGGATGGAAGCACACAGCACATTATACTCCTATGTAGAAGCCTTTTCCTTCCTGATTCACCCAGTCAGGTGAGTCTTTCCCCTGCTTCCTGGCACTGGGTGCTGCACGGGAGGCTGGAGAAGGAGACTGGAGGAGGGTCTGGCAGAGACCAAGCGCAGTATCTGTTGGGATGTCACCAACTAGTCTCTGCCAAACAGGAAAACTGTAGTCAATGAGTGAGCAGCTCCTTCAGAATCAGAAGAGAGGCACTCACATGGTTAGGTGTGCCATCTAAGACACCATGCAGAATGCTGACGGAGTATATTACATACTGTCAGCATTCTGCATCCTAGGTACTCAATTATACAGAAACCCCGGACAACCCCTTTAACCCCTTAATCCCATATGACGTACTATCCCATCGAGGTGGGGTGGGCCCGTATGACCACCGATGGGATAGTACGTCATATGCGATCGGCCGCGCTCACAGGGGGAGCGCGGCCGATCGCGGCCGGGTGTCAGCTGACTATCACAGCTGACATCCGGCACTATGTGCCAGGAGCGGTTCGGCGGTGCCGGATGTTAACCCCCCGAACACTGCGATCAAACATGATCGCAGCGTTCTGGCGGTACAGGGAAGCATCGCGCAGGGAGGGGGCTCCCTGCGTTCTTCCCTGGGACCCTCGGTAAAAGGCGATGTGCTCACGCTTGTACCGAGCATCTCCTTCCTGCAGGCCCCAGATCCAAAATGGCCACGGGGCTTCATCCGGGTCCTGCAGGGAGGTGGCTTACCAGCTCCTGCTCAGGACAAGCGCTGGTAAGCCTGCAGCCCTGCATGTCAGATCGCTGATCTGACACAGTGCTCTGCAAAGTGTCAGATCAGCGATCTGACCCTATAACATGATGCCCCCCCCCAGGAGCAATGTTATAAAGTAAAAAAAAAAATTCACATGTGTAAAAAAAAAAATCCTAAATAAAGAAAAAAAAAATATATATATATGTTGTTCCCATAAATACATTTCTTTATCTAAATAATAAAAAAAATAAAAGTACACATATTTAGTATTGCCGCGTCCGTAATGACCCCACCTATAAAACTGTCCCGCTAGTTAACCCCTTCAGTGAATGCGGTAAAAAAAAACATGCCTGAAAATGTTACCAATAAAAACATCAACTCATCCTGCAAGAAACAAGCCTTCACATGACTCTGTGGACCAAAATATGGAAAATTATATCTCTCAAAATGTGGAGACTAGTGTTGAGCATTCCGATACCGCAAGTATCGGGTATCGGCCGATACTTGCGGGTATCGGAATTCCGATACCGAGATCCGATACTTTTGTGGTATCGGGTATCGGTATTGAAACAACATTAATGTAAAAATGTGTAAAAGAGAGAATTAAAATAAAAAATATTGCTATACTCACCTCTCCGACGCAGCCTGCACCTTACCGAGGGAAGCGGCAGCGTTCTTTGTTTAAAATTCGCGCTTTTCTTTCCTTACGTGAAGTCCCGGCTTGTGATTGGTCGCGTGCCGCCCATGTGGCGGCGACGCAACCAATCACAGCAAGCCGTGACGTAATTTCAGGTCATTCAGTATTTTAAAATTACGCTCCGGCTTTGTGATTGGTTGCGTCGCAGTCACATGGGCGACGCAACCAATCACAGCAAGCCGTGACGTAATTTCAGGTCCTTAAGGATTTTAAAATTACGTCCCGGCTTTGTGATTGGTTGCGTCGCAGTCACATGGGCGACGCAACCAATCACAAGCCGTGACGTCACGGGAGGCTGGACACGCGCGCATTTTAAAATGCCCGCGAGTCCAGCCTCCCGTGACGTCCCGGCTTGTGCTTGGTTGCGGCGCGGTCAACCAATCACAAGCCGGGAGGCTGGACACGCGCGCATTTTAAAATGCCCGCGAGTCCAGCCTCCCGTGACGTCCCGGCTTGTGATTGGTTGCGGCGCGGTCAACCAATCACAAGCCGGGAGGCTGGACACGTGCGCATTTTAAAATGCCCGCGAGTCCAGCCACCTGTGACGTCCCGGATTGTGATTGGTTGACCGCGCCGCAACCAATCACAAGCCGGGACGTCACGGGAGGCTGGACTCGCGGGCATTTTAACATGCGCGCGTGTCCAGCCTCCCGGCTTGTGATTGGTTGACCGCGCCGCAACCAATCACAAGCCGGGACGTCACGGGAGGCTGGACTCGCGGGCATTTTAAAATGCGCGCGTGTCCAGCCTCCCGTGACGTCACGGCTTGTGATTGGTTGCGTCGCCCATGTGACTGCGACGCAACCAATCACAAAGCCGGGACGTAATTTTAAAATCCTTAAGGACCTGAAATTACGTCACGGCTTGCTGTGATTGGTTGCGTCGCCCATGTGACTGCGACGCAACCAATCACAAAGCCGGAGCGTAATTTTAAAATACTGAATGACCTGAAATTACGTCACGGCTTGCTGTGATTGGTTGCGTCGCCGCCACATGGGCGGCACGCGACCAATCACAAGCCGGGACTTCACATAAGGAAAGAAAAGCGCGAATTTTAAACAAAGAACGCTGCCGCTTCCCGCGCTGAGGTTCAGGCTGCGTCGGAGAGGTGAGTATAGCAATATTTTTTATTTTAATTCTTTCTTTTACACATTAATATGGATCCCAGGGCCTGAAGGAGAGTTTCCTCTCCTTCAGACCCTGAGAACCATCAGGAATACCGTCCGATACTTGAGTCCCATTGACTTGTATTGGTATCGGGTATCGGTATCGGATTGGATCCGATACTTTGCCGGTATCGGCCGATACTTTCCGATACCGATACTTTCAAGTATCGGACGGTATCGCTCAACACTAGTGGAGACGCAAAAACTATTTTTTGCAATAAAAAGCGTCTTTCAGTGTGTGATGGCTGCCCATCATAAAAATAAAAAAAAAAACTCCACTATAAATAGTAAATCAAACCCCCCTTCATCCCCCCCTTAGTTAGGGAAAAATAATAAAATTTAAAAAATGTATTTATTTCCATTTTCCCATTAGGGTTAGGGCTAGGGTTAAGGCTAGGGCTAGGGTTAGGATTAGGGCTAGGTTTAGGGCTAGGGTTAGGGCTAGGGTTAGCGCTAGGGCTAGGGTTAGGGCTAGGGTTGGAGCTAGGGTTAGGGTCGGGGCTAGGGATAGATTTTCAGTTAGAATTGGGGGTTTCCACTGTTTAGGCACATCAGGGGCTATCCAAACGCGGCATGACGTCAGATCTCAATTCCATCCAATTATGCGTTGAAAAAGTAAAACAGTGCTCCTTCCCTTCCGAGCTCTCCCGTGCACCCAAACAGGGGTTTACCCCAACATATAGGGTATCAGCGTACTCAGTAGAAATTGGACAACAACTTTTGGGTCCAATTTCTCTTGTTATCCTTGGGAAAATAAACATTTAGGGGGCTAAAAAAAACATTTTTGTGGGAAAAAAATATGTTTTATGTTCACGGCTCTGCGTTCTAAACTGTAGTGAAACACTTGGGGGTTCAAAGTTCTCACAACATATCTACATAAGTTTCTTTGGGGGTCTAGTTTCCAATATGGGATCACTTGTGGGGGTTTTCTAATGATTAGTTACATCAGGGGCTCTGCAAATGCAACGTGACGCCTGCAGACCAATCCATCTTAAGTCTGCATTCCAATTTCTCCTGTTACCCTTGGAAAATTACAAAACTGGGGGCTAAACATTTTTGTGAAAAAAAATGATTTTTTATTTTCATGGCTCTGCGTTATAAACTGTATTGAAACACTTGGGGATTCAAAGTTCCCACAATACATTTAGATAAGTTCCTTGGGGGGTCGAGTTTCTAATATGGGGTCACATGTGGGGGTTTCTACTGTTTAGGTACATTAGGGCCTCTGCAAATGCAATGTGACGCCTGCAGACCATTCCATCTAAGTCTGCATTCCAAATGGTGCTCCTTCCCTTCCGAGCTCTGCCATGCGCCCAAACGGTGGTTCACCCCCACATTTGGGGTATCAGCGAACTCAGGACAAATTGCACAACAACTTTTGGGGTCCAATTTCTTCTCTTACCCTTGGGAAAATAAAAAATTGGGGGCAAAAAGATCATTTTTGTGAAAAAATATGATTTTTTTATTTTTAGGGCTCTGCATTATAAACTTCTGTGAAGCACTTGGTGGGTCAAAGTGCTCAACACACATCTATATAAGTTCCTTAGGAGGTCTACTTTCCAAAATGGTGTCTCTTGTGGGGGTTCAATGTTTAGGCACATCAGTGGCTCTCCAAACGCAACATGGCATCCCATCTAAATTCCAGTCAATTTTGCATTAAAAAGTAAAATAGCACTCCTTCCCTTCCAAGCTCTGCCATGCACCCAAACAGTAGTTTACCCACAGATATGGGGTATTGGCGTACTCAGGACAAATTGTACAACAACTTTTGGGGTCCATTTTCTCCTGTTACCCTTGGTAAAATAAAACAAATTGGAGCTGAAATAAATTTTGTGTGAAAAAAGTTAAATGTTCATTTTTATTTAAACATTCCAAAAATTCCTGTGAAACAACTGAAGGGTTAATAAACTTCTTGAATAAGGTTTTGAGCACCTTGAGGGGTGCAGTTTTTAGAATGGTGTCACACTTGGTTATTTTCTATCATATAGACCACTCAAAATGACTTCAAATGAGATGTGGTCCCTAAAAAAAATGGTGTTGTAAAAATGAGAAATTGCTGGTCAAGTTTTAACCCTTATAACTCCCTAACAAAAATTTTTTTTCAAAGTTTCCAAAATTGTGCTGATGTAAAGTAGACATGTGGGAAATGTTACTAATTAAGTATTTTGTGTGACATATCTCTGTGATTTAAGGGCATAAAAATTCAAAGTTGGAAAATTGCAAAATTTTCAAAATTTTCACCAAATTTCTATTTTTTTTCACAAATAAACGCAACTCTTATCGAATAAATTTTACCACTATCATGAAGTACAATATGTCACGAGAACGCTGAAGCGTTCCAGAGTTATAACCTCATAAATGGACAGTGGTCAGAATTGTAAAAATTGGCCCGGTCATTAACATGCAAACCACCCTTGGGGCTTAAGGGGTTAAAGGATTTTATAGTACTCTTTTGAGTGTATATTCTATTGAGTTTATTCTCCTTTTTATTTTATTCAAAATTAGGAAATGGATTAAATAAAATAGTAATAATAGTAATAATAGTAAAAATAAAAAAAACTTTCAATATGTTCATTTGAACTTTTTAAATATTTTTACTATTGTTATTTTTTCACCTTAATTCATTAAAGGTTAATCTTATTGGTCAGAGTAACAACATACAAGTAACAAATACTTCTGACATAATACAGTAGTCATGTATATATTAAATATATATGAAATTTGGTTGCAATTATTTCTCCATATGGAGGTTTACTGAATGTTTCTAATGATACAATAAAGATATTGTCTAACTCTAAACTAATAACAGTGTTTATTTCAGTTTTTAATCTGCATCAAAGCATTTGTTGGTTAATGTAGTATTTGAAAATTGAGTTAATGTCAAATCACTTAATACACTAATAATAAAGTCCATATCCATTAGGGATATGATTTAGGGGGTACCATTGGTAGTGAGATTATGTTTCTATTTCCTTTTTATTTTGTTGGCTTCCCACTTGCATCGAACTAGCATTGTATGAATATCAGGACCGCTAACCTTCTACTTCGTTTGCCTCTCCACCTTTACTTACATATTCTAGCAATCGTTTACTGTGTTTCCCCTCCTTTTTTGGAGGCCTTTGTGCCCTGTATTTTTAAAATTGTTTTTATATTTTGTTTAATTAATAAAAATACATTGCTTTATTCTAATTTTGTTTGGAATTGCTTCTTATCAGCTGGGGTGATCCCCTACCTGACCAAGTTGATTTAATATTAATTTATGTGGAAATAGTTTTGATAGTCGACCAATTGCAATGCATTTTCAAATCTTTCCTCCCCCCTTTGTTTACTGAAATGTAGTAAGAACTTGTTTTATTTTCCTATCTTCATCTGATGTGCAAGGAACACTAATTTAACCTCTTGAAACTTGAAATATCAAATAATGTTTCACTTGTGCTAAAAATATACACATTTGTCAAGTACCTTTACCCAACTTATAAAGTGTTGTACTGTAAATCTTATTTTGACCCTTTTGTATAACCCTGAAATGTTGTTCCTTGATTTTTCCTGGCTATCCCATATGAATATTATTCAAAAGACAAAAAAAAATTTAAATATATAGCGTATCAGTATGATTTCATCTTTAATCAAAGATGATAATCTCCTTTTAAAGTAATACTTTATTCAACTGCGGTAACTTCAGGGGTCATATCTTCTTTTATGCATGACAAAGTCAAGTGAATGTGTAATTAAATTTTGAAAGATAATAACCTTTTTCTTCGAATTCTACAAAATTAAAAGATTAATATTTAATGGAAATCTTATTTATATGAAAAGGTATTTCACCTGGATATGTTATCTTGCAGAAATCTTATGAAGGATTCTTGTTTTTCTATTACAAAATGAAATGTTTAAGCAACAGATTTTACATTAAAAAATAATACAATAGTGATGCTTCATATAGGTAAAATTATTCCCCTAGTTTGGAAAAATGTATTGAAATATGACTACTGCCAGATTACATTTTTCCTTTTTCTAGTAAAATATTTTAAAAATAACTATTCTTTTTTAAATGTTGTTTTTATTTTTTTTTATTTTACAGTTTACGTTCTATTTGTTTTAGATTCTATATCATGTCTATTGAAATAAGGCTAATATATTCCTGTTAACTAGACAAGAGCAAATCAATTATGTGCTAATCAAATATAAGTAAAATTTTTGGAAATTTGCTGGTCCTTGAGAAGTAAAAAAATTATTTTTTGATTTGAAAACATATCTGATGTAGGCCCAAATGATCTCAAGTTCAGCTGGTTAGGCTTCCTCATAATACCTTTCATCTATCACATCGTAGTAAACCACAGCCAGTCAGGAAGGACTACAGTAGCCCACATAAAAGCAAAAGCAGGTAATGCAGCAGCCTTTTGGGGATTAAATTGAATAGTGAGAGAACGTCACAGCTCATTGCTTAGCAATAGAGACACTTAGAGCTACAAAACATTGAGTAAACATTACTGATAGTGGGTGACATAAAAGCAGTTAAGGAGAGTCACCATACATGATAACTGTATGGTAAGCAGGGAATTTGTAAGTTCTCTCCATGTTTGGTGGGTTTCCTCCTGGTACTCCGGTTTCCTCCCACACTCCAAAGCCATACTGATAGGGAATCTAGATTGTGAGTCCCATTGGGAACAGTATGTAAATGTATGTAAAGCGCTGCGGAATATGATAGCACTATATAAGCAAAGCATAATAATAATACATTTAACCATAGCCATAAATGTTGTGGTCACTAGTGTTGAGCGATACCGTCCGATACTTGAAAGTATCGGTATCGGAAAGTATCGGCCGATACCGGCAAAGTATCGGATCCAATCCGATACCGATACCCGATACCAATACAAGTCAATGGGACTCAAGTATCGGACGGTATTCCTGATGGTTCCCAGGGTCTGAAGGAGAGGAAACTCTCCTTCAGGCCCTGGGAACCATATTAATGTGTAAAATAAAGAATTAAAATAAAAAATATCGCTATACTCGCCCTCCGACGCAGCCGGGACCTCAGCGAGGGAACCGGCAGCGTTGTTTGTTTAAAATTCGCGCTTTTACTTGGTTACGTGAAGTCCCGGCTTGTGATTGGTCAGGGCGGCCATGTTGCCGGGACGCGGACCAATCACAGCAAGCCGTGACGAAATTACGTCACGGCTTGCTGTGATTGGTCCGCGTCCCGGCAACATGGCCGCCATTAACCAATCACAAGCCGTGACGTCACGGGAGGCTGGACATGCGCGTATTTTGAAAAGCGCGCGTGTCCAGCCTCCAGTGACGTCCCGGCTTGTGATTGGTTAATGGCGGCCATGTTGCCGGGACGTCACTGGAGGCTGGACACGCGCGCTTTTCAAAATACGCGCATGTCCAGCCTCCCGTGACGTCCCGGCTTGTGATTGGTTAATGGCGGCCATGTTGCCGGGACGTCACTGGAGGCTGGACACGCGCGCTTTTCAAAATACGTGCATGTCCAGCCTCCCGTGACGTCCCGGCTTGTGATTGGTTAATGGCGGCCATGTTGCCGGGACGTCACTGGAGGCTGGACACGCGCGCTTTTCAAAATACGCGCATGTCCAGCCTCCCGTGACGTCCCGGCTTGTGATTGGTTAATGGCGGCCATGTTGCCGGGACGTCACTGGAGGCTGGACACGCGCGCTTTTCAAAATACGCGCATGTCCAGCCTCCCGTGACGTCCCGGCTTGTGATTGGTTAATGGCGGTCATGTTGCCGGGACGTCACTGGAGGCTGGACACGCGCGCTTTTCAAAATACGCGCATGTCCAGCCTCCCGTGACGTCACGGCTTGTGATTGGTTAATGGCGGCCATGTTGCCGGGACGCGGACCAATCACAGCAAGCCGTGACGTAATTTCGTCACGGCTTGCTGTGATTGGTCCGCGTCCCGGCAACATGGCCGCCCTGACCAATCACAAGCCGGGACTTCACGTAACCAAGTAAAAGCGCGAAATTTAAACAAACAACGCTGCCGGTTCCCTCGCTGAGGTCCCGGCTGCGTCGGACAGGTGAGTATAGCGATATTTTTTATTTTAATTCTCTTTTTTACACATTATTACATTAATGTTGTTGCGATACCCGATACCCGATACCACAAAAGTATCGGATCTCGGTATCGGAAATTCCGATACAGCAAGTATCGGCCGATACCCGATACTTGCAGTATCGGAATGCTCAACACTAGTGGTCACTTTGATATCACTAAGGAGCAGTTTGTGTTAAAAAGCTTAAAATGAATTTGATTTAGCCATAGGAATCTTCAGGGTGTTATGTACATCTTTACAGAACATTTGAAGTGCTGGTAATTTGCTGCAAATTAGTTGGCTGCAAATCAAATATATTATAATAATTCATTAAAGCTGGTGAATTTGATTTTCAAAGAATTCATTCATCTCTACATTTGAATTTGTTTTAAATGAAAAAAAAATCAAAATTACCTAAAAATTCTTACTTTTGCAAATTTAAATTTCACCTTTTCGTAGTTTTGTCCATGTGAAGGTCTTACACAAATATTGATTATCTGTAAGTTGGAAAAGATTTTTGTTTTTAATCATTAGAAAATTGATTTGAAAACATAGCAAGTGCTCTCCCAATTCGAAGAAAAAAAATTGTTGACAAAATCAGGCATTCTAAAACCTTTCTAGCTAAGATGTACATCTGATATTATTGAGAATGAAACATTTATTTTTTAAGTAAGTCATTATTTTTCTAGCACGCTATTATTTTAGATTAAGACTGTCAGGATTGACTATAGCTAACTAAACTGTAAATAGTTTCTATTTTGTCATCTTCTTGCGCCAGTTATTTAAATTAGTTTTATTATACAGGAAATTTAATTTCCTTAAAACCTTCAGTCAAGTTGGGTAATGCCAGGTCCAGATGACCATATTTACCTTCTGTTTATGGACTACAATGCCAAATGGACCAAGGGTCTTGTGATTCAATCTTACAGCCTCATAGGCATATATAAGGTAGGTTTGAGTCAGAAAACGTACGATAAGTCTGTGGATTGTCGTCCATATAAAAACTGTGAAATATGACCATCTAAACGTGAACTAACTTTGTAAATAGTTAAATAGTCAGTATAGTTAAAAAAATACAAATGTCTTTAATTTTCCGCGTTTGAAAAGGACAAAGGGAAGGGACACGGGACACATGCACAACCACAATGCATGATCCAGTCTTCTCCAAAAGATCTAATCTTTGCCTTCTGATTCCTCCTGTCTATCCACTGGACCAAACATTCAGAAAATAACTTTACATGTTTACGTAAGCATTTATATTATTTTCTTCTAAATAATGCATTCAAGCTTTTTTGGAAACTCTGAACGGTCCCCTTGTGACCAGCTCTGCTTCAATATTTCACCGATTAATAGTCTTCATGGTAAATAAGACCTGTCTCCTCTAGAGACTAAACCTTTCTCCAGGCTGAGAAAGTGCCCCTTGACCATAATTTTTATATAGGCCATCACATACTGTATGGGATAGGAAATACAAGACTTCAATAATGTTGCACCGCCTGGCATACAATCTATTTTTATTTTACAGATGAATATTTCAAAGCTCCAATCCACAGTATTTCTTCTGGTTCAATGTCTGCGGAGAACTCTCTAGTAATTTTCATTCTGGAAAGTGAAGTATTTATAACACGCAGTGTAAAAACCTAATGAAAGCTGTAATATAAAGGCCATTTTACACTTGCAAATGATTGCAATGTTTTCCTAGAGCTGCTCGTCATTGATTTTGATCGATTGTGTTGTTGCTAGGCAACAATGATCCTCCTGACTGATAGAAAACTCCTTTCCGACAGAAGCGAACCTTGTTATGATAGAAATGTCCATGATATCCTTAGAAATAATCATTGAAACAAACTTTGATCTGAGGTTTATAAACTTTTTTCATGTAAAGACCACTGATCAAGGAGAGAACTTTGATAATCTGGCTGACTAAAACAGGAAAGTTTTCTGATGGGTAAATAAATTGGTCAGCTAATGTGCGGCAGCTGAACTGAACATTAATATTTTCTATTTTACATTTAATAAATCAATATCTATTTAGAAAACTCCTATTACGTTAGTTATTCTTAAAGTAACAAAGCTTCAAAACGTATTGATTCTATTTTTTGCAATCAGTGGAAATACTTGTAGTATTACTCCTCGACTAGACGTTAAACTGTAGTTTGGCAAAACAAAGTCACAGCTCATTATTTAATGACCCATAATTAAGCCATAAATCCCAACTGAATATTTTTTTATGCATATAAACCAAAAATAGGCTCACTGCCAGGATAGTCTTGGAATTATGCAGGTCAACTTTTCGTTTATCAATGACTCACGTCACTTTGAGCTTTGATTTTCATTCTTGCAAATTAACAGAGCAAATGTTTAAAAATGGTTATTTTACAAAATCAATAGTGTTTGTGTGCCCCATTTACTTGGATTTTTAATAATTTACTTGTTTCTCTACAGCTCTTGATCCAGCAAAAGACCCTTGTTTGAAAATGAAGTGTAACCGTCATAAAGTTTGCATAGCCCAGAATCAGGAAACTGCAGTGTGTGTCAGTCAGAGAAGACTTACACATAGGTATGTGATCTCTCTATTTCTACTCTGTTTGAGTAAATATTGCACAACATAATATTAATTAAGCAAACAAAATGGGTATAACTTAGACTTAAAGCTATTTCTTAAATGGTGATACATGTGATCCTTTTATCCACTCTGGTTAATGAAAAGAGATCTAACACCAAAGGTATTGTGCAAGGATCTAATAAACATTTTAAGTCTTACTTTCATTGGTAGGCTAAAGAAAAATATAATTTAATACTACTCTTATTACAGAGTGCATTCTAGAATTTGGAAATGAACTAACTACTTCAGAAGGAAACAATATTTTTTTACAATTCCTTGATGAAGAATCATGTATTTTATAAATTATTTACATAAGATTTGCTAGGAAGGCAATTTGGATGTGGGAAAGAAGTAGAACTGTTTGCAAAATATGTTAACCACCACCCAGATTACAGTTTTCCATTCAGAGGCAGATCAAGTCCATGGAGAGGTGGGTCTGGAGACTTTTAGGAACTGAGCAAGATTAAACAAAGTTTGGTTGGAAGTATTATCCAGAGCTAATCCAGTGAGATCTAGAGAAACTGAGTAAACAACTGTACCCTCAGCTAAAATGAGAACTTCTTCAAAGGCTCCAGTCTAAGATGGACAGAAACTTTGGGAAAGTGTATCTACCTTTGTGTATACTTTTGATTATAGGTATGAAGGTCAACAAAAAGCAAATCTAGAAAAGAATATAGCCCAAAATTAGATGCGCTACACAAATTTATCCAACAAGGATTTTTGCGGAATCATTGGAAAATACCTGTTTGGTTAGGTGCGGGCATCCCCAAATCCACCAAGGTGTGGGATCTTCTCAATCAGCACTTGTAATGGGCTTATCTTATAGTCTGCTTACCATGCAAAAGACAAGCTCCAGCAATGGAAAACTCAAAATGATATAGGTCTTGGAATAAGGCAACACAAACAAAATATTTTTTTCTGTTTTTTCCCCATTCCAATAAAAAAAATACTTGTTTAGTATCTCTGTAATTGTACTTATATGAGGAATAATACTTCCAGGTCAATTTTAAAGCACACTGAAAACTGTAAAAATAAAACCCCCCCAAAAATTGAAGAATTGCATTTTTTTCGCAATTTCATTGCATTTGGATTTATTTTCCCACAGTTTGCCTTCCTTTTATCTGCTAAGCATATTAATGGGAAGAAAGTAGATGGCATTATCAATTATTTAACACATCACTTTACTCAGTCACAGCAGTATATTTCCTCTGACAGCAACACTGTCAGTTTAAGTCAGTGTTTTGCTCAAAATGGTCTTCCTGATCACAGCTGACTAATAAATTGAAACCATTTTTTATATTTTGAAAAACATGTCAATTCCCTCTGTTACTAAATAAGCTGTTGGTTACCACTGGGTTACCATCTAGTGGGATGAGGTGACTTTGACATTACTAAGACTGTGCTTGCTTTAAAGAGTTTAAAAAAGGTTGGAGTCAGTCCTAGGAGGACTTAAGCTATGCGTGATGAGTTTTTGGTGAGTTTTTTACTCTTCATCAAATACAGTGTCTTAGAGTTCCAGCATAGTAGATGGGATTTATAGAAATCTCATTCCCACTGTCCTGTTTTTAACTCAGTATAAACTGACCTATTTGGCATTTTTCAAATTCGCAAAATGTCAATTTCTTTTGTAGGTTAGCTGAGTTTTGTGTGCAGATATTTCCCATATACAGTTGTGTGAAACAAAGTTTGCCCTCTTCCTGATTTCCTACATTTAAAAACTGCATTTTTTGTTTACTTGTGTTATCTTTGTGTAATATTTAAAATTGTTTGGTGATCTGAAACATTTATGTGTGACAAACATAGAAAAGAATAGGAAATCTGGAAGGATACAAACTCTGTTTCACACAACTGTAATTGCATTACATGCTGAAAATCTGTGAGTAAAAAATGCACACGTTTTAACACATCCCAAACTCATGTAATCTGCACATAACTGTATCAATAAAGTTTTGTCAAAGCTAAATCCCAAGTATCAAAAACAAGGCAGCTTTATTTAAAACATGACATACCAACAAGACACAAAAACACAGCTTGGAAATTGAGATAACCACTTATTAAAAAAGCAATGAAAAATACAAGTAACCTAATTTACACAATAGGTCTAGAAATGCTGCAGAAAATATGAAACATCAAATACTCACCAAATACTCATCTTGGGAACATTGTTTGGAGTTTTATGCACATACTTTCTGTGCAATTCAAATACTTAATGTAAATCAGCTTTCTTGTAAATATTCACCGAACCCACCAAAGTCGAATTGAAAAAAAAATTGATCATCTATCCTATTTCCACATACTTTCAGAAGACCAGAAAATGTGTTTAATTTAGTGTCTGTGAGGTGATGCTTCAATTCTTGCTAAATATAGAAGTTGACTTTTACAAGAAGATTTATGGTAACCTTCCCTTAACATGTATGGAGATATTTTTTTCCGAGCAGCATTGATTTTAGATGAGAATATTTCTGCACATACAGCATGTGATAGGGTCTGTACTAGATAACACATAAACTGCTCATTGCAATATTAGGCTATTTTACAGCCTTTGTGTGCATGCTTCTTGCATATTCATCTGTCATGTGCATAAGTCTTGCTGGTAGGTCAGATTTCTTTGTGATACAAGATAAAGGAAAGTTTCTTCTTGATTTGAAATCTAATTGTTTAAATGAAGCAAAAACTGCATCAAAATGCAAATTGTGGTGTTAACTTAAAGTACTAAAGCAAGCTATAAAAAAGAAAACTGCAATCTATACACTATATACAAGGTCAAATAGGTAAAACAGTGAGTAAAATAATTTTAATAGTGAAACATTAGCTATATGTGAATATAAAATTATGATCTTCCATTGAATGAAAGAACTTTAAACATATGTATTATTAAAATGCATTAAGGGGGCACATGCTTGACCTTTTTCAACATTCAGAAAGGGCTACTAAGAGCCTTGTTGATTGGATTGATGGAATCCCAATGGCCTAACACTCGACAATCAAATAAACCGTATCATATAAAGAGAGTGTAACTTTTATTCTTGGAAAACCCGTTCAGTCCATAGTTACATAGGTTGAAAAAAACCTAGGTTCATCAAGTTCAACTTTCCTCCATCAATTGATCATTTTGTCACTAAATTAACTGTAACCCACAATGTTATGTGTACTGAGGAAATCATCCAGCCCTATTTTAAAAGCTGTTATAGTGTCTGCCATTACTAACTCTTGTGGTAGGGCACTACACAATCTGCTCTAACTGTAAATAACACTTTCCTATTTAGCTACCGGAATTGCCTTTATTCCACCCATAAAGAGTGCCTCCTGGTCCTTAGTATAGTCCTTGGATGGAATAAGTCATGTGCCAGTCCTTTTTTCTGGCCATACATATATTTATACAGTGGGGGAAATAAGTATTTGATCCCTTGCTGATTTTGTAAGTTTTCCCACTGACAAAGACATGAACAGTCTACAATTTTAAGCAAAACATAGAATATCAAAAATAAAATCCAGAAAATCACATTGTATAAATTATATAAATTTATTAGCATTTTTCAGTGAGAAATAAGTATTTGATCCTCTACCAACCATTAAGAGATCTTGCTCCTACCGACCAGTTAGATGCTCTTAGTCAACTCATTACCTGCATTAAAGACAGCTGTCCTACATAGTCACCTTTATAAAAGACTTCTGTCCACAGACTCAATTAATCAGTCTGACTCTAACCTCTACAACATGGGCAAGACCAAAGAGCTTTATAAGGATGTCAGGGACAAGATCATAGACCTCCACAAAGCTGGAATGGGCTACAAAACCATAAGGAAGACGCTGGGTGAGAAGGAGACAACTGTTGGTGCAATAGTAAGAAAATGGAAGAAATATAAAATGATTGTCAATCAAAATCGATCTGGGGCACCATGCAAAATCTCACCTCGTGGGGTATCCTTGATCATGAGGAAGGTGAGAGATCAGCCTAAAACTACACGGGAACTTGTTAATGATCTGAAGGCAGCTGGGACCACAGTCACCAAGAAAACTATTGGTAACACATTACGCCGTAAAGGTTTAAAATCCTGCAGTGCCCGTAAGGTCCTCCTGCTGAAAAAGGCACATGTGCAGGCCCTCCTGAAGTAGGCCAATGAACACCTGGATGATTCTGTGAGTGATTGGGAGAAGGTGCTCTGGTCAGAGGAGATAAAAATTGAGGTCTTTGGCATTAACTCAACTTGCCGTGTTTGGAGGAAGAGAAATGGTGCCTATGACCCAAAGAACACCATCCCCACTGTCAAATATGGAGGTGGAAACATGTTTTGGGGGTGTTTCTCTGTTAAGGGCTCAGGACTACTTCACTGCATCAGTGGGAGAATGGATGGAGCCATGTACCGTAAAATCCTTAGTGACAACCTCCTTCCCTCTGCCAGGACATTAAAAATTGGTTGTGGCTGGGTCTTCTAGCAAGACAATGACCCAAAACATACAGCCAAGGCAACAAAGGAGTGGCTCAAAAAGAAGCACATTAAGGTCATGGAGTGGCCTAGCCAGTCTCCAGACGTTAATCCCATAAAAAACTTATGGAGGGAGTTAAAGCTCCGAGTTACCAAGTGACAGTCTGAAAATCTTAATGATTTAGAGATGATCTGCAAAGAGTAGTGGACCAAAATTCCTCCTGACATATGCGCAAACCTCATCATCAACTACAAAAAAGTCTGACTGCTGTGCTTGCCACCAAGTATTAAGTCTTGTTTGCCAGAGGGATCAAATACTTATTTCTCACTGCAAAATGCAAATAAATTTATATAATTTATGCAATGTCATTTTCTGGATTTTATTTTTGATATTCTATCTCTCAATGTTAAAATTATTCTACCCTTAAAATTATAGACTGTTCATGTCTTTTTTAGTGGGCAAACTTAAAAAATCAGCAAGAGATCACATACAGGGATCAAATACTTATTTCCCCCACTGTATATAAATATATATATATGTATATATATGTATATATATATATATATATATATATATATATATATATATATATATATATATATATATATATATACAGTGGTGTACAAAAGTCCTGCATAGGCGTGAAGAAAACTATATGTTTCATACTTCTGCAGCTCTACAGTGAAACTGGTGGAACATATATGTTTTTGTAATCCCTCATTGTTTGCCATACTCATTTTTGAATGTCCCAAGTGTATTAATTTTATGGCATGCGCATTTTTGATAATTTTTTTTACAGCATAACCATACCTACACCAGTACAGTGTGTAGAATGGTGAACAGGTTTCTAAGTTCATTAACTTCCAATGCAAGTTCACACAGACTTAAATTTTACTCTTTAAGATTTATTATTTTTTATTTAATTCAGAGTCCTGAAAAGGGCCTTTTGAGTGCATCTTAAGCTTCTAATACTTTATTGGCCAGCCTTTGCTCTTGAGCACCAGCTTGCATCTCTGTGGCATTGAGTGAACAAGCTTCTGCAGATGTTCACGAGTGATGATGTGGTTCCAGGCCTGTATCAGAGCCTCAATCAACTCACTCTTGGTCCTTGGCTGTTTTCTAGATATCTCTAATGATACCTTGTGCCACAAATTTTCAATTGGATTGAGGTCCGGGGACTGAGCTGGCCAGTCAATAGTAGCCACCTTGTTCTTCCAACACCATTGGCTGCCATACAGCCCCAGACCATTACTTTCATTACATGTTTCACAGAGAAGCTCAAACACTCTGGCTTGTACTCTTCATGTGGGAACCTTCTCACATAAGACTTGCCATCATTTCCTAAAATGCAAAAAGTGCTTTCATCACTAATTAGCACTTTTTCCCACTCCTCCTTCCTCCATTTTAAATATTTCAATGCCCACAGTTTTCTCCTTTGTCTTTGTATGGCTGTCATCAATGGCTTCTTTCGGGCCTTGCACCCTTTCAATCCTGCTTCCAAACATCTCTTCCTAACAGTTGATGTTGCTACCTCAATATTGCACTTTTCTTGCCATTCTCGCAGAAGCTGAGGAGAGGTGAGCTTTCGATTGGCAAGGGATGTTCTTATCAGTACTCTATCCTCCCTTTTAGTTGACTTTCTGGGCCGACCAGATCTGGGCCTGTCCTGGGTAATTCCAAGCTGCTTTTGTTTCTGCAAAATTCTTACGACTATACTCTGATTACAGCCGACCTTCCTTGCGATCTGGGGGCCAGTATAACCCTCTTCATGTAGCACCACAACTCGCACACGATCCTCCGCTGACAAAAATCTGAAGGCTCCCATCATAAAACTCTACAGTATGATTCACTAGATAGACCAACAGATAAAACAAACAAAGCAGCAGATGTGATGCAATGTAATGCAATGTGATTGGCTGCCATATCCAGGTTATGATTGGTCACAAGATCCTCATCTGTAATTGGCTAATTTTGGATCTGAAGCTGTACAATATATAGTTGTGCTTTCAATTCCCATATTGTTGCAATAATTTCAGGCAAAACTGCTTCAAAAGCTAAAAATATTACAGGGAGAGAATGCAAAATTGTATTCTGAACAAAACCATATATAATATGTCATATTAGCATCGAAGATATTCGACAGAAAACATTTAAAACTTGAAAAATCAATTTATCCTATGCCTATGCAGGACTTTTGAACACCACTGTATATATATATATATATATATATATATATATATATATATATATATATATACAGTGGGGCAAAAAAGTATTTAGTCAGTCAGCAATAGTGCAAGTTCCACCACTTAAAAAGATGAGAGGCGTCTGTAATTTACATCATAGGTAGACCTCAACTATGGGAGACAAACTGAGACAAAAAAATCCAGAAAATCACATTGTCTGTTTTTTTATCATTTTATTTGCATATTATGGTGGAAAATAAGTATTTGGTCAGAAACAAAATTTCATCTCAATACTTTGTAATATATCCTTTGTTGGCAATGACAGAGGTCAAACGTTTTCTGTAAGTCTTCACAAGGTTGCCACACACTGTTGTTGGTATGTTGGCCCATTCCTCCATGCAGATCTCCTCTAGAGCAGTGATGTTTTTGGCTTTTTGCTTGGCAACACGGACTTTTAACTCCCTCCAAAGGTTTTCTATAGGGTTGAGATCTGGAGACTGGCTAGGCCACTCCAGGACCTTGAAATGCTTCTTACGAAGCCACTCCTTCGTTGCCCTGGTGGTGTGCTTTGGATCATTGTCATGTTGAAAGACCCAGCCACGTTTCATCTTCAATGCCCTTGCTGATGGAAGGAGGTTTGCACTCAAAATCTCACGATACATGGCCCCATTCATTCTTTCATGTACCCGGATCAGTCGTCCTGGCCCCTTTGCAGAGAAACAGCCCCAAAGCATGATGTTTCCACCATCATGCTTTACAGTAGGTATGGTGTTTGATGGATGCAACTCAGTATTCTTTTTCCTCCAAACACGACAAGTTGTGTTTCTACCAAACAGTTCCAGTTTGGTTTCATCAGACCATAGGACATTCTCCCAAAACTCCTCTGGATCATCCAAATGCTCTCTAGCAAACTTCAGACGGGCCCGGACATGTACTGGCTTAAGCAGTGGGACACGTCTGGCACTGCAGGATCTGAGTCCATGGTGGCGTAGTGTGTTACTTATGGTAGGCCTTGTTACATTGGTCCCAACTCTCTGCAGTTCATTCACTAGGTCCCCCCGCGTGGTTCTGGGATTTTTGCTCACCGTTCTTGTGATCATTCTGACCCCACGGGGTGGGATTTTGCGTGGAGCCCCAGATCGAGGGAGAATATCAGTGGTCTTGAATGTCTTCCATTTTCTAATTATTGCTCCCACTGTTGATTTCTTCACTCCAAGCTGGTTGGCTATTGCAGATTCAGTCTTCCCAGCCTGGTGCAGGGCTACAATTTTGTTTCTGGTGTCCTTTGACAGCTCTTTGGTCTTCACCATAGTGGAGTTTGGAGTCAGACTGTTTGAGGGTGTGCACAGGTGTCTTTTTATACTGATAACAAGTTTAAACAGGTGCCATTACTACAGGTAATGAGTGGAGGAAAGAGGAGACTCTTAAAGAAGAAGTTACAGGTCTGTGAGAGCCAGAAATCTTGATTGTTTGTTTCTGACCAAATACTTAGTCTTTACACCAGTCTTCCCAGCCTGGTGCAGGGCTACAATTTTGTTTCTGGTGTCCTTTGACAGCTTTTTGGTCTTCAACATAGTGGAGTTTGGAGTTAGACTGTTTGAGGGTGTGCACAGGTGTCTTTTTATACTGATAACAAGTTTAAACAGGTGCCATTACTACAGGTAATGAGTGGAGGAAAGAGGAGACTCTTAAAGAAGAAGTTACAGGTCTGTGAGAGCCAGAAATCTTGATTGTTTGTTTCTGACCAAATACTTATTTTGCACCATAATATGCAAATAAAATGATAAAAAAACAGACAATGTGATTTTCTGGATTTTTTTGTCTCAGTTTGTCTCCCATAGTTGAGGTCTACCTATGATGTAAATTACAGACGCCTCTCATCTTTTTAAGTGGTGGAACTTGCACTATTGCTGACTGACTAAATACTTTTTTGCCCCACTATATATATATATATATATATATATATATATATATATATATATATATATATATATACACATATATATATATATACACATATATACATATATATATATATATATATATATATACATATATATATATATATATATATATATATATATATATATATATATATACAGTGCCTACAAGTAGTATTCAACCCCCTGCAGATTTAGCAGGTTTAATAAGATGCAAATAAGTTAGAGCCTTCAAACTTCAAACAAGAGCAGGATTTATTAACAGATGCATAAATCTTACAAACCAAAAAGTTTTGTTGCTCAGTTAAATTTTTATAAATTTTAAACATAAAAGTGTGGGTCAATTATTATTCAACCCCTAGGTTTAATATTTTGTGGAATAACCTTTGTTTGCAATTACAGCTAATAATAGTCTTTTATAAGACCTGATCAGGCCGGCACAGGTCTCTGGAGTTATCTTGGCCCACTCCTCCATGCAGATCTTCTCCAAGTTATCTAGGTTCTTTGGGTGTCTCATGTGGACTTTAATTTTGAGCTCCTTCCACAAGTTTTCAATTGGGTTAAGGTCAGGAGACTGACTAGGCCACTGCAACACCTTGATTTTTTGCCTCTTGAACCAGGCCTTGGTTTTCTTGGCTGTGTGCTTTGTGTCGTTGTCTTGTTGGAAGATGAAATGATGACCCATCTTAAGATTCTTGATGGAGGAGCGGAGGTTCTTGGCCAAAATTTCCAGGTAGGCCGTGCTATCCATCTTCCCATGGATGCGGACCAGATGGCCAGGCCCCTTGGCTGAGAAACAGCCCCACAGCATGATGCTGCCACCACCATGCTTGACTGTAGGGATGGTATTCTTGGGGTCATATGCAGTGCCATCCAGTCTCCAAACGTCACGTGTGTGGTTGGCACCAAAGATCTCGATCTTGGTCTCATCAGACCAGAGAACCTTGAACCAGTCAGTCTCAGAATCCTCCAAGTGATCATGAGCAAACTGTAGACGAGCCTTGACATGACGCTTTGAAAGTAAAGGTACCTTACGGGCTCGTCTGGAACGGAGACCATTGCGGTGGAGTACGTTACTTATGGTATTGACTGAAACCAATGTCCCCACTGCCATGAGATCCTCCCGGAGCTCCTTCCTTGTTGTCCTTGGGTTAGCCTTGACTCTTCGGACAAGCCTGGCCTCGGCACGGTAGGAAACTTTCAAAAGCTGGCCGTGGAAGGCTAACAGTAGTTCCATAAGCCTTCCACTTCTGGATGATGCTCCCAACAGTGGAGACAGGTAGGCCCAACTCCTTTGAAAGGGTTTTGTACCCCTTGCCAGCCTTGTGACCCTCCATGATCTTGTCTCTGATGGCCTTGGAATGCTCCTTTGTCTTTCCCATGTTGACCATGTTTGAGTGCTGTTCACAAGTTTGGGGAGGGTCTTAAATAGTCAGAAAAGGCTGGAAAAAGAGATAATTAATCCAAACATGTGAAGCTCATTGTTCTTTGTGCCTGAACTACTTCTTAATACTTTAGGGGAACCAAACAGAATTCTGGTGGGTTGAGGGGTTGAATAATAAATGACCCGCTGAAAAAACTTTTCCCAATTTAAAAAAAAAATAAACAAAGAAATAACATTCTTTTTTGCTGCAGTGCATTTCACACTTCCAGGCTGATCTACAGTCCAAATGTCACAATGCCAAGTTAATTCCAAATGTGTAAACCTGCTAAATCTGCAGGGGGTTGAATACTACTTGTAGGCACTGTATACAGAACAGTCCCGCACACATTTTATATTAAATCAATGTGCGGATGGCCAATTAAGCTATATGGCCAATATACAGACGTATATTTACAAAGAAAAACAAAAGGGATTTAAAAAAATGAAATCGGCCATTAATCTTTAAAAGTAAGCAGAAGTTATCTAATATCTGTGCCTCTGGGGGGAGTACGCTAGTCACCGGCCAGGACAGCGTCTCCTATACCACCATTTGCTCTGCAACATATTGGATATTTTTGGAACAGAAATTCAGAGAAGGCTTCAGATGCCACCTTTAAGTGCATGAGTGAAGGATCTTTCCGCATGCCAGCACTTGATACAGTTTTCCTTTTCCTTGATATTAAGGTAAACACATCTTGTTAATCCTAGTCTTTAACGAAGAACCTTGCTTATGACATGTCCTAGCATTTTAACTATTTATGGCTTCATATAGGTGTCCGTAGCGCAAATATTACATATAGCTTTCTTTGACTAACCACTTCTGGGACGATTGGGAGTGATCTCATCCATATATTTGCTGCTTATTCACCTAGAGCTTATTCACCTGGAGCTTATTCACCTGGAACAAATAAGCAGTGCCGTATGGTTCATTTTTAGACATATCTAATATCTGTGCCTCTCTTCACGAAGCATTTTTTAAAAATGTTATTAAGGTGATATTTAACCCCTAATAGATTGGCTAAAGCCTTTATGAATCTTACACCTCTTGCTGGAGAGGATGCAGAAATAAAGGAGACTTGATTCATAATTTTTGGTATTGCTCTAAAATTTGGAGTTTTTGGAGTTACATTTCCACTTTAATAAAATAAAGTTACTGGTAGCAACATTATAATCACCCCACAATTAGCTCTTCTTTCTCTAGAAACTAGAGCAAGTATATCAACTTAGAATATAGATGTATCCTGATACAAATTTTCTCAGTGGCTAAAAATGTTACAGCTTTTACCCCTTCATGACCGGAGCTTTTTTCAGTTTTGTGTTTTCATTTTTGGCTCCCTTCCTTCCAAGAAAAATAACTTTTTAATTTTTTTTGTCAATATGGCCATGTGAGGGCTTTTTTTTGTTGGACGAGTTTTACTTTTGAACGACATCATTAGTTTTATCATGTCATGTACTAGAAAAAGGGAAAAAAATTACAAGTGTGGTGACATTGCAAAAAATGTGAAATCCCACACTTGTTTTTGTTTGGATTTTTGGTGGGTTCAGTGAATGCTAAAACTGACCTGCGATTATGATTCTCCAGGTCATTACAAGTTCATAGACGCCAAACATGTCTAGGTCCTTTTTTATCTAAATGGTGAAAAAATTCCAAACTTTGCTTAAAAAAATATATATTTTAAAAACACCAGCTGATACCTGTAGCATCTACATTTTTCGTGATCTCGGGTTGGGTGAGGGGTTATTTTTTGTGCGCCGAGCTGCATTTTTAATTATACCATTTTGGTGCAGATACGATCTTTTCATCTCCCATTATTACATTTTAATAAAATGTCGTGGCGAGCAAAAAAAAGTAATTCTGGCGTTTTTAATTTTTTTATCGCTACGCCGTTTAACGATCAGGTTAATCCTTTTTTTATTGATAGATTGGGTGATACCAAATATGTGTGTTTGATTTTATTTTTATTATTTTATTTTGAATGGGGCGAAAGGGGGATGATTTTAACTTTTATATTTTTTTATTTTTTTATATTTTTAAACACTTTTTTTTACTTTTGCCATGCTTCAATAGTCTCCATAGGAAACTAGAAACTTGCACAACTCGATCGGCTCCACTACACAGAGGCGATGGTCAGATCGCCTCTATGTAGTAGAATTGCTGACTTGCTATGAGCGCCGACCACTGGGTGGTGCTCACAGCAATCCAGCAGTGACAACCATAGAGGTCTCCAGGAGACCTTGGGTTGTCATGCTGACATGCCGGTGACTCGCGATCACGTGAAGTGGGCGCGATTGCCGGAAGCACCATTTAAATGCCGCTGTCAGCATTTGACAGCAGCACTTAACTAGTTAATAGCTGAGGGTGGATCGCAATTCCACCCGCAGCTATTGCGGGCACATGTCAGCTGTTCAAAACAGCTGACATGTCCCTGGAAAGATTTTGGCTCACCGCCAGAGCCCACATCAAAGGGAGAGTATCCGACATCGGTGTACTATTACACCCGATGTCGGAAAGGGATTAAATTGGAAAAGAGCTACTATTCCTACCCTTCAAGATACAATAGAGAAAATGTGATTACATAATTCTTGCGAACATAGATTAGCAATAGTTAAAAACACTTGGGAAAAATGCTTAAATGAAAACCATGCCTTACCTTTTTTGTAAAAATTATTGGGCTAACAACCTGTTAGTCTAGCTTTTTTCTGTGTTCTGTAATTTTCATATTGCCGATTTTGCTGTAAGTTATTTCATAACAACTGTAACTCCTTTTTTAACATTGTGTTTTACTAGTGATGAGCGAATATACTCCTTACTCGAGATTTCCCGAGCACGCTCGGGTGTCCTCCAAGTATTTTTTAGTGCTCGGAGATTTAGTTTTCCTCACCTCAGCTGAATGATTTACATCTGTTAGCCAGCTTGATTACATGTGGGGATTCCCTAGCAACCAGGCAACCCCCACATGTACTTATGCTGGCTAACAGATGTAAATCATTCAGCTGCGGTGATGAAAACTAAATCTCCGAGCACTAAAAAAATACTCGGAGGACACCCGAGCGTGCTCGTGAAATCTCGAGTAACGAATATATTCGCTCCATCACTAGTGTTTACCTTTTTCCTTCATTTTCTCCCTTCTCCTCTCCTTTTTTATTTTTCCCTCCCCACTGTCCTTTAGGGTATCAAGATCTGTATATTAATACTAATCTCTGAATTACCCTAATGTCTCCCTTTTATAAATAGATAAAATTTGTAAATTAAAATTTATTTAAGCAAATAAAAGTAAGCATCTCTGAATTACCCTAATGTCTCCCTTTTATAAATAGTTAAAATTTGTAAATTAAAATTTATTTAAGCAAATAAAAGTAAGCAGCAATTGCCGTGTATTATTTCTTCAGCACATGGTTACTAACTAAGCAATTATAAGTATAATTAGAAAGGATGTTTATTTTGTATTAATTCTTTGTCTAGGCAGAAATAATAATCTTGTAGCATCAATTAGATTAGATGCTGAATTCCATCTTTAAGGTACCGTCACATTTAGCGATGCTGCAGCGATCTAGACAATGATGCCGATCGCTGCAGCGTCGCTGTGTGGTCGCTGGAGAGCTGTCACACAGACAGCTCTCCAGCGAACAACGATGCCGGAGTCCCCGGGTAACCAGGGTAAACATCGGGTTACTAAGCGCAGGGCCACGCTTAGTAACCCGATGTTTACCCTGGTTACCAGTGTAAATGTAAAAAAAACCAAACACTACATACTTACATTCCGGTGTCTGTCGCGTTCCCCGGTGTCCGCTTCCCTGCACTGTGTAAACGCATTTACACTGGTAACCAGGGTAAATATCGGGTTACTAAGTGCGGCCCTGCGCTTAGTAACCCGATGTTTACCCTGGTTACCAGTGAAGACATCGCTGAATCGGCGTCACACACGCCGACTCAGCGATGTCAGCGGGTGATCCAGCGACGAAATAAGGTGCTGGCCTTCTAGCCCCGACCAACGATGTCACAGCAGGATCCTGCTGCGTGTCAAACACAACGATATCGCTATCCTGGACGCTGCAACGTCACGGATCGCTAGCGATATCGTTGTTAAGTTGTTCAGTGTGAAGGTACCTTAACTCTTGGTCTGTGTTTTCACTGCCTTAGGCCTCTTTCACACTTTCGTCTTTGTAGTCCCGTCGAGATACGTCGTTTTTTGAGAAAACAGGATCCTGCAAAAAAAATTCTTCTGCATTTTCTCATAGACTTGTATTAGTGACGTATCGCAATGGATGGCCACACTTTTAGTCCATGGTGCACTGGATCCTGCAGAATTTGAGGCCCGTCTTTTCCAAACAATGTTCCATAAAACTTTTTTTGTCTGCAGTGGAAAAACGTTCCCCGACGCCTCCTGCGTTCCACAGAATGGGAGCCTATGGACACTGGATCCAGCACACACTGTGAAACGCTGGAATCCAGTGACGGATGCAGTTTTTACATCTGAGCATGCCTGGAAGCATATTCCAACCCAGGGAAAAGTCTCTCTCTCTCTCTCTCCCCCAGAATACGAAATCCCACATCTACACTACAAAAACTCAGGTGACGCATCCGTCATAACACTGTATGCGTTGCGTGCGTTTTAAAACTATGTTATAAACATCCGTTGGTACGTCTTCCCGACACATTAGGATGGGGACACTGTGACACATGGGAAGTGTGAAAGAGGCCTTAGGTGTTCGTCTCCAAATAACTTCTCTCTACTACTGCAGTAGTCAGAATGCCGCCATATGTCCCACCTATAGCAGGCTAGATATAGGTTACTAGTTAGCTCTAAGGTGATCTTAAAGGGGATCTTCGTGATACATATGAGATCTGGTACTACCTGAAACACTGAACTAAGACTATTTCTGGCAGAGAAAGGGAAGAGTGGTGTAGAAGGGGCCGAACAGTGTACTAATACCGGATAGAAAGCTATACGGTGGTAAACTACTACATGGTCTTATATTTGCACTACTTTTTTTATTTTGGCACATATGCACTTTAAATGTCTTGCCTATTTGGAGTTTTAAGAGTAACTCAATAAAGGTTTATATTTTAATTAGTCCCAATCTGCTAATACCTCTATAAATCAGAGTAGCCAAAATATACTGGAAAACCAACAACAATTTTTCATACTAAACATCAATGTTATACAATTTAAGAAAATTAAACACATGAAATATACTTTTAAGAAACATATTGAAAAAATGTATCTATGCATTTGCACTCTGCACTTTATGACCATTATGGCTATGTTCTATTTAATGCATGCTGATGTTGGTGTTTTTATATAAGTCACATGATCCCAGAGCCTGCATATATTCTCTCTGTCCTATTTTGTGCACTATACTTGGGTATAAAATCCTTTCCTCTCAATGTGTATTGTGGTACGTTATTTATAACTTTGATAATTTTTTATTAATTGCATCTTCAATAAAATGTGTTACTCTTTCAACACTTTTTGTGGTGGTGTGTTTGGATACTTTGTATCCATTTATCAGGTGGTAATAAGGAGATAAAAGCAGAGTAGAAGGGGTATGCTTCACTGTCCTGATTTAAATAGTAAAATTATTTTGTAGAAACATTCATGTTTTTTATTAAAGAGAACCGGTTATTAGCTTTTTTCAACCCAAATTAATGGCATCAATGTAAAGACACTGTAATGGTAATTGAATCAACACCTTTATTTTAGAAATCTTGGTTAATGTTTTACAGAAATTTAATGATTATGTAAATGAGCTGCAAATGGAGTGGGTGGACAGTGTACTTAACAGCTCTGCTGCCTCTCTTCCCTGTTCCCCATCCGGTGCCTGTCTCCCATCAGTGATTGACAGCTTTCACGTTTCAGTGATGTGCCTCTCCTGCCTGTAATCTAGTGAAGTGCTGTCATTCCATGGGGCAGGACATGTGAAATAAGGTCCTGGTGAAGAAAACTGGCAGTGTCTGGTGCAATTTGTATAGTTTACAGATCGTGCCAGGCACTGACAGTCTTCTTCACTAGGATGAATTATGCAGTAATGAGAAGAGTGAAGAGTGAAGAAGAATGCCAGGGTTGGTTAATGGGAGAGATAGGCCACTGAAAGAAGAGTGACCTGTCATCCTCTGACAGGATACAGGCAGTGGGTGAAGAATACGTAAGTAATAGAGGCAGCATAACTGTGTGTAAAGTGCCCACCTTCATGCCGGTATTATTGTCTGCAGGAAGTAGCTTAAGTAATTACAATACATGTTGCATTTGACATACCCTATAATTCTCCATTACACTATACTGTAGTTATATTATTTATAATCAAATAATTGTGAGCAGGAAGCTGCAGAGCTGCGCATTCAAGTATGAGTTTGGAGCCCAGTCACCACTGTACTTGTACTGAAATTCAACCCCAGCATTTGAACACACACATATGCCCACTTGCTGTGCAGTGAATGTGAAATACTCTATGTACATACACTACTCATACCACTGTGCAAGTCACTGTTATGATAAATAAACAAAATTCAGGTTAACTATACCAATGCTACCGATTTATATAATTAAACAAAGAATAAATAATACCACAATGGAATGACCACATATTGCTACCACATAGTGACCAAATAATACA
The DNA here is from genome assembly GCF_051348905.1 of Ranitomeya variabilis. Classification (NCBI taxonomy): domain Eukaryota; kingdom Metazoa; phylum Chordata; class Amphibia; order Anura; family Dendrobatidae; genus Ranitomeya; species Ranitomeya variabilis. The sequence continues at coordinate 993,166,149 of NC_135232.1, read as the reverse complement.
CTATACTGATTAGCAAAAACTTATGTTCCAAAACTAATATCCTCATGAATACTGCAAGCGACAAATTCCCCAATAACAAGACCACATATGACCACCATATACAGTTGTAATAATATTACCATACTAAAAACACTGTGCTAAGATCACTATTACCAGCATCCAGTGACCATTGTTATAGGCACCAGTTCTGCATCAGTGATTTGTAGAACATATAAGTATATCTTACATAGATAAATTCACTGTCTCACAGGTGTTGTTCTCTCTGATCATACTTGTTCTCTTTCCTAGTTATCCAAGACAATCATGATGATTTTTTTTCCATTCATAAGCTGATATATATGGCAATTTGCTTTTTCAGCACTCTTACCATTACCACTACCCAAACTTCAAAGAGTTGTTCTAATCCCTAATTCCTAAAACAGTAATAAAACACCTCTCTTGCCCCATACAGCCATTAGGCAACTCACTGTGCCTCCATATACAATGGGGAAAATAAGTATTTGATACACTGCTCATTTTGCAAGTTTTCCCACCTACAAAGAATGAAGAGGTCTGTAATGTTTATTGTACCTGAAATTTCAAATGAGAGACAGAATCTTATAAAAAATCCAGAAAATCATGTTGTATGATTTTTATATAATAAATTTGATTTTTTATTGCAAGAAATGAGTATTTGATGCAGTAGAAAAGCAACACTTAATGTTTAGTACAGAAGCCTTTGTTTGAAATTACAGAGGTCAGGCGTTTCCTGTTTGTTCTTGACAAAGTTTGCACACACTGCAGCAGGGATATTGCCCCACTCCTCCATACAGATCATCACCAGATCTTTCAAGTTTCTGGGATGTCGCTGGGCAGCATTGAGTTTCAGCCCCCTCCAAAGATTTTCTATTGGATTTAGGTCTGGAAACAACCACTCACAGCCAACCAATCCATGGAGGGGGTGGTTGCTTGGTATATTTTTGCACAATAGAGGCTTGCTTGGAGCGCTGTTCACATATAGGTAATGCACAGCATCCAGGTTAACAGCCAATAAGTGATGCCCATACGATTCAATCAGACAGGCTGCCCAAATGCATTCCATGTGAACAGACACCACAGTTTACAAGACCAAATGGGCCTGGCTGCACCCTGGAAAATAAAATGCAGAAAATACACATAAAAATATGTGAGGTATTAGTCGATGTTTTGGCTAAGATATGCAAGCTCGCAACCTGCACCAAGGGTCCTCACGCTTGCGAGTCCTATCACTAAAATCAAAGCCACAGAAAGAAGACTAAAAATCCTCCAAAAATTCAAAATAACACAGCAGAAAAAAGGCAGTGATGTTCACCTGACCAGGTTTCTAAACAAATGCAGGATGCAGCGGACCAATATAGTTAAGAGGTCGTCAACCCAGGTGCAAAAATACCAATGAGACAACCACTCACGGCCTACCAATCCATGGAGAGGGTGGTTGCTTGGCATATTATTGCACAGTAGAGGCTTGTATGGGGCGCTGTTCACATATAGGTAATGCACAGCATCCATGTTGATAGCCTGTTAGTGACGCCCATACTATTCGATCACGCAGGCTGCCCAGTGCTATCCAAATGCATCCCATGTGAACAGACACCACAGTTTACAAGCCCATGCTATGCATTACCTATATGTGTATACAAGAGTCTATTGTGCAATAATATACCAATCTGCAGCATATCAAATACTTATTTTCCCCATTGTAGTAATATTGTCTCAATTTTGTAATAGTGCCTACGCAATACATCCATATAATTGATAATAGTAATATTATAATAATTTCTCATTATGGCTCCACATAACAATAATACCCCCATTGTGCCTCCATAAAATTATAGTGCCCTATTTTTCATCCACATATTAAATAGAGCCCCCTTCTGCACCTCCACAAAGTAATAGTACCCCTATCTGCCACCAAATTTAAATAGTTCCCCCTCTTTTCTTCAAACATTGTAATAGTGTCCCTCTGTGCCTCCATATCGTAGCTCCATATCGGAATAGTGCTTACTTCTGTGCCTATATATTGTAATAGTGTCTGTTTTCTCACAGTTTTTACTGGTATGAAATTCCTGAAAATATTGGTACAGTTATAAATAAGGTAGATCTACTGTAAGTGGTCCACTCTCAAAAAGGCATATTTGGTAGATGGGCAGATCAGTTCTGGGCCCATGACAGGTTGAATACTTTTTTCATACCCTTTACAGCAACATAAATGTGCCAGAATGAAATATATCCTTGTATAAGTTCTTAGAATAAAGACTGTAACTACTAGTGTTGAGCATTCCGATACTGCAAGTATCGGGTATCGGCCGATATTTGCTGTATCGGAATTCCAATACCGAGTTCCGATATTTTTGCAATATCGGAAATCGGAATCGGAAGTGTGCAGTGCGTATGGTTCCCAGGGTCTGGAGGAGAGGAGACTCTCCTTCAGGCCCTGGGGTCCATATTCATGTATAAAATAAAGAATAAAAATAAAAAATATTGATATACTCACCCCTCTGACGGCCCCGGCTCTCATCGGTCCAAGCGTCTGCCTCCGTTTCCTAAGAATGCAGAGTGAAGGACCTTCGATGACTTTGTGGCTTGTGATTGGCCAATCACAAGCCACAAAGTCATCGAAGGTCCTTCACTCTGCATTCTTAGGAAACGGAGGCAGACGCTTGGACCGATGAGAGCCGGGGCCGTCAGAGGGGTGAGTATATCAATATTTTTTATTTTTATTCTTTATTTTATACATGAATATGGACCCCAGGGCCTGAAGGAGAGTTTCCTCTCCTTCAGACCCTGGGAACCATTCTGATATTTTGTGTCCCATTGATATGCATTGGTATCGGGTATCGGTATCGGCGATATCCGATATTTTTTGGGTATCGGCCGATCCAATCCGATACCGATACCTTTGCATATCGGAAGGTATCGCTCAACACTAGTAACTACAGAACAGTTTCTTTGCCAGTTTTAAGTTGTGGCATTGGTTGACATGAAACTTATTGTGAATATGTTTAAAGAAGCACTTCCATGAAGTATTTTTTAACTTAATCTGTGTATACGTGTATATGCTGCAGTGTGAGTGTATTAACACACTTATCAATTGCCGCCTTCTTCGTTATTCCATGGCATTCTGCTCCTCTTCTCAGTGACATTACTGCTCTTCAGACTCTCCGGATCGTACTGCACTTTGTGTGACCAGAGGTGGCATTTACAATGAAAGCCTATGGAGCGTCAATACGTGGCTCCATATACTTACATAGTAAAAGAGACTTCCTACTTACATATAGCGCATAGAGTGAGCCGGCTAGTCTGAAGAACGGTGACATCACTAAGAAGATCTGAATGGTGCAAGATACTAGAAAAGGTGGCAGTAGGTGAGTATATCATTACACTGACACTACACTACATGCACATATACACGTATTTAGTAAAAAAAAAAAACCTTCATGAGAGTGACCCTTTAGGAAGTAAATAAGATATTACTGAAAATAAAAATAGCAATAATGAAACTGTGGTTAGCTAACCATTTCCTGCATTAGGACCTGAATAATTTTTGCTGGGCTGAGATCTGCAAGGGTGGAGGGGGCTCAGAAGCTGAACTCCCTCCACACACTGTAGATATTATCTATGTTACATAGCCAGGACTGTTCTTAACAGCTGCAGCCAGGCTGCTGCTGTTAACCATTTAGATGCTGCTGACAATCAATGACAGTGGCATATAAATAGAGGGATTGGGTGGTGCCTCAGGTTGAGCTCCATAGGAGACTAAGATTTTTTTCTATAGACTGCAAAGATCTGTGACATGTCGACACAAAGCAAAAAAAAAAATCAAAATTCGGAATTTATTTTCATCACATAAATAAAAAAACTTTGCAAGTTTGGTATTGCTATAATCGTACTAACTTTCAGAATCATGTTTCTAGGTAATGTTTACTACATAATGAACTCTGTAAAAGCAAAACGCAAAAACAATGACAAAAATAGATGATATACAGTTCAAGCTAGAAGTTTACATACACTGTATAAAAAGACATATATGCATGTTTTTCTCAATATCTGACATGAAATCAGAATGAACCTTTCCCGTTTTAGATCAATTAGGATTGCCATAATTGTTAGTATTTGCCAAATGGCAGAATAATGAGAGAGAGAAAGAGAGACAATATTTTAAGGTATTTGTATTACTTTCTGCAAAGTCAAAAATTTACATACACTAGATTACTATGCCTTTAAACAATTCTGGACTGCCCATATGATGATGCCATGTGTTTGGAAGCTTCTGTTTATTTTGGAAACATCTGAGTTAATGAGAGACACACCTGTGGATATATTTTAATGCATACCTGAAACACACTGCTTCTTTGTGTAGCATCATTGGAAAGTCTCAAGAAATCTGTCAAGATATCTGGAAGAGAATTGCGGACTTGCACAAGTCAGGCTGATCCTTGGGTATATTTTCAAGATACCTGAAGGTGCCTTGTTCATTTGTATATACAATCGTATGCAAGTACAAACAAGATGGGAATGTCCAACCATCATATCGCTCAGGAAGGAGACAGGTTCTGTGCTTTGGTCCGACATGTGCATGTCAACTCAAGGACAAAAAAAAAAAAACTTTTGAAGATGATTGCGGAAGCTGGTAAGATTGTGTCAATATCCACAGTGAAACGAGTACTGTATCAACTTGCGCTGAAAGGCCACTCTGCCAGGAAGAAGCCATTACTTCAAAAGAAACAAAAAAAAGCCAGATTAATGTTTGCAAATGCACACAGGAACAAAGACTTTAATTTTTGGAGACGTCCTGTGGTCTTATTAAACTAAAATTGAACTTTTTGGGCATAATGACCATCATTATGTTTCGAGGAAAGAGGGAGAAGCTTGGAAGCCTAAGAACACCATCGCAACTGTGAAACACAGGGGTGGCAGCATCATTTTGTGGGGTTGTTTTGCTGCAGGAGAAACTGGTGCACTTCACAAAATAGATGGTATCATGAGAAAAGAAAATTATGTGGCAATAGTGAAGCAACATAAAAAGACATTAGCCAGGAAGTTAAAGATTTGGTGGAAATGGGTCTTCCAAATGGACAAGCATATTGCCAAAATGGTAACAAAATTGCTTAAGGATAACAAAGTCAATGTTTTGAAGTGGCCATCACAAGGCCTTGATCTCAGTACGATTGAAAATGTATGGACAAATCTGAAAAGACAGTTGCAAGTATGGCAACCTAAAAACATGGATCAAGACAACAGTATTAGGCAGGCACCACCGCCAGGGATCACCAATAGCATGCTACAAAAAACACGGCATACAAAATGAAAAAAAAAAGAGGTAGCATGCATATTAAAGGGATCACCACAAGGATTATCAATAATAAAGGTTTATTTCAACACACTTAAACACTGCAAAAAAGACATTTAAAACCATTTAAAATTGCGAAACACCACAAAGAATAGAAACCAAGACCTGTAATAAGGTCATACCACGGTGCCACCCTCAATATACACAAATCAAACACATATTGTTATTCATCCATAGTTGACTCTAAATGCCACACAGATAACAAAATGCTCTAACACAGCAGGACTAAATATGGAGGGACCAAAAAATTGGGGGTTAAAGGGTTAAGGAGATAAAGATTATCCATATAAAAGATCCCCCTAAAGCTCAGATATCAAGCAGTGTAGCACCCCATACAACCTGACGCTGTTAATGAAGTTTCCAAGATGAAGTCCCTGTATAGCATAGCCGTGTAATGAGAGGTGGAAATAAAGAGAGGTGGCACCGGGCACAAGTGCCCAACGCGTATCGCCAGTGATAATGGCTTCCTCAGGGGCAATGCAAGCAGTGTCCGTAATGTGGACTTAAATACCTTTAAGGTGATTAATAGACCAGATGCAGCTGGAGACCAGGAGTGACACAGTAAAATCTGAGGGGCCGGAAATGGGCAAGGACGCCCGCGGCTGCGCAATGAGCAGAGGAGACCTGCAGCTTCCATGTACAAGGACCCGTCCAGGCACAATGCGCATGCGCCGAACGGCGCACGCGCAGTGCGCACCACACGGACACAGCACAAACAGGAAGCCTATAACCCAGGACTACAGATGCCGGCGCCTGTGCTGTATAGCAGGTGGAGTCAGGACGCCTTACAATGTAATCCGTTAGGACCAAGTGCGCACGCGCCAACCAGCGCATGTGCAATGGACTAAGGGCGGACATAAGGGGATACCAAGAGGAAAACATGATAAATTAGTATAGCAATCCATACCTTGGTCCTAAGCATGGACTGCTAATAGAAGCATTCCCATAACGTGATATGGGAGGTGTGTGTACATAATATATATCCAAAAGAAAAGCACTCATATATATGGGCTAAAGATACACAGGATCAATCAATTTTGCAGTGTTTAAGTGTGTTAAAATAAACCTTTATTATTGATAATCCTTGTGGTGATCCCTTTAATATGCATGCTACCTCTTTTTTCTTTCATTTTCTAAAAACATGGATCAGTTACACTAGTTTCGTCAGGAGGAATGGGTCCAAATTCCAACCAACTTTTGTGAGAAGCTTGTGGAAGGATATCCCAAATGTTTGACCCAAGTCGGTCAGTTTAAGGGCAATCATGCCAAATACTAATGCAATACATGTAATCTTTTGACTTTGCAGTAAATAATAATAATAATTTAAAACATTCTGTCTCTCTCATTATTCTGGCATTTGGCAAATATTAATAATTATGGTAATCCTAACTGACCTAAAACGGGAAAGGTTTATTCTGATTTCATATCCAATATTGAGAAAAACATGCATATGTGTCTTTTTATATAGTGTATATAAACTTTGAGTTTCAACTGTAATTCAAAATTACAACTCATCCCACAGTAAAAAGCCTTCATACTTCTATGTCAAAGGAAACTGTTATGACCTTGTGGTTAAGGAGCAACATGGGACGAGCTCTGAGGAGGTGGTATCTGTACAGACCGCAGTTCCTAATCCTAACACCAACACTAGAAGTAGCCATGGGATGTTCCTGTCACTCCCTAGACACCTCGTCACAGCCTGAGAACTAACTACCCCTAAAGATGGAAACAGAAAGCTATCTTGCCTCAGAGAAAACCCCAAAGGAAAGATAGCCCCCCACAAATATTGACTGTGAGTGGAGAGGGAAATGACATACACAGAATGAAAACAAGATTAAGCAAAGGAGGCCAATTCTAACTAAATAGACAGGATAGAAAAGGATACTGTGCGGTCAGTATTAAAAGCTAAAAATCCACACAGAGTTTACAAAAAATCTCCACACCGACTCACGGTGTGGAGGGGTAAATCTGCTTCCCCAGAGCTTCCAGCTAAGCTGAATATATCATACAGACAAGCTGGACAAGAAAAAACACAACATGAGCTGAACGATTAAGTCCACAGCAAGTGGACAACCAAAAGAAAAGCAATGACTTATCTTTGCTGAAATGGACAGGCTATCAGAGAAATCCAAGGAGAGATCTGAATCCAACCAAGAAACATTGACAGCTGGCACTGGCTGAAGACTAGAGCCAGGCTAAATAGCAGAGCCAGGAGAGACGATCAGTGGAAGCAGCTGCAATGCTAAACCCAAGGAGCAGCAGTTCCACTCAAAACCACCGGAGGGAGCCCAAGGGCAGAACTCACAAAAGTGCCATTTACAACCACCGGAGGGAGCCCAAGAACGGAATTCACAACAGGAAACATAAAAAAGTTAGAGCTTTTGGAAGGAGACAAGGAAAAGACGAGAGCGCAAAAATGAAAAATTACCTGGTCATGAAAGAGTTAAATTTCATTGTATTTCATTAAGGTTTACATTCAATTAAACAAAAACATGGTACAATTTTCTGAAACAAAGTAAAGTAAATGTATGTATTAGTATCTGTTATACAATGTAAATGCAATGAACCAAGTAGAATTTTCATTTCACATTAAATGCCCTGCTGAGAGCAGTAATTGAATTTGAATTGAATGGTTTCAGCAACCTAATTTTCAATGGATTTTTAAAGATTTATCTTATTTAAATACAAGATGTGCTGCATGTATAAAGCAATGTGGTATGCGAGAAAAATACACTCCAAATAAAATATGTAAACCTTTACTGATATGCATTAAAATACTCTATAAAAAATGAATAATTCAATATATATGAGTATAAATGGACAAACCTATTCGTATAAATCCCAGTAAAGTGCATTAAAAAGTCCCATACGCTGTTTAATTTGGAGGGTTAAAGGGACCACCATATATAATAAAAATAAGGTAAGACAATCTAAATATATGACTATATAAAGGTGTCCAGATAATATATACCCCTATTGAGATCCTATTAAAGATCTTTTCCAGACATGACCATAGAAGTTGGCATCCTGAGAACGATGTGGCATGTCTCACTCAGCGGTGGCTATCTCTGAAGACTTTCACTATAAACAACCCTTACCAAGCAATAAATTCTAAATAGAAATACAGAAATGTCATATTCAAAATTATAGTAGTGTAATCACTTAGCTTTAATTTCTTTTGCTTCACACAAGGCCCTTGAATTGATGCATGGGGTGAATATTGCCCTATCCAAATGTCACCAGTCCATGCTGGTCTGAAATCATGGCTCGACGTGTTTCAGCCTCTTATGATTGTGAGGGTGCCTCAGGATAAAGCAATGAAGTGCTGGCATAATCGCCCATCGTATTGGCCTAAACACAGTGTGAAAACCATAAACACTGTACTCTAATGATAACCTTTAGCTGCATGGATTTTGCAGGAGTAAATTTACATTTTTTTGCTCTGATTATATCCGTCAATCATTGACTAGAAATTTCCGACAGTGCATGGTAAATTTATAATTGTTGTATTTTAGAAAAACATTTAATAGGGCTATGTGTTCTTCTCTGTTTTATTTTTTTTGCTGAAACTATCCATTTACTCTTGTTTTTAACCATACTTAACATTTCAACCACTTATACTGTACATACCACCATAGCCTGTACTATTATGTGCACTAAGCAAATTGAGAACACTACCACCCACGAGGTCCAATTTGTAATATTTGCTGGCAGCAAGTATAGAACTAAGTGAATCAGTTATTTATTTGTGCCTCAATGTTGAGTCACCAAAATTGTTGAGTAAGGACTAGCCCACTATGTAGAAGTGTTTTGCTTGAGAGAAAATTGTATAACAAAAAAATGATGCAAAACAGGAACTTTTTTAAAAATGTTCTAAAATAATAGGATTATGTAAAGCAATGATATTTATGATAGATTTCCATAAATAGGTACTAAAAACAGAAACCTGACCTAAAACTGAGCCTTGGCTCAACTGCACAAGAAACAGCTGCAAATACAATACTGAATGCTGTTATTTGGAAGCAGCCCAAAATGTTTCTACAGGTTAAGTTTTCCTTTATTTTAGTGTACTGTTATATGGTTTGGTTATAAATAAATGAAACAATAGGAGAGTCAATAAAAAATTTTACAAGAGGAAACTAAAACTTTCTGACAAAGTGTAATTATTCATTTATCAAATAACTTGTCCACTGAAAAAATTGAAATTATGTCCAGTCTTATTTTTTTCTTTAGAATACATAATATTAATTTATATATTTAGCCTGCACTTTTTTCCTCTTCATGTGCTTTCCACCTCATTATAGTTGGTTTTCACTGCCCTCCCTGACACTGTAGATAGTTTTTACACTTTAAAAAACATATGAGGCCAAATTCGCCACCATGGTGAATTTGGCAAATTTGTTTATTGCGTAGTGAAAAAAGCTATTAATCTTTTCTATGTTCTGGAAACTGATTCAATGATAATAGTTTTACATTAAAATGATCCTTTCATAGTATCTGTGCCTGCTTTTGTAAAATAAACTGTATCATCAAAAAAAGCTAATCTTTGTTATATATGTTAGACTTGTTTCATACATCCATGTCTACTTTCTCCGAACCCCAGTTCACAGCCTTGTGTATGCCTATGATGCTGTTGAGTTCAGATCAGGAGACTAGTCTGTGCATAGATATGTTAAGATGGTCTTATAGTCACATTACAAAAACTATATTCTTGGATCTCAGCTAGTGGGAAATCCACAATTATAGCAGACGTCTTAATTCCAATATTAACGTCCAATGTCTGGTGTTAACACAATTTTACATACTTCCAGTAACCATCTATGTCATATTGCAATTCATTGGGACAAAGCAAGCACATTTATTTTTTTCAGGTAACTGATTTTTAGTTCCCAAGACTCTTTTAATAGAGTACATGTTTTTTATAATTAGAAGTCACTTTCTCATTTTATGGACAAGTGAAACCTTATCTTAATATTTACTCCTATTTGTAGGTTGTCACCAAAATGTGCAGTTATTCTATGCTAGATCTTCAATAACTGTTGGTCAATCGACAGCTATCACATTCAATTATCTGCTCCTGTGTTTTAATAAGCAGAAGAGCAACTTGTTTCCCATCAGAACAAAGGACATGGTGAATTATGAAATTTAACTTGCCCAATTTTTCATTTCCCAATGTCATTTTTCATGGCCAGTCAGTACATCTGCATACATATAAGATACTGTACTCGGCTGACTTTTTTGTGCATTTCATCTTATTAAGTAACTTCACAGATTCAGAACTTTAATTCATAATCCATTTGGCAAAAATATACATATCTTTCTACTATCGCAGTGCCTCCTAAATGTAGGATACTCAAGTTAAGATGAAGTGTTCTCAATACCATCCTGTGCAGAGAACAAGTGTTTTCAGAGATAAGGAACAATGATCTCTGGTTGTTTATTGCCTTTCTGACTTGTTATCCTTCCCTTCCTGACCTGTTATACTGCATTCCGTCATGCTGGTCCATCAATGCACCATTAACTAGCGCTGATCAACTATTCACAAGCCGCTCAGTGCAGAAACACTATCGTTCTCACCACTTACAGTATAATTTTTTCAGCAGCACATCCCCAGTTTACGTAGGTCAGTGTGTTACTGATATCAATAGGCCTTTTTTTTTGCCGTCATAAGTTATCCGATCAGTTGATAGTCGAACGTTTTGCTTGTTCCAGATGATTGACATATTTACAGTGATGGATAATTGAGAATTAACATTCTTATGAACAGTTATTCAATGATTAGCTACAGTTGGAAATATAATATTAGGCTATGGTCAATTCAGGCCAGCAATATGAAACCAAAATGGGCCAAAAGAATTAAGCAGGATAATACTGACAAGTCCATACACCCTTGATCAATCCCACCCCTTTAACCCCTTTCTGACCTCGGACGGGATAGTACGTCCGAGGTCAGAACCCCCATTTTGATGCGGTCTCCGGCGGTGAGCCCACATCAAAGCCGAGACATGTCAGCTGTTTTGAACAGCTAACATGTGCGCGCAATAGCGGCGAGAGGAATCGCGAACCACCCATCGCTATTAACTAGTTAAATGCCGCTGTCAAACACTGACAGCGGCATTTAACTACCGCATCCGGCCGCACAGCCGGAAATGCGCGCATCGCCGAACCCGTCACATGATCGGGGGTCAGCAATACATCAGGATAGTAACCATAGAGGTCCTTGAGACCTCTATGGTTACTGATGCTGGTTTGCTGTGAGCGCCACCCTGTGGTCGGCGCTCATAGCAAGCCTGTAATTAATCTACATAGGAGCAATCTAATGATCGCTGCTATGTAGCAGAGCTGATCAGGCTATGCAAGCTTCTAGCCTCCCATGGAGGCTATTGAAGCATGGCAAAATTAAAGAAAAATTAAAAAAATATGAAATAAATAAAAAAAATATAAAAGTTTAAATCACCCTCCTTTCGCCCCATTCAAAATAAAACAAAAAAATAAAATAAAATATAGACATATTTGGTATCGCAGCATTCAGAAGCACCTGATCTATCAATAAAAAAAGGATTAACCTGATCGCTAAATGGCATAGCAAGAAACAAATTAGAAACGCCAATATTACATTTTTTTTTTGGTCGCATTAAAATGCAATAACGAGCGATCAAAAGAACATATCTGCACCAAAATGGTATCACTAAAAACATCAGCTCGGCATGCAAAAAAAATCCCTCACCCGACCCCAGATCACGAAAAATGGAGACGCTACAGGTATCGGAAAATGGCACAATTTTTTTTTTTTTAGCAATGTTTGGAATTTTTTCATCACTTAGATAATAAATAACTTAGACATGTTTGGTGTCTATGATCTCGTACTGACCTGGAGAATCATAATGGCAGGTCAGTTTTAGCATTTAGTGAACCTATCAAAAAAGCCAAACAAAAAACACGCATGGGATTGCATTTTTTTGCAATTTAACCGCACTTGGAAATTTTTTCCATTTTCTAGTACACGTCATGGTAAAACCAATGACGTTGTTCAAAAGTACAACTACTCGTCCCGCAAAAAATAAGCCCTCACATGGCCATATTGACAGGAAAATAAAAAAGGTATGGCTCTGGGAAGGAGGGGAGTGAAAAACAAACACGGAAAAACAGAAAATCCCAAAGTCATGAAGGGGTTAAAGTACAAATTGTAATAAGTCATTGCATAATGCTAAGATAATAACATTTTAATGCAAGGAATGTTCTTGAAATTTCCCTGAAGGTTCTAGAAAAATGATAACCACACTGTTTTCTATCGTATGATCACACGTGCTGGGAATTCGAATCGTGGATACTAATGAGCATCAGCCAATTTAATGATGTACCTTTGTTGTAAAAAAAAGAACATAAGTCCATCATATGAGAATTGCTCAATTTCTTGACATATGGTATTTAATTATGGTTGATAATGGAAAATATGTTTTATACCAATGTAATTTACAAAGTATAATCAGTAATTCACATCATAATCTGAAGGGATTTCTTCAATTACTTCTTTTGTTTAGCCGCACATAATTTAGATTTGATAAATGTATAAATATGTGTTTTGTACACGTTTCTGGTATCCAAAAAACTTTAATGCTAATTCTGCTATGATAAATGTCAGAACCCTAATTATATATATTCTCATATTAGACATTCACAAGTAAAGTTTCAGTCAACTTATTTCATAGCCCAAGGCAAGCAAATATAGAAAAAATAAAGTACACACATCAGGGAAACTCCTTCATTAATAGGGAAAACAATTAAATAGATGCAGCACTCCAAGATGTTCAAACAGAAAAAGTGCTGAAACTGATTTAATTTGCTTTTTTATGTGTGTGTGTATATACAGCTCTGGCAAAAATTAAGAGACCACCACATAAAAACCCTGTCATGGGCAGTCCAATCTCCAGACCTGAACCCCATTGAAAGCCTCTGGAATGTAATCAAGAGGATGATGGATACTCACAAGCCATCAAACAAAGAAGAACTGCTTACATTTTTGCGCCAGAAGCAGTGTGAGAGACTGGTGGAAAGCATGCCAAGACGCATGAAAGCTGTGATTAAAAATCATGGCTATTCCACAAAATATTGATTTCTGAACTCTTCCCAAGTTAAAACATTAGTATTGTTGTTTCTAAATGATTCTGAACTTGTTTTCTTTGCATTATTAGAGGTCTGAAAGCACTGTTTTGTTTTGTTTCATTTTGACCATTTTTCTATTCAGAAAAATAAATGCTAAATTTATTGCTTGGAAATACGGAGACATTAAGATTATTAAGATTTTTAAAAAATTTGCAATAATTGACCCAACCAGTCCAAATAAAAATACACCATTTATAAAATGCATCCAGGGAAACAAATCCACACCAAGTTTGGCATCTTCGCTACACTTCATTCTTCCCATAAATCGAAGTACAGATTAGACCAACTTGGTGTGAATTTAATCCCCATTGCACTCCCCCACCTCTGCAGGTGAAACTGTCCTTTACAAGCAAAATAATTGTGTGTTAACAAAAAAGTAATGGCTTCTTTCATAAAATCTCTTTGTTCCATGGGCATTTTCTCACTTTTTAGATTATTGTTCTATTCTATTTTTCTTCCTAAGTTAAAACATTAGTATTGTTTTTTCTAAATAATTATGAACTTGTTTTATTTGCATTATTTGAGGTATGAAAGCACTGTTTTGTTTTGTTTTTATTTTGACCATTTCTCCTTTTCAGAAAAAAAAAATTATAGCTTTAAAATTCGGACACATGTTGTCAGAAGTTTATAGTATAAAGAACAATTTACATTTTACTCAAAAATATACATATAAAGAGAAAAATCAGACAAACTGAACATTTTTTAGTGGCCGCTTAATTTTTGCCAGATATATACTGTATATATACATTGCTCAAAAAATAAAGGGAACACTTAAACAACAGAATATAGCTCCAAGTAAATCAAACTTCTGTGAAATCAAACTGTCCACCTAGGATGCAACACTGTTTGACAATCAATTTCACATGCTGTTGTGCAAATGTAATAGACAACAGATGGAAATTATTGGCAATTATCAAGACACACTCAAAAATTGTGTGCTCGCCAGAGGTAGCCTGACTGCCATTAGGTACCGAGATAAGATCCTCAGACCCCTGGTGCGGTTGGCCCTTGGTTCCTCCTAATGCAGGACAATGCTGACCTCATGTGGCTGGAGTGTGTTAGCAGTTCCTGCAAGATGAAGGCATTGAAGCTATGGACTGGCCTGCCTGTTCCCCAGATCTGAATCTGATTGAACACATCTGGGACATCATGTCTCGCACCATGCACCAACGTCATGTTGCACCACAGACTGTCTAGATGCTTTAGTCCAGGTCTGGGAGGAGATCCCTCAGGAGACCATCCGCTGGCGCATCAGGAACATGCCCAGGCATTGTAGGGAGGTCATACAGGCATGTGGAGGCCACACACACTACTGAACATCATTTCCTTGTCTTGAGGCATTTCCACTGAAGTTGGATCAGCCAGTAACTTCATTTTCCACTTTGACTGAGCATCATTCCAACTCCAGACCTCTGTGGGATATTAGTTCTGATTTGCATTGATAATTTTTAGGTTTTATTACTCTCAACACATTCCACTATGCAATGAATAGAGATTTTCAACTGGAATATCTCATTCATTGATATCTAGGATGTGGGATTTTAGTGTTCCCTTTATTTTTTTAGGAATATATATATATATATATATATATATATATATATATATATATATATATATATATATATGTTGTGAAATTGGATTTTGGGCTCCCCCGGTGGCGACTGGTGGAATTGAACTGGTGTGCATCATCCTCTCTGTTCACCTGTTTCCATCAGGATGTGGGAGTCGCTATTTAGCCTTGCTCCTCTGTCACTTCCATGCCGGTCAACATTGTAATCAGAAGCCTTTCTGTGCATGTTCCTGCTGCTAGACAACTCCCAGCTAAGTTGGACTTAGTCCTTGTTTGTTTTTGCATTTTGTTCCAGTTCACAGCTGTAGTTTCGTTACTGTGTCTGGAAAGCTCTTGTGATCTGAAATTGCCACTCTGATGTTATGAGTTAATACTAGAGTCTTAAAGTAATTTCAGGATGGTATTTTGATAGGGTTTTCAGCTGACCATGAAAGTGCCCTTTCTGTCTTCCTGCTATCTAGTAAGCGGACCTCAATTTTGCTAAACCTATTTTCATACTACGTTTGTCATTTCATCTAAGATCACCGCCAATATTTGTGGGGGCCTCTGTCTGCCTTTCGGGGAAATTTCTCTAGAGGTGAGCCAGGACTATATTTTCCTCTGCCAGGATTAGTTAGTCCTCCGGCCGGCGCTGGGCGTCTAGGGATAAAACGCAGGCTACGCTACCCGGCTACTGTTAGTTGTGCGGCAGGTTTAGTTCATGGTCAGTTTAGTTTCCATCCTTCCAAGAGCTAGTTCTTATGTTTGCTGGGCTATGTTCTCTTGCCATTGAGAACCATAACAGTTTGACCGGCCTAAAAGGGTTAAATTAATTGACAGAGAAAGGAGAGAAAAGAGAAGTCTGCTGAAGATTTATTTATTTTTTTCTCAGTTCTGAGTGTGCTTGTAATTGAATCTCTTGCAAGTCTGCCTATATTGCAGCCTTTCTCTCTCTCTCTCCTTCTAATCCTGGAATGGCTCTGTGTTCACCTGTTTAAGATGGATATTCAGAGTTTAGCTGCAGGTTTGAATAATCTCACCACGAAAGTTCAAAACTTACAAGATTTTGTTGTTCATGTTCCTATATCTGAACCTAGAATTCCTTTGCCTGAATTTTTCTCGGGGAATAGATCTTGCTTTCAAAATTTCAAAAATAATTGCAAGTTGTTTTTGTCCCTGAAATCTCGCTCTGCTGGAGATCCTGCTCAGCAGGTCAGGATTGTGATTTCTTTGCTCCGGGGCGACCCTCAGGATTGGGCTTTTGCATTGGCTCCAGGGGATCCTGCGTTGCTCAATGTGGATGCGTTTTTTCTGGCCTTGGGGTTGCTTTATGAGGAACCTCAGTTAGAACTTCAGGCGGAAAAGGCCTTGATGTCCCTATCTCAGGGGCAAGACGAAGCTGAAATATACTGCCAGAAATTCCGTAAATGGGCTGTGCTTACTCAGTGGAATGAGTGCGCCCTGGCGGCGAATTTCAGAGAGGGTCTCTCTGATGCCATTAAGGATGTTATGGTGGGGTTCCCTGTGCCTGCGGGTCTGAATGAGTCCATGACAATGGCTATCCAGATCGATAGGCGTCTGCGGGAGCGCAAACCTGTGCACCATTTGGCGGTGTCTACTGAGAAGACGCCAGAGAATATGCAATGTGATAGAATTCTGTCCAGAAGTGAACGGCAGAATTTTAGACGAAAAAATGGGTTGTGCTTCTATTGCGGTGATTCAACTCATGTTATATCAGCATGCTCTAAGCGTACTAAGAAGCTTGATAAGTCTGTTTCAATTGGCACTTTACAGTCTAAGTTTATTCTATCTGTGACTCTGATTTGTTCTTTATCATCTATTACCGCGGATGCCTATGTCGACTCTGGCGCCGCTTTGAGTCTTATGGATTGGTCCTTTGCCAAACGCTGTGGGTATGATTTGGAGCCTCTTGAAACTCCTATACCCCTGAAGGGGATTGACTCCACCCCATTGGCTAGCAATAAACCACAATACTGGACACAAGTAACTATGCGGATTAATCCGGATCACCAGGAGATTATTCGCTTTCTTGTGCTGTATAACCTACATGATGTGTTGGTGCTTGGATTGCCATGGCTGCAATCTCATAACCCAGTCCTTGACTGGAAAGCTATGTCTGTGTTAAGCTGGGGATGTAAGGGGACGCATGGGGATGTACCTGTGGTTTCCATTTCATCATCTATTCCCTCTGAGATTCCTGAATTCTTGACTGAATATCGTGACGTTTTTGAAGAACCTAAGCTTGGTTCATTACCTCCGCACCGGGAGTGCGATTGTGCCATAGATTTGATTCCGGGTAGTAAATACCCTAAGGGTCGTTTATTTAATCTGTCTGTGCCTGAACATGCTGCTATGCGAGAATATATAAAGGAGTCCTTGGAAAAGGGACATATTCGTCCTTCGTCATCTCCCTTAGGAGCCGGTTTTTTCTTTGTGGCTAAGAAAGATGGCTCTTTGAGGCCGTGCATTGATTATCGGCTTTTGAATAAAATCACGGTTAAATATCAATATCCGTTGCCACTGCTGACTGATTTGTTTGCTCGCATAAAGGGGGCCAAGTGGTTCTCTAAGATAGATCTTCGTGGGGCGTATAATTTGGTGCGAATTAAGCAGGGGGATGAGTGGAAAACCGCATTTAATACGCCCGAGGGCCACTTTGAGTATTTGGTGATGCCTTTTGGTCTTTCAAATGCCCCTTCAGTCTTTCAGTCCTTTATGCATGACATTTTCCGTGATTATTTGGATAAATTTATGATTGTGTATCTGGATGATATTTTGATTTTTTCGGATGACTGGGACTCTCATGTCCAGCAGGTCAGGAGGGTTTTTCAGGTTTTGCGGTCTAATTCCTTGTGTGTGAAGGGTTCTAAGTGCGTTTTTGGGGTTCAAAAGATTTCCTTTTTGGGATATATTTTTTCCCCCTCTTCCATCGAGATGGATCCTGTCAAGGTTCAGGCTATTTGTGATTGGACGCAACCCTCTTCTCTTAAGAGTCTTCAGAAATTTTTGGGCTTTGCTAACTTTTATCGTCGATTTATTGCTGGTTTTTCTGATGTTGTTAAACCATTGACTGATTTGACTAAGAAGGGTGCTGATGTTGCTGATTGGTCCCCTGCTGCTGTGGAGGCCTTTCGGGAGCTTAAGCGCCGCTTTTCTTCCGCCCCTGTGTTGCGTCAGCCTGATGTTGCTCTTCCTTTTCAGGTTGAGGTCGATGCTTCTGAAATCGGAGCTGGGGCGGTTTTGTCGCAGAGAAGTTCCGATTGCTCCGTGATGAGACCTTGTGCTTTTTTCTCGCGTAAATTTTCGCCCGCCGAGCGGAATTATGATGTTGGGAATCGGGAGCTTTTGGCCATGAAGTGGGCTTTTGAGGAGTGGCGTCATTGGCTTGAGGGGGCTAGACATCAGGTGGTGGTATTGACTGACCACAAAAATCTAATTTATCTTGAGTCCGCCAGACGCCTGAATCCTAGACAGGCGCGCTGGTCGTTGTTTTTCTCTTGGTTTAATTTTGTGGTGTCCTACCTGCCGGGTTCTAAGAATGTTAAGGCGGATGCCCTTTCTAGGAGTTTTGAGCCTGACTCCCCTGGTAATTCTGAACCTACAGGTATCCTTAAGGATGGAGTGATATTGTCTGCCGTTTCTCCAGACCTGCGGCGGGCCTTGCAGGAGTTTCAGGCGGATAGACCTGATCGTTGCCCACCTGGTAGACTGTTTGTTCCTGATGATTGGACCAGTAAAGTCATTTCTGAGGTTCATTCTTCTGCGTTGGCAGGTCATCCTGGAATCTTTGGTACCAGGGATTTGGTGGCAAGGTCCTTCTGGTGGCCTTCCCTGTCTCGAGATGTGCGAGGCTTCGTGCAGTCTTGTGACGTTTGTGCTCGGGCCAAGCCTTGTTGTTCTCGGGCTAGTGGATTGTTGTTGCCCTTGCCTATCCCGAAGAGGCCCTGGATGCACATCTCGATGGATTTTATTTCGGATCTTCCTGTTTCTCAGAAGATGTCTGTCATCTGGGTGGTGTGTGATCGTTTCTCTAAGATGGTCCATTTGGTTCCCCTGCCTAAGTTGCCTTCTTCTTCCGAGTTGGTTCCTCTGTTTTTTCAAAATGTGGTCCGTTTGCATGGTATTCCGGAGAATATCGTTTCTGATAGAGGTACCCAATTCGTGTCTAGATTTTGGCGAGCATTCTGTGCTAGGATGGGCATAGATTTGTCTTTCTCGTCTGCTTTCCATCCTCAGACTAATGGCCAGACCGAGCGGACGAATCAGACCTTGGAGACATATTTGAGGTGTTTTGTGTCTGCAGATCAGGATGATTGGGTTGCTTTTTTGCCTTTAGCGGAGTTTGCCCTCAATAATCGGGCCAGTTCTGCCACCTTGGTGTCTCCCTTTTTCTGTAATTCGGGGTTTCATCCTCGATTTTCTTCTGGTCAGGTGGAATCTTCGGATTGTCCTGGAGTGGATGCTGTGGTGGAGAGGTTGCATCAGATTTGGGGGCAGGTAGTGGACAATTTGAAGTTGTCCCAGGAGAAGACTCAGCTTTTTGCCAACCGCCGGCGTCGGGTTGGTCCTCGGCTTTGTGTTGGGGACTTGGTGTGGTTGTCTTCTCGTTTTGTCCCTATGAGGGTTTCTTCTCCCAAGTTTAAGCCTCGGTTCATCGGCCCGTACAAGATATTGGAGATTCTTAACCCTGTGTCCTTCCGTTTGGACCTCCCTGCATCTTTTTCTATTCATAATGTTTTTCATCGGTCATTATTGCGCAGGTATGAGGTACCGGTTGTGCCTTCCGTTGAGCCTCCTGCTCCGGTGTTGGTTGAGGGCGAGTTGGAGTACGTTGTGGAAAAAATCTTGGACTCCCGTGTTTCCAGACGGAAACTCCAGTATCTGGTCAAATGGAAGGGATACGGTCAGGAGGATAATTCTTGGGTGACTGCCTCTGATGTTCATGCCTCCGATTTGGTCCGTGCCTTTCATAGGGCTCATCCTGATCGCCCTGGTGGTTCTGGTGAGGGTTCGGTGCCCCCTCCTTGAGGGGGGGGTACTGTTGTGAAATTGGATTTTGGGCTCCCCCGGTGGCCACTGGTGGAATTGAACTGGTGTGCATCATCCTCTCTGTTCACCTGTTTCCATCAGGATGTGGGAGTCGCTATTTAGCCTTGCTCCTCTGTCACTTCCATGCCGGTCAACATTGTAATCAGAAGCCTTTCTGTGCATGTTCCTGCTGCTAGACAACTCCCAGCTAAGTTGGACTTAGTCCTTGTTTGTTTTTGCATTTTGTTCCAGTTCACAGCTGTAGTTTCGTTACTGTGTCTGGAAAGCTCTTGTGATCTGAAATTGCCACTCTGATGTTATGAGTTATTACTAGAGTCTTAAAGTAATTTCAGGATGGTATTTTGATAGGGTTTTCAGCTGACCATGAAAGTACCCTTTCTGTCTTCCTGCTATCTAGTAAGCGGACCTCAATTTTGCTAAACCTATTTTCATACTACGTTTGTCATTTCATCTAAGATCACCGCCAATATTTGTGGGGGCCTCTGTCTGCCTTTCGGGGAAATTTCTCTAGAGGTGAGCCAGGACTATATTTTCCTCTGCCAGGATTAGTTAGTCCTCCGGCCGGCGCTGGGCGTCTAGGGATAAAACGCAGGCTACGCTACCCGGCTACTGTTAGTTGTGCGGCAGGTTTAGTTCATGGTCAGTTTAGTTTCCATCCTTCCAAGAGCTAGTTCTTATGTTTGCTGGGCTATGTTCTCTTGCCATTGAGAACCATAACATATATATATATATATATATATATATATATATATATATATATATATATGTATACCATTGTTTAATTTATTTTACTTTCTATTAATTATGTACAGCTAAAACGTTTTGCAACACTGGACAGAGATTTCCTTATTTCCCTATGTCAAACACACAATCAGTTTAACTTAATAGTCAATGTACATATCAGTATGTTTTAAGAATGTTGAAAGAATCCAGAGGATATTCACACACATGTGTACATTTTTTTTATATTATTTGTTTTATTTTGAATGGGGTGATTTGAACTTTTTATACTTTTTTATTTTTTTAATATTTTTAAAAACTTTTTTTAGCTTTTTGCATGCTTCAAAAGTCTTCATGGGAGACTAGAAGCTGTGATAACCTTATCGCCTCTGCTACACACAGGCGATGATCAGATTGCCTGTATGTAGCAGAATTACTCACTTGCTATGAGTGCCGACCACTGGGCAGTTCTCATAGCAATCTGGCAATGACAACCATAGAGGTCTGCTGGAGACCTCTGGTTGTCATGCCGACCCATCGGTGACCCGCGATCATGTGACGGGGTCACCGATGTGCGGAACTAGTGACGTGCTTCCACGCGATCACATTAAATGCCGCTGTCAGCGATTGATAGTTGCATTTAAAGGGTTAACAGCCTCAGGTGGATCACGATTCCACCCGCAGCTGGTAGGGGCACATGTCAGCTGTTCAAAACAGCTGACATGTGTCAGGAAAGATATGGGCTCAGTACTGCTCATGTTATGAAGGGGTTAAAAGCAATCCATTGGCCCAGCAATAGTGTTGTGAGGGGGTAGAAGGGATTTGGGAAGTGATACCCCATTCCTAACATCCTAAATATCATTGTCATGATACAGTGAGCAAACACATCCATAATAAATATATGAAAAATGCCACTTAAGGGTTAAAATATGCCCTATTTAAAAAAAAACCTTTTAAATGGATCTACATAACTGCTTAGCTTAGTATCTTTGATTATACAATCATTCTAAAATAAATTTTCAAAAGTAAGTACACAAGTCTGGTAAGGCCTAAGGCTACGTTCACATTTGCGGTCAGCGCCGCAGCGTCGGGCGCCGCAGCATCGCCGCATGCATCATGCGCCCCTATATTTAACATGGGGGCGCATGGACATGCGTTGTGCTGCGTTTTGCGCCGCATGGCCGCAAGCGTTGGACGCAAGAAACGCTTCAAGTTGCATTTTTTTTGCGTCCAACTTTCGGCCAAAAAGGACGCATGCGGCGCAAAACGCAGCGTTTTAGCGTGCGTTTTGCCGCGTTTTTGTTTGCGTTGTGCGCTGCGGCGCCGACGCTGCGGCGCACAACGCAAATGTGAACGTAGCCTAAGAGGAGAATACAAAAGTTGCATTACTAATATAATAATTCAATGTGCAAGATAAAAAACAATGTGTAAAGCACAATGCATGTCGCATTTCATGTCACATTAAAATGTGAAACATTTTTTTAAATGACAGTAAAAATCACAACACACAACACATAAAAATAACAACAGGTGGGTGAACTTTTCATATCTACAAACAGAATTGGACACCTATGAATCTACAAATAGTATCCCAAGATAAATATGAAGGAGATATTGAGAGTGCCAGTGCCTATAAAAATATATACACAGAAAAGGTATATGGAGTAAATGAAGGCATGTAAAGAGTTACTCACCACAAAAACACCTATGTTTCGCCAAACGTCTTTGTCCTGTAGTTAACTCTGTCATTGGTAATACAATTTGTATTATTTTTTATGTGACATGAATTGTGTCTGCTACATATTCATTGTTCCTGTGCATATGTTCATATAGGACACTTAACATTTGACTGTTAGCAACTATTTTTTGGGGGGTTGTTGCAATATCTTAATCAATCAATAGTAATAAAAGGGCATGTGACAATGAGCTTTGGTGCTGTAAAAGTGAGACATATCCATTACTTAATTAATTAAATATATTGCACAATTATTAGTTAAAATTCATATAACATAATAGACTGAAGACAAGGTCAACGTGTTTAAATGTGACTTAAAATCTCTAGAGTTATTTGTAATTATAGCTCATTATAAACTGTCAGTGTCATTTTGGAGGAAAAGAAACTATAGAGACATTTGCTAATTTATCTTCACAGTGTGAAGAAAAATATCCTTCCATAAATGACAGTTTAATCAATGTTGTGGATCTAGCAATTTAATAAATGCATGTGAGTTTGCTTGCTAGAAGCTATGTTTCCATAACTGATAAAGCACCTGAGTTCATTAATGAAAATATTTATCATAAATGATCACAACTAAATTCTAGGTTGCTCAAAAACACATCTGATATATGAAATATGAACATAAATCAACCGTATGTAAATATTTAGAACTAATAGGGAGCTATATATGACAAGTATAGAGGTATAGCTTTTCTATTCACAGTACATTTTATGTCGTCGAGTAGTTACTACAGATTTTTTAACTTTTCATACAAACCCAGGAAAGGCTAATCCTATTGCCACCTGGTATGTATTGTACCGTCATTTTCTTGTTCACTTTCAGCCTATGAAGAAGATTAGATTTAGCTTTTTTAAGAATATTTTTAGTCTGACATTGCTGTCAGCCATCATCTATTCATGGTTATGGGCCCCTTATCTACAACTGTAATTGATCCAGCTTGATACAATGGTCCACATTTTGCAATTTATTTGTGCCTATTTTTTGGCACATTTTGTTCCAAGTGTCTAACCTGCTTTGAGACGCATTTATTAACTTTTTGCTTTAGAATGTAGAGATCCAAGCATGTCATTTTGTGAACCTGGAGTGAAAACTGGTTGTGGATTGCTGCTTGGAAAGAACTAATATACATTCATGAGTGCTTTTATTTTTAAAAAATCTACATTTCTGCCCATAACCAATAAAGAAAAATTGACTAAAACATAACTTGTAATGCATGCTGTTAAAAAATACACATGTCTCAATTTGAATCATTAAATAAATCAACACACTAACAAAAGCAAGTGGATCATGTCAGGTGAGAAGAGCCTTTGGGTAGTTCTATACGATTGTAGCTAATGTTACCTCATCATATCATCTAGCATAGTATCAGGCAATGCAATAGACTGTGGTTATAACCAACAATGCATTTAAAATAAAGTTCAGATCTCATCCGGTCTTATGAATATTGTGCACCAAGGTGTCAGCAGTGACTTTTTTTGGGGTGGTGGACAGGGGTTGCCAAGTGAAATTTCTGTGCATTATATGTTGTGCCCCTGGTTTAAAGGGAATCTGTCACCGTGGCAGGAAGAAAAGAAGAGGACATCATCGTATGAAGATGGGAGGCGATGCCCATCGGACCGCACCGGGACCGCCCCTGGGTGAGTATAATCTAACTTCTTTTTCTTCTCTTTCAGGTTACATCAGGGGCTTCTCTGCAGCATTACAGAATGCTGTAGATAAGCCCCTGATGCCGGTGGCCTTAGCTTACAGACCTAAAATGGGGTGACAGATTCCCTTTAACTCCTGCAATGAAGAGTTCCAAGTGTTTACTGCTACTTAAAAATGCCTTTCATCTTTGTGACAAGAGTCATCAGGGAAAATATAATGCATCATTAATGAGGAGTGGGGGGTGGGCATAATAGTTGTAATATACATTGGAGTCACAAACATCCAACTTGCACAGTGCCACAAGCCTGAGTAAGCCAAGAAATGGTGGCATGCATATTTACTAGACCAAGCACCCCATAATCCACTTCTGATGAAAGTTATGATGGGGAGATCCTCTGCAACTCTTTTTTTTTCATCTGTGGTGGCAGTCAGAAGGATGACCTCTTCCTGACTTGTAGATCGGTGTTGTTATTTTTTAATCTGGTATAGTTTTACTCAGTTGCATTCCAATAAGTATAAAGGAAAAATTGATTAAAAGTAATATTTGTAGACATATTTAACCCCTTACTGCCATCGGATGGAATAGTACATCCGATGGCAGTATCCCCCGCTTTGATGTGGGCTCCGGAGGTGAGCCCGCACCAAAGCCAGGACATGTCAGCTGTTTTGAACAGCTCACATGTTCCGGCAATAGGCGCAGGTGGAATCTCGATCCACCCGCACCTATTAACTAGTAAAACGCCGATGTCAAACTCTGACAGCAGCGTTTAACAAGCACTTCCGGCCGTCTGGCCAGAAATGCGCACACCAGTGACCCGTCACATGATTGGGGGTAATCAGTGCATCGGCATGACAACCAGCGGTCTCCTTGAGATCTCTATGGTTGTTGGTGCCAGATTTCTGTGAGTGCCACCCAGTGGTCGGCGCTCATAGCAAGGTTGTAATTCTGCTATATAGAGGCGATCTGAGCATCACCTTTATGTAGCAGAGGCAATCGAGTTATGGCAGCTTCTTGCCTCCCAAGAAGTATGCCTCCCAAGAAGTAGCTATTGATGTATCTAAAAAAAAGTTTTTAAAAATATGAAAAAAAATATAAATATAAACTTTTAAATCACCCCCTTTCGCCCCTTTCAAAATAAAGCAATAAAAAACCATACACATATTTAGTATCACCATGTTCAGATCAGCCCGATCTATCCATAAAAAAGCATTAACCTGATCGCTAAAGGCGTAGTGAGAAAAAAGTAAAAACGCCCAAATTAAGTTTATTTAGTCGCCATGACATTGCATTAAAATTAAAAAACAGGCTATCAAAAGATTGTATCTGCACCAAAATGGTATCATTAAAAACATAAGCTTGGCGTGGAAAAAATAAGCCCTCACCCAATCTGAAATCACGAAAAATGGAGACGCTACGGGTATGGGAAAATTGCACAAATTTTTTTAGCAAAGTTTGGAATTTTTTTTCACCACTTAGATAACAAAGAACCTTGATATGTTTGGTGTCTTTGAACTTGCAAAGACCTGGAGAATCATAATAGCAATTCAGTTTTAGCATTTAGTTAACCTAGCAAAAAATCCAAACCAAAAACAAGTGTGGGATTGTACTATGTTTGCAATTTCACCGCACTTGGAACTTTCTAGTACCGACATGGTAAAACCAACTGTGTCATTCAACAGTACAACTCATCCCACAGAAATAAGCCCTCACATGGCCATATTGACGGAAAAATAAAAAAGTTATTGCTCTGTGAAGGAGGGGAGTGAAAAACGAAAATGCTAAACCGAAAAAAGCATCGGGGGTTAAGGGGTTAAAGATTCAGCAAAATTATTACCCATTCAGGCATAAAAAAAGTAACAAATAAGGCAACATTTTCTCCAGTAAAACTGACATTAGAAATAAATCTTGGATTTAACTCTATGGGTTGTGGTTCTAGTTTACTCATGATGAGCCCTTATTCATAGCTCTAATGCACAAATGGTTAGTCCAGCGATTGACAGCAGCATTTAATGGGTTAACAGCCACGGGTGGATCACGAATCCACGTGCGGCTGTTAGGGGCACATGTCAGCTGTTCAATACTGCTGATATGTTCTGGGAAAGGTGTGGGCTCAGCGTCGGAGTCATCAAACAAAGGGAGGGACACAACATGCACAGTACAGTGCATGTCGTGAAGGGGTTAAAAATGGCAGAATCTTTGTACATTAGTTTCTTATTTAAAAAGAACCTCACATCTAATTTTTCTTGACCAACCTGAAGACAGCATGAATCAAATTTGAATTGCATTATTGCAGAAATTTTTATGTTTCCTTGAAGTGACATATAAGAGTCACTTCAAGATCTTTAAAGATCCAAAATGTTTGAGATGAGACTAGTCTGGCTCTGCATCTTGACGACTGTTTCCAGTGCTGCTAGATGTGGTTGACAGCTCATCACCTGCAGTGGTGCTGGGAAAAGGTGGTGTGAGCAGAGACAGACTAGTCTTGACTCTGACTATGGTCTCTGGTCAGATCATTAAAGTATATTTTCTCTGAAACTCTGGAGGGTTTCAGAGAAATATATACATTGCTGTAATCATACAGCCAGGCTGTAATTCTTGTGATTGGTCGCGTGGCGGTCACATGGGCGGCCGTGACCAATCACAAGCCGTGATGTCATCTAAGGCCCTGAACGCGCTCATTCTTAGGAAGGAAGGCTGCCGGAAAGAAGCCGAGGGTGAGTATATTCCTATTAGGAATATACTCACCCTCGGACGCGCCCCGCTTCTTTCCGGCAGCCTTCCTTCTTAAGAATGAGCGCGTTCAGGGCCTTAGATGACGTCACGGCTTGTGATTGGTCGCGGCCGCCCATGTGACCGCTCACGCGACCAATCACAGGCCGTGACGTCATCCCTCAGGTCCTAAATTCCTAGAAGGGAATTTAGGACCTGAGGGATGATGTCGCGGCTTGTGATTGGTCGCGTGGCGGTCACATGAGCGGCACGCGACCAATCAGAAGCCGTGACGTCATGGAAGGTGCTGAACGCGCTCATTTTAAACAAAGAAGGCTGCCGGTTACCAGCGGTGATGTCCAGGGGCCTCCGGACAGGTGAGTATATCAATATTTTTGATTTTAATTCTTTATTTTACACATTCATATGGATCCCAGGGCCTGAAGGAGAGTTTCCTCTCCTTCAGACCCTGGGAACCATACACTGGAAACTTCCGATTCCGATTCCCGATACCACAAAAGTATCGGATCTCGGTATCGGAATTCCGATACCGCAAGTATCGGCCGATACCCGATACTTGCGGTATCGGAATGCTCAACACTACTCACTGCCAAAATATTTCTAGAGATCCATTTCTTGAAACATTAAACATCAGTTTCTATTTTTGTTTCATGTAATTTCAATTAGTAATTCATCATATTTGATGACTCAATTTCTGGTTTCCAGTGACTTTTTTATTTTGCTTTTATGTATATCAATAATGGAAACGAAATAAGAGTACATGCAATATATGTAGTATGCCATGAATTTCACAAAGGATTAAAAATTGCCAGGACATATAATAAAATATAGCAAGTTCAACAACTAAAGGAAAGAATAGTAACCAACAAAAATCAATCATATATTTAAATTAAATACATGTCAATAGCTTCTAAGAGATCAAATTCAGTTGAAAAGGACACAAAAGTAAAATAAACAGTAAATTGTTATCTGGTCGGATATCCACTTAATCACCTTCCATGTGCAGCATTTATCAGACACTGGCAGCATGATTCTAGCCTTATAAAGTGTATTTAACTCTGGAACTCTACAGTATTTCACAGAAAGAGATAGTTTAATAGTTACGTCTTTACGCTCTATATAACAGACATTGGTGACAATCAGTTCCCATTATAGGCTGCCTGTCAATCATACATTGACAGTTCAAATAATGCACTGTACAAAATGTGTCGTACACAATGTGACCCAAGGATCACGTTATAGTCCTTTGTGGGATTAATGAATATGGAAAAAATAAATAAAATAAGTCTTAAGTGTTAAAAATCAAAATGCAATTTGGGCATAAAATCAGTTAATTTTGGAAAAAACAGCACCCTAAAAAATGACACGTGTGTAATCACCACATCCATAACAACCCAAACTGTTTAAAACCGTTTCATTACTTTTCTTGGATGGTGAATACTAGAGGTGAGCGAATTTGTACGGAAAATGTTTGCCAATTCAGCACAAACATTGCACATTTGGATTCATGTTTAAATTTCCGACATCACACATCCGTGTGTCATCAGTGTGACACATACTGGCACCTGGAAATCAGCTGTACTGTTCATGTTGTTCCTTAAAACTGGGTACTGAAGTGAAGTCAGTTCACATCACTGTCCCCTGCTCGTGCTGCGATCCGCGCTAGCGGGAGATAATGTTAAAAGTTGTATTCGACTGTTAACACTGAGAGCAGGCGGCGGCTGATGAGAGTATTCACCAGCTTCCTGCCGCCTGCATAATAAAAAATACATTTAAAAAAATTATGTGGGGTTCCCCTGTATTTTTGATAACCAGCCAGGCAAAACTTACAGCTTTGGGCTGCATCCCTCAGCTGTCAACTTCAGCAAGTCTGGTTATCAAGAATAGATGGGTCACCATACCATATTTTTTAATTATTTAAATGAATAATTAAAAATAAAATGTTGTGGGGTCCCCCCATTTATGACAATCAAACAAGCTAAAACAGACAGCTGGGGTCTGGTATTCTCAGGCTTGTACAGAGCCATGGATATTGCCCCAAGCCTAAAAGTATCAGCCGGCAACCACCCCAGAAAAGCCGCATCTAATAGGAGTTCACTGTGAGACACTAAGCAGCACTGGCACACTGCTCAGTGTCTCTGATCGATGGCAGACTGTATAGTCGCATCATGCAACAATGCAATCTGCAATTGAATTCTAGCAGATCTAGACCCATAGCGGGACAAAAGGATTATTTGCTTCTCGGCGGACAGGTAAGTAATTTTGTTGTTTACTATTTTAATTCTGTTACAGGAGGTCATGGCTTCTGTGGACTGGGCGATGACGTGACTATAGTTTATTTTAGGTTAATTAATGGAGTCTGTGACATTCTTTCAATTAAAGGTCTTTTTTCTGGGTGTATTTTTTTATTCAATATAACTATGGGGTTAGCAATGGGGGCATCTAATAGATATCTCTCCATTACTAAACTCTGGGCTTGATGTCACCTGAAATACATATCAACCAGCCAACTATCACACCAATAGCCACCGCACCAGGGCAAGTGGGAAGAGCAAGGCTAAGTGCTAGATTTGGCTCATCTTGTGGATGCACTATTTCTGGGTGGCTGAGAGCTGATGTTTTTAGTGTGGGAGGGGGCCAATATCCATGGCCCCTTCCTAGGCTAAAAATATCACTGTGGAACGCCCACCAGGGCCATGGGGTACTGGGTCTGGTACTTAAAGGGATGTGTCACTGCAGCGGCGAGCCGGTCCGTGGCCCTGGGCGCCCATGTGAAAGGGACGGTCTTTAAAGGGGTTAGTTGAATAATGAAAGTTTGTGATGCCCCCTGTGGTATTCGGTCAGGGGTGACTGATGCTGCTTAAAGGGGTCCACTGGGGTGATGTTATGGCAGCAGGGATGGTATGGCTTCACACAGGTGAAGCTGGGTTTCCAGGGCTCCTGGTGTAATAGATGAAGATGGTGATAGGTAGTTTAGTAAGAAATGGAGGACACAGGGTTGCAGTCTCTTTACCTCTTTACTGTGATTCAGGCAGCCACAGTCCAGGGTACTGGATCACAGGTGCTGGTGGTGGTCTGGCCAGCTTGGAAGCATCTCAAGAATCCCCCTAACCAGGTGGGGTTGGAAGCCTTCCTTCTAGCGCTGTGTTGTAGTTCCTTGCTGCCTTAGGCTTCACACAAGGTCCCACGATCTCTCCCTGTCCCCCTTTAGGTAGGACACTATCCCTTACAACATGTAACTGGAGCCTTTTTACAGGATCTCTATCACAACCTGGGCTCTATCTGTTACTGTGTCCTTGGGTGTTAATGGTGGTCAGGTAACTTGAAATCTAGCTGTCCACCGGTTTCTGCCATGGGGCATAGAGTTTCCCCCACAACCTCGGTCTTCCGGCTACCGGTATATGCTCTCAGCATGGAGGAAGTTCAGTTGCAACTTCTCTCTCCAGCTCTTCACTTCGCCCTTGCTCCTTCCTCCTTTCAGTCTATTTACAAGTTGTTCTGCTCTCTTTCCTTCCCAGGAGCTGCAGAATCACTCGTCTGCATGGCCCCAGCTTTCCTTCCTAACTCTTCACTTTCCTCTCCCCAACTGACTAACTCCAACTGCCTAGCAACTGCCTACAACTGACTCCTCCTCCCAACCAGAAAGAGCAGCTCCCCTGAAGTCGAGTGTAGAGCTCCCCCTTCTGGCCTGGAGTCAGAACAGTGTTGTATGTGCTGAATACCTGTTAAAGGGATCCTTCCTAGCTTCCAAGCATGACATCACTCTACTTATGAGGAAAGCAATGCCACTGTAACAACCGGTTACCTGGGGTGTTACACTTGCAGCTGTCTGCCTAGCCTTTGCTAGGTATTAAATATAAGGGGAGCCTATGTCATTTTTGGGGGGGTCCAGAAAAGGCTAGGTATACAGCTGTGAGCTGATATTAATAGCCTGTGAAACTTTATGAATATTGTCTCTTTCCCAGAATATTAACATCAGCCCTCAGCCATCGGCTTTCACTGTGCTAAATATGAAAATTACGGTTGACCTCCACTCTGGTTTTTTTCAATTACTTTTTTAATTGTCAACAAAAGCAGTAATGTCACCTGAGTTCATAGTAGCTGTTTCTCTTATTTTGCACATGCCAATGTCATACTGATGAACGGACGCAAGTGCAGAACTCTGGCATTCTACAGCCCGGCACTGGAGCTACCGTGAGACCCAGTGGCTTGAACTCGGGTAACTTTTCCGGTTACCAGAGTCTACAGCCCCTGGGTCTCCCTGCAGCTTTCAGGCCCATAAACCTCATATGAAACTTTGAGGGAAATTTTAAGGTTAATGTTTTAAGGTTACGTTTCCAGCTACTGAAATACATGAAGGCTGAGAACTAAGGTTACCTATGGTGGGTATTTTATGGTACTTGTTAATAAATATAAAAAGAAAAGAAAAAAAAAGAGTGGGGTTCCTTTTATGATCCCAATGGCAGGGGACCTCAAAGATTACAGCAAAGTCTGCAAAACATAAATACCAGCTCATAGGGAAGTGGTAACTAGGCTGACCATATACCTGATCCTAGCGCAAACACTAACAGCAGCCGGGGAACGTGCCTACGTTGATTCTAGACGTCTCGCGCCAGCCGGAGAACTAACTACCCCTATCAGGGAAAATAAGACCTCTCTTGCCTCCAGAGAAAAGACCCCAAAGTAATACAAGCCCCCAACAAATAATAACGGTGAGGTAAGAAGAAAGGACAAACGTAAGAATGAACTAGATTTAGCAAAGAGAGGCCCACTGACTAATAGCAGAATATAGTAAGAAGACTTATATGGTCAGCAAAAAACCCTGCAAAATATCCACGCTGAATATCCAAGAACCCCCAAACCGACTGACGGTGTGAGGGGAGAATATCAGCCCCCCTAGAGCTTCCAGCAATAACAGGAATCACATATTGTACAAGCTGGACAAAAAATATGAACAATGCAACTTATCAAGAGTACGAAAGCAGGACTTAGCTTATCTTGCAAAGAACCAGGACCTGAAGACAGGAGCAAACAGAAGTGAACTGATTACAACGAAGCCAGGCACTGGACTGAGAATCCAGGAAGTTTAAATAGCAACACCCCAGGCCTAACGAAGCAGGTGAGCACAAACCTGGTAAAAGACAATCCAAGTGCCAAATCACTAGTGACCACAAGAGGGAGCCAAAAAGTATAGTTCACAACAGGTTCCCTGTAGTTTTCATAAACAGCTGAGGGAAAAGCGACCACTGAGAGCTGATGTTAATATTCTGGAAAAGAGATAATATTCATAAAGGTTCCCAGGCTATTAATATCAGCTAACAGCTGTATGCTTAGCCTTTCCTGGACCCCCAAAAAATGATGTAGAGCCCCCCTATAAAAGTGGAATGGGGTTCCCCTGTATTTTTGATAACCAGTCAAGTAAAACTGACAGCTGCAGCCCTCAGCTATCAGGTTAAGCAAGGCTGTTTATCAAGAATAGAGGGGTCACAACTTACAACACCATATTTTTTAAATATTTACATAAATAATTTTAAAAAATGTGTGGGGTTCCCCCCGTATTTTTGACTACCAGCCAAGCTAAAGCAAGCCATGGATATCACCCCCCATGCTAAAAATAGCAGTCCTCAGCTGCCCCAAAAAAGGGCACATCTATGTATCTATGTGATCATCCAGGCTAAGAACCACTGAGGAAGGAGCTTCTGCAAACACAGCATCAGTGACTAGCGGTGACGCCATCGAGATTATCGCCGGTCACTGAGGCTGCGTTCCCAGCCAAGCCACTGACCCACGGTAACCTCAGCACCATGAGAAAAATTAAGTGAGTTCACCGCAGTTCAAGCTCAGTTACTTCAGCGCAGTTCAACTCAGTGAGTTCACCAATGTGAACTCACTGAGCTTGAACTGCGGTGAACTCGCAGACTTTTTCTCACAGTTCTGAGGTCACCGCAGGTCAGGGTCCCTGCTGGGAATGCATCCTCAGTGACCTGCGGTAACCTCGATGATGTCACCGCTAGTTCATTGATGCTACGTTTGCAGCAACTTATTCCTCATTGATTCTCGGCTTGGGCAGTCACATCTTGGGACTGTCCAAGTTGAAAACAGTTTATCCCCAGACATGAATTACAGCATGGGACAGAACGACGGACAGGTGAGGGATATGGTTGTTTTTTTATTTTTATTACAGGAGACGAGGGCTTCAATGGTGTTAGGTGAGTATAATTGTGTTTATTATTTTTAAATAAAAAAGGAAAAGTGTACTTTGTATTTAATTCAAATTAAGGACTTTATTATGGCTGTGTGTTTATTTACAATATAACTATAGGATTAGTAATGAATACGTATCTTATGGACGCCTCTCCGTTACCAAGCCATGGGCTTGATGTCACAATACAAACGTGACATCAGCTCACAAATATGAACCACAGTTGCCACCTCCACAGGGCAAGTGGGAAGAGACGGTCACAATAGATGCACCATTTCTGCCAGCTGCGGACTTCTCTTTTTAGGCTGAGCGGCCAGTATCCATGGCCCCTTGCGAGCATGAGAATACCAGCCCCCCAGCTGTCAGCTTTAGCTTGGCTGATAGTCAAAAAATGGAGTGATCCTCGTGGTGTTTTTTTTAAATTATTTAAATAATTTAAAAAATACAGTGTGGGACCCCTGTATTCTTTATAATCAGTCTTGCTAATGCTGACAGCTAAGGGTTGCAGCCCGCAGCTGTCAGTTTTGACTGGCTGGTTATCAAAACTAT
Source organism: Ranitomeya variabilis (assembly GCF_051348905.1). NCBI lineage: Eukaryota > Metazoa > Chordata > Amphibia > Anura > Dendrobatidae > Ranitomeya > Ranitomeya variabilis. The sequence continues at coordinate 993,132,411 of NC_135232.1, read as the reverse complement.
AGGGGAAGTCATGCCACTGTTCCTGGTATCTTCTCCTAATTTGAGCTGTTTTGTCACCTTTGCCCCCCCCCCCCAGAAAGTGTTGCATTTGGTTTTTCCTCCCATTGAATTGAATGGTGTTTAGCGAATATCGGGGAGTTCAGCGAATGTAGCCTAACCGAACATTGAAGGGTTCACTCACCTCTAGCAAACATCCCAAAAAAAGTTGAGAAACAATTCTAAAATTGCTTTCTTTGTTAATCTCACGTTTCAAAAAAATAAAAAGTAGTCAGAGCATTGCAAGCACACCAGAAGGATGCTAGTAAAAGTTGCAAATCATTACACAAAAAATGAGTCCTGATACAGTCAAAGAGAACTGCAAACTAAAGGTAACATTTTAATTTGGAAATGTTAATAGAAGTGAGCAAAAGATTAATAACATGCTTGTTTACATTTACCTTATTAATGAAGACTATTTTATTACAGCATGAAAGAAGCTGGATTAAGCTATAAGTACTGGAGAGGTGTTCCTCTTGCTTCCAGTTGCAAACAATGTCCAGCAGCTTATACAAATCCTGTATGTGGGTCTGATGGCCATTCATATTTATCTAAGGTAAGATATCAATTATGCTATGTTTTATTCTTTACACTATTTTGGAATACTTTCAATTTTCAATCCTAGGTTATGTGTGTTACCTTCTGTACTTAGTGTTTATATAAATACTAAAAGTTGTACTGCCTCATTACATAAGAAGTCATTGCTAGAAGAAAGTACCGTATATACTCCAGTATAAGCTGTCCCGAGTATAAGCCGACCCCCCTAATTTTGACACAAAAAACAGGAAAACTTAATGACTCGAATATAAGCCTAGGGTGGAAAATGCAGCAGCTACCAGTAAATTTCAAAAATAAAAATAGGTACCAATAAAAGTAAAATTAAGTGAGATATCAGTAGGTTAAGTGTTTTTGAATATCCATATTGAATCAGGAGCCCTATATAATGCTCCATACAGTTCATGATGGGCCCCATAAGATGCTCCATACAGTTCATAATGGGCCCCATAAGATGCTCCATATTAAAATATGCCCCATATAATGCTGCACAAAGGTTAATAATGGCCCCATAAGATGCTCCATAGACACATTTGCCCCATACAGTACTGCATAAAGGTTAATAAGGGCCCCATAAGATGCTCCCTAGAGATATTTGCCCCATACAATGCTGCACAAATGTTGATTATGGCCCCATAAGATGCTCCATAGAGATATTTGCCCCATATAGTGCTGCACAAACATTGATTATGGCCCCATAAAATGCTTCAGAGATATTTGCCCCCATATAATGCTGCACAAATGTTGATTATGGCCCCATAAGATGCTCCATAGAGATATTTGCCCCATATGCTGTTGCGATTAATAAAAAAAAAACACTTACTCACCTCTCGTCGCTCAGGCCCCCGGCACTTGCTATAGTCACCTGTCTTCCGCATCCTCTTCACTAACGTTCAGGCAGAGGGCGCGGACTAACCACATCATCGTGCCATCTGACCTGAGCATCACTGCAGAGGACGCGGAAGACGGAGCGGTGCCCGGAACGAGGACAGGTGAATATTGCGCAGTGCTCCCCCTCCCCATTATACTCACCTGCTCCTGGTGCGGTCCCTGCATCTCCGGTCTCCGGAAGCTGACATCTTCTTCCAGCGTTGAGTGGTCAACGTTACCGCTCATTACAGTAATGAATATGCGGCTCCACCCCTATGGGAGTGGAGTCGGGTCCATATTCATTACTGTAATAAGCAGTACCATTTGACCGTTCAACACTGGAACACTGTCAGTAACTTGTTGCATTCCCGTGCTGTCGGTGGGCGCGTCAAAACAATGCATCCACTTACATCTGCATGTCCTGCATGCTCAATGTTAAAGATAGGTATGCAGGACACATGCAGAAGTATGCAGAATTAGGCGGGGCTTAGCAGAGGATGTACGCAGCCCTGCACAAAGCCTCCTGAACACTAATGTGAACTTAGCCTCAAAAGTAAAGTCTGCAGTTATGCTTGATTTGATGACTGCTTTGCACACTCTTGGCATTCTCTTGATGAGCATCAAGAGGTAGTCACCAGGAATAGTCTACCAACAATCTTGAAGGAGTTCCCAGAGATGCTTAGCACTTGTTGGCCCTTTTGCCTTCACTCTGCGGTCCAGCTCACCCCAAACCATCTCGATTGGGTTCAGGTCTGGTGACTGTGGAGGCCAGCTCATCTGGCGTAGCACACTTTCACTCTCCTTCTTGGTCAAATAACCCTTACACAGCCTGGACGTGTGTTTGGGGTCATTGTCCTGTTGAAAAATAAATGATGGTCCAACTAAACGCAAACCGGATGGAATAGCATGCCGCTGCAAAATGCTGTGGTAGCCATGCTGGTTCAGTATGCCTTCAATTTTGAACAAATCCCCAACAGTGTCACCAGCAAAGCACCCCCACACCATCACAACTCCTCGTCCATGCTTCACGGTGGGAACCAGGCATGTAGAGTCCATCCATTCACCTTTTCTGCGTCGCACAAAGGCACGGTGGTTGGAACCAAAGATCTCAAATCTCATCAGACCAAAGCACAGATTTCCACTGGTCTAATGTCCATTCCTTGTGTTCTTTAGCCCAAACAAGTCTCTTCTGCTTGTTGCCTGTCCTAAGCAGTGGTTTCCTAGCAGTTATTTTACCATGAAGGCCTGCTGCACAAAGTCTCCTCTTAACAGTTGTTGCAGAGATGTGTCTGCTGCTAGACCTCTGTGTGGCATTGACCTGGTCTCTAATCTGAGCTGCTGTTAACCTGCGATTTCTGAGCCTGGTGACTCGGATAAATGTATCCTCAGAAGCAGAGGTGACTCTTGGTCTTCCTTTCCTGGGGCGGTCCTCATTTGAGCCAGTTTCTTTGTAGCGCTTGATGGTTTTTACCACAGCGCTTGGGGACACTTTCAAAGTTTCCCCAATTTTTCAGACTGACTGACCTTCATTTCTTAAAGTAATGATGGCCACTCGTTTTTCTTTACTTAGCTGCTTTTTTCTTGCCATAATACAAATTCTAACAGTCTATTCAGTAGGACTATCAGCTCTGTATCCACCAGACGTCTGCACAACACAAGTGATGGTCCCAACCCCATTTATAAGGCAAGAAATCCCACTTATTAAACCAGGGCACATCTGTTACGTAAAAACCATTCCTGGTGACTACCTCTTGAAGCTCATCAAGAGAATGCCAAGAGTGTGCAAAGCAGTAATCAAAGCAAAAGGTGGCTACTTTGAAGAACCTAGAATATAAGACATAATTTCAGTTATTTCACACTTTTTTGTTAAGTACGGTATATAATTCCACATGTGTTAATTCATACTATTGATGCCTTCAGTGTGAATGTACAATTTTCATGGTCATGAAAATACAGAAAAATCTTTAAATGAGAAGGTGTGTCCAAACTTTTGCTCTGCACTGTATATATTTCATATAAGGCTATTTTACCAGATAGTCTTTTGGTCAATATTATGCATTAGTATCTGTAAGTCAAATTTTAAGATTGGGTCTAAAACAGAAAAAATGTATAAATCTTTTGTTTATATATATTTTCATGTCCGCCACTTTATTTAACTTACTAAATACTGATGCAAAATACCAAACAAAATACAGCAGCAGTGACCTAAAACAGATAGCACATAATGGTTAATATTTAATGAGAATGCTATTTTTGTAAAGTCTATAGCACCCCGCTGGTGCTCTCCATTAATGGAGGAGAGTTAGACCATTTTATGTTATAAATGTATAACACGATTTACAGTTACCAATATGATTGATGGCATCATGAAATATGTGCTTAAATACTTTTTTGGAAAATTATTTATTAAGAAAGCAACACCCACAAGCACACTTTTGTGAAGATGAATGCTTCCAGAAGAAGGTGATTGTCACAACGCCCAGCAATTAATCACAGTTATTGGTAGTAACAGACAAGCTCTGTTTACCTGGTTGAAATACTGAGGTTGTGTGGAACAAGTGCAGCATGTAGACGGGCTTCCTGCCATGCCGGTTGTCCACCTTTCTGAATAGGAGAACTGTTTTATGCAGAGCTTTCACAGAAAAGGCAGTTGTAGCCACATGGCATGATGGAAATATGTTAAGCCATATACTTGGCCCAATGCTAAGCCCTATGTAATTAAATGTATTTTATATCAGATTTGGCGGCTGACAAGCCATGAATACAGAATTGATACAGATTTAAAAAAATTCTTTATAGGGCCAAAATAAGCCATAAGCACCCTATAAGTTAGCTAAGAACCACACCACAGTGACTAGTCTGTTTTATGGACTAATCCACCCACAATTTCCCCTAAGAACACTTGCATAACTTATTCACTGGTGTGTTAAGTCTGTCATAGATGGATTTAGTGGGGATATTCAGCCCTTTCCTCTCATGTTTTGAGGAAGCAAGACACAGTATGTCCAGTATTTTATTTTAAATAGATGTTCCTTATCTTGAAGTCACCGGTCTGAGTTAGCAGTTGTGGAGCACAAACAGATGACATTGCTGCCACAAAATAATATGTGATATGGTTGGAACAATAAGGGTATGTGCACACGTCCGGATTTCTTGCAGAAATTTCCTGGAGAAAACCGGAAATTTTCTGCAAGATATCCGCGTTTTTTTTTGTGTTTTTTTTTTCGTTTTTTTCGCGTTTTTTTTTTAGCATTCTGCAAGCGTAATTAGCTTGCAGAATGCTAAAGTTTCCCAAGTGATCTGTAGCATCGCTTGGAAAACTGACTGACAGGTTGGTCACACTTGTCAAACATACTGTTTGACAAGTGTGACCAACTTTTTACTATAGATGCTGCTTATGCAGCATCTATAGTAAAAGATAGAATGTTTAAAAATAATAAAAAAAATAAAAAAATGGCTATACTCACCCTCTGCAGACAGCCAATCTCCTCAGCGGCGTCCGTTCCTATAGATGCCGGTGTGGTTCAGGACCTTCGATGACGTCGCGGCTTGTGATTGGTCGCGTGAGTCACATGAGCGGTCACGCGACCAATCACAAGACAGCGACGTCATCACAGGTCCTGAACCACACCATCTATAGGAACGGAAGAGAGAGCATGCACCGGAGAGGCGGGAACACTTTGGGGGCCATCAGAGGGTGAGTATATCACTGTTTTTTATTTTAATTCTTTGTTTTTTACCAATTATATGGTGCCCAGTCCGTGGAGGAGAGTCTCCTCTCCTCCACCCTGGGTACCAACCGCACATAATCTGCTTACTTCCCGCATGGTGGGCATAGCCCCGTGCGGGAAGTAAGCAGATCAATGCACTCCTAGGTGTGCGGAATCCCCGCAATTCCGCATTTTTAATGAACATATTGCTTTTTTTTCCGCGATGCGATTTTTTCGCGGAAAAAAGTGCAACATTTGCACAAAAAATGCGGAATACCCTGTAAATAATAGGAGGCATATGTAAGCATTTTTTTCGCGTTTTTATCACGTTTTTATAGCGAAAACATGCTAAAAAAACGTGAAAAATCCTGAACGTGTGCACATGGCTACACTGTCTGGACAGCAACTGATGGTATAGTAGAACAAAATGAAGCCAGAGACTCATTAAGGGAAGACTAATGAAGCAGGGTTGAGATAATAACACAGTAGATTAGGAAGTGTGACTCAGTACAGTATGTCTGAGCCTTATGCAGAACTTACCAGTGGTATACCAGAGTTCCACGGTGTAGCAGAGTAGTGTTTTACTTGGGTATAGACAAGGTGTATATGTGGTATAACAGAGCCCAGTGAAGACGAGCCGGGTATATCAGGAGACTCTATGCAGCAATGTTCAGCTGAAGTAGAGCCGGGTATATCAGGAGACTCTATGCAGCAATGTTCAGCTGAAGTAGAGCCGGGTATATCAGGAGACTCTATGCAGCAATGTTCAGCTGATGTAGAGCCGGGTATATCAGGAGACTCTATGCAGCAATGTTCAGCTGATGTAGAGCCGGGTATATCAGGAGACTCTATGCAGCAATGTTCAGCTGATGTAGAGCTGGGTATATCAGGAGACTCTATGCAGCAATGTTCAGCTGAAGTAGAGCCAGGTATATCAGGAGACTCTATGCAGCAATGTTCAGCTGATGTAGAGCTGGGTATATCAGGAGACTCTATGCAGCAATGTTCAGCTGAAGTAGAGCCGGGTATATCAGAAGACTCTATGCAGCAATGTTCAGCTGATGTAGAGCTGGGTATATCAGGAGACTCTATGCAGCAATGTTCAGCTGATGTAGAGCCGGGTATATCAGGAGACTCTATGCAGCAATGTTCAGCTGATGTAGAGCTGGGTATATCAGGAGACTCTATGCAGCAATGTTCAGCTGAAGTAGAGCCGGGTATATCAGGAGACTATGCAGCAATGCTCAGCTGAAGTAGAGCTGGGTATATCAGGAGACTCTATGCAGCAATGTTCAGCTGATGTAGAGCCGGGTATATCAGGAGACTCTATGCAGCAATGCTCAGCTGAAGTAGAGCCGGGTATATCAGGAGACTCTATGCAGCAATGTTCAGCTGATGTAGAGCTGGGTATATCAGGAGACTCTATGCAGCAATGTTCAGCTGAAGTAGAGCCGGGTATATCAGGAGACTATGCAGCAATGCTCAGCTGATGTAGAGCCGGGTATATCAGGAGACTCTATGCAGCAATGTTCAGCTGATGTAGAGCCGGGTATATCAGGAGACTCTATGCAGCAATGTTCAGCTGAAGTAGAGCCGGGTATATCAGGAGACTCTATGCAGCAATGTTCAGCTGAAGTAGAGCCGGGTATATCAGGAGACTCTATGCAGCAATGCTCAGCTGAAGTAGAGCCGGGTATATCAGGAGACTCTATGCAGCAATGCTCAGCTGAAGTAGAGCCGGGTATATCAGGAGACTCTAAGCAGCAATGTTCAGCTGATGTAGAGCCGGGTATATCAGGAGACTCTATGCAGCAATGTTCAGCTGTTTAGCAGAGATGAATAACAGATAGCAACAGTAATGATGTAGCAGAGCTTGGTATAACAGGAGACTCAATGTAGAAATAATTAGCTGAATAGCAGATTTGAGCGATGTAGCAATGAACAGCGATATAGGAGAGCTGGGTGTGTCAGATGACTCAGAACAGACCAGTGGTAACAGTCCATAGCTGTAGCAAGTATGCTGACTACCTACTAGCTAGCCTCCCAAGCTGACATAGACCTGAGAGCGTGATCTCAGAGCTGCACACTCACGCAGAAGTAGCAAAGAGAAATGCGCTTCGGGGGGAAAGGAAAAAACAACATCTGAAATTCTCTATACCTGTATGGCTTCTGCAACAATAGATAACATTAACAAATCTGTATTCTGAATATACTTTGAAAACAGCCTATATGACAACTACACATGGTACACCCTAACCATAACCAAAAAATGATCCACCATGTGTATACATAATAATAGGACTATAGTGACTAATCTTCACTGAAACATATCCATACGAAAAAAGATTTGACTAAGGTCAATAATATTCTAAAATTGACAAATTTTATTAATATTAACATAGACATAGGTGAGGGGGAATGATAATGCAAAACACTACTGCCACGTGTGTCGCGCAGACGCGCAGCAACCTGGATACATCAGCAGTAGTAAATATTATTGTCCCATGCTCCTATTTAAACAGCCCAAACAAATGGAATAAATAAAGTGTGTAGGAGCAATCACAGAGGGAAATAACTAACTGCTGGACCTAAACTGCAACACCCACCATACCCAAAATCAATTCAGACTCCCATACACACTGTGTCTGCTGGAGTATAGTCATAAAAAATAGTAGTAAGACCATAATCCTTACCAGTAGTAGGGTCCAGACAAGGTGTCCAGAACGGCGCGCACCCGCCCCAACGCGCGTTTCAGTAAACTACCTTCGTAGGTTGAGATCCATGAAGATTACAATGTAAGGCATGTTAGACAATGCCAATAAAATATATATTAGAGAAACTTGTATAAATTAGTTTTTATTCCAAAGGGTTTAAAGGTTGATTTACATCTTAAACAGTTGAGGGCTTGGAAAGTAAGGGATTTGGCACATTATAGAATGTTTTAATAGTGTGCTTGGCTGGGTAAGTTGCACTAGAAAGAGATAAAGAAATGTTACATGACCTGTAATATGGAATTATAAGAAAATGGAAAGACACAGACCTTAGAGATGAGCAAATTTATTCACATTGTATTGAATTCTCAAATGTTTTTGAAAATAACTATTCTTCTGAATGGTTTTTTTTGCAATTTCTTTTTTACAAATTCAGCAAAATTGGGGCCAGCTGTAGCCACCAATGAGCTGAGCCATAGAATGTCAGGCAATCAGTTTAAAAAAAAAAAAATTCTCACCTCCCATGCTGCCCATATGGCACGGCGTCCGGTCGTCCGCCCCTCTTCTTTTCCCCGTTGTGATTAACTTCTTCACTGTTGACATCCAACCATAATAAGGAACATTCAATTTGCAACAATTCACTTCACTGCAAATTGAATTTCCCTGTAAAATCTGCTCAATTTGGTGAATTTTATTATTGGCACATTCGATCATTAAAATAAATACCAAACGTAGAGCCATAGAAGAGATAAGAAGAATTGACATAAAGTTATTTAAAGATGTACTGGAATCAGGTTGCATTCTGTTGTTATGAAAAAATAAAGTAACAACCAACCAGTAAATCATATTTTCTTTCTGTTGCAAAAAAATGTGAGTTACAGAATGTTACTTCCTACGGAAAGAACTTCTTGTTTCTATAATAAGCATTTGGAAACAAAACAATAAAGAATTCAAAACCATGAGTATAAAAAGGAGAATGCTGTGTCCAACTGCTCATTACTGTGTACAAACATCACTATGCAAAGTATATATGTATATAACTGCTCAGCTTTGCAGTATACATTATATAATATAACTTCATACCAGATTTATTGCAGAAAAAATGTTCGCAGTTCAACTATTTTAAAGTGAAGAACAAAACAATTTCCTAAACTGTTCTGGAAGCAAGCCTCTTGTATTTGTATGTGCAGTAGAATGTGAACACATTGACGCCTGTGAGATGGGCATTCCATATGGCTGTTTGTGATACGCTGTGATCCTACAGCTGTGCTGTTATTCTTATTTAGAAAACATTCAATGCTTTTATTTATAACAGTTGCCTAAAAGAAAGTTTTCTTCTCACTTCTTACGCAAGAAGGAAAGTAGAGCTGATTTTCAGAAGGCTCGATTTTAGCAACAATTTGAAAGGCTGCAGCAAACAGATGGCTTTAAAAGAATATTGACTTTGCTTTGTAACTGTGACTCTTGCGTTTAGATGTTTTCTTGGACTATAAAGCGCCATCTGTGGATATATGTTTGTACATTACTGCGAATCATGAAATATACTGTATAAATTCAGTTTCTGGATAAATTATTCCTGTTATATTAGCTTTCGTAAATGTACAGGATTTTTTAGACAATCTCAAAAGCCATAAAGAATATGGACTGTTTTCAATAACTGAATAATCCTCCATTTGAAATAGAAATGTCGTCCAGCAATAGTAAAATTGGGGAACAATGTAGTAAAGTGGGAATCAATACGGGAACATTATATTTCATTGAAAGCTGATGATGTGTCAATATTTAAGGAATATTTTGATCCCAAAGGTTTTGTCATCTGTCCAGAATGGAATTACCATAACAAAGCATTAATCCATCATAGCCCTTGTTGACCTTCCACCAATTTATCAACCATTTTTTTCCAACTAGGTCATAAATCATGTTTCTCTTCTTCCATCACTCTGGCTTTTCATCTGTAGATTCACATACATTGTTTATAAATTGTCCTTCCAGATTATTGTAGCTCTAGCAATGAGAATGCTGTTGCTATAGCAACTTTAGTAAAAAAAATAAGGAAATTCTAACATTTTTAATGATTTATTTACTATTGCACATAACAAATAGTGTTTTTCTCTGTCCCTAGAGCTAAGAAGGCTTTGGGGATTTTGACTATTGAATACTCCTTGTATTCCTTGTACAATGTTATTTTATACCTTATGAGGGGAAGAAATGTTTTTGCAAGCGGAGTAACACTTCCTTACGTGTCGTCACTGCATTTGTCTTCTTCTCTCCCTTCCTTGCGTGTCTGCTCTGTCACTGATATATACTGTACCTTGCTCCTTCATGATGACCACCGACTTGAAAGACAAGGTAGCACACACCGGGTCAGCTGCCTGCAAGCTTCACTTACCACCTAGCAAAAAGGGCTCCATAGGTGACTGGGCAGGTGAGGAAGAGGCCAGGAGACAATTGATTGCCAGTTAGTTTGGCTCAAATATATATTGTATATACACATGTGGTCAAAATTGTTGGTAAGCCTCATTTAATGACAGAAAAACGCACAATGATCACAGAAATAACTTGAATCTGTCAAAAGTAATAATAAATAAAAGATCTATGAAAATGAACAAATGAAAGTCAGACATTACTTTGCAGCAATGCTTCCACAGAATGTTTTAAAAAACAAAACTCGTGAGATAGGCATGGACAGAAATGATGGTGTCCCTGAAAATATTGTGACAAAAGGGACATGGTAAATCAAGGTGTGTCCACTAATTAGCATTGCAAGTGTCTACAATCTTGGAATCAGTGAGTGGGCCGGTATATAGGGCTATAGATACTCACTGTGCTGTTTTTTTACATGATGTGTATCACACTCAACATGGACCAGAGGAATCGAAACAAAGAGTTGTCTCAGGAGATAAGAAAGAAAATTGTAGACAAACATGTTAAAGGTAAAAGTTAAAATTCTGCGCTGCCGCTAAGATGTATTTCAGAAGAGTATAGTTGATTCACAGTGGTTTTATTTAACGTGTTTCAGGGGTCTCATGCCCCCTTCATCAGGTGGTATTTCCTGATGAAGGGGGCATGAGACCCCTGAAACGCGTTGAATAAAACCACTGTGAATCAACTATACTCTCCTGAAATTCATCTTAGCGGCAGCGCAGAATTTTAACTACAAATCTCCCTTTGAAGACATTATTTTCTCTGGTCGGTGAAGACCTGTAGATCTGCAGCAGCCGCCATCTATATGCTCTAATCTCATCCTAACCAGGTGAGCAAATTTGGTGTATATTCAACTCTGTGTAACGTGGATAAGACCCTATTGCGCTTTTTGTCTCCCCATTGTTTTGAAAAGGTAAAAGTTGAAAGACCATCTCCAAGTAGCTTGATGTTCCTGTGACTACAGTTGCAAATATTATTCAGAAATTTAAGATCCATGGGACTGTAGCCAACCTCCCTGGACGTGGCCCCAGGATGAAAATTGATGACAAATCTATAAGTCGGATAATACGAATGGTAACAAAAGAGCCCAGAAAAACTTCTAAACAGATTAAAGGTGAACCTCAAGCTCAAGGAAAATCAGTGTCAGATCGCACCATCCGTTGTTTTATGCGCCAAAGTGGACTTCATGGGAGATGAACAAGGAGGACACCATTGTTGAAAAAAATCATAAAAAAGCCAGACTGGAATTTGCCAAACTACATGTTGACAAGCCACAAAGCTTCTGTGAGAATGTCCTATGGAAAGATGAGACAAAAATGGAACTTTTTGGCAAGGCACATCAGCTCTGAGTTCACAGACAGAAAAATAAAGCATATCAAGAAAAGAACACTGTCCCTACTGTGAAACATGGAGAAGGCTCTGTTATGTTCTGGTGTGCTTTGCTGCATCTGGCACAGGGTGTCTAGAATTTGTGCAGGGTACAATGAAATTTCAAGACTATCAAGGGTTTCTAGAGAAAAATGTGCTGCCCAGTGTCAGAAAGCTTGGTCTCAGTTGCAGGTCATGGGTCTTGCAACAGGATAATGACCCAAAACACACAGCTGAAAACACCAAGAATGGCTAAGAAGAAAACGTTGAACTATTCTGAAGTGTCCTTCTTTGAGTCCTGACCTAAATCCTATTGAGCATCTTTGGAAAAAGCTTAAAAATGCCGTCTGGAAAAGGCAACTTTCAAACACGAGACAACTGGAGCAGTTTGCTCTTGAAGAGTGGGCCAAAATACCGGTTGAGAGGTGCAGAAGTATCATTGACAGCTTCAGGAATCGTTTGATTGCAGTGATTGCCTCAAAAGGTTGTGCAACAAAATATTAACATAAAGGTACTATCATTTCTGTCCAGGCCTATTTCATGAGTTTTATTTTTTTAAAATTCTGTGGAAACATGGTTGAAAAGCAATGTCTGACTTTCATTTGTTCATTTTCATAGATTTTTTATTTATTATTACTTTTGTCAGATTCAAGTTGTTTCTGTGACCATTGTGGGTTTTCCTGTCATTAAACGAGGGGTATCAACAATTTTGACCACATGTGTACCAGCTTATGTATACCAATATATACCAGTATGGAGTATGTGCAGGCATATGTATATGTTTATACCAGTTGGCAGACATAAATTCATCATCTTTTTTTTTGTTTAGTTTTAATAGTGGCCGTTTCTTGGTGCCAAATTAATCAATACGGCACATGCAATTCATGAATTTGGCGCAAAGTAAAAAAAAATTGTCTTAAGCAAGTTTTGCATCACAAAAATATGTCAAAGGGCCTGTTTATTCAAAAATACACAAAGGGAAATTGAAGTTGGCTCATACTTTGTGACTTTTTAAAGATTTCCAATTCATAAATCACACTAAAACATCTGGAATTGCCAACAAAGCATGCAGCAAATAAAACAGGCAAGCAGGTATAAAATAGACTTAAAAGAAATGCAAACAGAATAATGTATTGGGTGCAAAGAAAAAAAAGGTGCAAACACGCACATTGCAAGACAAAAAGCAGGTGCAACGTCAATGATGAATCGGGGGTGGGCAAAGTTTCACCTCAGTGGACCCTGATTAATGTGAAAAGTGGATTTATGTCAGGAGTTTGAACTTTGTGCAGTTTGAACTTTGAGCAAGAAGCGATAAAATAATGGTGGTTTGGGACATAGAATTTGTAATCCACCATTCCACCTACTTCTGTTGATTACCTGGGGCAAGTTTTTTTAATTGTTACCTGCTGGTTTACAAGTGTTGCACTTAAATTTCTTTGAAAACAACAGTTTTATCTCACCTCTCTGAATTGATTAGAAGTTTAGCAGACACCTCTTTTTTGTTTTTGTGTGATTTTGATTTTGTGTGTAATTCTTTAATGGTTTGCTTTGGAACAAATGTGTTGTGCCTCTTTCACAATTTCTATTACTATAGCAGGGTCCCTCCTCTTGTCCCCTGCTCTAATTACTGCCCAAGTAACTCTGCAGTTATTTATTTATTATTAATTATACATTGCACCATCATATTCCATGTTACTTTAGAGACATTATCATCACTGTCCCCATTGGGACTCACAATGGTGATTTCCTATCAGTATATCTTTGGAGTGTGAAACCTACTGTTAGAATCTGTTTTGTTTTTTGACCATCCGCCATCTTGTGGTTTTCTGGCTGCTGGTCTTTTTTCCCTGGTGCTGGGTTGTTTTAGGTCAGGCGATTGTATCACCCTTTATTACTCAGCACCTGCCTCCCATTCCTTGCTGGACAGCAGTGTTAATCCGCTTAAGTTCTGGCTAGGTGCTGTGATAGCTTTCTGTGTTTGATATTGTACAGTTCTGGGATCTCTGGTTCTGCAATCTTTAGTTTCTGTTTTCAGTGGGTTTCTGCATCCATCTCTGTGTTTCTATTAGGAGATTACCTGTTTTTACCCAGTCCTTAGATCTTTTAGGGACCTCCTTCCCCTTATCTATAGGTCTTCGCTGAGATTAACCTAGGATCGTCGGTGGGTCTATTCACAAGGAATGGGTCGCTCACTCCATCGTAGGGTATCAGCCTAGTCTCAGTGCAGGGTCAGTTTTCCCCCTTCTGTCCTAGTTCTGTGTTGCAGTTCCGTAACACCTACCCAAACACAGGGAGAACATTAACTCCTTGCAGATGTTATCAGTGGTGGGATTTGAACACAGGACTCCACAGCTGCAAAGAAACAGTGCTAATCACTAGGAGAATATTGGTGACTTTTATGTACTAGGTATCCCCACTCTGTAATTTTATATGGTCTGCCACATTGTGGCAGATTTTCTGTGGTTCCTATGTAAGGTGCACAGGGCTGTAGTTATGTGTGAGGAGCTGTGGTTCTCCGACAATCTGGCACTCCACAAATAAATGGTGCTCCAATTCCCATGTGCTGTAAGTGCAATGCAGTTCACTCACGTTTTGTCCACAGATCTCCGCTATCTCCAGGATCCCAGATCCAGAAACACATTCCTGGATCCAGGAGAACATCTGACACCCATTTAGTTTTAACAAATTTTGTCTTTTCTAACAGTTCAAGTACAGTCATCTTTAACGCCCAATATTGAGCACAGCACCCTACGTCACTTTCTTCCTTCACACAGAATATCTCAGTCCTGTTCTCACATACAGCATGGATAACCCCTGCGCTTGTTCCTCCTGTCAGCCTTGGAGTTGCCCAATCCGGCTCCACAATATGCAAGAGATTTGCAATGTTTCCCTCACAAGGTTCTACACGCATCTTCCACTGTACTGAAAGGTTGTCAGTGCTCTACAAAGCCTTTGACTTGAGCCTTAGGCTCCAGACATTACAGGAATGTCCATAGGGAGTTTTGTGTGACCTCATACCTCCAGAACATTATTGTCCATGTTGTGTTTCAGCCCACTGCACCTTGAACTAACTCTAACAACTGTCACCAATGAACTCTCATCACTCGCTGACAAAACCAGGAAGTCATTGCCTTTTACTGGCCCTAACCCCTCCCACTTTGGGATGGACCAATCACCAACTGTTTCCTTTCTCTGCCAGCCCCAGCAGTCAGTTGCTGGGCAAACTTCACCTTTCACCTATTTAAATTTAGTCACTGCCTTCTAACAGTATGTACTGAATTTCTTATATCTAATGTGGCCAAAACTAAATATTTGCCTTATTTAACTTCATCCCTGGGTCCTATGCTATAGTTTATATACTGTAAAATTACCCTAGACTTTCCCTATACACTACACATGAATAACATTATATATTATTCACAGTACATTACATTAACCTCATACAATAGTGTCTATGAAACTCTATGAAGATTCATATATTAATACAGTCACAAAAATACAAAAAACACACACTTAGTACAAGCACTGTTTATAGAGGGGGAGGCATAGGACAGCTCCTGTCACACTTTTATACCTAGATGCTTCCACTTTTCAATAGTATAAAAAAAACACTCAAATATGAATGTATAAATATTCTGAACTGACTTGTTACAACAGTGACATCCTATTACAACACTGGGCTCAAATTTAATGAGCTCTTTAGAACTAACCGTTATTTCACCAATGTTTGTAGAGTCAGATTGAATGGCTATTAGTAGAGTTGAGCGACTTTTACTTTTTTAGGATCGAGTCGGGTTTCGCGAAACCCGACTTTCTTAAATGTCGGGTCGGGTGAAATTGGCCGATTATTGTGAAAAGTCAGGGGCTGACTGAAACACGAAACCCAATGCAAGTCAATGGGGAATCAAAGTCAGCAGAGAGTGGAGGACAGGAAAACACCTACAGTGCCCATTTTAATGCCAAAAACATCAATTCTTATTACTGAAGCTTGTCAATCTTAATTTTTTTTTATAATAATAGTTAGGCATTGAAAACTGGGGGTCATTTGGCTAAATTTGTGGGGGGGTAGGGCTGGCTCAAGTTTTTCGTTGGCCCAGGAAACGCGGAATACGTCACGGCAGTGGAGCAGGGAGACGTAAGCATTTAAACTTTGCAAGTGCTGTGATCCTGAGCAAGAAGGGGGGGCCCACTCGTTCGCATTGGCACTGGCACAGGGCCCCTCAAAGTACGGCGGTGTGTATGACGATGGGGGCGCCTCCCACCGGCAGAGACACTTTTGCATACTATGAGGGGCCCTGTGCCAGTGACGTTGCCAATGAGTATGCCCCCCACCTGATGAAGGAACCTGCACTTTCATCTGCACCTTCCTCTTTGTCCCCGTGTAAGATGGTATAGTATGCGAGAAGGGGAACCTGACTTTCAGCAGGGTCAGATTCTGGCTGTGTAGTGCAAGGGGAATGTAGTGGTCTGGGTCAATGTACCAGCAGAGTCATCTAGCAGTGGCTGGGCAATGGGCAGGATGATGAGGAAACACAGATATATGCCCAAATAATAAAGTAGGCTAAATGCAGTTCAAAACTGGTAACAGGACTAAACAGGCGGCATAGCTTTGTTCAGCGGAGGACAACTGTAATGAGAGGCTGACAATTAGAAGGCCCAATAAAGTAAGTAGGCTAAATACAGTTCAAAATCGGTAACAGGACTAAACTAATTAAACTAATTAAATTAAACTAATTATATAATTAAACTAATTAAATGCAGTTTAATATTCGAAACAGGAGTAAACTGGCGGCTCAGCTTTGTTCAGTGGAGGAGAAGCTTTGGAGGTGGCATAGCTTTGTTCAGCGGAGGACAACTGTAATGAGAGGCTGGCAGCTAGTAGGCCCAATAAAGTATGTAGGCTAAATGCAGTTCAAAATAGGTAACAGGAGTAAACTGGCGGCATAGCTTTGTTCAGCAGAGGACAACTGCAAGGAGTGGCGAAGACAGACTTAGTAGGCCTAAAATAAAAAAGTAGGCTAAATGCAGTTCAAAATTGGTAACAGGAGTACACAGGTGGCATAGCTTTGTTCAGCGGAGGACAGCTGTAATGAGTGGCGCAGACACAGTTTGTAGGCCCACATTAAAAAAGTAGGCTCCAAGCAGTTCAAAAATGGTAACAGGAGTAAACAGGCGGCATAGCTTTGTTCAATGGAGGACAGCTGTAATGAGTGGTGCAGACAGAATTAGTAGGCCTAAAATAAAAAGGTAGGCTAAATGCAGTTCAAAATTGGTAACTCAGGCGGCATAGCTTTGTGCAGTGGAGGACAGCTGTAATGAGGGGCAGACACAGTTAGTAGGCCCAACCAAACAAGTAGGCAAAATGCAGTTTAATATTCGAAACAGGAGTAAAGTGGCGGCTCAGCTTTGTTCAGTGGAGAACAACAAGCAGAGGCAGACACAGTTAGTAGGCCCAACCAAACGAGTAGGCCAAATGCAGTTTAATATTCGAAACAGGAGTAAACTGGCGGCTCAGCTTTGTTCAGTGGAGGAGAAAAGCAAGGAGCGGCAGACACCATTAGTAGGCCCTACCAAACAAGTAGGCCAATTGCAGTTTAGTATTCAAAACAGGAGTAAACAAGCGGCTCAGCTTTGTTCAGTGGAGGACAACTGTAAGGAGTGGCGCAGACAGACTTAGTAGGCCTAAAATAAAAAAGTAGACTACATGCAGTTCAAAATTGGTTACAGGAGTACACAGGCGGCATAGCTATGTTCAGTTGAGGACAACTGTAAGGAGTGGCGCAGACAGACTTAGTATCCCTAAAATCAAAAAGTAGGCTACATGCAGTTCAAAATTGGTTACAGGAGTACACAGGCGGCATAGCTTTGTTCAGTGGAGGACAACTGTAAGGAGTGGCTGACACAGTTAGTAGGCCAAAATAATAAAGTGAGGTAAATGTCTGCCCAAAAAATGTTCATAAATAAACAGGTGGCATAGCTAGGTACAGGAGTGGGCTCCTCTGCTGAGTAACAGACAGTGGTAGTTGGTGCAAAGTATTAACTGGTCTAAATGGAGGCCAGGGCCCCTGTATATTTTTGCTATCATCTATCATTTCAAAAAAATTGTATTGGCAGTGCCATTGAAGGATTTAACATCACAGACTACACAGTGGTGGAGCAGGGAGAGGTAAGTTTTGCAAGTGGTAGAGCACTGTTCGACCTGGGGGAAACACTCTCTCGTGGGCGGCGGTACTGGCACAGGGCCCCTCATATTACGACGGTGTGTCTGACATTGGTTGTGCACCACCACCATCAGAGACACTTCATTTTAATATGAGGGACCTTGCGCCAGTGCCATCACCCAAGAGTGGGCACACCCACCTGTCCAGGCAAACGGCACTCACACGGGTGCTTGCGCTAGGTGTGACCATGGCCCTGTGGGGGGAGTCAGCCCATTTAGGGAGGTAAAAAAATGGCCTATGGTAGACATTCAGCAGCTGCAAATGGAGGATTTGGGTCAGTCAGTCAGAGGAGGCCAAAAGTAAGACATTTTCCAGGCAAACTACGTGTCAGCAGGGGAAGGTGGGGCAAAATAATTTGAAATCCATGATTGGTTCATTTTAATGAAGGTTAGATAATCAACATTTTGGGTAGCCAGACGAGTCCTTTTTTCGGTCAGTATTGAACCAGCAGCACTGAAGACTCTTTCTGATAGCACACTAACAGCAGGGCAAGCGAGCTCCTGTAATGCATATTCTGCCAATTCAGGCCAGGTGTCTATTTTAGATGCCCAGTAATCAAAGGGGAATGACCTGTGAGGGACAACATCGATAAGGGAGGAAAAATAGTTTGTAACCATACTGGACAAATGCAGTCTCCTGTCACTTTGAATCGATGCAGCAGTACCTGTCATGTCTGCGGTCATTGTGAAATCACTGGTCATAAAACCCCTCTGTCCAACGCCACTTCTGATTTGTGCACCTCTAACACCTCTGCCATGTTGCCCCCTACAGCTCGTGTGAGAACCATCACCGCCGCTGTGTGCTGGGAATGCCTGAACCAAATGGTCTACAAGAGTTGCTTGTTTGGTAGCCAATATTTGCTCAAGGTTCTCATGTGGCATGATATTTTGTAATTTTCCTTTATATCGTGGATCCAGGAGGCAGGCCAACCAGTAATCCTCATCGGTCATCATTTTGATAATGCGGGGGTCCCTTTTTAAGATACGCAAGGCATAATCAGCCATGTGGGCCAATGTTCCAGGTGTCATTTCACTGCTTGTGCTGTGTTGAGGAGCACTTTCTTGCAAATCAACATCACTTGTCTCCCGCAAAAACCCTGTACCTGACCTTGCAACGCCATCAGTTTCTATTCCCCCCTGAGAAGCATCCTCCTCCCTAAATATTCATCCCCATCATCCTCCTCCTCTTCGTCCACCACCTCGTCCAGGAGAGTTCCCTGAGCAGACAATGGCTGACTGTCATCAAGGCTTCCCTCCTCCTCGGCTGCAGATGCCTGCTCCTTAATGTGCGTCAAACTTTGCATCAGCAGACGCATTAGTGGGATGCTCATGCTTATGATGGCGTCGTCTGCACTTACCAGCCGTGTGCATTCCTCAAAACACTGAAGGACTTGACAGAGGTCTTGTAGCTTCGACCTCTGCACACCTGACAACTCCATGTCTGCCATGCAACTGCCTGCTTGTGTATGTGTATCCTCCCACAAATACATTACAGCATGCCTCTGTTCACACAGCCTCTGAAGCATGTGCAGTGTGGAGTTCCACCTTGTTGCAACGTCGATTATTAGGCGGTGCTGGGGAAGCCTCAGCAATCGCTGATGGCTCAGCATACGGCTGGAGTGTACAGGTGACCGGCGGATGTGCGAGTAAAGTCTTTACACCTTCAGGAGCAGGGCTGGTAACCCCAGATAATTTTTCAGGAAGCACTGCACCACCAGGTTCAAGGTGTGAGCCAGGCAAGGTATGTGTTTCAGTTCTGAAAGGGCTATGGCAGCCATAAAATTCCTTCCGTTATCACTGACTACCTTGCCAGCCTCAAGATGTACACTGCCCAGCCATGACTGAGTTTCTTGCTGCAAGTACTTGGCCAGAACTTCCGCGGTGTGTCTGTTGTGGCCCAAACACTTCATTTCCAACACAGCCTGCTGACGCTTACCACTAGCTGTTCCATAATGGGACACCTCGTGTGCAACACTGGCAGCTGCGGATGGAGTGGTCGTGCGACTGCACTCTGTGGACGAGCTCTCGCTTCTGGAGGAGGAGGAGGGGTGAATGCCTACAGCCAACTGTTCCTAGACCATGGGCTAGGCAGAACTGTCCCACTATGGCTGTCCCCTGTGGACCCTGCATCCACCACATTAACCCATTGTGCCATGATGGACACGTAACGTCCCTGGCCATGCCTACTAGTCCATGCATCTGTTGTGAGGTGCGGATCATCCTCCTCCGCTTCTGAGCTACTGTCAGCGGTACCCTCTTCCCCCAATGGCTGCCAATCTGGGTCAACAACTGGGTCATCTATCACCTCCTCTTCAATGTCATGTGCACCTTTCTCTGTGTCACCGTGTAAGGTGCTATAGCGTTCGGGACGGGGCACCTTAGTCTCATCAGGGTCAGTTTCTGGCTCAGTACACTGCAAGGGCAATGTAGTGATTAGTGTTGAGCGATACCTTCCAATACTTGAAAGTATCGGTATCAGATAGTATCGGCCGATACCCGAAAAATATCGGATATCGCCGATACCGATACCCGATACCAATACAAGTCAATGGGACTCAAGTATCGGAAGGTATCCTGGATGGTTCCCAGGGTCTGAAGGAGAGGAAACTCTCCTTCAGGCCCTGGGATCCATATTCATGTAAAAAATAAAGAATTAAAATAAAAAATATGGATATACTCACCCGTCCGGGGGCCCCTGGACCTTACCGATTGTAACCGGCAGCCTCCGTTCCTAAGAATGAGCAGTTTAAGACCTTCGATGACGTCGCTGCTTGTGATTGGTCGTGTGCCGCTCATGTGACCGCACACGCGACCAATCACAGGCCGCGACATCATCGCAGGCCCTAAACTCCTCAAACTCGACCAATCAGAAGCCGCAACTTCATTGAAGGCCCTTCACGCGCTCATTCTTAGGAACGGAGGCTGCCGGTTACAGCGGTAAGGTCCAGGGGCCGCCGGAGAGGTGAGTATATCCATATTTTTTATTTTAATTCTTTATTTTTTACATGAATATGGATCCGATTCCGATTTCCGATATCACAAAAGTATCGGAACTCGGTATCGGAATTCCGATACTTGCGGTATCGGAATGCTCAACACTAGTAGTGATCTGAGTCAATAGAACAGCATAATAATCTAGCTGTGGCTGTGCATCAGTGCACTTCATGTCCGATTCATCTTGTAATGGGCTGTTAACAATTTCCCTTTCTAACCCAGGCACGGTATGTGTAAAGAGCTCCATGGAGTAACCTGTTGTGTTCCCTGCTGCATCCTTCACTGTTGTTTTGGGTGAAGGACACAAGGAAGCAACTTGTTCCTGACCGGGAGCATCCACTGATGGCTCGCTGCTTTTATATTTTGAACTGTCGGAAGAGGAGGCCAAAGAGCTAGAGGCTGAGTCAGCAAGGAAAGCCAAAACTTTTTCCTGCTGCTCTGGCTTTAAAAGCGGTTTTCCTACTCCCAGATAAGGGAGCCATCGAGGCCTTGTGTAGGCAGACAATGGCTCAACACCTCCAGCCTTAGCTGCTATTTTGCTTTTCCCATTACCACCAGATGCTCCACCACCACCACCATCAGTACCAGCTGGCAACGACTGCCCACGGCCTCTTCCACCAGACTTCCTCATTTTTGGGAAAATCTAACCAAAATAACAACTGTTATATGGTACTGTAAAACAAGGTAGAAGGTGTATATAAACTTGTTGAGAATTTAATTCTCCCTTTTTTTGGGGGGAGACTGCACCACAACTCAGGCCCAGTGTATAACACAACACAATGTAAGTGGCAGCAAGTGGCTGGCTGATACACCACAAACTAAGAGGACTGAGGTATATCCACTTTGTGAGAATTTCAATCTCACTTTTTTTGGGGGGAGACTGAACCCAAACTCAGGCCCATTGTATTTTACAACGCAATGTGAGTGGCAGCAAGTGGCTGGCTGATACACCACAAACTAAGAGGACTGAGGTATATCCACTTTGTGAGAATTTCAATCTCATTTTTTTGGGGGGGAGACTGAACCCAAACTCAGGCCCTGTGTATTTTACAACGTAATGTGAGTGACAGCAAGTGGCTGGCTGATACACCACAAACTAAGAGGACTGAGGTATATCCACTTTGTGAGAATTTCAATCTCACTTTTTTTGGGGGGAGACTGAACCCAAACTCAGGCCCTGTGTATTTTACAACGCAATGTGAGTGGCAGCAAGTGGCTGGCTGATACACCACAAACTAAGAGGACTGAGGTATATCCACTTTGTGAGAATTTCAATCTCACTTTTTTTGGGGGGAGACTGAACCCAAACTCAGGCCCAGTGTATTTTACAATGCAATGTGAGTGGCAGCAAGTGGCTGGCTGATACACCACAAACTAAGAGGACTGAGGTATATCCACTTTGTGAGAATTTCAATCTCACTTTTTTTTTTGGGGGGACTGAACCCTAACTCAGGCCCTGTGTATTTTACAACGCAATGTGAGTGGCAGCAAGTGGCTGGCTGATACACCACAAACTAAGAGGACTGAGGTATATCCACTTTGTGGGAATTTCAATCTCACTTTTTTTGGGGGGAGACTGAACCCAAACTCAGGCCCTGTGTATTTTACAACGCAATGTGAGTGGCAGCAAGTGGCTGGCTGATACACCACAAACTAAGAGGATTGAGGTTTATCCACTTTGTGAGATTTTCAGTCTCACTTTTTTGGGGGGGAGACTTAACCCAAACTCAGGCCCAGTGTATTTTACAACACAATGTAAGTGGCAGGGCGTGGCTGGCTGATATACGACAAACTAACAGAACTGACATATATCCACTTTGTGACACTTTGAATCTCCCTTTTTTTGGGGGGAGACAGCACCACAACTCAGGCGCAGTGTGTAACACAACACAATGTAAGTGGCAGAAAGTGGCTGGAAGATATCTGAAAAAAATCCAAGGACTGTAGTACAATTTCAATCTCCCTACAATGATCTCAGGACAAGTATGGCAGCAACAAAAAGGACTGCTGCACACAAAAGTGTGGACAAATAAACAAGATAACTGCAGAAAGAAGCAACAGGATTTTTGCTTTTAAAAAAGCAGTTGGTTTGCACAGCAGCGGTGCAAACAGCAATACAGCTATCAGGGAGCCTTATAAGGCAGCCTAATAAGCTACAGAGCTGATGCACAAAGATATAGCCTCCACTGTCCCCGCAAAACAAAGGTGGTGTTGGACAGTGGAAATCGCTACAGCACAAGCGGTTTGGGGGTTAATCTTCCCTCCCTAACTATAGCCCTTCTTCTGACGAAGCTGCCGCAACCTCTCCCTATGCTGAGATCGGCAGAAGTAAGATGGCGGTCGGCGTGCACGCCCCTTTATAGCCCCTGTGACGCCGCAGAAAGCAAGTGTCATGTCGGACGCTGTTCAGACCAGGTCGTTCGACAGACAGCGGTAATTCCGCTTTTGACCACTATTTGCTCATTGGCGTTGGCTAGATTTTAGCTAGCTGTTCCGGGGTTAATTTACCTGATCCTCGGATTGGAAGCTGGGCCATGCCCATTGCCTTTATATAGTTCTCCTGATCATTGGGCGTCGCCAATTATAGCTTCTGTCTTGTGCGTTGTTATCTCGGTCCGGAGTGGAGAGCTGGTTGTTGGAGATTCGTTGCTGGTGGTGTATTTTCCTTAGTCTTATTTACTCCTTCCTATATTTGTATTTATTTTGCCCTGCACATTTATAGTGTATTCCTGAGTGACTGCGGCGTGGTGTATATTTTCCTTTATCCTTGTCTGTGCTAACTGTGGGTATTGGTGTATTACCTCTTCACTGGGTTGTGGGCAGTTGGTTTCAGCCTAAGGTTGAAACAGGAGACAGGGCGAGGGTCGAGGCCTGGACATGCACACCATCAGTGTAAACTCCAGGTAGAGGGTCAGTCAGGATTTCCCTAGTCTGAGGGAAATTGCAGGGGCCCAAGTTATTAGCTCTTGTCCACCTAGTCTCCCCGTGACATTATAATTGGCCCAACAACAAAAAAAAACAAAAAAAGGTTGTTTTTTTTTTTCTCTCGTCATGGATCCCATGACTTCCATAACCCGCCAGTTGGAGGCGCTGTCCCTACAGGTCACTGAGTTGAGGGGGGCAGTTCAGCAACACGGACTAGCAGTATCTAATGTGCAAGCTGGAGCGACAGGAAGAGTTGCTGAGCCTAAATTTCCTTTGCCTGAAAAATTTGCTGGGGAACGCAGTAAATTTGTTTCTTTTCGTAAAGCTTGCAAACTATATTTCCGTATGCGCCCGATCTCCTCGGGTAATGAGGCTCAGCGTGTGGGCTGTCATGATTCTCAATGGCGAGAGAACATAGCCCAGCATATATGAGAACTAGCTCTTGGAAGATGGAAACTATACTGACCATGAACTAAACCTGCCGCACAACTAGAAGTGGCCGGGTAGCATGCCTACGTTTTTTTATCCCTAGATGCCCAGCGCCAGCCGGAGAACTACCTAATCCTAGCAGAGGAAAAGACAGTCCTGGCTCACCTCTAGAGAAATTTTCCCAAAAGGCAGACAGAGGCCCCCACATATATTGGCGGTGATTTTAGATGAAGTGACAAACGTAGTATGAAAATAGGTTTAGCAAAAATCGAGGTCCGCTTACTAGATAGCAAGAAGACAGAAAGGGCACTTTCATGGTCAGCAGAAAACCCTATCAAAACACCATCCAGAAATTACTTTAAGACTCTAGCATTAACTCATAACACCAGAGTGGCAATTTCCGCTCACAAGAGCTTTCCAGACACAGTAACGAAACAGCAGCTGTGAACAGGAACAAAATGCAAAAGCACACAAGGACAAAAGTCCAACTTAGCTGGGAGTTGTCTAGTAGCAGGAACATGCACAGAAAGGCTTCTGATTACATTGTTGACCGGCATGAAACTGACAGAGGAGCAAGGTTATATAGCGACTCCCACATCCTGATAGGAGCAGGTGAACAGAGGGGATGATGCACACAAGTACAATTCCACAAGTGGCCACCGGGGGAGCCCAGAATCCAATTTCACAACAGTACCCCCCCCTCAAGGAGGGGGCACCGAACCCTCACCAGAACCACCAGGGCGATCAGGATGAGCCCTATGAAAGGCACGGACAAGATCGGAGGCATGAACATCAGAGGCAGTGACCCAAGAATTATCCTCCTGCCCGTATCCCTTCCATTTGACCAGATACTGGAGTTTCCGTCTGGAAACACGAGAGTCCAAGATCTTTTCCACAACGTACTCCAACTCACCCTCAACCAACACCGGAGCAGGAGGCTCAACGGAAGGCACAGCCGGTACCTCATACCTGCGCAACAATGACCGATGAAAAACATTATGAATCGAAAAGGATGCAGGGAGGTCCAAACGGAAGGACACAGGGTTAAGAATCTCCAATATCTTGTACGGGCCGATGAACCGAGGCTTAAACTTAGGAGAAGAAACCCTCATAGGGACAAAACGAGAAGACAACCACACCAAGTCCCCAACACAAAGCCGAGGACCAACACGACGACGGCGGTTGGCAAAAAGCTGAGTCTTCTCCTGGGACAACTTCAAATTGTCCACCACCTGCCCCCAAATCTGATGCAACCTCTCCACCACAGCATCCACTCCAGGACAATCCGAAGATTCCACTTGACCGGAGGAAAATCGAGGATGAAACCCCGAATTACAGAAAAACGGGGACACCAAGGTGGCAGAGCTGGCCCGATTATTGAGGGCGAACTCCGCCAAAGGCAAAAAAGCAACCCAATCATCCTGATCCGCAGACACAAAACACCTCAAATATGTCTCCAAGGTCTGATTAGTCCGCTCGGTCTGGCCATTAGTCTGAGGATGGAAAGCAGACGAAAAAGACAAATCTATGCCCATCCTAGCACAGAATGCCCGCCAAAATCTAGACACGAATTGGGTCCCTCTGTCAGAAACGATATTCTCCGGAATACCATGCAAACGAACAACATTTTGAAAAAACAGAGGAACCAACTCGGAAGAAGAAGGCAACTTAGGCAAGGGAACCAGATGGACCATCTTAGAGAAACGGTCACACACCACCCAGATGACAGACATCTTATGAGAAACAGGCAGATCCGAAATAAAATCCATCGAGATGTGCGTCCAAGGCCTCTTCGGGATAGGCAAGGGTAACAACAATCCACTAGCCCGAGAACAACAAGGCTTGGCCCGAGCACAAACGTCACAAGACTGCACAAAGCCTCGCACATCTCGTGACAGGGAAGGCCACCAGAAGGACCTTGCCACCAAATCCCTGGTACCAAAGATTCCAGGATGACCTGCCAACGCAGAAGAATGAACCTCAGAGATGACTCTACTGGTCCAATCATCAGGAACAAACAGTCTACCAGGTGGGCAACGATCAGGTCTATTCGCCTGAAACTCCTGCAAGGCCCGCCGCAGGTCTGGAGAAACGGCAGACAATATCACTCCATCTTTAAGGATACCTGTGGGCTCAGAATTACCAGGGGAGTCAGGCTCAAAACTCCTAGAAAGGGCATCCGCCTTAACATTCTTAGAACCCGGTAGGTAAGACACCACAAAATTAAACCGAGAGAAAAACAACGACCAGCGCGCCTGTCTAGGATTCAGGCGCCTGGCAGACTCAAGGTAAATTAAATTTTTGTGGTCAGTCAATACCACCACCTGATGTCTGGCCCCCTCAAGCCAGTGACGCCACTCCTCAAAAGCCCACTTCATGGCCAAAAGCTCCCGATTCCCAATATCATAATTCCGCTCGGCGGGCGAAAATTTACGGGAAAAAAAAGCACAAGGTCTCCTCACGGAGCAGTCGGAACTTCTCTGCGACAACACCGCCCCAGCTCCGATTTCAGAAGCGTCGACCTCAACCTGAAAAGGAAGAGCAACATCAGGCTGACGCAACACTGGGGCGGAAGAAAAGCGGCGCTTGAGCTCCCGAAAGGCCTCCACAGCATCAGGGGACCAATCAGCAACATCAGCACCCTTCTTAGTCAAATCAGTCAATGGTTTTACAACATCAGAAAAACCAGCAATAAATCGACGATAAAAGTTAGCAAAGCCCAAAAATTTCTGAAGACTCTTAAGAGAAGAGGGTTGCGTCCAATCACCAATAGCCTGAACCTTGACAGGATCCATCTCGATGGAAGAGGGGGAAAAAATGTATCCCAAGAAGGAAATCTTTTGAACCCCAAAAACACACTTAGAACCCTTCACACACAAGGAATTAGACCGCAAAACCTGAAAAACCCTCCTGACCTGCTGGACATGAGAGTCCCAGTCATCCGAAAAAATCAGAATATCATCCAGATACACAATCATAAATTTGTCCAAATAATCGCGGAAAATGTCATGCATAAAGGACTGGAAGACTGAAGGGGCATTTGAAAGACCAAAAGGCATCACCAAATACTCAAAATGGCCCTCGGGCGTATTAAATGCGGTTTTCCACTCATCCCCCTGCTTGATTCGCACCAAATTATACGCCCCACGGAGATCAATCTTAGAGAACCACTTGGCCCCCTTTATACGAGCAAACAAATCAGTAAGCAGTGGTAACGGATATTGATATTTAACCGTGATTTTATTCAAAAGTCGATAATCAATACACGGCCTCAAAGAGCCGTCTTTCTTAGACACAAAGAAAAAACCGGCTCCTAAGGGAGATGACGAAGGACGAATATGTCCCTTTTCCAAGGACTCCTTTATATATTCTCGCATAGCCGCGTGTTCAGGCACAGACAGATTAAATAAACGACCCTTAGGGTATTTACTACCCGGGATCAAGTCTATGGCACAATCGCACTCCCGGTGCGGAGGTAGTGAACCAACCTTGGGTTCTTCAAAAACGTCACGAAAGTCAGACAAGAATTCAGGAATCTCAGAGGGAATAGATGATGAAATGGAAACCAAAGGTACGTCCCCATGAGTTCCTTTACATCCCCAGCTTAACACAGACATAGCTCTCCAGTCGAGGACTGGGTTATGAGATTGCAGCCATGGCAATCCCAGCACCAAAACATCATGTAGATTATACAGCACCAGAAAGCGAATAACCTCCTGGTGATCCGGATTAACACGCATAGTCACTTGTGTCCAGTATTGTGGTTTATTACTAGCCAATGGGGTGGAGTCAATCCCTTTCAGAGGTATCAGAGCCTCCAATGGCTCCAAATCATACCCACAGCGTTTGGCAAAGGACCAATCCATAAGACTCAAAGCAGCGCCAGAGTCGACATAGGCGTCCGCGGTAATAGATGACAAAGAACAAATCAGGGTCACAGATAGAATAAACTTAGACTGTAAAGTGCTAATTGAAACAGACTTGTCAGGCTTCTTAGTACGCTTAAAGCATGCTGATATAACATGAGTTGAATCACCACAATAGAAGCACAACCCATTTTTTCGTCTAAAATTCTGCCGCTCGCTTCTGGACAGAATTCTATCACATTGCATATTTTCTGGCGTTTTCTCAGTAGACACCGCCAAATGGTGCACAGGTTTGCGCTCCCACAGACGCCTATCGATCTGAATAGCCATCGTCATGGACTCATTCAGACTCGCAGGCACAGGGAACCCCACCATAACATCCTTAATGGCATCAGAGAGACCTTCTCTGAAAATCGCCGCCAGGGCGCACTCATTCCACTGAGTAAGCACAGACCATTTGCGGAATGTTTGGCAGTATATTTCAGCTTCATCTTGCCCCTGAGACAAGGACATCAAGGCCTTTTCCGCCTGAAGCTCTAAATGAGGTTCCTCATAAAGCAACCCCAAGGCCAGAAAAAACGCATCCACATTGAGCAACGCAGGATCCCCTGGTGCCAATGCAAAAGCCCAGTCTTGAGGGTCGCCCCGGAGCAAGGAAATTACAATCCTGACCTGCTGTGCAGGGTCTCCGGCAGAGCGAGACTTCAGGGACAAAAACAATTTGCAATTATTTTTAAAATTTTGAAAGTGAGATCTATTCCCCGAGAAGAATTCAGGCAAAGGAATTCTAGGCTCAGACATAGGTGCATGAACAACAAAATCTTGCAAATTTTGTACCTTTGTGGCGAGATTATTCAAACCTGTAGCTACACTCTGAAGATCCATTTGAAACAGGTGAACACAGAGCCATTCAAGGATAAGAAGGAGAGAAAGAGAGGAAGGCTGCAGTATAGGCAGACTAGCAAGTGATTCAATTAAGAGCACACTCAGAACTAGAGGAAAAAAAAAAAAAAATTGTAGCAGACTTCTTTTTTCTCTCCTTTCTCAGCTAGTAATTTAACCCTTTTTTTTTTGGCCGGTCAAACTGTCATGATTCTCAATGGCGAGAGAACATAGCCCAGCATATATGAGAACTAGCTCTTGGAAGATGGAAACTATACTGACCATGAACTAAACCTGCCGCACAACTAGAAGTGGCCGGGTAGCATGCCTACGTTTTTTTATCCCTAGATGCCCAGCGCCAGCCAGAGAACTACCTAATCCTAGCAGAGGAAAAGACAGTCCTGGCTCACCTCTAGAGAAATTTTCCCAAAAGGCAGACAGAGGCCCCCACATATATTGGTGGTGATTTTAGATGAAATGACAAACGTAGTATGAAAATAGGTTTAGCAAAAATCGAGGTCCGCTTACTAGATAGCAAGAAGACAGAAAGGGCACTTTCATGGTCAGCAGAAAACCCTATCAAAACACCATCCAGAAATTACTTTAAGACTCTAGCATTAACTCATAACACCAGAGTGGCAATTTCCGCTCACAAGAGCTTTCCAGACACAGTAACGAAACAGCAGCTGTGAACAGGAACAAAATGCAAAAACACACAAGGACAAAAGTCCAACTTAGCTGGGAGTTGTCTAGTAGCAGGAACATGCACAGAAAGGCTTCTGATTACATTGTTGACCGGCATGAAACTGACAGAGGAGCAAGGTTATATAGCGACTCCCACATCCTGATAGGAGCAGGTGAACAGAGGGGATGATGCACACAAGTACAATTCCACAAGTGGCCACCGGGGGAGCCCAGAATCCAATTTCACAACAGTGGGCCTGGTGTTGTCATTGTTAAGCGGGGATCCCCAAGCATGGGCATTTTCTTTGCCATCTGATTGTGCTTCATTTGACTCTGTGGAGAGTTTTTTTTCTTCTCTTGGGAAAATCTACGATGAACCTGAAAGAATGGCTCTAGCAGAATCTAAGATACGCACTATTCACCAGGGGGAGCGAGTTGCAGAGGATTACTGTTCTGAATTTCGTCGCTGGGCGATCGATACACAATGGAATGATCCAGCATTGTGGAGTCAGTTTATTCATGGGGTTTCTGGAAGGGTTAAAAAAGCCCTTCTGATGTACGAGACTCCTGCTTCTCTAGATTCCGCTATGAGTCTGGTTGTCTGCATTGATCGCCGTTTGCGTCAGGGGGAGCATGAGACACCGCCTATGGGAGAGGGTTTAGGTTCACGTGAGGTTGCTGCCGGTGAGCCCACAGAACCTATGCAAATCGCAGGGGTATCACATGTTAAGAATCGAGCCCTTGAGCTCAGGAAGCAGGGAGCCTGTTTTTACTGTGGTAAAACTGGTCATTTTATTTATCTGTCCTCTGCTGTCTAAGAAAAATGCAACAGCGGAAAACTTCTAAGCTCAGAGGATGTGGAGGTGACCAATCTGAGCTTATGTATATCCTCCATGGTGGTTTCTCAATGCATGCTCCCTGCTAAGGTTTTTATCGCTGGCAGTGAGCTGCCAATTACTGTTTTTGTGGATAGTGGTTCAGCCACAAATCTCATTGATGAGAAGTTTGTGCGCACAGCAGGTTTTATGATTGAAAAACTGTCTCATCCTATCCGTGTGGTCACCATCAATGCTGCTCCTCTCTCTCAGGGGGAGATTACTGAATTTGAGGCTGAGGTGAAACTCCACATTGGGGTTTTACATTCCGAGCGGGTTACATGTAAGGTGCTCAGGAATCTTCCTGCTCAGGTGGTTTTGGGTTTTCCTTGGTTGTCCATGCACAACACGGTAATTGACTGGAAAACTCAGGACATAATTCAGTGGAGCGAGTTCTGCCAGGAGAATTGCCTGGCCACATGTGTGGCTGCGGTGACTTCAAGCGTTCCGGAGTCACTTCTGGATTTTGTGGATGTGTTCTCTGAAAAGGGTTGTTCAGAGTTGCCGCCACATCGTCCCTATGACTGTTCTATCAGGTTTAAACCAGGGGCCAAGTTGCCTAAAGCAAGGATGTTTAACATCTCCGGTCCGGAGAGACAAGCGTTAAAAGATTATATTGCTGAAAGCTTGAGCAAAGGGCACATCAGGCCTTCATCCTCGCCGGAGGCAGCAGGGTTCTTCTTCGTGAAGAAGAAAGATGGCGGATTACGCCCGTGTTTGGATTTCAGGGAGTTGCACCAGATTACGGTTCGTGATCCATACCCGATGCCACTGATACCAGATTTGTTCAACCAGGTGGCGGGTGCTAAGTGGTTTACCAAGCTTGACCTCAGGGGGGCGTACAACCTCATAAGAGTCCATCAAGGTGATGAGTGGAAGACGGCTTTTAATACCCCTGAGGGTCATTTTGAAAATTTGGTGATGCCTTTTGGGTTGACTAACGCACCTGCAGTGTTCCAACATTTCATCAATGATGTGTTCTCGCATGTTTTGGGGAAATTCGTTATTGTGTACCTAGATGACATCCTCATATATTCTTGCGACCGTGATGCTCATTTAAATCATGTCAGGCAGGTGTTACAGCTTCTCAGAGAGAATAAGCTGTATGCTAAACTTGAGAAATGAAAAAGGTGTGGAAACCACATAAAACGACCAAAAACTGGAAACTCAATTCTATAAATAATTTTATTAAACATATAAAATTTTACACATAAAGGAAAACAGGACATAAATAGTACAAAATGGAATTATGGTGTAAGACACCGCACAAAGATATAACTGTGTCAGCGGACAACAAACCACAGACTCCTAATAATCAAAGATGACCGTATAGAGGAGAGGACACCAGAGTATAGATACCAATCCTGCGGGTGTGGGGCATATATTAATATTACACCCTAATACCAGGGTATGGGCACTAAAATATGTTACTAATTATAATGTACCACACAGGGTATTCATACACTAAGTATCTGTAGCCCATCCATACCTATACGACCTTGCAAAAAGTCGCATACAGAGTATAATTAAAGATGCACCATACACCTTGCCTCCCTAAACCCCCACCAATCAAATTGGCAACACTACTTGAGAGCCTCCATATAACTCCATAATTAACCGGCCGTTCAGCCTATAAGGTATATTACCTCTCAAGGAAGGGGGGGAAGAAAAAAAGGAGTGCTCCGGTGTCCCTGGGTCCGGTCCGCTGGTCACCCGACGCGCGTTTCGGAGCTCGCAAGCTCCTTCGTCAGGGGGCGACACGCCCCCTGACGAAGGAGCTTGCGAGCTCCGAAATGCGCGTCGGGTGACCAGCGGACCGGACCCAGGGACACCGGAGCACTCCTTTTTTTCTTCCCCCCCTTCCTTGAGAGGTAATATACCTTATAGGCTGAACGGCCGGTTAATTATGGAGTTATATGGAGGCTCTCAAGTAGTGTTGCCAATTTGATTGGTGGGGGTTTAGGGAGGCAAGGTGTATGGTGCATCTTTAATTATACTCTGTATGCGACTTTTTGCAAGGTCGTATAGGTATGGATGGGCTACAGATACTTAGTGTATGAATACCCTGTGTGGTACATTATAATTAGTAACATATTTTAGTGCCCATACCCTGGTATTAGGGTGTAATATTAATATATGCCCCACACCCGCAGGATTGGTATCTATACTCTGGTGTCCTCTCCTCTATACGGTCATCTTTGATTATTAGGAGTCTGTGGTTTGTTGTCCGCTGACACAGTTATATCTTTGTGCGGTGTCTTACACCATAATTCCATTTTGTACTATTTATGTCCTGTTTTCCTTTATGTGTAAAATTTTATATGTTTAATAAAATTATTTATAGAATTGAGTTTCCAGTTTTTGGTCGTTTTATGTGGTTTCCACACCTTTTTCATATGCTGCTGTACGGCTTGGTTTAAAAGCAATTCCTTATAGAAGCAACTGAGTAATTTAGATTCCAATTTAGTTATGTTGCTTTTTAATACTCTCATTCTTGTAATAAACTTGAGAAATGTGTATTTTCTGTTCAAGAGTTGCCTTTCTTGGGTTATATTGTGTCTGCTTCTGGTTTTAAAATGGACGCCGCTAAGGTGCAAGCAGTGCTGCATTGGGAACGTCCTGATAACCTGAAAGCACTTCAGCGGTTCCTTGGGTTTTTTAACTACTATAGGAAATTTATCAAGGATTTTTCCATCATTGCTAAACCGCTAACTGATATGACTAAAAAGGGTACCAATTTCTCCGTTTGGCCTGAGGCTGCTGTGCGCGCATTTGAATTTCTGAAGAACAGTTTTGTTTCAGCCCCCATTCTTGTGCAGCCAGACGTATCAAAACCCTTTGTTGTGGAAGTCGATGCGTCTGAGGTTGGTGTGGGGGCTTTACTATCTCAAGGCTCATCTTTGAGTGGTTTGTGTCCGTGCGCCTATTTCTCCAAGAAACTGTCGTCCGCCGAACGTAACTACGATATCGGCAACAGGGAGTTGTTGGCAATCAAGTTGGCCTTTGAGGAATGGTGACACTTCTTGGAGGGGTCGGTACATCAGGTTACTGTTATTACCGATCATAAGAATCTGCTGTATTTGGAGTCAGCCAAGCGTCTGTCCCCCAGGCAGGCTCTCTGGGCATTGTTTTTCACGCGGTTCAATTTTGTTGCCACTTACAGACCGGGGTCTAAAAACACTAAGGCGGATGCTCTGTCCAGGTGTTTTCCGGGGGTGAACCTCGGGAAGATCCAGTACCCATCCTCCAAAAGGGTGTTGTGGTTTCGGCTCTCACTACCGAGGTTGAGGCTGAGATTGCCGAGGCTCAGGAGGAGGTACCATCTGAGCTTCCCATCAACAAATCTTTTGTACCGCTTCATCTCCGCTTAAAGGTTTTGGCGGAGCATCATGATGCTGTCCTGGCTGGCCACCCAGGGGTTAGAGGTACCTTGGAGTTGGTGTCACGTCGGTTTTGGTGGCCCAAAATCCGACAGGACGTGGTCTCATACGTGTCAGCTTGTACCACGTGCGCTAGGGCTAAGACGCCCCGCTCCCGTCCTGTTGGCACACTACTTCCTCTTGAAGTACCTAGTAAGCCATGGATGGAAATCTCCATGGATTTCATCACTAATTTGCCCTCATCAGCTGGGAACACGGTCATCTTGGTGATTGTTGATCGGTTTTCTAAAATGTCGCACTTTGTGTCTTTGCCTTCGTTGCCTAACGCTAAGACTCTGTCTCAGGTATTTGTGCAGGAGGTGGTCAGACTTCATGGGGTTCCGTCTGACATCGTGTCTGATAGGGGGTCTCAGTTTGTGGCAAAATTTTGGAAAGCATTTTGCTCACGGCTGGGGATCAAGTTGTCTCATTCTTCGGCGTTCCATCCTCAGTCAAATGGTCAGACTGAGCGTATGAACCAAAATTTGGAACAGTACTTACGCTGCTTTGTCTCTGATAACCAGGAGGAATGGTCTTCCTTTCTTCCTTTGGCTGAGTTTGCCATCAATAATCACCGCCAGGAGTCGTCTGGGGAGTCTCCATTTTTTTGTGTTTACGGGCTACATCCTCAATTTTGTACCTTGAGTCAGAGGGGCTCTTCCGGCATTCCGGAGGAGGATCAGTTAGGAGCACTATTGTCATCAGTCTGGAGGAGAGTTAAACAGCGCCTGTTGAGTGTGGGTGCTAGGTACAAACGTGTGGCTGACAGTAGGCATGTGCCAGGTCCGGACCTGAGTGTGGATGACTGGGTGTGGTTATCCACAAAAAACATAAGACTCAAAATACCATTCCTTAAATTGGGTCCACGGTTTATTGGTCCATTTAGGGTCACCGCCGTCATTAACCCAGTAGCGTACCGATTGGAGCTCCCTACGGTGTATAAGATACACAACGTGTTCCACAGGTCTCTTCTAAAGAAGGTTAAATGTCCATTCCAATGTGAGAAAAAAAACACCTCTGCACCACCGCCATGAGTTAGACCCTCTTATCTCTGACTTGCTCTGAATGAACCGTATAAAGCCTGTTTGTAGATAAGTTCTCCCGGGTGCAGCTTTATGAAAACAAGGCAAATAGATATCCAGCAAAAAAGAAAATTAAAGCGCACTCACCGGTGATGAACAAGGAAATTTATTCACACATATTTACGTGAAGCAGGGAGGGTAGTGAACGCACATAGACGACAGCTGTTTCGTGCTCACGGCACTTCGACAGGTCCTGTCGAAGTGCCATGAGCACGAAACAGCTGTCGTCTATGTGCGTTCACTACCCTCCCTGCTTCACGTAAGTATGTGTGAATACATTTCCTTGTTCATCACCGGTGAGTGCGCTTTATTTTTCTTTTTTGCTGGATATCTTCTAAAGAAGGTGGTGGGTTCTGTGGACGCGGCGCCTATGCCACCTCTAGTCTTGGTGGATGGTAATTTGGAGTTTGAAGTCTCCAAGGTGGTTGACTCTCGTGTAGTGCGTCGCACTTTACAGTACTTGGTACACTGGCATGGTTATGGGCCTGAGGAGAGGTCCTGGGTACCAGCCTCGGATATTCATGCGGATCGGCTGGTCAGGTTTTTTCATCGTCGTCGTCCAGACAAGCTGGGTCCTATAAGCCGTGAGGGCCCTGGGGTCCCTCGTAGAAGGCGGGGTACTGTCATGTCGGACGCTGTTCAGACCAGGTCGTTCGTCAGACAGCGGTAATTCCGCTTTTGACCACTATTTGCTAATTGGCGTCAGCTAGATTTTAGCTAGCTGTTCCGGGGTTAATTTACCTGATCCTCGGATTGGAAGCTGGGCCATGCCCATTGCCTTTATATAGTTCTCCTGATCATTGGGCGTCGCCAATTATAGCTTCTGTCTTGTGCGTTATCTCGGTCCGGAGTGGAGAGTTGGTTGTTGGAGATTCGTTGCTGGTGGTGTATTTTCCTTAGTCTTATTTACTCCTTCCTATATTTGTATTTATTTTGCCCTGCACATTTATAGTGTATTCCTGAGTGACTGCGGCGTGGTGTATATTTTCCTTTATCCTTGTATGTGCTAACTGTGGGTATTGGTGTATTACCTCTTCACTGGGTGGTGGACGGTTGGTTTCAGCCTAGGGTTGAAACAGGAGACAGGGCGAGGGTCGAGGCCTGGACATGAACACCATCAGTGTAAACTCAGGTAGAGGGTCAGTCAGGATTTCCCTAGTCTGAGGGAAATTGCAGGGGCCCAAGTTATTAGCTCTCGCTCACCTAGTCTCCCCGTGACAGCAAGCCAATCACTGTCATGCCATTCTCTAAGATGGTGGGGACCGAGACCTATGTCATCACGCTGCCCACACTCCGCGTCCTCCTTCATTGGCTGAGAAATGGCGCTGAATGTGCCACACGAAACGCGACTTTGGCGCGAAAATCGGCGACCGCATGGCCGATCCCACACTGGGATCGGGTCGGGTTTCATGAAACCCGACTTTGCCGAAAGTCGGTGATTTTTTAATTTGTCCGATCCGTTTCGCTCAACCCTAGCTATTAGCTTTATTTTATACACTTGTGGCAATAGGAATGAATAATAAATCTGAAATTAATAATTAAGAGATTTGTTTTCACATTTAGTGTAACTTATAGTCAATAGATCTCAAAAAAACCCATATAATAATGTAAAACTTCAAGTATATAAATTATTCTTTACCAAGAAATTCTTTACCAAAAATTTGGTATCTCCTCATCTACTTTTTGAGGATGTTTCTGGGCATTGTTTTCTAAGTATATTTTAAATATATTGTATTGTTTTTGCAATACTTTAATAACATATTTAGGTACCAAAGAATATGTGAAATGCAATACTCACAATATTGTGTCCTTTGTGGATTATTTTATTTTATATGTTAAAATGACATCAGAATTTCTGCAATTATAAAAATTGAACTTGATTAATAATCAGAAATGCAATCAGTGAATGTCAGCATTCATGCCCTGTAATATGAAGATTTGTGTTCTGATACAAGCAGATGGTGAATAGGCTTATTATGTATGATGTCTTACTTCAACATAAATGAGCCCATTATAAATTTAACCTTTGATACTTCTAATCAAAATCACTAAGACAAGAGGGCACATCGACAGTAGTATAACGAAGAAAGTGATTAATGTTAAGGAAAAAATGAAACAAACATGAAATTATGAATTATTATAAAATCAAGAGCATCTAAAAGTAAAAGTGTCAGCCAACATATTATCAAATACTATAAAAAAATAGATAATTTTTTAGTGTAGTAGTTATTCGTAGTAAATAAAGTAATATTTTAAAAAAGTATTAGCAAACATTAACTAAATGGTTTTTTAACCCTTTCACGACCGGGCCTGTTTTTGCCTTCGCGATCGGGCCATTTTTTTACAATTCTGACCACTGTCAATATATGAGGTTATAACTCTGGAAAACCTCAACAGATCCCACTGAATCTGATATTTTTTCCTCTTGAGATATTGTACTTCATGTTAGTGGTAAAAAATTTTCACGATGATTTGCGTTTATTTGTGAAAAAAACCTGAAATTTGGTGAAAATCTTGAAAATTTCGTAATTTTCAAACTTAGTTAACAAAATAGTTAATAAATAACATTTCCCACATGTCTACTTTACATCAGCACAATTTTGGAACCAATTTGTTTTCGTTAGGGCGTTATAAGGATTAAAAGTTGACCAGCGATTTTTCGTTTTTTCAACAAATTTTACAAAACCATTTTTTTTAGGGACCACCTCACATTTGAAGTCACTTTGAGGAGTCTATATGAAAGAAAATACCCAAAACTGCACTCCTCCTGGTGTGCAAAACCACATTCAAGTAGTTTATTAACCCTTCAGGTGCTTCACAGGAATGAATGGAATGTGGAAGGAAAAAATAAACTAAATGTACTTTTCTTTCACAAAAATTTTCCTTTAGACCTATTTTTTTTTACTTTTACAAGGGTAACAGGAGAGAATGGACTATACATTTTGTTTTTCAATTACTCCTGAGCATGCTGATGCCCCATATGTGGGGGAAATCTACTGTTTGGGTGCATGGCAGAGCTCGGAAGGGAAGGAAAGCCATTTGACTTTGTGAATGTAAAATATGCTGGAATAATTAACGGTTGCCATGTCACGTTTAGAGAGACCCTGATGTGCCTAAACAGTGGAAACCCCCAATAAGTGACACCATTTTGGAAACTAAACCCCTCAGGGAATTTATCTAGATATCTGCTGAGCACCTTGAGCCTCCAGGGGCTTCACAGAATTTTATAATATTGAGTCATCAAAATAAAAAAAACATTTTTACCACAAAAATGCTATTTTAGCCCCCCACTTTTTTATTTTCACGGGGTAGCAAGAAAAAATGGACACCAAAGTTTGTTGTGCAATTTCTCCTGAGTATGCAAATACCCAGTATGTGGCGGAAAACTACTGTCTGGGAGCATGGGAGGGCATGAAAGGGAAGGAGCGCCATATTATGGTGCAGGTTTTGTTGCATTGGTTTGAGGGGGCCATGTCACATTTGCAGAGCCCCTGAGATGCCAGAGTAGCAGAAACCCCCATAATTGACCCCATTTTACAAACTACACCTCTGAATGAGTTCATCTAGGGGTGCAGTGATCATACTGACACCACAAGTGTGTCACAGAATTTGATACCATTGGGCAGTAAAGAAAAAATAATTACATTTTTACCACAAAAAAATTGTTTTAGCCCCAGATTTTACATTTTAACACTGGGAAATGGGTAAAAATAGTACAAAAAAGTGTTACACAATTTCTTCTGAACGTAGCAATACCCCATATGTAACAGTACACTACTGCTTAGCCACACAGCAAGACTCTAAAGGGACAGAGCGCTATTTGACTCTTGGAGAATAAATTATTATAGAATATTTTCCAGCCTCTATATAAAGTGCCCCTAAATGCCAGAAAAGCAGAATCCCCCGCAAGTGACCCCAATTTGGAAATTATACCCATTTAGGAATTTTTCTACAAGTGTATTGATGATTTTGATTCCATGGGTTTTTTCCAGAAACAGGCAGCAGCGGATGTTGCTGAATGAAAAATGCAAACTGCCGTTGTAGTGACCAGTATGCTGTAGTGACCAGTACGTTTCAGTCACCAGAACGTTATGCCCAGCCCATGCTTCTGGATACATGCACCAATAAATTAAGCGGGCTCTCATCACTACAGAAATGCCAAACATGTGGATGATATATGTGGTTTAGGTATACTGTGGGGCTCAGAAGGGAGGGGGGCATTTGAATTTGGGAGCGCAGAATTTACTTAAGGGCGGTGAGTAGCCATAAGGCTTTTCCTGAGCTTTTCCACTAGCAGTAACTTGGAAGCCCCCTATATTTCTGTTAACGGATGATGGGCATGAGTGAGGACTTGCTTTTTTTGTGGATTGAGTGGAAGTTTTTATTGGGAACATTTTACATAACGTTTGGGATCACATTTATCTGGCGCTCTACGCTAAGCACTTACTTTGGGGTTTCTATCTAAATCTCTGAGTGATGTGACAGATGAAACCCCCCGATCCATTCACTATAATGAGGCAGCAGAGTTACTCAGGATTCCGTCTGGCCTCTGTTCAGCGGTGTCCTTCTTTTCAGAGGTGCACAAAACTGGCTGACTTTGCTTCTATGTATGACTAAAAAGATGGACACCGCTGGATCACAGGTCTTATGGCGTCCGTAGTGTATCAATCTGCCTCATTATAGGGAATCTTCATCCATAGGTCCCGTCTGAATCACCAATTTCAGAGATTTACACGGAAATCCCGGTGTAAGCGCTCAGCACAGTGCGTGGGATAAATTTGCGTCAAGCCTTACTGCGATCTTTGGGTGGCAGAATGAAAAAATCAACAGCATGTGAAGAATTGGTTCTATTTATTTTTTACGCCGTTTTTCTAGCGGTATAAGTGATTAGGTGACTATTCTTCGGGTCAGTGTTGTGAAGTTGGATTTTGGGCTCCCCCGGTGGCCACTGGTGGAATTGAACTGGTGTGCATCATCCTCTCTGTTCACCTGTTTCCATCAGGATGTGGGAGTCGCTATTTAGCCTTGCTCCTCTGTCACTTCCATGCCGGTCAACATTGTAATCAGAAGCCTTTCTGTGCATGTTCCTGCTGCTAGACAACTCCCAGCTAAGTTGGACTTTAGTCCTTGTTTGTTTTTGCATTTTGTTCCAGTTCACAGCTGTAGTTTCGTTTCTGTGTCTGGAAAGCTCTTGTGATCTGAAATTGCCACTCTGATGTTATGAGTTAATACTAGAGTCTTAAAGTAATTTCAGGATGGTGTTTTGATAGGGTTTTCAGCTGACCATGAAAGTGCCCTTTCTGTCTTCCTGCTATCTAGTAAGCGGACCTCAATTTTGCTAAACCTATTTTCATACTACGTTTGTCATTTCATCTAAAATCACCGCCAATATTTGTGGGGGCCTCTGTCTGCCTTTCGGGGAAATTTCTCTAGAGGTGAGCCAGGACTATATTTTCCTCTGCCAGGATTAGTTAGTCCTCCGGCCGGCGCTGGGCGTCTAGGGATAAAACGCAGGCTACGCTACCCGGCTACTGTTAGTTGTGCGGCAGGTTTAGTTCATGGTCAGTTTAGTTTCCATCCTTCCAAGAGCTAGTTCTTATGTTTGCTGGGCTATGTTCTCTTGCCATTGAGAACCATAACAGTTTGACCGGCCCAAAAGGGTTAAATTAATTGACAGAGAAAGGAGAGAAAAGAGAAGTCTGCTAAAGATTTATTTTATTTTTTTTTTTCCTCAGTTCTGAGTGTGCTTGTAATTGAATCTCTTGCAAGTCTGCCTATATTGCAGCCTTTCTCTCTCTCTCTCCTTCTAATCCTGGAATGGCTCTGTGTTCACCTGTTTAAAATGGATATTCAGAGTTTAGCTGCAGGTTTGAATAATCTCACCACGAAAGTTCAAAATTTACAAGATTTTGTTGTTCATGTTCCTATATCTGAACCTAGAATTCCTTTGCCTGAATTTTTCTCGGGGAATAGATCTTGTTTTCAAAATTTCAAAAATAATTGCAAGTTGTTTTTGTCCCTGAAATCTCGCTCTGCTGGAGATCCTGCTCAGCAGGTCAGGATTGTGATTTCCTTGCTCCGGGGCGACCCTCAGGATTGGGCTTTTGCATTGGCTCCAGGGGATCCTGCATTGCTCAATGTGGATGCGTTTTTTCTGGCCTTGGGGTTGCTTTATGAGGAACCTCAGTTAGAACTTCAGGCGGAAAAGGCCTTGATGTCCCTATCTCAGGGGCAAGACGAAGCTGAAATATACTGCCAGAAATTCCGTAAATGGGCTGTGCTTACTCAGTGGAATGAGTGCGCCCTGGCGGCGAATTTCAGAGAGGGTCTCTCTGATGCCATTAAGGATGTTATGGTGGGGTTCCCTGTGCCTGCGGGTCTGAATGAGTCCATGACAATGGCTATCCAGATCGATAGGCGTCTGCGGGAGCGCAAACCTGTGCACCATTTGGCGGTGTCTACTGAGAAGACGCCAGAGAATATGCAATGTGATAGAATTCTGTCCAGAAGTGAACGGCAGAATTTTAGACGAAAAAATGGGTTGTGCTTCTATTGCGGTGATTCAACTCATGTTATATCAGCATGCTCTAAGCGTACTAAGAAGCTTGATAAGTCTGTTTCAATTGGCACTTTACAGTCTAAGTTTATTCT
The DNA here is from genome assembly GCF_051348905.1 of Ranitomeya variabilis. NCBI lineage: Eukaryota > Metazoa > Chordata > Amphibia > Anura > Dendrobatidae > Ranitomeya > Ranitomeya variabilis. Next base: position 993,090,710 of record NC_135232.1, on the reverse strand, counting down.
ATCTGTGACCCTGATTTGTTCTTTATTATCTACTAGCTGTACTACCCGGCTTCGCCCGGGTTAATGACTGCTGTTAGCAAAATAGAATGTGTTAACAAAAATTTATTCTGCACACAAAAACCACAAAACAAATAGATAGAAATGTAATTATTAAAAGGCAAAAACTAAGCAAATAGAAGCATTTCACAACATATATTAGCTTTGTTATACTGAGAATGTCTTTGTTGCCTATATTAACCAATCAGAGCTCAGGTTAATTAACTGTAGCAAAATAGAAGCTGAGCTGTGATTGGTTGCTATTGGCAGCCTGATAAATCCCCAGCCAACAGGAAGCCCTCCCCCCTGGCAGTATATATTAGCTCACACATACACATAATAGACAGGTCATGTGACTGACAGCTGCCGTATTTCCTATATGGTACATTTGTTGCTCTTGTAGTTTGCTTATTAATCAGATTTTTATTTTTGAAGGACAATACCAGACTTGTGTGTGTTTTAGGGCGAGTTTTATGTGTCAAGTTGTGTGTGTTGAGTTGCGTGTGGCGACATGCATGTAGCGACTTTTGTGAGATGAGTTTTGTGTGGCGACATGCGTGTAGCAACATTTTGTGTGTTGAGTTGCATGTGACAGGTTAGTGTAGCAAGTTGTGTGCAGCAAGATTTGTGCATGGCGAGTTTTGCGCGTGGCGAGTTTTATGTGTGGTGCATTTTGAGTATGTGCAAGTTTTGTGTGAGGCAACTTTTGCATGTGGTGCAACTTTTGTACATGTGGCAATTTTTCTGTGTGTGCAAGTTTTGCATGAGGTGAGTTTTCCATGAGGTGAGTTTTGCACGTGTGGCGAGTTTTGCGTGAGCCTAGTTTTGCATATGGCGAGTTTTGCATGTAGCGAGTTTTGAGTGGTGACTTTTGTGTTTCGACTTTTATGTGGCGAGGTTGGTGTGTGTGTGTGGTGAAATGTGTGCTGAGGGTGGTATATGTGTTCAAGCACGTGGTAGTGTGTGGCGCATTTTGTGTTTGTGTTCATATCCCCGTGTGTGGTGAGTATCCCATGTCGGGGCCCCACCTTAGCAACTGTACGGTATATACTCTTTGTCGCCATCGCTCTCATTCTTTAAGTCCTCATTGTTCACATCTGGCAGCTGTCAATTTTCCTCCAACACTTTTCCCTTCACTTTTTCCCCATTATGTAGATAGGAGCAAAATTGTTTGGTGAATTGGAACGCGCGGGGTTAAAATTTCACCTCACAACATAGCCTATGACGCTCTCGGGGTCCAGACGTGTGACTGTGCAAAATTTTGTGGCTGTAGCTGCGACGGTACAGATGCCAATCCCGGACATACACACATACATACATACACACATTCAGCTTTATATATTAGATATACCTGTATGTAATCTCCTGTATATAGTATATACCTGTGTGTCATCTCACCTATATATAGTATATATCTGTGTGTCATCTCCTGTATATAGTATATACCTGTATGTCATCTCCTCCTATACATAGCATATACCTGTGTCATCTCCTCCTGTATATACTATATACCTGTAGGTAATCTGCTCCTGTATATAGTATATACCTGTGTGTCATCTCCTCCTGTATATAGTATATACCTGTATGTCATCTCCTCCTGTATGTAGTATGTACCTGTATGTCATCTCCTCCTCTATATAGTATATACCTGTGTGTCATCTCTCCTGTATATAGTATATATCTGTGTGTCATCTCCTCCTGTATATAGTATATACCTGTGTGTCATCTCCCCTGTAAATAGTATATACCTGTGTGTCATCTCCTGTATATAGTATATAGCTGTATGCCATCTCCTCCTGTATTAGCCCTCGTTCACACGTTATTTGGTCAGTATTTTTACCTCAGTATTTGTAAGCTAAAATGGCAGCCTGATAAATCCCCAGCCAACAGTAAGCCCACCCCCTGGCAGTATATATTAGCTCACACATACACATAATAGACTGGTCATGTGACTGACAGCTGCCGGATTCCTATATGGTACATTTGTTGCTCTTGTAGTTTGTCTGCTTATTAATCAGATTTTTATTTTTGAAGGATACCAGACTTGTGTGTGTTTTAGGGCGAGTTTCGTGTGTCAAGTTGTGTGTGTTGAGTTGCGTGTGGCGACATGCATGTAGGGACTTTTGTGAGATGAGTTTTGTGTGGCGACATGCGTGTAGCAACTTTTTGTGTGTCGAGTTGCATGTGACAGGTTAGTGTAGCAAGTTGTGTGCAGCAAGTTTTGCGCATGGCGAGTTTTGCGCGTGGCGAGTTTTATGTGTGGTGCCTTTTGAGTATGTGCAAGTTTTGTGTGAGGCAACTTTTGCATGTGTTGCAACTTTTGTGCATGTGGCAATTTTTCTGCGTGTGGCAATTTTTCTGCGTGTGCAAGTTTTGCGTGTGGCGAGTTTTGCACGTGTGGCGAGTTTTGCATGTGGAGAGTTTTGCGCGTGGCGAGTTTTGAGCGGCGACTTTTGTGTTTCTACTTTTATGTGGCGAGGTTGGTGTATGTGTGGTGAAATGTGCACTGAGGGTGGTATATGTGTTCGAGCACGTGGTAGTGTGTGGCGCATTTTGTGTGTGTGTTCATATCCCCGTGGTGGTGTGATTATCCCATGTTGGGGCCCCACCTTAGCAACTGTACAGTATATACTCTTTGGTGCCATCGCTGTCATTCTTTAAGTCCCCCTTGTTCACATCTGGCAGCTGTTAATTTGCCTCCAACACTTTTCCTTTCATTTTTTCCCCATTATGTAGATAGGGGCAAAATTGTTTGGTGACTTGGAAAGCGCGGGGTTAAAATTTCACCTCACAATATAGCTTTGACGCTCTCAGGGTCCAGACGTGTGACTGTGCAAAATTTTGTGCCTGTAGCTGCGACGCCTCCAACACTTTTCCTTTCACTTTTTCCCCATTATGTAGATAGGGGCAAAATTGTTTGGTGAATTGGAAAGCGCGGGGTTAAAATTTCACCTCACAACATAGCCTATGACGCTCTCGGGGTCCAGACGTGTGACTGTGCAAAATTTTGTGGCTGTAGCTGCTACGGTTCAGATGCCAATCCCGGACATACATACATACACACACACACACATTCAGCTTTATATATTAGATTACCGCGGATGCCTATGTCAACTCTGGCGCCGCTTTGAGTCTTATGGATTGGTCCTTTGCCAAACGCTGTGGGTATGATTTGGAGCCTCTTGAAACTCCTATACCCCTGAAGGGGATTGACTCCACCCCATTGGCTAGCAATAAACCACAATACTGGACACAAGTAACTATGCGGATTAATCCGGATCACCAGGAGATTATTCGCTTTCTTGTGCTGTATAACCTACATGATGTGTTGGTGCTTGGATTGCCATGGCTGCAATCTCATAACCCAGTCCTTGACTGGAAAGCTATGTCTGTGTTAAGCTGGGGATGTAAGGGGACGCATGGGGACGTACCTGTGGTTTCCATTTCATCATCTATTCCCTCTGAGATTCCTGAATTCTTGACTGAATATCGTGACGTTTTTGAAGAACCTAAGCTTGGTTCATTACCTCCGCACCGGGAGTGCGATTGTGCCATAGATTTGATTCCGGGTAGTAAATACCCTAAGGGTCGTTTATTTAATCTGTCTGTGCCTGAACATGCTGCTATGCGAGAATATATAAAGGAGTCCTTGGAAAAGGGACATATTCGTCCTTCGTCATCTCCCTTAGGAGCCGGTTTTTTCTTTGTGGCTAAGAAAGATGGCTCTTTGAGGCCGTGCATTGATTATCGGCTTTTGAATAAAATCACGGTTAAATATCAATATCCGTTGCCACTGCTGACTGATTTGTTTGCTCGCATAAAGGGGGCCATGTGGTTCTCTAAGATAGATCTCCGTGGGGTGTATAATTTGGTGCGAATTAAGCAGGGGGATGAGTGGAAAACCGCATTTAATACGCCCGAGGGCCACTTTGAGTATTTGGTGATGCCTTTTGGTCTTTCAAATGCCCCTTCAGTCTTTCAGTCCTTTATGCATGACATTTTCCGTGATTATTTGGATAAATTTATGATTGTGTATCTGGATGATATTTTGATTTTTTCGGATGACTGGGACTCTCATGTCCAGCAGGTCAGGAGGGTTTTTCAGGTTTTGCGGTCTAATTCCTTGTGTGTGAAGGGTTCTAAGTGCGTTTTTGGGGTTCAAAAGATTTCCTTTTTGGGATATATTTTTTCCCCCTCTTCCATCGAGATGGATCCTGTCAAGGTTCAGGCTATTTGTGATTGGACGCAACCCTCTTCTCTTAAGAGTCTTCAGAAATTTTTGGGCTTTGCTAACTTTTATCGTCGATTTATTGCTGGTTTTTCTGATGTTGTTAAACCATTGACTGATTTGACTAAGAAGGGTGCTGATGTTGCTGATTGGTCCCCTGCTGCTGTGGAGGCCTTTCGGGAGCTTAAGCGCCGCTTTTCTTCCGCCCCTGTGTTGCGTCAGCCTGATGTTGCTCTTCCTTTTCAGGTTGAGGTCGACGCTTCTGAAATCGGAGCTGGGGCGGTTTTGTCGCAGAGAAGTTCCGATTGCTCCGTGATGAGACCTTGTGCTTTTTTCTCGCGTAAATTTTCGCCCGCCGAGCGGAATTATGATGTTGGGAATCGGGAGCTTTTGGCCATGAAGTGGGCTTTTGAGGAGTGGCGTCATTGGCTTGAGGGGGCTAGACATCAGGTGGTGGTATTGACTGACCACAAAAATCTAATTTATCTTGAGTCCGCCAGACGCCTGAATCCTAGACAGGTGCGCTGGTCGTTGTTTTTCTCTCGGTTTAATTTTGTGGTGTCCTACCTGCCGGGTTCTAAGAATGTTAAGGCGGATGCCCTTTCTAGGAGTTTTGAGCCTGACTCCCCTGGTAATTCTGAACCTACAGGTATCCTTAAGGATGGAGTGATATTGTCTGCCGTTTCTCCAGACCTGCGGCGGGCCTTGCAGGAGTTTCAGGCGGATAGACCTGATCGTTGCCCACCTGGTAGACTGTTTGTTCCTGATGATTGGACCAGTAAAGTCATTTCTGAGGTTCATTCTTCTGCGTTGGCAGGTCATCCTGGAATCTTTGGTACCAGGGATTTGGTGGCAAGGTCCTTCTGGTGGCCTTCCCTGTCTCGAGATGTGCGAGGCTTCGTGCAGTCTTGTGACGTTTGTGCTCGGGCCAAGCCTTGTTGTTCTCGGGCTAGTGGATTGTTGTTGCCCTTGCCTATCCCGAAGAGGCCCTGGACGCACATCTCGATGGATTTTATTTCGGATCTTCCTGTTTCTCAGAAGATGTCTGTCATCTGGGTGGTGTGTGATCGTTTCTCTAAGATGGTCCATTTGGTTCCCCTGCCTAAGTTGCCTTCTTCTTCCGAGTTGGTTCCTCTGTTTTTTCAAAATGTGGTCCGTTTGCATGGTATTCCGGAGAATATCGTTTCTGACAGAGGTACCCAGTTCGTGTCTAGATTTTGGCGGGCATTCTGTGCTAGGATGGGCATAGATTTGTCTTTCTCGTCTGCTTTCCATCCTCAGACTAATGGCCAGACCGAGCGGACGAATCAGACCTTGGAGACATATTTGAGGTGTTTTGTGTCTGCGGATCAGGATGATTGGGTTGCTTTTTTGCCTTTAGCGGAGTTTGCCCTCAATAATCGGGCCAGCTCTGCCACCTTGGTGTCTCCCTTTTTCTGTAATTCGGGGTTTCATCCTCGATTTTCTTCTGGTCAGGTGGAGTCTTCGGATTGTCCTGGAGTGGATGCTGTGGTGGAGAGGTTGCATCGGATTTGGGGGCAGGTAGTGGACAATTTGAAGTTGTCCCAGGAGAAGACTCAGCTTTTTGCCAACCGCCGGCGTCGGGTTGGTCCTCGGCTTTGTGTTGGGGACTTGGTGTGGTTGTCTTCTCGTTTTGTCCCTATGAGGGTTTCTTCTCCCAAGTTTAAGCCTCGGTTCATCGGCCCGTACAAGATATTGGAGATTCTTAACCCTGTGTCCTTCCGTTTGGACCTCCCTGCATCTTTTTCTATTCATAATGTTTTTCATCGGTCATTATTGCGCAGGTATGAGGTACCGGTTGTGCCTTCCGTTGAGCCTCCTGCTCCGGTGTTGGTTGAGGGCGAGTTGGAGTATGTTGTGGAAAAAATCTTGGACTCCCGTGTTTCCAGACGGAAACTCCAGTATCTGGTCAAATGGAAGGGATACGGTCAGGAGGATAATTCTTGGGTGACTGCCTCTGATGTTCATGCCTCCGATTTGGTCCGTGCCTTTCATAGGGCTCATCCTGATCGCCCTGGTGGTTCTGGTGAGGGTTCGGTGCCCCCTCCTTGAGGGGGGGGTACTGTTGTGAAGTTGGATTTTGGGCTCCCCCGGTGGCCACTGGTGGAATTGAACTGGTGTGCATCATCCTCTCTGTTCACCTGTTTCCATCAGGATGTGGGAGTCGCTATTTAGCCTTGCTCCTCTGTCACTTCCATGCCGGTCAACATTGTAATCAGAAGCCTTTCTGTGCATGTTCCTGCTGCTAGACAACTCCCAGCTAAGTTGGACTTTAGTCCTTGTTTGTTTTTGCATTTTGTTCCAGTTCACAGCTGTAGTTTCGTTTCTGTGTCTGGAAAGCTCTTGTGATCTGAAATTGCCACTCTGATGTTATAAGTTAATACTAGAGTCTTAAAGTAATTTCAGGATGGTGTTTTGATAGGGTTTTCAGCTGACCATGAAAGTGCCCTTTCTGTCTTCCTGCTATCTAGTAAGCGGACCTCAATTTTGCTAAACCTATTTTCATACTACGTTTGTCATTTCATCTAAAATCACCGCCAATATTTGTGGGGGCCTCTGTCTGCCTTTCGGGGAAATTTCTCTAGAGGTGAGCCAGGACTATATTTTCCTCTGCCAGGATTAGTTAGTCCTCCAGCCGGCGCTGGGCGTCTAGGGATAAAACGCAGGCTACGCTACCCGGCTACTGTTAGTTGTGCGGCAGGTTTAGTTCATGGTCAGTTTAGTTTCCATCCTTCCAAGAGCTAGTTCTTATGTTTGCTGGGCTATGTTCTCTTGCCATTGAGAACCATAACAGGTCAGTACGATTATAGTGATACCAGATGTATATCAGTTTTTATGTTTAGTAGCTGTCACACTAAAAGGCGCTTTTTATTGCATAAACAAGTTTTTGCATCACCAAATTTAGAGAGCTATAATTTTTCCATATTTTGGCCGACAGAGTCATGTGATGGCTTGTTTTTAGTGGGTTGCGCTGACGTTTTTATTGGTAGTATTTTCAGGCACATGACATTATTTGATCGCATTATATTCAGATTTTTGGGAGACAGAATGATCAAACACCAGGAATTCAGGAATTGTTTTTTGTTTTTTTAATGACATTCCATGTGTAGTAAAATTAATAAGGCAGCTTTATTCTTCAGGTCAGTACGATTACAGCAATACCACATTTATATTTTTCTTTAACGTTTTGCCGCATTTTCACAATAAAAACTAATTTATAGAAAAAATAATTGTTTTTGCATCGCTCTATTCTGAAAGCAATAACTTTTTTAGTTTTCCGCTGTTGGAGCTGTATGGTGGCTTGTTTTTAGCGGTACAAGATGTCGTTTTCAGTGGTACCAGTTTTATTTTGATATTTGACTTTTTGATCTTGTTCTACTTCTTGTTTGGTGGCATGATGAAAAAGCAAAGATTTTTGCTATGTTTTTTTTTTTCTTTTTACGGTATGCACTGAAGGAGTTAAAAAGTGTGACCGTTTTATAGGATGGCTCGTTCCGGATGCGGCGATACCAAATATGTGTACTTTTTTTGTTCGTACACATATATATACAGTACAGACCAAAAGTTTGGACACACCTTCTCATTTAAAGATTTTTCTGTATTTTCATGACTATGAAAATTGTACATTCACACTGAAGGCATCAAAACTATGAATTAACACATGTGGAATTATATACTTAACAAAAAAGTGTGAAACAACTGAAATTATGTCTTATATTCTAAGCTCTTCAAAGTAGCCACCTTTTGCTTTGATGACTGTTTTGCACACTCTGGCATTCTCTTGATGAGCTTCAAGAGGTAGTCACCGGGAATGGTATTCAATTCACAGGTGTGCCCTGTCAGGTTTAATAAGTGGGATTTCTTGCCTTAAAAATGGGGTTGGGGCCATCAGTTGTGTTGTGCAGAAGTCTGGTAGATAAATACACAGCTGATAGTCCTACTGAATAGACTGTTAGAATTTGTATTATGGCAAGAAAAAAGCAGCTAAATAAATAAAAACAAGTGGCCATCATTACTTTAAGAAATGAAGGTCAGTCAGTCCAAAAGATTGGGAAAACTTTGAAAGTGTCCCCAAGTGCAGTTGCAAAAACCATCAAGCGCTACAAAGAAACTGGCTCACATGAGAACTGCCCCAGGAAAGGAAGACCAAGAGTCACCTCTGCTTCTGAAGATAATTTTATCCAAGTCACCAGCCTCAGAAATCGCAGGTCAACAGCAGCTCAGATTAGAGACCAGGTCAATGCCACACAGAGTTCTGGCAGCAGACACATCTCTACAACTGTTAAGAGGAGACTTTGTGCAGCAGGCCTTCATGGTAAAATAGCTGCTAGGAAACCACTGCTAAGGACAGGCAACAAGCAGAAGAGACTTGTTTGGGCTAAAGTACACAAGGAATGGACATTAGACCAGTGGAAATCTGTGCTTTGGTCTGATGAGTCCAAATTTGAGATCTTTGGTTCCAACCACCGTGTCTTTGGGCGATGCAGAAAAGGTGACCGGATGGACTCTACATGCCTGGTTCCCACCGTGAAGCATGGAGGAGGAGGTGCGATGGTGTGGGGGTGCTTTGCTGGTGACACTGTTGGGGATTTATTCAAAATTGAAGGCATACTGGACCATCATGGCTACCACAGCATCCTGCAGCGGCATGCTATTCCATTCGGTTTGCCTTTATTTGGACCATCATTTATTTGAGTGATGGGGTGCTACGCCAGATGACCTGGCCTCCACAGTAACCAGGCATGAACCCAATCAAGATGGTTTGGAGTGAGCTGGACCGCAGAGTAAAGGCAAAGGGGCCAACAAGTGCTAAGCATCTCTGGGAACTCCTTCCAGATTGTTGGAAGACCATTCCCGGTGACTACCTCTTGAAGCTCATCAAGAGCATGCCAAGAGTGTGCAAAGCAGTCATCAAAGCAAAATGTGGCTACTTTGAAGAAACTAGAATATAAGACATGTTTTCAGTTGTTTCACACTTTTTTGTTAAGAATATAATTCCACATGTGTTAATTCATAGTTTTGATGCCTTCAGTGTGAATGTACAATTTTCATAGTCATGAAAATACAGAAAAATCTTTAAATGTTAAGGTGTGTCAAAACTTTTGGTCTGTACTGTATATATATATATATATATATATATATATATATATATATACTTAATTTAAATTTTTTTATTTATTTTGTTATTTTTTTTAATAGTTTTAAAACATTTTTTTTTACCTTTTTACTTAGTCCCTGTATGGGACTTCAATTTTTATTTGTCTGATCATTGCTCTCTTACAATGCAATACACATGTATTTCATTGCAAGAGAGCTGACAGTTTTACTCAGGCAGATCATCTGTTAGACTCAGCTGCAGGCTGAGTCTAATAGGCCACAATAGCTGGCAAACCCGGAGGTCATCACGTGACCTCCGGCTGCCATGACAGCGCAGGATCCCCCCGTAATGTGATCAGATCTCATCACAGGGGGTGTCGAAGAGGTGAGTATAGCAGGGGTCTCCCTCTGCTATCTCAAAGATGCCATCGTGGCATCTAGAAGATAGCAAAGGGTTAACATCATTGGGACCTGATCTAATCAGGTCTCGATGATGTCACCTGTGAGAGAAACAGCTCTGCACAGGAATCACAGCCCTTGCAGGACCCTGTGGGTCCTGAGCGCTGCTAGACCACCCACCGTTCATAAACGTCAGCGCTTGATGGACTCTGTGCAGTAAAGTGGGCGGTCATGAAGCAGTTAATAAATAGATAGATAGATAGATAGATAGATAGATATGAAAAAATATAGGTTTAGGATATACAGTAGAATACTAGTTTCTCTGTATATAGTGTACAAAATCCAAAAAGGAACACCAATCTAGTTCAGAATTTATTATTATTATTATTATTATTATTTATTATTATTATATCACCATTTATTCCATGGCGCTTTACATGTGAGGATTTAATTTTATCTTGTATGTAACAGTGTAGCACAGGATACATTGGCCTTTTCATGCCTGGACCCATTTATAATGGTCTTCAGCATCACCTTCATGGGCTAACAAGTCTTTTTTCCTTTGCTTGAAAAAAGACCAAAGTGTCCTGGGATGAAATTTTGTACATATAGATGACTAAAAGCTTTCACCTAAACAGTACAGACTTGCTGCCTAGTTTCTGGATTTTGAGGATAAATAAAGAAGATTGCATCATAGTTAAACTTTCAAGCTTTCCTTATTTAATCACAGCAAAATTTTAGGAAAAAGGACATTCATATGCTAGATATTTGGCAGCTACTTATTCTCCTTGTGTTCAGGTTAACTACAAAACATAATTGGTTAGATTCTTTTTTTCTTGTATATTTTCAATTTTCTATTACACTCATATTCTCAGCCAAGATAAGTGCTATGTATCATGCTATGACTTCCCCATACGTAATAATAAAGCAGCCTATATGTGTCCTATTATCTATATATCTACAACGTGGTATATATATATATAAAAATGGAGTATTCCTTCCAGTTTGGCACAAGAAGACATGTTTTACAGATCTGTACTATCGACTTTAACAGTTTCTATGTTTTTCTGTGTATTCCAGTGTAAATTAGAATATCAAGCTTGCATCTTGGGCAAACAAATAACTGCTAAATGTGATGGGTATTGTCCTTGTTCTTCAAGCAAATCAAAATCTGTGAACAAGAATAATAAAAGAGGTAAGATTTCTAAACCGTTTGAAAATAGGATTGTGATTGCAATATGTAAAAATGACAGGGAAATTATGTATATTCATACCAGCTGCATTACCTTATACACTAGTTAGCTATAAGATTAAAGCCATTGGCAGGTGAAGTGAACATTGTTTACTTTGATACAGTGACAACTGTGGAGAGGTGAATGGTCAGTTCTTGAAGTTGCTGTGTTAGAGGAGAAAGTGTAAGTATCTGAAAGACTTCAACTATGGCAAAATGGCAGTCCGAAGGGGCCATGGGTGCATAAGGCTTTTTTTAAAAACATGGTATGTTAAAACTTGTCCGTGTAGTCAAAACAGCTACTGTCGCACAAATTGCTGGAAAAGTTAATGCTAAGATAGAATGGTGTCAGAACACACAATGCACCACAGCTTGCTGTGTACAAGGCTACATAGCTGAAGACAGACAAGAGTGTCCATATTGACCACTGTCCACCATCGAAAGTTCTTTCAATGGGCATATGAGCAACAGAGTTATGGAGCATTGAAAGAAAGTAGCCTGGTCTGATAAATTACATTTTGCTATATGAGTATAGTCAGTATATGGCTCACTACAGTAATAATACTCATTGGTGGAGGTAGTGTGATGCTCTGTGTACTGTTCTCTTAGAAAACCTTGTCTTTAATATGGATGTTACCTTGACACATACTCTATCACAGATCTAAAGATTGTTGTTGGCCAAGTATGCAACTTCACAGCCATGTTATTACCCAATGTAAATGACCTCTTTGAGCTTTGAGCCCCGCCACACTGAAAACATTTTTAGAAAATATTTAAGTATATTAAAAAGTTTGAGATGTTTATTTGAACTCCAAATTTAGCAAATCTCAACTCAATTGAGCATCTGAAAGCTGACAGCTGGTGGCTGGTGTTCTCAGGCTGGTAAGAGGCCATGTACATTGGGCCCTTAGTCTAAAAATAGCAGATTGCAGTCTTCCCAGAAATGGCGCATCTATTAGATGCACTAATTCTGGCACTTTGCCTGGCTCTTCCCATTTACCCAGTGGTGGATGAAAGTGGGGTTCATATTTGTGGGGTTGATGTCACCTTTGTTTTGTTCAGTGACATCAAGCCCAAGCTTAGTAGTGGAGAAACATATTAATGACGCCTATCCATTACTAATACTATAGTTATATTGTAAATAAACACACAGCCAGAATAAAGTCCTTTATTTGAAAGAATGACACAGACTCCTTTAATGAATCTAAATTAAACCATACTCACGTCATCACCCATTCCACTGAAGCCATAGTCTCCTGTAAGGAAACAAAAATAAAAACAACCAAATCCCTCACCCTACTGTCTTTCTGCACACACCGTAATCCGTTATTGGGATTAAAAAGTTTTCAACCTGGATGGTACCAAGATGCGACCATCTAGGCTGAGAACCACTGAGCAATGAGCTGCTGCTGCGAGTACAATATCAGTGACTTGTGGTGATGTCATCAAGGTTTTCGTCAGTCACTGAGGCTGCATTCACTATCAGGCCCCAAAACTGCATTAACCTCGGTGAGATCACTGCTAGCACAGTAAGAAAAAGTCTCACTTTGCAGTGCTGATCTCGACAAGGTCACCGCAGTTCAGGGGCCTGGCTGGGATCACTGAATGGGAATGCTGTTGGCTGCTATAAATAGGATGAGGGGGGCAATAACTATGGCATCTTACAAGCCAGACAAAACCAGCCCCAGCTGTCTGCTTTACATTGGCTAGTTGTTAAAAATGGGTGGGACCCCATGCCATTTTTTTTAAATTATCTATTTAAATAATTGAAAAATAAGGCATAGGTACCACTCTATTCTTGATACCCTGCCTTGCTGAAAATGATAGCGGTAGGTTGCAGCCTGCAGCAGTCAATTTTGCCTGGCTGGTTATATATGGTTAAAATACAGGGGAACCTCACATCATTCTTTTGGGGGTCCCCATTTTAATAACAAGGAAAGGCTAAGTATACAGCTGTGAGCTGATAGTAATAGCCTGGTAACCTAAATAAATATTGATGGCTGGGGGCTGATTTTAATATTCTGCGAAAGAGTTTAAAAAAAAAATATTTATGTAAATATATTTAAAAAATATGGCGTGGGCACTGGGACCCCACTATTCTGAATAATCAGCTTTGCTGAAGCTGCTCAGGGTTGCAGCCCGCAGCTGTCAGTTTTGTCTGTCTAGTTATCAAAAATACAGGGGAACCCCCAGTGTTTTTTATTATTTATTTATTGCTCAGGCAGTGGCTGATGAATATATTAATAATTGAATGCAACTCTCAACATTTTTCCCTGCTAGCGCTGATTGCAGGGCAAGCAGGGCACAGTGATGTGAGCTGTCTTCACTTCAGCACCCGGCATCGGGGATCAGAGCGAACAGTACCACTGATTCCCAGGTGCCAGTACGTGTCACACTGATGATATATGGATGTCATCAGTCTACATGTGTGCGGGACGTTTTGCGGTCCGTTCTGCTACCGGAAACACTGACGTCTGAAAGAGCCCTTAGTGAACTCGATCATTTACCGAACTTTGGACGAATTTTGACAATATTTAGTAAAAAAGCTCGGGAATCTGAATACTAATCACAATGTGTAACATTAATGCCGAAGTTCGCTCATCTCTAGTGAGTAGTGAGGTGAGAAGTATATTTGTATATTTTAACATCTTGATAGCCCTTTACGGTTAAAAAAAAGGGTGGCCGCAGAATACAGATTGGAAGCGAATTACAAAAAATAAAATATGTATTTTAGAAAATTTTTTTTAATATTCAAGTAGAATTGAAATCCACTTGAATGTGTTCTCTCTTCTCTACACCCAACCATATCTTCTAAGCTACAGTTGTATAAAACGTGAAATCGACATGCTCCATAGAATGCGCTGTTTTCACCTTTTTACAGTTATACAATGTGGAGCAGACTCCATTTTTGTGGAATATATCAAGTGGAACAGTTTGTCTCCACTGTTCCTCCACCATACAGGTCCTGTATTACCAGAATTGACTACTGGATGTCATCATAACGGCAATAGTGGAGCTAGAACTAAGGGCTAAAGCAACAATATGCAAATTATATCGCAATGAGGGCATCAGCAAAATGGTACTGCTCTATGATGGCAAACAAAAATTTACCCAATCTTTTTGCACATCGTTAGAAAGGGGAGGTGAGGTGATGTCAGATAAAGGGAGAAAATTCTGTCCCTATTTACAGCAGTTGTTATTCAGATTACTTTCCTACCTCGCACTGTTTTAAGATTTTCTTTCTTTAATAGTCAACATTGGAAAATATGGAAAAATTTTTGTTTAGTTTAGTATTTTTTAATCAATAAAAAATACACTCTCTGCAGCACCACTGATGGACTTAATAAGTTCATGTACTAACAGGGTTTCAGCTATTTTAGCAGAATAAAGCAGCCTATACAATATTAGGATTTGATTTTTACAACTGATTGCTGCACATTTCTTCCTGCTACTTTATGCCTTTGCTGGTGTAAGATAGGAGAGATATTTTAGTTTTGCTGGAAAGATCAAAAAGCATTTTATATTTATAAGCACCAGGACCTTTTTGTTGGTAAAATAATGAATTAAATATGCAATTTATTCTTAAAGGGGTTGTCCACTACTGGACCACCCATTTTGAATGCCTCAAACTTACATTTTTTTTTTTCATTTAATACTTTATCTCCCAGATTATTTCTGGTGCTACATTATGAGCATTGTGTCCCTGTCCCCTGGAATCTTGTGGTGTTGTTTATTTCACATAACAGTGGCTGCTGACGGGCTGCAACTTTCACAGTTCCATTAGGGTTGTTGTTTGCTCTGACAGTATTGTGAATGGTGCAGCCCATCAGCAGCACCTGATAATATGTACAGCATTCATGTTACTTAAACAGTCTCATGAGATTGTCATTGACAAAGTGCTCAGAGTGGAGCAGTGACGCTGGTATGGAAAGAAAGTATGCTTTATTTTAACTTATACTGCACATTGCGGGTATTTAAATGGGATTGTCCAGTATAAAAAATAATGGTCTCTATTAAATGTAATATATATAGTAAAATGATTGTTCCAAACATATAAAAACAAAATCATTTTGATGAGTGATAGATACAGGTCTTATTCCACCTCTACATATCTACTTTATTTTAAGGCTTCTTGAATATTCTTGTCTTCTTTTTTATTTTTACTACAACTGTCTCTTTTGAAGATCCTTTAGAATATGAAAAAGAAATTTATAAAATCTACATATCATGTTTAAATAACATGGTCAAAAAAGTTTCCTGCAATTCAAAAAATGTCTTTTTAGTAGTTATTCTATACGGATGTTTTATACCGTCACTCCAGAGTACAAAATTCATAGCATAAAACCAAACATTTATTGCGTTCTTATAATGACTAGCATATGAATAAAAGTACTGCAACTTTCATACTGTTTTTACAGCAAAAACATATCTTTAAACGAAGATATACGCTAGTTGGCAACCGTATAGACAAATCAGAAGTACACCTTGGTTCGTGTGTACATAGTGAAGACGCACTGCCAATATCTATAATAAATATGAATAAGGGTGCTAAATAAATATTAGACAAAAAGGAGAAAGATGATGCATATAACATTGTGCAGACCTATGGTATTGTCTTTCTTTTTGTCTAGAACAACTTAGTTCAAACAGGACCCAAATAACCTTATAACCGTGTGCTGTCCGAATTTCATGTTTGTCTGATAAAAGAAAGCTTGGGAAAATCTGTCGTGCACAAAAAAAAAAAAAATGAAAATCTAATCCAAAACACCATTGCAAATCAATCCCATTTTTTTTTTCATGAGAAAAATCCATGACATCTCCATGATCTTATACCATTAAGATACTGAGTCACAGCTAAAAAATGCAGAGGAATAGTTAACTTTTTGTTACTGCACCAATTTTTTGGGCAGGTGACTGAAACGGGATAAGCAGTGGAAAAGTGACACAATACCTGTGCAGTCAAAATGGCTCCCAAAAGCCACATAGTCTATATATTCCAAAAAGTTTATAATCAAGGCATATGAAATATAATGAAAACATTGTAACAGGGGCGTGATTGCACGCCCATTCCCTATCCATGATGTCTCCAAGAAAGGCTGGTTGTATCTACAGCTGATTCAGCTTACTCCACGAATTTGCTTTGGATTGCCTCACAGGACTTACTGATGATACCAGCTCTGAAGGCTATTCTATGCAACTTTATATTCATGAAATTATCCATTAAGTATTTGTTGGAAGTCTTACTACAAGTAAATAATAATAGCATTGAAAACTAATCGAACTTGTGTTATTTTTATTATACCTTGCCTATGCTGTTTTTCGACTATATGACTGAAATGGGATGTCATCTGAGGCGAATCTAATAAAGTCCTTTTCCAGTCAATCACAAGCCTCAACAGGCAGCTGATCAAAAGAGCAAAACATCATGGCTTCCATTCTGAGTACAGTGCAGTGCTTAAGCATTTTGTATACATTCTTTAATCATTTTGTAAAGACTAACAAATTCATGATTTTTGGCTTCAATACATTATACTACATTCACTAATGTCGTATAATAATTATTCAGGGCAAACTTAGTCCAGGCTCTCTGTGGATGGACCAAATTTATCACAGTTGCATACATTGTGTCCTAGATTTACTACATTTTGCAAGATGTTAGACATTTTTTATTAGAAATGAGTGGATCAATTTGCAAAGAATTGACACTTTGCATTAAATGAAATTCGCAGGTCCTAGTGATTTCAAACCCTCTGAGAGTCAATTCATCAGGATTGCCAAAAAGAAAAATGATATCTAACACCATTCACACACTACTGAAGATTCAGTGAGGGGGCTAAGAACATCAGGTGTGGCTGTGCAGCCTTCCCCATAATGCCCAGCTGGTATCGCATCACGTAATTTAGCCCAGACAATTAGGAGGTCTATCACAGGCAGTACAAAAGATAAGGTCCAGCAAAGCAGTGCCATTTTAGACTTTTCCAGCATAGGGATAGGACGTCACAGCGCACAGCTCATTCCAAATAGGGAAAGAAAAAGACCTAATCTGATTTTAGTCTACTACATCAGTACTTACAGTAGGGACAGTAAGTATTTGATTCACTGCCGATTTTGCAAATGTTCCCACCCACAAAAAATTGAGACATGCTGTATGTAATTGTTATCATAGGTACATTTCAACTGTGAGAGACAGAATCTAAAATCAATGCCCAGAAAATAATATTCTATGATTTTTACATAATTTATTTGCATTTTTTGCATGAGATATGTATTTGATACAATATAAAAACAGGACTTAATATTTGGTACAAAAACCTTTGTTTGCAATTATAGAGGTCAGACATCTCCTGTAGCTCTTGACTAAGTTTGCACAAAGGCAGCAGGAATTGTGTTCCACTCCTCCATACAGATCTTATCCAAATCTTTCAGGTTTCGGACTGTCACTGGGCAACATTGAGTTTCAGCGACCTCCAAAGATTTTCTATTGGGTTCAGGTCTGGAGACAGGCTAGACCACTCCAGGACCTTGAAATGCTTGTTACAGAGCCACTTCTTAGTTGCCCTGGCTGTGTATTTTGGGTCATTGTCAAGCTGGAAGACCCAGCCATGACCCATCTTTACTGCTCTTACTGAGGCAAGGAGGTTGGTGACCAAGATCTCGTGATACATGACCCCATCCTCCCTTCAATGCGATGCAGTGGTCATGTCCCTTTTGTAGAAAAACACCCCCAAAGTATGATGTGCTTCACGGTTGGAACAGTCTTCTTGAGCTTATATTCATCTTTCTTCTTCCAAACAAGTGGAGTTGATACCAAAAGTTATATTTTGGTCTCATCTGACCACATGACCTTCTCCCGTGCCTCCTCTGGATCATCCAGTTGGTCACTGGAGAATGTGGAACAGGCCTGGACATGTGCTTGCATGAGCAGGGGAACCTTGCATGCCCTGCAGGATTTTAATACATGACAGCGTAGTGGGTTACTAGCAATAATGTTTGAGACTGTGGTTCCAGCTCTCATCAAGTCATTCACTAGGTCCTCTCATATAGTTTTGGGCTGATTCCTGACCTTTCTCAGAATTATCCTTAACCCACAAGATGAGATCTTGCATGGAGACCCAGACCAAGGAAGACTGACAATCATCTTGTGCTTCTTCGATTTTCTAATAACTGTGTCAACAGTTGCCTTCTTACCAAGCCGTTTGCCTGTTGTCCTGTAGCCCATCCCAGCCTTGTGCAGGTCTACAATTTTGTCACTTGTGTCCTTAGACACCTTTGGTCTTGGCCATGGTGGAGAAGATGGAGTGTGATTGATTTAATGTGTGTACAAGTGGTTTTTATACAGCTATTGAGTTCAAACAAGTGCAATTAATACTGGTAATGAGTGCAGAGTTGGAGGGCTTCTTAAATTCAGAATTCTTGCTGGTTGGTAGGTGATCAAACACGTATTTCTCACAATAAAATGCAATTTAATTATTTTAAAATTATACACTGTGATTTTCTGGTTTTTATTTTTACATTCGGTCTCTCACAGTTGAAGTGCACCTACGATAAAAATTACAGACCTCTCCATTCTTTGTAGGTGGGAAAACTTGTAAATTCTGCAATGTATCAAATACTTATTTTTCCCACTGTAAATTGAAAATACGACTGCTAGTCTTAATCTGTGAATAATAATTTAATCCTTCACACACTGCACACGAGGACAATATTAAAACCCTCAGTGCTAAATTTGCTAATAAGCCAAAATCCTGAAACCAAGGCAAGCCATATTTTTTTAAGCCAAAACAAAATTCTCCATATTTCAGAAATGTAAACATAACTGTCTACCTCGTGTGTATTGTAAAAACTATTTTTTTCCTCACTTCCTTGTTGTAGTAGTGCAATATTAGATGCGTACACGTCACTGAAATACCATGGTTAGTTATCACTGGTTATAATCGGTTTTCTCTAGCCAGATAGGTTGAGATCCCTGGGCCATTAATAAGGCTGTATTTGCATTGCAGAGCTCAAAATAGGTTCAATGTCTTTAGATATTGGATATACATGTATTTTCTGGTCAATTTGAGGCTTTTGTTAGTATTGCTGCAAATTGAAACTTTTAAGAAAATTCGAGAAAGCCGGCAAATTCAAACAATCCACTCAACTCTATTATTTTGCTTACTGATTTACAATATTTCATCTTATTTGACTTACTTGGGACTATTTTTTACACCAAAATGGATGTACGGCAATATCAGTCTAAAAAACTTTACACCAGAATGTTGGCTCAAAGTATAGCAGAAAGCAGTATCATCAATTTTAGCAAATTTTGTCGATTGTTATTTATGTTAGTACAAAGGTTTGCACAACTAGAAAAAAAAGATGCATGTATTTCTCTCTGGTGAATGCAATAAGAAATTATGTCCTTGAATAAATAATGTGTTTTCATTGTATAAAATAATAAGTGCACTTGGAAAAATTTCTTTCATATCTACAATATATCTGCAAGTATGCGGCCTTGATCTATAACATGAACGGATTCAACAAAGCAGATTATTATATTTGAAAATCCCTACTTTTAAACTGAAGATTGGAAACCAGCACCATATGTTTATATATTCTCTAACTTCACATTAAAAAAATGAAAATGTTCTTTGTGCATTTGGCATTCAGTGCAGAACAAGAAGTGTACAAATCTCTGTTGCTAAGGTAGTCAGTTTTAAAAGACAGTTAGGAGAGTTAAACATTATTCTGTTTATTTTCCGACCTTTCTCTATCTTTTGGACTCCTGCTATCTCTGTACTTTATTGATTTGTCTTTTTAATTGTAATTTTATACAGTACCCAACTGAACAGGCAAGGGCAGTATTTTGAATAGGGTTTCACTAAGAAATATTAAAATTGTAAATAACATCACCTCAATATAAAAAGTGAGTGTCCTACATCATTGAATCAGAGCCTGCTAATTAAAAGTGATAATTAGCAAGTGATAGTAATTTTAGTTGCTAATCAGGTTGGGAATAAGTATAGCTAGCAAATTTTCCATATTTTATTCATGTATATTTATTTTCAGACTCACATGAACATTGGGCTGTTTTTGTTGAATAAGATTTTGTTGATTATATATTTTACAATAATATAATTTGTTATGCGTTTCAGTTTTTTAAACTATGACATTGAAAAGGATTAAGGGAATTTATTTATTTGGATCATAAATTGAACTATAGAATTCAGTGTCAGGCAGCTGCTGCCAAGGCAAATACAATTATGTGCTCTAGCAAAAAAAATAGGCATAGAGTTTTGGTTTTCTTGCAA
Source organism: Ranitomeya variabilis (assembly GCF_051348905.1). Lineage (NCBI taxonomy): Eukaryota > Metazoa > Chordata > Amphibia > Anura > Dendrobatidae > Ranitomeya > Ranitomeya variabilis. The sequence continues at coordinate 993,070,408 of NC_135232.1, read as the reverse complement.
TGTCTTTTTAATAATGAATAAGACAATGTGTTCAAGTAATTATCTTGATGCTACAGATGTAATCAAGATTAGTTTAGTTTTGTAAAAATAACATTTTAGCTACATGTCTTCATTTTACAAGACCTTTTAACACTTCTATTTTGATGCTGATGGCACTTAATGAGGGCTTGGTTTTTGCATGGTAAACTAATGTTTTATTGATATCAGTTTGGGGTACAAACAATGTTTTGATTGCTGTTTATCACATTTGTTGGTGAATATATTTGACAAAATGAACGAATTCTGTTGTTTTCATTTTTTTTTTTTTACCATGTTTGAAGGGGGAGTTAATTCATTCTATATATTGGGACATCAGACTTTTACAGACAAAGCAAAGAAAATGTTTATTTTTTCCTTTTTTATTTTTAAGAAGAAAAAATTGGGTGATTTGAATTTTTATATATTTTTCATAATGTTTTAAAATATATATTTTTTTACATTATTTTTAGTTCTCATCAGACATTTCGACCTGCTTGATTGCTCATACCATAAACAGCAATATCAAAGTGTTTCATAGCACAACCTTAGGATGGGCTGTTGTCCCAGGATAAAAAAAATATATACGAAAATAGATAAAAAATTACTTTTTATTGAAAAAGTTTTAAAAAAGATACAGTACAGACCAAAAGTTTGGACACACCTTCTCATTTAAAGATTTTTCGGTATTTTCATGACTATGAAAATTGTACATTCACACTGAAGGCATCAAAACTATGAATTAACACATGTGGAATTATATACTTAACAAAAAAGTGTGAAACAACTGAAATTATGTCTTATATTCTAGGTTCTTCAAAGTAGCCACCTTTTGCTTTGATGACTGCTTTGTACACTCTTGATGAGCAGCTGTTTCACACTTTATATAACTGTATATAATTCCACATGTGTTAATTCATAGTTTTGATGTCTTCAGTGTGAATGTACAATTTTCATAGTCATGAAAATACAGAAAAATCTTTAAATGAGATGGTGTGTCCAAACTTTTGGTCTGTACTGTATATAATAAAGCCCTATTGATACAAAGGAAACTGTAACTAAAGGGGTTCACATGTCAGGATATAATAGAAGCCAGTTTATTGGTTTTCAAGGTAGAACCAGGTCATGTACATATAATAGTATTGACACTTTTCATTCTTTGGTATTTTCATTCACTGGAATTCTGCATCAAGGATCATAGAATCATAGAAAATAGGTATAGGTATTAAAGATAATGATAATTAGGCACTAGCCATTAATATTAGCACTGACACTTTATTATTCCTTCTATGTGGGTATATGTTGCACTAAGTAGTCTACTTTCTTGATATATCCGATTACATTAGTGAGGATAATGAACAAAGAATTCTATATACCGTATTTTTTGGAATATAAGACGCACCGGACCATAAGACGCACCTAGATTTTAGAGGTGGAAATTAGGAAAAAAATTGAAGCAAAAATTGTCAATTATGTACTGTAATATCCATTATCCTGGTATATATGGTCTTCTCATCCCCATTCTGATACACATAGCCCCTCATCCCTACCCTGGTATGCATGGCCTCCTCATCCCTATCCTGGAGTGCATGGCACCATCCCGTCCTGGTATGCACGACCCCATTCCATTCCTGGTATGATTGGCCCCATCACGGTTCTGGTATGATTGGTCCCATCCTTATTCTTTTATAATTGACCCCATCTCGTTCCTGGTGTGATTGGCCCCATTCTGTTCCTGGTATGATTGGGCCCCATCCTGTGCCTGGTATCATTGGCCCTATCACGGTCCTGGTATGTTTGGTCCCATCATGGTCTTGGTATGATTGGTCCCATCCTTTTTCTTTTATAATTGGCCCCATTCCTGGTATAATTGGCCCCATCATGGTCCTGGTATGATTGGTCCTATCCTTTTTCTTTTATAATTGGCCCCATCCCGTTCCTGGTATAATTGGCCCCATCATGGTCCTGGTATGATTGGTCCCATCCTTTTTCTTTTATAATTGGCCCCATCCCATTCCTGGTATAATTGGCCCCATCATGGTCCTGGTATGATTGGTCCCATCCTTTTACTTTTATAATTGTTCCCATCCCATTCCTGGTATAATTGGCCCCATCACATTCCTGGTATGATTGGCCCCATCCCATTCCTGGTATGATTGACCCCATCTTGTTTCTGCTATGATTGGCCCCATCGTGTTCCTGGTATGATTGGCCCCATCCCGTTCCTGGTATGATTGGCCCCATCCCGTTCCTGGTATGATTGGTCCCATCCTTTTTCTTTTATAATTGGCCCCATCCCGTTCCTGGTATCCATGGCCCCATCAGGAAAGATTAAAAAAACACATTACACTCACCTACACGGCACACCCTCGCAGCCTCCTGCTCTAGTGCCAGCAGCTGCTTAATGCTTGTAAGCAGCGCATGGCAGGGACGTTATGCGCTGCTCACAAGCAGAGCACAGCTGCCGGAATACAGCACTCAGCGGGCACAGGAGTTAGCCGGAGTCGCCGGTTCCAGCCTCCTGTGACCCAATGCTCTGCCAAAATGGCCTGTAGATATCTTGTGAAATTCAAAGTAATTGTGGGTGAGGATGAATTTTGTAAGTTTCGCCACAGAATCAGCATCCGTCCCTTTGTCAAACTCTGACAGCTGCATTTAAATCGCGCTTCTGGTCATCGGGCCTAAAATACGCACACTGGTGACCTGCGTCACGTGATCGCAGGTCACCGATGTGTTGGCATGACAACCTAGGGTTTCTTGGAGACCTCTATGGTTATCAGTGCCGGATTGCTATGAACACCACCCAGTGGTCGGCGCTCATAGCAAGTCAGTAAATCTGCTATGTAGAGGCGATCTGAACATCGCCTCTGTGTAGCAGAGTCGATCGGGCTATGGCAGCTTCTAGTCTCCTGTGGAGACTATTAAAGCATGCCAAAAGTAAAAAAAAATGTTTTTAAAAATATAAAAAAATATATAAAAAAATGTTCCACAGCTCGCCGCTGTGGGTATCATACCTTGAGAAAGAGGGACGGTACCCTCGAAATGCGTCGGGATTGACCCCTGCTAGTGTCCGTCACATGGACAGGTGACATCGCCATTTAGCCACGCCCCCTACTCGCTACGCAACTGCTCGGCGGCGCCATCGGCCGAGGCTGCCTGCCGATACCCACAGTGGCGAGCGTACAGGGGACTTTGCAATTACGGGAGGATGCTCCCTTTTGCATCTGTGCATTGCATGTGCTGCCGCCCCCGTTCACATCTCGAAGGACATCTTCACAGCAGCTAATTGCCTTACCTAGTGGACACGACAGGTACAACAGTGAGGTAGGTGACGGAGGTTGATCTACTTCACAGTCACTTTTCCTCTTTTCAGCGTGGCATCTGTATCATATCTTGGTTGATTGTTCATTGATTCATCAGTGTTAGGCAGGGGTTTGCACACAACCTGCCAAGGTGCCTGCAGCTAGCCCTTGGGTTAAAGTTCAGCGCCAGTGTGTCTTTTATAGTATATATAAAAGTTCAAATCACCCCCTTTCGCCCCATTCAAAATAAAACAATAAAAATAAAATCAAACATGCACATATTTGGTATCACCATGTACAAAATTGCCCGATCTATCAATAGAAAAAAGAATTAACCTGATCGCTAAACAGCATTGTGAGAAAAAAATCAAAACGCCAAAATTAAGTTTTTTTGGTCACTGCAACATTGCATTAAAATGGAATAACGGGCGATCAAAAGAACGTATCGGCACCAAAATGGTATCATTAAAAATGTCAGCTCGGCAAGAAAAATAGAAAAATATAAGCCCTCACCCAACCCAAGGTCACGAAAAAAATGGAGACGCTACAATTATCGGAAAATGGCACATTTTTTTTTTTTTTTACAAAGGATGGAATTTTTTTTCACCACTTAGATAAAAATGATCCTAGACATGTTTGGTGTCTATGAACTCATAATAACCTGGAGAATGGCAGGTCAGTTTTAGCATTTAGTGAACCTAGTAAAAAAGCCAAACAAAAAGCAAGTGTTCACCTCACTTGGATTTTTTTTTCTGTTTTCTAGTACATGACATGGTAAAACCAATGGTGTCATTCAAAGGTACAACTCGTCCCGCAAAATACAAGCCCTATCATGGCCATATTGACAGAAAAATGTTATCATAGGATCCTATGATTAAGGGTGCTTGGACACCAGAAACACGTCAGGTGTTTATCTATTTTTTTTCAGATTCCATGTTTTTAATGAATCTTGAATAAAGTATGAACTAAAAATGTTTTTACATATTGTGGACAGATGTGCCACTTATTTCCTTCCTTTGAACATTTGGCTGAGCTTCACCAGCAGGATCGGCACCCGACACACAGATTCCAGCCTCCAATATTGGATGATTGTATTGTATATTGTAACATAAATTATCAGTAATTCTGCTCTATATTGAGTGATAAAACTTAATATAAAACAATAATAATGAGGAAACACTTCAGGAAATTGTTGCTTGGACTTGTAAATCTGAACCGTGAGTATTCTGCCAGCCATGAGCGGGAAGAACCCCGCTCTCAGAAGGACTGTTTTTCTGCCACCATTTTGTTTTGTTTTCCTGTTTTGCCCAGAGGACTGTATTTGCTTTACTACACCTTGGTTTTAGCTGCCTACAATAAACCAAAGGAAGTTCTTAAAGCCGCAGTGTAACCGATTGAGTCGATTGACCACAGTACTTACCGATCGCTATCTTCTCCAGTATTCAGCACCACTACAGTCCTCATGTAAATTACATGAAGGCAAATCTGCCTCACTGGTCACGTGAGAAGAGAACCAGAGTGGTGCTGGAAATCGGTTCATACACTTACACATTGAGACAGGTTTAGGTGTTTTTGAGTCATATGAGAAAATCACTGATGGTAAAAATTGACACACTGAACAAAAACACTCATGAAAGTCGGTTTGTTTTCTTCATGTATAAGAGAAAAATGGACATCTGGATTAGGTCTGAAGCTAAATTTGTTACAACTTTCTAGTGCACACAATGCATAAGGAATTGGAGTACTTTTTTAGGGCGCAATCAGGCAGCCTTATAACACGGACGTCAATCTCATCGCAAGGCTCAGACTGGCCAGCATGTCTCCTGACCCTAACGTGTCAGCATGCATTTTTATGCAGCTGTCACTTTTGGTTCAGCAGAGCCACTGTCCAGTCCTAACCTTGCGTTGCAATAGTCGTCCGCAGGGGCGTATGTTGTGAACTATATTTGTTGGCACCCTCTTGTGGTCACTAGCGGTATGGCACTTGGATTATCTTTCTCCAGGTTGGTACCCACCTGGTTCGTTAGGCCTTGGGTGTTCCTATTTAGACTTCCTGGAAACTCAGTCTAGTGCCTGGAATCGATGTAATCAGTCTATGTCTGTTTTCCTCCTGACTCCTGGTCCCTGAGTTTTGCAAGATAAGCTAAGTTCTGCTTTCTTATTTTTGTCCTTTTGCATTTGCTCCTATTTTGTTCCAGCTTGTTCAAAATGTGATTTCTGTTTTTGCTGGAAGCTCTAGGGGGCTGATATTCTCCCCCCACACCGTTAGTCGGTGCGGGGGTTCTTGGATATTCAGCGGGGATATTTTTATAGGGTTTTTGCTGACCGCATAAGTCCTCTTCCTATTTTCTGCTATTAATTAGTGGGCCTCTCTTTGCTAAATCTAGTTCATGCTTACGTTTGTCTTTTCTTCTTACCTCACCGTTATTATTTGTTGGGGGCTTGTATTATAACTTTGGGGTCTTTTCTCTGGAGGCAAGTGAGGTCTTATTTTCTCTGAAAGGGTTAGTTAGTTCTCCGGCTGGTGCGAGACGTCTAGAATCAACGTAGGTACGTTCCCCGGCTGCTTCTAGTTGTTGTGCCAGGATCAGGTATGCGGTCAGCCAAGTTACCACTTCCCTATGAGCTGGTTTTTGTGTTTGCGGACTTAGCTGGAACTCCTGAGATCCTCTACCACTAGGATCATAACAGTATTCCAGGCCAAAAAGAGAATATTTAATGCATTGCAGAAGCGGGATTAAAAGAAAAGAAGTTCTGAGGGTTTTTTTGTTTGTTTTTTTTTCTTCTTCCCCTTTTTCTCTGAGTGGCTTGAAGCTCTGCTGCAGACATGAATGTTCAGACTCTGATTACTAGTGTGGATCAGCTTGCTGCACGAGTGCAGGGCATTCAGGATTTTGTTACTTGTAGTCCTATGTCAGAGCCTAAGATACCTATTCCTGAGCTGTTCTCTGGAGATCGGTTTAAATTTAGGAATTTTAGGAATAATTGTAAATTGTTTCTATCTTTGAGACCTCGTTCGTCTGGAGACTCAGCTCAGCAAGTTAAAATTGTTATCTCCTTCTTGCGTGGCGACCCTCAGGATTGGGCTTTCTCATTGGCGCCATGAGATCCTGTATTGGCAAATATTGATGCGTTTTTTCTGGCGCTCGGATTGCTTTATGAGGAGCCTAATCTTGAAATTCAGGCAGAAAAAGCGTTGCTGGCTATCTCTCAGGGCCAGGATGAAGCTGAAGTGTATTGCCAAAAATTTCGGAAATGGTCCGTGCTTACTCAATGGAATGAGTGTGCTCTGGCCGCAAATTTCAGAAATGGCCTTTCTGAGGCCATTAAGAATGTGATGGTGGGTTTTCCCATCCCTACAAGTCTGAATGATTCTATGACTCTTGCCATTCAGATTGATCGGTGTTTGCGGGAGCGCAAATCTGCTAATCCTCTGGCAGTATTGTCTGAACGGACACCTGACTCAATGCAATGTGATAGAATTCAGACTAAAACTGAACGACAAAATCATAGACGTCAGAATGGGTTGTGTTTTTACTGTGGTGACTCTACACATGTTATCTCAGCATGCTCTAAACGCCTAACAAAGGTTGTTAGTCCTGTTGCCATTGGTAATTTGCAGCCTAAGTTTATTTTGTCTGTGACTTTAATTTGCTCATTGTCTTCCTACCCTGTTATGGCATTTGTGGATTCTGGTGCTGCCCTGAGTCTTATGGACTTGGTTTTGTCCTGGAGCCTTTGGAAAATCCTATTCCTCTTAGAGGAATTGATGCTACGCCATTGGCGGAGAATAAACCGCAGTATTGGACACAAGTGACCATGTGCATGACTCCTGAACATCGGGAGGTGATTCGTTTTCTTGTTCTGCATAAAATGCATGATTTGGTCGTTTTGGGTCTGCCATGGTGTTGTGATTTTGCTTTTTGCTCCCTCTAGTGGTCATTAGTGATTTGACTCTGGAGCGTCTGTCTTTTCCTATATCCTCACCTGGGCCGTTAGTTCAGGGGCGTTGCTATATAAGCTCCCTGGACCTTCAGTTCAATGCCTGGCATCGTTGAAATCAGAGCTAATCTGCTGTGCTCTTGTCCTCTGATCCTGGTTCCTGTTTTTCAAGCTAAGTCTGCTTCTTTGCTTTTTGCTTTTGTTTTGTTTGGTATTTTTGTCCAGCTTGTTCCTATCTGTATCCTGACCTTTGCTGGAAGCTCTAGGGGGCTGGTGTTCTCCCCCCGGACCGTTAGACGGTTCGGGGGTTCTTGAATCTCCAGCGTGGATTTTTATAGGGTTTTTGTTGACCAGATAAGTTATCTTGCTATATTCTGCTATTAGTAAGCTGGCCTCTCTTTGCTGAACCTGGTTCATTTCTGTGTTTGTCATTTCCTCTTACCTCACCGTTATTATTTGTGGGGGGCTTGTATCTTGCTTTGGGGTCCCTTTCTCTGGAGGCAAGAGAGGTCTTTGTTTTCTTCTCCTAGGGGTAGTTAGATTCTCCGGCTGGCGCGAGTCATCTAGCGATCACCGTAGGCATGATCCCCGGCTACTTCTAGTGTTGGCGTTAGGAGTAGCTATTTGGTCAACCCAGTTACCACAGCCCTATGAGCTGGATTTTTGTATCTTGCAGACTTACACGTTCCTCTGAGACCCTGTCCACTGGGGTCATAACAGTATGCCAGGCCAGTATTAAATGTTTAATGCATTGCAGAAGTGGGATTATAAGAAAGAAAATTTTGAGTTTTTTTTTTTTCCCTCTCTCATTTTTTTTTTTCTTTTCCCCTTTACCTCAGAGTGGCTTAAGCTTGCTGCAGACATGAATGTCCAGACCTTGATTACAAGTGTGGACCAGCTTGCCGCTCGTGTGCAGGGTATACAAGATTATGTTACCAGAAATCCTAGGTCTGAACCCAAGATTCCGATTCCTGAACTGTTTTCAGGAGACCGATTTAAGTTTAGGAATTTCAGGAATAATTGTAAATTATTTTTGTCCCTGAAACCTTGTTCGTCTGGAGACTCTGCTCAACAAGTAAAAATTGTTATTTCATTCTTACGGGGTGACCCTCAGGATTGGGCTTTTTCGTTGGCGCCAGGAGATCCGGCATTGGCTGATATTGATGCGTTTTTTCTGGCGCTCGGTTTACTTTATGAGGAACCCAATCTTGAGATTCAGGCAGAGAAAGCCTTGCTGGCTATGTCTCAGGGCCAGGACGAGGCTGAAGTGTATTGCCAAAAATTTCGGAAATGGTCCGTGCTGACACATTGGAACGAGTGTGCACTGGCCGCTAATTTTAGAAATGGCCTTTCTGAGGCCATTAAGAATGTTATGGTGGGTTTTCCCATTCCCACAGGTCTGAATGATACCATGTCCCTGGCTATTCAAATTGACCGGCGGTTGCGGGAGCGCAAAACCGCAAATTCCCTCATGTTGTTGTCTGAACAGACACCTGATGTGATGCAATGTGATAGAAAAACCGCAAATTCCCTCATGGTGTTGTCTGAACGGACACCTGATTTGATGCAATGTGATAGAATCCTGACTAGAAATGAGAGGAAAATTCATAGACGCCGGAATGGCTTGTGCTACTACTGTGGTGATTCTACACATGTTATCTCAGCATGCTCTAAACGTATATCTAAGGTTGTTAGTCCTGTCACCGTTGGTAATTTGCATCCTAAGTTTATTCTGTCTGTAACTTTGATTTGCTCACTGTCATCTTATCCTGTCATGGCGTTTGTAGATTCAGGTGCTGCCCTGAGTCTTATGGATCTCTCATTTGCTAAGCGCTGTGGTTTTATTCTTGAACCATTAGAAAATCCTATCCCTCTTAGGGGTATTGATGCTACGCCATTGGCAGAAAATAAGCCGCAGTATTGGACACAGGTTACCATGTGCATGACTCCTGAACACCGCGAGGTGATACGTTTTCTCGTTCTACATAAAATGCATGATTTGGTTGTTTTGGGGCTGCCATGGTTACAGACCCATAATCCAGTCCTTGACTGGAAGGCTATGTCAGTGTCTAGTTGGGGCTGTCGTGGTATTCATGAGGATTCCCTGCCTGTGTCTATTGCTTCTTCTACGCCTTCGGAAGTTCCGGAGTACTTGTCTGATTATCAGGATGTCTTTAGCGAGTCCAGGTCCAGTGCATTGCCTCCTCATAGGGAATGTGACTGTGCAATAGATTTGATTCCAGGCAGTAAATTTCCTAAGGGAAGACTGTTTAATCTGTCGATACCTGAACATACCGCTATGCGTTCATATATCAAGGAGTCTCTGGAGAAAGGACACATCCGTCCGTCTTCTTCCCCTCTTGGTGCGGGATTCTTTTTTGTGGCTAAAAAGGACGGATCTTTGAGGCCTTTTATTGACTATCGGCTTTTAAATAAGATCACTGTCAAATTTCAGTATCCTTTGCCGCTGTTGTCTGACTTGTTTGCCCGGATTAAAGGTGCCAAGTGGTTTACCAAGATAGACCTTCGTGGTGCGTACAACCTTGTGCGCATTAAGCAAGGGGATGAATGGAAAACCGCATTCAATACGCCCGAAGGTCATTTTGAGTACTTGGTGATGCCTTTTGGGCTCTCTAATGCCCCTTCAGTTTTTCAGTCCTTTATGCATGACATTTTCCGGAACTATCTGGATAAATTTCTGATCGTTTATCTGGATGATATTCTGGTTTTTTCTGATAATTGGGACTCGCATGTGGAGCAGGTCAGGATGGTCTTTAAAATTTTGCGTGAAAATTCTTTGTTTGTCAAGGGCTCAAAGTGTCTTTTTGGTGTACAGAAGGTTCCCTTTTTGGGGTTCATTTTTTCCCCTTCTGCTGTGGAGATGGACCCAGTCAAGGTCCGAGCTATTCTTGATTGGACTCAGCCCTCGTCAGTTAAGAGTCTTCAGAAGTTCTTGGGTTTCGCTAACTTCTACCGTCGTTTTATCGCTAACTTTTCTAGCATTGTGAAACCTTTGACGGATATGACCAAGAAGGGCTCCGATGTGGTTAATTGGGCTCCTGCTGCCGTGGAGGCTTTCCAGGAGTTGAAACGTCGGTTTACTTCGGCGCCTGTTTTGTGCCAGCCTGATGTCTCGCTTCCCTTTCAAGTTGAGGTGGATGCTTCAGAGATTGGAGCAGGGGCCGTTTTGTCGCAGAGAGGCCCTGGTTGCTCTGTTATGAGACCTTGCGCCTTTTTCTCTAGGAAGTTTTCGCCTGCGGAGCGAAATTATGATGTGGGCAATCGGGAGTTGTTGGCCATGAAATGGGCATTTGAGGAGTGGCGTCATTGGCTCGAGGGTGCTAAGCATCGTGTGGTGGTCTTGACTGATCACAAAAATCTGATGTATCTCGAGTCTGCTAAGCGCCTGAATCCTAGACAGGCCCGCTGGTCATTGTTTTTCTCCCGTTTTGACTTTGTTGTCTCGTATTTACCAGGTTCAAAGAATGTGAAGGCCGATGCTCTTTCCAGGAGCTTTGTGCCTGATGCTCCTGGAGTCGCTGAACCTGTTGGTATTCTTAAGGATGGTATTATCTTGTCAGCTATTTCTCCTGATCTGCGACGTGTGTTGCAGAGATTTCAGGCTGATAGGCCTGATTCTTGTCCACCTGACAGACTGTTTGTGCCTGATAAGTGGACCAGCAGAGTCATTTCCGAGGTTCATTCCTCGGTGTTGGCAGGTCACCCAGGAATTTTTGGCACCAGAGATCTGGTGGCCAGATCCTTTTGGTGGCCTTCCTTGTCTAGGGATGTGCGGTCATTTGTACAGTCCTGTGGGACTTGTGCTCGAGCTAAGCCTTGCTGTTCTCGTGCCAGCGGGTTGCTCTTGCCCTTGCCTGTCCCTAAGAGACCTTGGACACATATCTCCATGGATTTCATTTCTGATCTTCCGGTGTCTCAGGGCATGTCTGTTATCTGGGTGATATGTGATCGCTTCTCCAAGATGGTCCATTTGGTTACTTTGCCTAAACTGCCTTCCTCTTCCGATCTGGTTCCTGTGTTTTTCCAGAACGTGGTTCGTTTGCACGGCATCCCTGAGAATATTGTGTCAGACAGAGGATCCCAGTTCGTTTCCAGATTCTGGCGATCCTTTTGTAGTAGGATGGGCATTGACTTGTCGTTTTCGTCTGCTTTCCATCCTCAGACTAATGGACAGACGGAGCGAACTAATCAGACTTTGGAGGCTTATTTGAGGTGTTTTGTCTCTGCTGATCAGGACGATTGGGTGACCTTCTTGTCGTTAGCTGAGTTTGCCCTTAATAATCGGGCTAGTTCCGCCACCTTGGTTTCGCCGTTTTTCTGCAACTCTGGTTTCCACCCTCGTTTTTCTTCGGGTCATGTGGAACCTTCTGACTGCCCTGGGGTGGATTCTGTGGTGGATAGGTTGCAGCGAATCTGGAATCTTGTGGTGGACAACTTGAAGTTGTCACAGGAGAGGGCTCAGCGCTTTGCCAACCGCCGCCGCGGTGTGGGTCCCCGACTACGTGTTGGGGATTTGGTGTGGCTTTCTTCCCGCTTTGTTCCTATGAAGGTTTCCTCTCCCAAATTTAAACCTCGTTTTATTGGTCCTTACAAGATATTGGAAATTCTTAATCCTGTATCCTTTCGCCTGGATCTACCTGTGTCGTTTGCTATCCACAACGTGTTTCATAGGTCCTTGTTGCGGCGGTACGTTGTGCCTGTGGTTCCTTCTGATGAGCCTCCTGCTCCGGTGTTGGTTGAGGGCGAGTTGGAGTACGTGGTGGAGAAGATCTTGGATTCTCGTCTCTCCAGGCGGAGGCTTCAGTACCTGGTCAAGTGGAAGGGCTATGGTCAGGAAGATAATTCCTGGGTGGTCGCCTCTGATGTTCATGCGGCCGATTTAGTTCGTGCCTTTCATGCCGCTCATCCTGATCGCCCTGGTGGTCGTGGTGAGGGTTCAGTGACCCCTCACTAAGGGGGGGGTACTGTTGTGATTTTGCTTTTTGCTCCCTCTAGTGGTCATTAGTGATTTGACTCTGGAGCGTCTGTCTTTTCCTATATCCTCACCTGGGCCGTTAGTTCAGGGGCGTTGCTATATAAGCTCCCTGGACCTTCAGTTCAATGCCTGGCATCGTTGAAATCAGAGCTAATCTGCTGTGCTCTTGTCCTCTGATCCTGGTTCCTGTTTTTCAAGCTAAGTCTGCTTCTTTGCTTTTTGCTTTTGTTTTGTTTGGTATTTTTGTCCAGCTTGTTCCTATCTGTATCCTGACCTTTGCTGGAAGCTCTAGGGGGCTGGTGTTCTCCCCCCGGACCGTTAGACGGTTCGGGGGTTCTTGAATCTCCAGCGTGGATTTTTATAGGGTTTTTGTTGACCAGATAAGTTATCTTGCTATATTCTGCTATTAGTAAGCTGGCCTCTCTTTGCTGAACCTGGTTCATTTCTGTGTTTGTCATTTCCTCTTACCTCACCGTTATTATTTGTGGGGGGCTTGTATCTTGCTTTGGGGTCCCTTTCTCTGGAGGCAAGAGAGGTCTTTGTTTTCTTCTCCTAGGGGTAGTTAGATTCTCCGGCTGGCGCGAGTCATCTAGCGATCACCGTAGGCATGATCCCCGGCTACTTCTAGTGTTGGCGTTAGGAGTAGCTATTTGGTCAACCCAGTTACCACAGCCCTATGAGCTGGATTTTTGTATCTTGCAGACTTACACGTTCCTCTGAGACCCTGTCCACTGGGGTCATAACACATGGTTACAGACCCATAATCCAGTTTTGGATTGGAAGGCTTTGTCTGTGTCAAGTGGGGTTGTCAGGCAATTAATTGCGATTCCCCGCCGGTGTCTATTGCTTCTTCTACTCCTTCTGAAGTTCCGGAGTATTTATTGGACTATCAGGATGTATTCAGTGAGTCCAGGTCCAGTGCCCTTCCTCCTCATAGGGACTGTGACTGCGCTATAGATTTGATTCCTGGTAGTAAATTTCCTAAGGGACGATTATTTAATCTGTCTGTACCTGAGCATGCCGCAATGCGTTCTTATATAAAGGAGTCTTTGGAGAAGGGACATATTCGTCCATCTTCTTCCCCTCTTGGTGCGGGATTCTTTTTTGTGGCCAAGAAAGACGGGTCTTTGAGACCTTGTATTGACTATCGGCTTCTGAATAATATCACTGTCAAATTTCAGTATCCTTTGCCACTATTGTCGGACTTGTTTGCTCGGATTAAAGGTGCCAGTTGGTTCACCAAGATAGATCTTCGTGGTGCGTACAACCTTGTGCGCATTAAGCAGGGAGATGAATGGAAAACTGCTTTCAATACGCCCGAAGGTCATTTTGAGTACTTGGTGATGCCTTTTGGGCTCTCTAATGCTCCTTCAGTGTTTCAGTCCTTTATGCATGACATCTTCCGGAAGTATCTAGATAGATTCATGATTGTTTATCTGGATGATATTCTGTTTTTTTCTGATGATTGGGATTCTCATGTAAAGCAGGTCAGGATGGTGTTTCAGGTTTTGCGTGATAATGCTTTGTTTGTGAAGGGCTCAAAGTGTCTCTTTGGGGTGCAGAAGGTTTTCTTTTTGGGTTTTATTTTCTCCCCTTCTACTGTGGAGATGGACCCAGTCAAGGTCCGAGCTATTCATGATTGGACTCAACCCATGTCTGTTAAGAGTCTTCAGAAGTTCCTGGGTTTTGCTAATTTCTACCGTCGTTTTATTGCTAATTTTTCTAGCGTTGTTAAACCTTTGACGGATATGACCAAGAAAGGTTCTGATGTTGCTAATTGGGCTCCTGCAGCCATGGAGGCTTTTCGGGAGCTGAAGCGCCGGTTTACTTCGGCGCCTGTTTTGTGCCAGCCTGATGTCTCACTTCCCTTTCAGGTTGAAGTGGATGCTTCTGAGATCGGTGCCGGAGCTGTTTTGTCGCAGAAAGGCTCTGGTTGCTCTGTGATGAGACCATGTGCTTTTTTCTCTAGGAAATTTTCGCCTGCTGAGCGGAACTATGATGTTGGTAATCGGGAGTTGTTGGCCATGAAGTGGGCATTTGAGGAGTGGCGTCATTGGCTCGAGGGAGCTAAGCATCGTGTGGTGGTCTTGACTGATCACAAAAATCTGATGTATCTCGAGTCTGCTAAGCGCCTGAATCCTAGACAGGCTCGTTGGTCGTTGTTTTTCTCCTGTTTTGACTTTGTGGTCTCGTACCTGCCTGGTTCAAAGAATGTGAAGGCTGATGCTCTTTCTAGGAGCTTTGTGCCTGATTCTCCTGGCGTCTCAGAGCCAGCTGGTATTCTGAAAGAGGGAGTAATCTTGTCGGCCATTTCTCCTGATTTGCGACGTGTGTTGCAGAGATTTCAGGCTGGTAGACCTGACCCTTGCCCACCTGATAGATTGTTTGTTCCTGATAAATGGACCAGCAGAGTTATCTCTGAGGTTCATTCCTCGGTGTTGGCAGGGCATCCTGGGATTTTTTGTACCAGAGATTTGGTGGCTAGGTCCTTTTGGTGGCCTTCCCTGTCGCGGGATGTGCGTTCTTTTGTGCAGTCCTGTGGGATTTGTGCTCGGGCTAAGCCTTGCTGTTCTCGGGCCAGCGGGTTGCTTTTGCCCTTGCCCGTCCCGAAGAGGCCTTGGACGCACATTTCCATGGATTTCATTTCAGATCTTCTGGTGTCTCAAGGAATGTCTGTCATCTGGGTGGTGTGTGATCGTTTTTCCAAGATGGTCCATTTGGTGCCCTTGCCTAAGTTGCCTTCCTCTTCCGATCTGGTTCCTTTGTTCTTTCAGAATGTGGTTCGTTTGCACGGCATTCCTGAGAATATCGTGTCTGACAGAGGATCCCAGTTTGTGTCCAGATTCTGGCGATCTTTTTGTGCTAAGATGGGCATTGATTTGTCTTTTTCATCTGCCTTTCATCCTCAGACTAATGGCCAAACGGAGCGAACTAATCAGACGCTGGAGGCTTATTTGAGATGTTTTGTTTCTGCGGATCAGGATGATTGGGTGACCTTCTTGCCATTGGCTGAGTTTGCCCTCAATAATCGGGCTAGTTCCGCTACTTTGGTTTCGCCATTTTTCTGCAACTCTGGTTTTCATCCGCGTTTTTCCTCGGGTCATGTTGAACCTTCTGACTGTCCTGGGGTGGATTCCGTGGTGGATAGGTTGCAGCGGATTTGGAATCATGTGGTGGACAACTTAAAGTTGTCACAGGAGAAGGCTCAGCGTTTTGCCAACCGCCGCCGCGGTGTGGGTCCCCGACTTCGTGTTGGGGATTTGGTTTGGTTGTCTTCTCGGTTTGTCCCTCTAAAGGTTTCCTCTCCTAAGTTTAAGCCTCGCTTTATTGGTCCTTATAAAGTTTTGGAAGTCCTTAATCCAGTGTCTTTTCGTTTGGATCTTCCTGTGTCGTTTGCCATTCACAATGTGTTCCATAGGTCTTTGTTGCGGCGGTACGTTGTGCCTATGGTTCCTGCTGTTGAGCCTCCTGCTCCGGTGTTGGTTGAGGGCGAGTTGGAGTACATGGTGGAAAAGATCTTGGATTCTTGTCTCTCTAGACGGAGGCTTCAGTATCTGGTCAAATGGAAGGGCTATGGTCAGGAGGATAATTCCTGGGTGGCCGCCTCTGATGTTCATGCGGCCGATTTGGTTCGTGCCTTTCACGCTGCTCATCCTGATCGCACTGGTGGTCATGGTGAGGGTTCGGTGACCCCTCCTTAAAGGGGGGGTACTGTTGTGAACTATATTTGTTGGCTCCCTCTTGTGGTCACTAGCGGTATGGCACTTGGATTATCTTTCTCCAGGTTGGTACCCACCTGGTTCGTTAGGCCTTGGGTGTTCCTATTTAGACTTCCTGGAAACTCAGTCTAGTGCCTGGAATCGATGTAATCAGTCTATGTCTGTTTTCCTCCTGACTCCTGGTCCCTGAGTTTTGCAAGATAAGCTAAGTTCTGCTTTCTTATTTTTGTCCTTTTGCATTTGCTCCTATTTTGTTCCAGCTTGTTCAAAATGTGATTTCTGTTTTTGCTGGAAGCTCTAGGGGACTGATATTCTCCCCCCACACCGTTAGTCGGTGCGGGGGTTCTTGGATATTCAGCGGGGATATTGTTATAGGGTTTTTGCTGACCGCATAAGTCCTCTTCCTATTTTCTGCTATTAATTAGTGGGCCTCTCTTTGCTAAATCTAGTTCATGCTTACGTTTGTCTTTTCTTCTTACCTCACCGTTATTATTTATTGGGGGCTTGTATTATAACTTTGGGGTCTTTTCTCTGGAGGCAAGTGAGGTCTTATTTTCTCTGAAAGGGTTAGTTAGTTCTCCGGCTGGTGCGAGACGTCTAGAATCAACGTAGGTACGTTCCCCGGCTGCTTCTAGTTGTTGTGCCAGGATCAGGTATGCGGTCAGCCAAGTTACCACTTCCCTATGAGCTGGTTTTTGTGTTTGCGGACTTAGCTGGAACTCCTGAGATCCTCTACCACTAGGATCATAACATGCGTAACTACCGCGGTCGCAGCGGTCGCAGCTGCGACGGGGCCCAGACTGTTGTGATTTGGTTCGTGGGCTCCCCCGGTGGTCTCTTGTGGTACTGGTGTCCTGCAAGCTTTGCCTTCAGTTCACCTGTTCCTATCAGGATGTGGGAGTATCCTATTTAACCTTGTTCCTCAGTCATTCTAATGCTGGCCATCAATGTATCCAGAGTGATTCTGTTGCATGTTCCTGCTCCCAGTTTTCTGCTCAGCTAAGTTGGAAACTTTAGTCCTTAAGTCTATTTTTGTATGTTTGTCCAGTTTGCACTTATGTGAATCTCTGCAGCTGGAAGCTCTTGTTGGGCTGAAATTACCACTCCAGTGGCATGAGTTGTCACATGAGTTAAGGTAATTTCAGGATGGTGTTTTGAAGGGTTTTGCAGCTGACCGCGAAGTCCTCTGTTGTATCTTTCTGCTATTTAGTTAGCGGGCCTCTCTGTGCTAAATCTGCTTTCATACTACGTGTGTCTGTTCATCTGCTCTCACCGTTATTATATGTGGGGGGCTGCTATCTCCTGTGGGGACATTCTCTGGAGGCAAGCCAGGACTGTGTTTTCTTCTACCAGGGGTAGTTAGTTCTCCGGCTGGCGCGCGGCATCTAGAGACAACGCAGGTATGCCCCCTGGCTACTTCTAGTGTGGTGTGTAGGTTTAGCATCGCGGTCAGCTTTAGTTTCCATCACCCGAGAGCTTGTCCGTTTATTCTATGCTTCTGAGGTTTCCTTGCCATTGGAAACCATAACAGTATGGCCAGCCCAAATGTTTAATCTATAGGCTGAGGCAGGAGAGAAAAGGAACTGTGTGAAACCTTTTTTTTTTTTTTTTTTTTTCCTTCCTCTGAAGTTGCACTCCAGCTCTAATTGCAGTCTCCTGTTTTCCTCTCCTCTTAACCCCTGAATGGCTCAGACTTTATCTGTTGAAATATGGATCCCCAGAGTCTGGCTACCAATTTGAATAATCTTGCCTCTAAAGTTCAGAATATACAAGATTTTTTGTTACATGCTCCTCGGTCTGAACCTAAAATTCCTATACCGGAGTTTTTTTCTGGAGATCGATCTTGTTTTCTAAATTTTAAATACAATTGTAAATTGTTTCTTTCGCTGAGATCTCATTCTGCTGGAGATCCTGCCCAGCAAGTAAAAATTGTTATTTCTTTACTGCGGGGTGACCCCCAAAATTGGGCATTTTCATTGGCACCAGGGGATCCTGCGTTGCTCAATGTGGATGCGTTTTTTCTGGCTTTGGGGTTGCTTTATGAGGAACCAAATTTGGAGATTCAGGCTGAGAAAGCCCTAATAGCCCTCTCTCAGGGGCAAGATGAAGCCGAAATATATTGCCAAAAATTTCGAAAATGGTCTGTGCTTACTCAGTGGAATGAGTGCGCTCTGGCGGCAAATTTCAGAGAAGGTCTCTCTGATGCTGTAAAAGACGTCATGGTGGGGTTTCCTGCGCCTACTGGTCTGAATGAGTCCATGACAATGGCAATTCAGATTGATCGGCGTTTACGGGAACGCAAACCTGTGCACCAGTTGGCGGTGTCTTCTGAAGAGGCACCACAGAGTATGCAATGTGATAGCTTTCTGTCCAGAAGCGAACGACAGATTTACAGGCGCAAGAATCATTTGTGCTTCTATTGTGGAAATTCTACTCATGTTATATCAGCATGCTCTAAATGAACAAAGAAAGTTGATAAATCCTCTGCTATTGGCACTTTGCAGTCCAAATTTATTTTGTCTGTAACTCTAATTTGTTCGTTATCTTCTATTGTTGCGGATGCGTATGTGGATTCTGGCGCCGCTTTGAGTCTTATGGATTGGTCCTTTGACAGGCGCTGTGGGTTTGATCTAGAGCCTCTGGAAGTTCCTATACCTTTAAAGGGTATTGATTCTACACCATTGGCTAGTAATAAACCACAATACTGGACACAAGTGACTATGCGTATGACTCCAGACCATCAAGAGGTGATTCGCTTCCTTGTACTGTATAATCTGCATGATGTGTTGGTGCTGGGATTGCCATGGTTGCAAACTCATAACCCAGTCCTTGACTGGAAAACAATGTCTGTACTAAGCTGGGGATGTCAGGGAAATCATGGGGACACACCTTTGGTCTCCATTGCTTCATCTATTCCCTCTGAAATTCCTGAGTTTTTGTCTGATTATCGTGAGGTTTTTGAGGAATCTTCTCTTGGTTCTCTTCCTCCTCACAGAGATTGCGATTGCGCCATAGATTTGATCCCTGGCAGTAAATTTCCTAAGGGTCGTCTATTCAATCTGTCTGTACCTGAACATGCTGCCATGCGAGAGTATATTAGGGAGTCCTTGGAAAAGGGACATATTCGTCCTTCTTCGTCTCCTCTTGGAGCGGGGTTCTTTTTCGTAGCTAAAAGTGATGGTTCTTTGAGACCTTGTATTGATTATAGACTCTTGAATAAGATCACAGTCAAGTATCAATATCCTTTGCCATTGCTGACGGATTTGTTTGCTCGCATTGAGGGGGCGAAGTGGTTCTCTAAGATTGATCTTCGCGGTGCGTATAATTTGGTGCGAATTAAGCAGGGGGATGAGTGGAAAACCGCATTTAATACGCCCGAGGGCCATTTTGAGTATTTGGTGATGCCTTTTGGTCTGTCAAATGCCCCTTCGGTTTTTCAGTCTTTTATGCACAATATTTTCCGTGAATATCTGGATAAATTTATGATTGTGTATTTGGACGATATCTTGATTTTTTCGGATGACTGGGAATCTCATGTTCAACAAGTTAGGAGGGTTTTTCAGGTTTTGCGGACCAATTCTCTGTTTGTTAAAGGTTCAAAGTGTGTTTTTGGGGTTCAGAAGATTTCTTTTTTGGGGTACATTTTTTCCCCCTCTTCTATTGAGATGGATCCTGTGAAGGTTCGGGCTATTTGTGACTGGACGCAACCGACTTCTCTTAAGGGCCTTCAGAAATTTTTGGGCTTTGCTAACTTTTATCGTCGATTCATAACTGGTTTTTCTAGCATTGTCAGGCCTTTGACTGATTTGACTAAAAAGGGTGCTGATGTTGCAGATTGGTCTCCTGCTGCTGTGGAGGCCTTTCGGGAGCTTAAGCGCCGTTTTTCTTCTGCTCCGGTGTTGTGCCAGCCTGATGTTTCTCTTCCTTTTCAGCTGGAAGTTGATGCTTCCGAGATCGGAGCGGGGGCGGTTTTGTCGCAGAAAAGTTCAGATTGTTCAGTAATGAGACCTTGTGCGTTCTTTTCTCGAAAATTTTCGCCCGCCGAGCGAAATTATGACGTCGGTAATCGGGAGCTTTTGGCGATGAAGTGGGCATTCGAGGAGTGGCGTCATTGGCTTGAGGGTGCTAGACATCAGGTGGTGGTCTTGACTGATCACAAAAATTTGATTTATCTTGAGTCGGCCAGACGTCTGAATCCTAGACAGGCGCGCTGGTCGTTGTTTTTCTCCCGGTTTAATTTTGTGGTTTCGTATCTGCCAGGTACTAAGAATGTGAAGGCGGATGCCCTTTCTAGGAGTTTTGAACCTGATTCCCCTGGTGATTCTAAACCTACGGGTATACTTAAGGATGGGGTGATATTGTCTGCTGTCTTCCCAGACCTGCGACGTGCTTTACAAGAGTTTCAGGCGGATCGGCCTGATCGTTGTCCGCCTGGTAGATTGTTTGTGCCGGATGAGTGGACCAATAGAGTCATCTCGGAGGTTCATTCTTCTGCGTTGGCAGGTCATCCGGGAATTTTTGGTACCAGAGATTTGGTGGCTAGGTCCTTCTGGTGGCCTTCCCTGTCTCGGGACGTGCGTACTTTTGTGCAGTCTTGCGATGTTTGTGCTCGGGCCAAGCCTTGTTGTTCTCGGGCTAGTGGGTTGTTGTTACCCTTGCCTGTTCCTAAGAGGCCTTGGACACACATCTCTATGGATTTTATTTCTGATCTCCCTGTTTCTCAGAAGATGTCCGTCATTTGGGTGGTGTGTGACCGCTTTTCTAAGATGGTTCATTTGGTGCCCTTGCCCAAGCTGCCTTCCTCATCTGAGTTGGTGCCCCTGTTTTTTCAGAATGTGGTTCGGCTGCATGGTATTCCGGAGAATATCGTTTCCGACAGGGGATCCCAGTTTGTGTCCAGATTTTGGCGGGCGTTTTGTGCCAGGATGGGCATTGATTTGTCTTTTTCGTCTGCATTTCATCCCCAGACAAATGGCCAGACGGAACGTACTAATCAGACCTTGGAGACTTATTTGAGGTGTTTCGTGTCTGCTGATCAGGATGACTGGGTCTCCTTTTTGCCGTTGGCTGAGTTTGCCCTTAATAATCGGGCCAGTTCTGCCACTTTGGTCTCCCCTTTCTTTTGCAATTCAGGGTTCCATCCTCGTTTTTCATCTGGTCAGGTGGAGTCTTCGGATTGTCCTGGAGTGGATACCATGGTGGATAGGTTGCATCGTATTTGGGGGCAGGTGGTGGACAATTTGGAGTTGTCCCAGGAGAAGACTCAACGTTTTGCTAATCGCCATCGTCGTGTTGGTCCTCGTCTTCGTGTTGGGGACTTGGTGTGGTTGTCCTCCCGTTTTGTCCCTATGAGGGTCTCTTCTCCTAAGTTTAAGCCTCGGTTCATCGGTCCTTATAAGATTTTGGAAATTCTTAACCCTGTGTCTTTTCGTTTGGACCTCCCAGCATCCTTTGCTATCCATAATGTCTTCCATCGGTCATTATTGCGGAGGTATGAGGTACCACTTGTGCCTTCTGTTGAGCCTCCTGCTCCTGTGCTGGTTGAGGGTGAATTGGAGTATGTGGTGGAGAAAATCTTGGACTCCCGTGTTTCCAGACGGAGACTTCAATATCTGGTGAAATGGAAGGGCTACGGTCAAGAGGATAATTCTTGGGTTACAGCTTCTGATGTTCATGCTTCTGATTTGGTCCGTGCCTTTCATAGGGCTCATCCAGATCGCCCTGGTGGTTCTTGTGAGGGTTCGGTGCCCCCTCCTTAAGGGGGGGTACTGTTGTGATTTGGTTCGTGGGCTCCCCCGGTGGTCTCTTGTGGTACTGGTGTCCTGCAAGCTTTGCCTTCAGTTCACCTGTTCCTATCAGGATGTGGGAGTATCCTATTTAACCTTGTTCCTCAGTCATTCTAATGCTGGCCATCAATGTATCCAGAGTGATTCTGTTGCATGTTCCTGCTCCCAGTTTTCTGCTCAGCTAAGTTGGACACTTTAGTCCTTAAGTCTATTTTTGTATGTTTGTCCAGTTTGCACTTATGTGAATCTCTGCAGCTGGAAGCTCTTGTTGGGCTGAAATTACCACTCCAGTGGCATGAGTTGTCACATGAGTTAAGGTAATTTCAGGATGGTGTTTTGAAGGGTTTTGCAGCTGACCGCGAAGTCCTCTGTTGTATCTTTCTGCTATTTAGTTAGCGGGCCTCTCTGTGCTAAATCTGCTTTCATACTACGTGTGTCTGTTCATCTGCTCTCACCGTTATTATATGTGGGGGGCTGCTATCTCCTGTGGGGACATTCTCTGGAGGCAAGCCAGGACTGTGTTTTCTTCTACCAGGGGTAGTTAGTTCTCCGGCTGGCGCGCGGCATCTAGAGACAACGCAGGTATGCCCCCTGGCTACTTCTAGTGTGGTGTGTAGGTTTAGCATCGCGGTCAGCTTTAGTTTCCATCACCCAAGAGCTTGTCCGTTTATTCTATGCTTCTGAGGTTTCCTTGCCATTGGAAACCATAACACCAGACTACTTAGGGGCCCCATGGACAGGAGTGAAGGAGAATGAAATGACCCATGATTGATGATGATCCACCATTTGTGAGTGACCCGCAGCAGGGAGCCATCACCGCTCTCTAATTATACTTACCTACTCCCGGCACGGTCCCTGGACGTCCCTGCTTCTTCCAGCGCTGCAGATTCTTCCTGCACTGAGCGGTCACATGGTCCCGCTCATTACAGAAATTAATATGTGGCTCCACCTCCCATAGGGGTGGAGCCGCATATTCATTTCTGTATTGAACGGTAACTGTGACCGCTCAATACAGGAAGAATCTGCAGCGCTGGAAGAAGCAGGGACGTCCAGGGACCGTGCCGGGAGTAGGTGAGTATACAGCGCTGCGCGATATTTACCGCTCCTCGTTCCAGTGCGGCTCTGTCATCAGCGTCCTCTGGCAGTGACGCTCAGGTCAGAGGGCGCGGTGACGTAGTCAGTGCGCGCCCTCTGCTGAACGTCAGTGCTGAAGACGGAGCCGCACGAGGAGCAGCCAGGTAAATATTGAAAGTGCCGGGGGTCCTGAGCGAAGAGAGAGGTGAGGTGAGTATGTGATTTATTTTTTTTATGGCAGCAAAAGCATAAGGGGCAAGTGACTGTACAGAGCATTTTATGGGGCCATAACGCTTGTGCAGCGCCAGCACTATAAGGGGCAGTGACTGTGCGGAGCATCTTATGGGGCCATAACAATTGTGCAGCATTATAAGGGGCAGTGGCTATACGGAGCATTTTATGGGGCCATAACACTTGTGCAGCGCCAGCACTATAAGGGGCAGTGGCTGTGCGGAGCATCTTATGGGGCCATAACAATTGTGCAGCACTATATGGGGCAAGTCGCTGTGCGGAGCATCTTATGGGGCCATAACACTTGTGCAGCACTATAAGGGGCAGTGACTGTGCGGAGCATCTTACGGGGCCATAACACTTGTGCAGCACTATAAGGGGCAGTGGCTGTGCGGAGCATCTTATGGGGCCATAACACTTGTGCAGCACTATAAGGGGCAGTGACTGTGCGGAGCCTCTTATGGGGCCATAACACTTGTGCAACACTATAAGGGGCAGTGGCTGTGCGGAGCACCTTATGGGGCCATAACGCTTGTGCAGCACTATAAGGGGCAAGTGGCTGTGCGGAGCATCTTATGGGGCCATAATGAATGGTGCAGAGCATTATATATGGCACAGCTTTATATGGAGTATCTATGGGGCCATAATGACTGGTGCAGAGCATAATACATGGCACAGCTTTCTATGGAGCATCTGTGGGGCAATAATGAATGGTGCAGAGCATTATATATGGCACAGCTTTCTATAGAGCATCTATGGGGCCATAATGAACGGTGCAGAGCATTATATATGGCACAGCTTTCTATGGAGTATCTATGGGGCCATAATGAACGGTGCAGAGCATTATATATGGCACAGCTTTCTATGGAGCATCTATGGGGCCATAATGAACGGTGCAGAGCATTATATATGGGGCAGCTTTATATGGAGCATCTATGGGGCAATAATCAACGGTATGGAGCACTATGAGGGGGGCTGCGTTGTATTCTATGGGGGTTACCTTGAGTTGTATGGCAGGGCTGCGGGGGGGGCCCCATTTGGAAGTTTGCACCGGGGCCCATAACTATGTAGTTACGCCACTGGTCGTCCGTGTTATACTTCCGTCTAACTTCGCCCTTAGAACAACTATTACTTTTTCAGTTAATACCACACTATGCCATTTTATCTATTTCTACTTGGCAGGATAGTAGTAATACGTTTCCCCTAAACCCAAAAATTGTCAAAGGGAGGAACAGTTCATGAGTATCAGTGAATCTACTTGATGCTTTGGACTAATGTGTGAGTTTGACCAAGCTACACCATAACCAAAAATATAAACATTGTTGTAGACATTGTGCCTGTTGCTTTTGCATGCTGCTCTCAGAAAATGCATCATGAAATGGCCAATTTTTAAGAATCTTGTGCTCGGTGATGAGGAAATGTAAAATATTACAATGAGTGTCTAAGATCATACATCTCTTGTGGAAAAGGTATACAGTACATATTTATTCTTCTTGAAAATTGAACGGGTAATTAGTCAAATAAAATAATGTATTTTTAGAGTTAAACTAGTCGTCAGGAAAAGCTGTTAAAACTATCACATCAAATAGAGCTTGCTGTGGAAATGAACTTCTAATCTTTAATTATAATTTCCATTTTCTTGTTCCTTATTCTGTACCAAAATTCAAACACTTCTCTGTTATTATATTACCATCATGATTAGACTTGAGTAGCCACAAGTGTTTTACAGAATAATAAGATTATTTTTAAATTGTCAAGACCCTAATATTCACGTGATAATTTATATATAAATTATGAGCAAACTTTTACAGATGTTAAATTTATATATATCCAGTCTCTCAAAAATTGGGGACCCTTTTCCACATCATCTAATTTCAGTGTCAATTGAATAAATCTACTTGCAAGTTTTTCAGTTATTCTGCCTATTTTTAAAAGTTTGCATTAAAGAAGCAGTCCCATCTAGTTGAAACTTTCTCCAATTTCATGCCCAGAATAGATAATGTAGAGAAATTTTTGACATGGCATAGAGACAGTTTTGTTGCAGTCTCTTCAAAACATAGCGGACATGAAGACTATGGGAGTCCAGATCTCTGGAGAAGATTTGGATGTCACTCAGCTAAGCTAAACAAAGTTTCATAATGTCATGTACCAGTATTTCTATTAACAAAGTGCTTTAACACTTTCACAATATAAAAAGCATGAAGAGATATTCATAATGACCCCCATGAATGTTGAGTAGGCAAGTTGGATGAAATGGAAGCAAAGCAGTTTCAGAGTAGTTTGTTCAGGCATAGCCATGA
The DNA here is from genome assembly GCF_051348905.1 of Ranitomeya variabilis. Lineage (NCBI taxonomy): Eukaryota > Metazoa > Chordata > Amphibia > Anura > Dendrobatidae > Ranitomeya > Ranitomeya variabilis. The sequence continues at coordinate 993,045,043 of NC_135232.1, read as the reverse complement.
GGCAGTTTTGCAAACAAGTTGATCCTTACTGGCAGAGGCGTAACGATCACAGTCATGGAAGTCATGACCGTGCAGGTGGGAGGCACGCTGACGCCAACAAAAACTTCAACTGGATGTGCATCCTTGGAAACACATTCAACTCAAGTGTATTGTTGGCAGAGACTTGCCAAGACTGTGCACTGCATTACATGCTGCTGGACATCATGTGCTCCTGTCGCTTGCATGCTGAAGTCAGCTGCCAGCTTTAGAAGAGTCTAATTGTTTTTATTGTCTATGGATTAAAGAACAGCGGCAGAATGGGGGACATATAACAGGATGGGTATATATATAGCAGAATGGGGGTTATATACCAGGATGGAGGACATATATACTATGATGGGCTCAGGATGGAGAACATATATACCAGCATCATATACAAGCATGAGCACAGGATGAGGAACATATATACCAGGAAAAAGGATATATATATATATACAGTGGCATGTAAAAGTTTGGGCACCCCTGGCCAAGCATTACAGAATGCTGTAGATAAGCCCCTGATGCTGGTGGGCTTAGCTCATCTTCGATTTTGGGGGTGACAGGTTCCCTTTAAGGCAAAAAAATTATCATTTTTTACATTTTAAAAATTAGAAAAAGAAAAATGAGCTGATGCAAACTTTGGGCACCCTTGGAGATTTGTGTGCTTTGATAACTTTAACCAAGGTTTCAGATCTTAATGAGCCTGTTAGGGTTATGATTTGATCACTATTATCGTCGGGAACGGCCAGGTGATGAAAACGTCCCAGATTTATAAGAACTTAGCCTCCACTCAACTTGTGGCCAAAAAAACAGCAGTCATGGGTTGCTAGCACTCTGAAAATGAAAATGGTGGAGGCCCATGAAGCAGGAGAAGGCTATAAGAAGATATCTTCCTTTTCCTCAATTCAAAATGTAATTAAGAAATGGCAGTTAACAGGAACAGTTGAGGTCAACATAAGGTCTGGAAGACCAAGGATATTTTCTGTTTGAGCTGTTCGTAGGATGGCTAGAAAAGCAAATCAGAACCCCCACTTGACTACAAAAGACCTTCAGAAAGATTTAGCAGACTCTGAAGTTGTGGTACATTGTTCTACTGTTCAGAGACACCTGCACACATATGGCTTTCATGGAAGAGTCATCAACAATAAGATGACTTTACTCGTGAGAGCTTATAATCTACAATGAGGTGGGGAGATACAAAGTACAGGAGCTTATTTACAATTATGTATTTACAATGATGGTCCAGCCATCTTCAGGGGGTGGGGGATCGATGGAGATAGTGAATTGGGCTACACAAGCGCCCTTACACATAAAATGACTTTTATTAGGGAACGTGATAGGCCGCTCTGAGCAAATATGTTTGAGGGCACACCTAAAACTATGCAAATTGCGAATAGTCCTAATTTCTTGGGGTAGAGCATTCCAGAGAATTGGCGCAGTGTGGAAGAAGTCTTGGAGAGGGAGGTACGGATTAGTGCAGATGTTAGTCAAAAGTCATTTGCAGAGCGCAGCGGTCGGCTAGGCCAATAGACAGAAATAAGGGAGGAGATGTAAGGGGGTGCTGCACTGTGAAGAGCTTTGTGGGTATGAAGAAGTACTTTGAATTGGATCCTATAATTAATGGGCAGCTAGTGTAATGATTGGCGAAGAATGGACATGTCTGAATACCGATTAGCCAGGTAGATGTCTCTGGCTGATGCATTAAAGATAGACTGGAGAGGGGAAAGTCGAGTGAGGGGGCGGCCAATTAGTAGAGCGTTACAGTAATCCAGGCGGGAGTGGATCAAGGCGACAGTGAGGGTTCTTGTTGTTTCCTTGGTGAGAAAAGGGCAGATTCTAGAGTTGTTCTTTAGGTGTAAGTGACAATAGCGGGCAAGAGATTGTATGTGGGATGTGAAGGAGAGATCGGAGTCAAACTTAACACCCAGACAGCGCACCTGCTGCCGGTATGTTACTATGTTGCCACCCACGGAGAGGGAAATATCAGGTTTAGTGAGGTTAGTAGATGATGGGAGCAGAAGAAGTTCAGTTTTGGAGAGGTTGAGTTTCAGATAGAGGGCAGTCATGATGTCAGATACTGCGGACAGTCACTGGCGTTCTGTAGTACAGCGGGAGTAAGGTCAGGGGATGATGTATATAGTTGTGTGTCATCAGCATAAAGATGGTACTGAAAGCCAAATCTGCTGATGATCTGTCCAATTGGGGCCATGTAGACGGAGAAGAGAAGTGGGCCAAGGACTGAGCCCTGAGGGACCCCGACAGTGAGAGGAAGAGGGGACGAAGTGGAGCCAACGAACAATACACTGAAGGAGCACAGGAGAGAGCAGTGTTCTTAATGCCTATTGACTGGAGCCTAGAGAGTAGGAGATGATGGTCAACAGTGTCAAAGCTGCAGAGAGGATGAGAAGAATGAGCAGAGAGTGGTCACCATTACACTTTGCTGTCTGAAGGTCATTGGTCACTTTGATGAGTGCAGTTTCTGTCGAATGTAGGGGGCAGAAGCCGGACTGTGAAGGGTCTAGGAGGGGCTGAGTGGAGAGGTAACTGCTAAGGCGGGAGTAGACCAGGTGCTCCAAGAGTTTAGAGATGAAGGGGAGATTGGAGACTGGTCTGTAGTTATTTGTGCAGGATGGATCGAGAGAGGGTTTCCTTAGTAATGGAGTAATGATAGAGTGTTTGAAGGAGGAGGGGAAAATGCCAGAGGAGAGGGAGAGATTAAAGATTGTAGTTAGGTGAGTTGTGGTGACTGGAGAGAGCGACTGGAGAAGGTGTGAGGGAATGGGGTCAGTAGTGCATGTAGTCTGACGTAAGAAGAGAGGAGCCTGGAGACTTCTTCTTCTGTGATGGGATCAAATGTGGAGAGTGAGCCAGAGGAAATGCAGGGAGGGATGGGAGTCACTGCACTTCGTGGCTGGGAGTAGATTTCCTGATGAATATAATTTATGTTCTCTATAAAGTGGGAGGCCAGGACATCAGCACAAATGTCTGTGATAGGGGCTTGTGCTTTTGGCCTGAGGAGGGAGTGAAAGGTGTCAAAAAGTTTCTTAGGGTTGTTGTATAGTGAGAAGATCAGGGTGGAAAAGTGGGTCTGTTTGGCGGGTTGAAGGGCAGAATTATAGGTTCTTAACATAAATTTGAAGTGTATGAAGTTTTCTGGTGTGCAAGTTTTCCTCCATAAGCGTTCAGCACTTCTAGAGCATCGCTGGAGAAGCCGAGTTTGCGATGTGCGCCAGGGCTGTTTTACTCTGTGTTTGGAGGTTCTGAGGATGAGGAGAGCTACTTGGTCAAGGGTGCTTCCAAGAGTGTCATTGGAGTGGTGTACAGCCAGACCGGGACAGGAGAAAGAGGAGATTGGGGACAGTGATGAGTGTAGGGAGTCTGAAAGTGTATGAGGGTTAATAGCATGTAGATTTCTGAATGTGTGGTAGGTAGGAGTGTGCTGGGGTGGGTGAGGGATTGTGAGAGTGAAGGAGAGAATGTTGTGGTCAGAGAGGGGTGCGGTGAGTTATTAAGGTAGGAGATTGAATAGAACCGGACAAAGACCAGGTCACGGGTGTTACCGTCTTTGTGTGTTTCAGAGGATGAGAGCTGTGAGAGGCCTAGAGAAGTGGTGAGTGATAAAAGCTGGGATGCAGATGTGGAAGTGGGGCTGTTAATGGGGATGTTGAAGTCTCCCATGATAAGAGGTGGTAGTTCTGAGTAATGGTGAACATATACGTGAGGATGGGGAACATAGAGTTCTGGCAAAAATTAAGAGACCACCACATCAATACCCTGTCATGGGCAGCCCAATCTCTAGACCTGAACCCCATTGAAAACCTCTGGAATCAAGAGGATGAAGGCTAGTCACAAGCTATCAATCAAAGAAGAACTGCTTACATTTTTGTGCCAGAATCAGTGTGAAAGACTGGTGAAAAACATGCCAAGACGCATGAAAGCTGTGAATAAAAATCATGGTCATTCCACAAAATATTGATTTCTGAACTCTTCCTGAGTTAAAACATTAGTATTGTTGTTTCTAAATGATTATAAACTTGTTTTCTTTGCATTATTTGAGGTCTGAAAGCACTGTTTTGTTTTGTTTTATTTTGACCATTTTTCTATTCAGAAACAAAAAAGCAAAATTTATTGCTTGGAAATTTCGGAGACATGTTGTCAGAAGTTTATAGACTAAAAGAACAATTTACACTTTACTCATACCTATAAAGAGAAAAATCTGAGAAACTGAACATTTTGCAGTGGACTCTTAATTTTTGTAAAAGTTTGGGCACCCCTTGTCAAAATTACTGTTATTGTGAACAGTTAAGCAAATTGACATGAAATAATCTCTAAGAGGCCTAAAGTTAAAGATGACACATTTATTTTGTATTTGAAGCAAATATATTCATATTTTACATTTTAAATTTCCATTTTCAGAGTGCCAGGCAGCTGCTAAGATCCACCAATGACTGCTGTTTTGGCACAAGCTTAGTGGAGGCTGCGTTTTTATAAAGCTGGAAAATTTGCATCACTTGGCCTTTCCTAATGATGATAGTGGACAATCCATAACCCTAGGCTAATTGGCTAATTAATGTCTGAAGCATTGGTCAAAATTGCCTGAGCTCACAAATTTCCTAGGATGCCCACATTTTTGCATCCTTTTTGTAATTTTTAAAATGTAAAAAACGACTATATTTTTTTTCCTAAAATACAAAGGAAATGTGTCATCTTTAACTTTAGTTCTTTAAGGGTATGTTCCCATGGTCAGTAACCGGCAGCTTTGGATGCAGCACATGTCCGCTCCATCCAAAGCGCTGCCGGCTTTTGAACGCAGGTGATTCCGCATGTGTTCATTGAACCATGTGGAATCACTGCACCCAATACATTGGACAGGTGATATTTATCTTGCGGAGACTGAGCGTCTCCGCAAGATAAATAGACATTCTGCGGTCTGGAAAGTCCGTCTCCGCAGGGATGCCGGAGGCGTCTGTGCACGCATAGTGGAGATGGGATTTCTTGAAATCCCGTTCACTATGCTGTAACATCTGGATGCTGCAGATGTATGCAGTGTTCAACCCGCAGCGTTTACTGACCTTGGGAACATACCCTAAGAGATCATTTCATCTTCAACTTGCTTAACTGTTCACAATAATGGAAATTTTGACCAGTTGTGCCCAAACTTTTGCATTACACTGTACACTAAGATGTGGAACATATATACTAGGATGAGAGACACATATACCAGGAATGAGCCCAATATGGGGACAGTACTACATAGAATCATAGAATGTTTGAGTTGGAAGGCACCTCAAGGGTCATTGTGTCTAACCCACTGCTCAATGCAGGATTGACTAACCATCTCAGACAGATGTCTGTCCAGCCTCTGTTTAAAGACTTTCATTGAAGGAGAACCCACCACCTCATAATGGGGGAGGAGGGGGCAACTAATATATACTTAAAAAAATTAAGTATCAGTTAAGCTCACACATATGACCAACATGTGAGGGGACATGTCAAAATTTTTCAACGGGGCCCTGCTTTACTGGGCAGTTTGATTAAATCAATGAATGGAGAATTTAGCCATAGCTATAAAGTCCCAAAAGCACCCATGTGTCAGGCAGTGGCAAAACTGAAAATTGAATGTCCTCAACTCATGAAGTGTTCTCATCTAAAGAGTCACCTTCTCAGTCCGGAATTGAGCCACCAAGAATTATGGAACAGTTTATAGTGATTAGTTTTACAGGTATCATCAAAGAAATAATAGTAACTTTCCGCCTCCTGGCTAGGAAAAGGTCAATAAAGCTCTCTGGAGCTCTGGAATCAATTAAGGTTTGTCCCATAAACTCAAAGGAATTAAAGATAATGGACATAGGCACAACAAGCTTGTCTTTTTCACCTAGTGTCTGAAATTTATCTGATTAGCCTTGAGTTTAAGGGTACTGTCACACAGTGCCATTTTGATCGCTACGACGGCACGATCCGTGACGTCGCAGCGATCGTATGATTATCGCTCCAGCGTCGTAGACTGCGGTCACACGTTGCAATCACGGCGCTGGAGCGATGCCGAAGTCCCCGGGTAACCAGGGTAAACATCGGGTTACTAAGCGCAGGGCCGCGCTTAGTAACCCGATGTTTACCCTGGTTACCAGCGTAAACGTAAAAAAAACAAACAGTACATACTTACATTCCGGTGTCTGTCCCCCGGCGTTCTGCTTCTCTCCACTGTGTAAGCACAGCGGCCGGAAAGCACAGCGGTGACGTCTGACGTCAGACGTCACCGCTGTGCTCGCTTTCTGGCTGGCCGGCGCTCACAGTGCAGAGAAGCTGAGACGCCAGAGGACAGACACCGGAATGTGAGTATGTAGTGTTTGGTTTTTTTACGTTTACGCTGGTAACCACGGTAAACATCGGGTTACTAAGCGCGGCCCTGCGCTTAGTTACCCGATGTTTACCCTGGTTACAAGCGAACACATCGCTGGATCGCTGTCACACACAACGATCCAGCGATGTCAGCGGGTGATCAAGCGACGAAAGAAAGTTCCATACGATCTGCTACGACGTACGATTCTCAGCAGGATCCCTGATCGCTGCTGCGTGTCAGACACTGCGATATCGTAACGATATCGCTAGAACATCACGAATCGTACCATCGTAGCGATCAAAATGGCACTGTGTGACGGTACCCTTAGATATTCCAGGTGAGAATCATTTTCATTACAATAGAGACATCATCCCTCAGCCTACAGGATCTTTTGTGTGACAACAATTTATTCCAAGCAATTTGCATGGGTCCCTGTAGGGCCTCACTGGGAGGAGATTTTAAAGAAGGAAATAAGAATCTTGAGCTTTTTTCCTTGACTTTTCTTTAAAAGGTAATAAGCAAAAAGAGACTGAGAATACATTGGTGCACAGTTGTCTGCACATAGTAGCAAGGTTGCTATTTTATTGTCCTACCTAGCTCTTGATGATTGAAGATAGTTACAATGTTATGATGAAACACGTAGAGCTATTTTTAACTCCTTCACGACATGTGCCGTACTAGTACAGCGCATGTCGTGTTTCCCCCTTTAATGTGGGCTCCTGTGCTAAGCCCATATCAAAGACGCGAAATGTCAGCTGTTTTGTACAGCTGACATGTGCGCGCAATAGCACCAGATGGAATCGCGATCAACCTGCTGCTATTAACTAGTTAAATTCCGCTGTCAAACGCTGACAGCGGCATTTAACTAGCGCTTCCGGCCAACAGACTGGAAATGCGCGCATCGCTGACCCTCGTCACATGATTGGGGGTCAGCGATGTGTCGGCATGACCACCAGAGGTCTCCTTGAGACCTCTATGGTTGTTGATGCTGGATTGCTATGAGCACCACCCTGCGGTCGGCGCTCATAGCAATGCAGGAATTCAGCTACACAGAAGCGATCTGAGCATCGCTCCTATGTAGCTGCGCCGATCGAGTTGTGCCAGCTTCTAGCCTCCCATGGAGGCTATTGAAGCATGGCAAAAGTAAAGAAAAAATTTAAAAAAAAATATGAAAAAAAAAAAAATTGTAAAAGTTTAAATCACCCCCCTTTCGCCCCATTCAAAATAAAACAATAAAAAAAAAAAAAACCTACACATATTTGGTATCGCAGCCTTCAGAATCGCTGAATAAATGTTAAAAAAATTAACCTGATCACTAAATGGCGTAGCTAGAAAAAATTTGAAAAGCCAGAATTACGTTTTTTTTTGGTCGCTGCGACATTGAATTAAAATGCAATAACGGGCGATCAAAACAACATATCTGCACCAAAATGGTATCATTAAAAACGTCATCTCGGCACACAAAAAATAAGCCCTCAATCGACCTGAGATCCCAAAAAATGGAAATGCTATGGGTATTGGAAAATTGCACAATTTTTTTATTTTCTTAGCAAAGTTTCCGCGGCAGTTCTGCAACGTGTGCACATAGCCTTATAGTTACAGCTCTGGCAAAAATTAAGAGACGGTTGCAAAATTTTCAGTTTGTCTGATTTTTCTCTTTATAGGTATTTTTTTGAATAAAGTGTAAATTGTTCTTTTAGTCTATAAACCTCTGACAACATGTCTCCGAAATTTCCAAGCAATACATTTTGTATTTCTTTTCTGAAAAGGAGAAATTGTCAAAACTAAAAAAAGAGTGCTTTTAGACCAAAAATATTGCAAAGAAAACAAGTTCATAATCATTTAGAAACAACAATACTACTCAGGAAGAGTTCATAAATCAATATTTTGTGGAATAACCATGATTCTTAATCACAGCTTTCGTGTGTCTTGGCATGCTTTCCACCAGTCTTTCACACTGCTTTAAAATTTTAAAAATTGTTTAATGGCTTTTGACTATTCATCATCCTCTTGATTACATTACAGAGGTTTTCAATGGGGTTTAGGTCTGGAGATTGGGCTGCCCATGACAGGGTTTTGATGGGGTGGTCTCTTAATTTTTGCCGGAACTGTAGTTTAGTGTTTTCTTCTATCTTTGGGACTAATAGTTAGCTTGTCAATATGTTATATATCATGTACTATTTACTTTTGAGACTCTTATTTAACCCCTTAAGCCCCGAGGGTGGTTTGCACGTTAATGACCGGGCCAATTTTTACAATTCTGACCACTGTCCCTTTATGAGGCTATAACTCTGGAACGCTTTGACGGATCTTGGTGATTCTGACAATGTTTTCTCGTGACATATTGTACTTCATGTTAGTGGTAAAATTTATTCGATATAACTTGCGTTTATTTGTGAAAAAAATGGAAATTTGGCGAAAATTTTGAAAATTTTGCAATTTTCCAACTTTGAATTTTTATGCCCTTAAATCACAGACATATGTCACGCAAAATACTTAATAAGTAACATTTCCCACATGTCTACTTTACATCAGTACAATTTTGGAACCAAAATTTTTTTTTGTGACGGAGTTATAAGGGTTAAAAGTTGACCAGCAATTTCTCATTTTTACAACACCATTTTTTTTTAGGGACCACATCTCATTTGAAGTCATTTTGAGGGGTCTATATGATAGAAAATACTCAAGTGTGACACCATTCTAAAAACTGCACCCCTCAAGGTGCTCAAAACCACATTCAAGAAGTTTATTAACCCTTCAGGTGTTTCACAGGAATTTTTGGAATGTTTAAATAAAAATGAACATTTAACTTTTTTTCACACAAAATTTATTTCAGCTCCAATTTGTTTTATTTTACCAAGGGTAACAGGAGAAAATGGACCCCCAAAGTTGTTGTACAATTTGTCCTGAGTACGCTGATACCCCATATGTGGGGGTAAACCACTGTTTGGGCGTATGGCAGAGCTCGGAAGGAAAGGAGCGCCATTTGACTTTTCAATGCAAAATTGACTGGAATTGAGATGGGACGCCATGTTGTGTTTGGAGAGCCCCTGATGTGCCTAAACACTGAAACCCCCTACAAGTGACACCATTTTGGAAAGTAGACCCCCTAAGGAACTTATCTTGATGTGTGGTGAGCACTTTGACCCACCAAGTGCTTCACAGAAGTTTATAATGCAGAGCCGTAAAAATAAAAAATCATATTTTTTCACAAAAATGATATTTTCGCCCCCAATTTTTTATTTTCCCAAGGGTAAGAGAAGAAATTGGACCCCGAAAAATGTTGTGCAATTTGTCCTGAGTACGCTGATACCCCATATGTGGGTGTAAACCATTGTTTGGGCGCATGGCAGAGCTTGGAAGGGAAGGAGCGCCATTTGACTTTTCAATGCAAAATTGACTGGAATTGAGATGGGACGCCATGTTGCGTTTGGAGAGCCCCTGATGTGCCTAAACATTGAAACTCCCTACAAGTGACACCATTTTGGAAAGTAGACCCCCTAAGGAACTTATCTTGATGTGTGGTGAGCACTTTGACCCACCAAGTGCTTCACAGAAGTTTATAATGCAGAGCCGTAAAAATAAAAAATCATATTTTTTCACAAAAATGATCTTTTTTCCCCCAATTTTTTATTTTCCCAAGGGTAAGAGAAGAAATTGGACCCCAAAAAATGTTGTGCAATTTGTCCTGAGTACGATGATACCCCATATGTGGGTGTAAACCATTGTTTGGGCGCATGGCAGAGCTTGGAAGGGAAGGAGCGCCATTTGACTTTTCAATGCAAAATTGACTGGAATTGAGATGGGACACCATGTTGCGTTTGGAGAGCCCCTGATGTGCCTAAACATTGAAACTTCCTACAAGTGACACCATTTTGGAAAGTAGACCCCCTAAGGAACTTATCTAGATGTGTGGTGAGCACTTTGACCCACCAAGTGCTTCACAGAAGTTTATAATGCAGAGCCGTAAAAATAAAAAATCATATTTTTTCACAAAAATGATCTTTTCGCCCCCAATTTTTTATTTTCCCAAGGGTAAGAGAAGAAATTGGACCCCAAAAAATGTTGTGCAATTTGTCCTGAGTACGCTGATACCCCATATGTGGGTGTAAACCATTGTTTGGGCGCATGGCAGAGCTTGGAAGGGAAGGAGCGCCATTTGACTTTTCAATGCAAAATTGACTGGAATTGAGATGGGACGCCATGTTGCGTTTGGAGAGCCCCTGATGTGCCTAAACATTGAAACCCCCCACAAGTGACACCATTTTGGAAAGTAGACCCCCTAAGGAACTTATCTAGATGTGTTTTGAGAGCTTTGAACCCCCAAGTGTTTCACTACAGATTATAACGCAGAGCCGTGAAAATAATTTTTTTTTTTTCTCAAAAATGATTTTTTAGCCCCCAGCTTTGTATTTTTACAAGGGTAACAGAATAAATTGGACCCCAAAATTTGTTTTCCAATTTGTCCTGAGTACGCTGATACCCCATATGTGGGGGGAACCACTGTTTGGGCGCATGACAGAGCTCGGAAGGGAAGGAGCGCCATTTGGAATGCAGACTTAAATGGATTGGTCAGCAGCCGTCACGTTGCATTTGCAGAGCCCCTGATGTACCAAAACAGTACAAACCCCCCACAAGTGACCCCATATTGGAAACTAGACCTCCCAAGGAACTTATCTAGATGTGTTTTGAGAACTTTGAACCCCCAAGTGTTTCACTAAAGTTTATAGCGCAAAGCCGTGAAAATAAAAATTATTTTTTTTTTCACAAAAATGATTTTTTAGCCCCCAGTTTTGTATTTTCACAAGGGTAACAGGATAAATTAGACCCCAAAAGTTGTTGTCCAATTTGTCCTGAGTACGCTGATACCCCATATGTGGGGGGGAACCACTGTTTGGGTGCATGACAGAGCTCGGAAGGGAAGGAGCGCCATTTGGAATGCAGCCTTAAATGGATTGGTCTGCAGGCGTCACGTTGCATTTGCAGAGCCCCTGATGTACCCAAACAGTACAAACCCCCCACAAGTGACCCCATATTGGAAACTAGACCTCCCAAGGAACTTATCTAGATGTGTTGTGAGAACTTTGAACCCCCAAGTGTTTCACTACAGTTTATAACGCAGAGCCGTGAAAATAAAACATCTTTTTTCCCACAAAACTGATTTTTAGCCCCCCAAATTTTTATTTTCCTAAGGATAACAAGAGAACTTGGACCACAGAAGTTGTTGTTCAATTTGTCCCGAGTACGCTGATAACACATATGTTGGGGTAAACCCCTTTTTGGGCGCACGGGAGAGCTCGGAAGGGAAGGAGCACTGTTTTACTTTTTCAACGCAGAATTGGCTGGAATTGAGATTGGACGCCATGTCGCGCTTGGAGAGCCCCTGATGTGCCTGGACAGTGGAAACTCCCCAATTCTACCTGAAACCCTAACCCAAACACACCCCTAACCCTAATCCCAACGGTAACCCTAACCACACCCCTAGCCCTGACACACCCATAATTCTAATCCCAACCCTAATCCAAACCGTAAATGTAATCCAAACCCTAACCCTAACTTTAGCCCCAACCCTAACTTTAGCCCCAACCCTAACTTTAGCCCCAACCCTAACTTTACCTCCAACCCTAGCCCTAACCCTAACCCTACCCCTAACCCTAACCCTAAACGTGACTGAAATACGTGGCACTGAAATACGTGGCACTGAAATACGTGGCACTGAAATACGTGGCACTGAAATACGTGGCACTGAAATACGTGATACATGGCACTTAAATACGTGGCACTGAAACACGTGGCACTGAAATACGTGATACGTGGCACTGAAATACGTGGCACTGAAATACGTGGCGCTGAAATACGTGGCACTGAAATACGTGCCCCTGAAATACGTGGTACTAAAATATGTGGCACTGAAATACGTGATACGTGGCACTGAAATACGTGATACGTGGCACTTAAATACGTGGCACTGAAACACGTGGCACTGAAATACGTGATACGTGGCACTGAAATACGTGGCACTGAAATACGTGGCACTGAAATACGTGGCACTGAAATATGTGGCACTGAAATACGTGGCACTGAAATACTTGGCACTATGACTGTCAGAAAATGGTCATTAAACGGTTAGGGGTGAGGTTAGGGGTAGAGTTAGGGTTAGGGTTTGGATCCCTTTATCACCTTGATGGTGGTGGGTGGCTTTTCAGTGTGTTTTCTGTTTTTTTTTCGATAAAAACGCATGTGTTTTTAACGCAAACAAACGCATGTGCTTAAAAACGCAAGAAAATACTGCAGGTTGTATTTCTGAAAATGAACGCATGCAGAAAAAAAACGCATGCGTTTGAAAACGCGACCAAACGCGTACAAAAAAACGCATGCGTTTTCAATGTTAAATATAGGGAAAAAACGCTGCAGACAAAAACGCAAGTGTGAAACCAGCGACGCTTTTTATAGCAAAAAAGTTTTTGCGTCTCCACATTTTGAGACCTATAATTTTTCCACATTTTGCTCCACAGAGTCATGTGAGATCTTGTTTTTTGCGGGACGAGTTGACGTTTTTATTGGTAACATTTTCGGACACGTGACAGTTTTTGATCGCTTTTTATTCCAATTTTTGTGAGGCAGAATGACCAAAAACCTGCTATTCATGAATTTCTTTTGGGAGAGGCGTTTATACCGTTCCGCGTTTGGTAAAATTGATAAAGCAGTTTTATTCGACGGGTCAGTACAATTACAGCGATATCTCATTTATATCATTTTTTTATGTTTTGGCGCTTTTATACGATAAAAACTATTTTATAGAAAAAATAATTATTTTGGTATCGCTTTATTCTCAGGACGATAACTTTTTTATTTTTTTGCTGATGATGCTGTATGGCAGCTTGTTTTTTGCGGGACAAGATGACGTTTTCAGCGGTACCATGGATATTTATATCAGTCTTTTTGATCGCGTGTTATTCCACTTTTTGTTCGGCGGTATGGTAATAAAGCGTTGTTTTTTGCCTCGTTTTTTTTTTTTTTTTTCTTACGGTGTTTACTGAAGGGGTTAACTAGTGGGGCAGTTTTATAGGTTGGGTCGTTACGGACGCGGCGATACTAAATATGTGTACTTTTATTGTTTTGTTTTTTTTATTTAGATAAAGAAATGTATTTATGGGAATAATATATATATTTTTTTTATTATTTATTTAGGAATTTTTTTCTTTTTTTTTTACACATGTGGAAAATTTTTTTTTTACTTTTTTACTTTGTCCCAGGGGGGGACATCACAGATCGATGATCTGATAGTGTGCACAGCACTCTGTCAGATCACCGATCTCACTGACAGGGCTGCAGGCTTACCAGCGTCTGCACTGAGCAGGCACTCGGTAAGCCACCTCCTTCCCTGCAGGACCCGGATGCCGCGGCCATCTTGGATCCGGGACCTGCAGCCAGGAAGGAGGTAGGAGACCCTCGCAGCAACGCGATCACATCGCATTGCTCCGGGGGTCTCAGGGAAGCCCGCAGGGAGTCCCCTCCCTGCGCGATGCTTCCCTATACCGCCGGTACACCGCGATCATATTTGATCACGGTGTGCCGGGGGTTAAGGTGCCAGGGCGGTCCATGACCGCTCCTGGCACATAGTGCCGGATGTTAGCTGCGATAGGCAGCTGACACCCGGCCGCGATCGGCCGCGCTCCCCCCGTGAGCGCGGCCGATCGCGTATGACGTACTATCCCGTCACCGGGAATTAAGTCCCAGGTCACCTTGACGGGATAGTACGTCATACGGGATTAAGGGGTTAATATACAGCGAATCCCTATTTACCACTTTGGTGACAATTTATGTATATAGTTGTCAGTAGTGAAGCCCAGCTAGCGAGCGAGACTTGAGTAGAAATCTGCTAGGAGAGGGCTTTTATCCAAGGCCAAGTCTCAAGCAGGATACAAAACTGGATAGCATAGCATTCCACAGAGTTAGTCCCTCATCTAAGCCAGAGTTTAGAATCAGCAGAAGAATGGACACACCCTGACTCATCAAAACTTTTCGAAAAGTAATCTAGTTGGAAGGTAGAAAAAGCATCATGTGATCATAATAGTGCTGCTCAAGTAAAGGCAATTTCAGACAACAAAGATAAAATAAATACCACTTTTATCCAGTCAGAAAAAAGTTGTTGAGGATTAAGTTCAAAGTGTATTTGTTCACAAAGTCCGCACAGTCTTTAGGGTCACCATCGAAATGGGCAGATGTCAAGATGATCACCAAGAAAAATGTCCCAGAAGTTAGAGTGGAAGTGGTAGGGTGACAGATGTAGCAGGAGGAGTTTGAGACAATGCTTCCATACAACATCAAGTCATGCACAGCCTGGATGACCTCCTGTTGGAAGACAATTCAAATTAGGTCCTCTGTATCGTGTGCATTGGTGTTAATGTCACTTCATCTCTAGAATTGTAGATTGTGAGCCTTCACGGGCAGGGTCCTCTCTCCTCCTGTACCAGTTATTACTTGTATTAAGATTATTGTACTTGTTTTTATTATGTATACCCCTCCTCACATGTAAAGCGCCATGGAATAAATGGCGCTATAACAATAAATAATAATAATAATAATATAATTCATGGCTTGTGAATACTATTATGGGCTTTTATGGATTTTCTAAGCAGTAGTTCTGGGTGAGTAACTCAAACCGGAGAAAATCAGAGCAGGTTTTAATAGATGACACATGGATCTGCGAGAACAACAATATATAAAGGGCAAATAAGTGGAGCAGATAGCATAAATTAAGTAGAGCCAGGTGTGTAGATACATATGGGAACAATAACTATAGAAAATTGGTATCTTTCAGCTGAAATGATTTTATTTGATCACTGCAGTCAATCGTTTCCAGTCATTAAGGGTACAGGTTATTGTAAAAGTCAGCAGTCAGTACACAGTGAGCTCACAATTAACACTGACCCTGCAAGTTGATTGACAGTCTGCTCCATAGGTTATGTGTGCAGAGTAGGCTTTCAGTCAAGGTGCAGGGGAAATGATAATAGTGTTCTCACTCTGTAATGATCAGTGAGTGGCTGCAGGGAGAACATAACTTAATTTTCTACCCATAGCCACACTTCCAAAAAGATAGCTAACCATGTTTCACCCCTTCATGAGCATGGGATTTTCTGTTTTTGCATTTTAGTGTTTTACTCCCCTTCCTTCCAGAGCCATAACTTTTTTATTTTCCAGCAATATGAGTGAGGGCTTGTTTTTTGTGGGACAAGTTTGAACAACACCTTTGATAATACCATATAATGTACTTGCACTGGAAAACGGGAAAAATTCCAAGTGCAGTGAAATTGCAAAAAAGTGCAATTCCACAATTATGGGGTTTGTTTTACCATGTTCACTAAATGCTAAAATGGGCATTTTCAATGCAAAATTGACTGGAATTGAGATGGGACGCCATGTTGAATTTGGAGAGCCCCTGATGTGCCTAAACATTGAAACTCCCTACAAGTGACACCATTTTGGAAAGTAGACCCCCTAAGGAACTTATCTTGATGTGTGGTGAGCACTTTGACCCACCAAGTGCTTCACAGAAGTTTATAATGCAGAGCCGTAAAAATAAAAAATCATATTTTTTCACAAAAATGATCTTTTTGCCCCCAATTTTTTATTTTCCCAAGGGTAAGAGAAGAAATTGGACCCCAAAAAATGTTGTGCAATTTGTCCTGAGTACGATGATACCCCATATGTGGGTGTAAACCATTGTTTGGGCGCATGGCAGAGCTTGGAAGGGAAGGAGCGCCATTTGACTTTTCAATGCAAAATTGACTGGAATTGAGATGGGACACCATGTTGCGTTTGGAGAGCCCCTGATGTGCCTAAACATTGAAACTCCCTACAAGTGACACCATTTTGGAAAGTAGACCCCCTAAGGAACTTATCTAGATGTGTGGTGAGCACTTTGACCCACCAAGTGCTTCACAGAAGTTTATAATGCAGAGCCGTAAAACTAAAAAATCATATTTTTTCACAAAAATGATCTTTTCGCCCCCAATTTTTTATTTTCCCAAGGGTAAGAGAAGAAATTGGACCCCAAAAAATGTTGTGCAATTTGTCCTGAGTACGCTGATACCCCATATGTGGGTGTAAACCATTGTTTGGGCGCATGGCAGAGCTTGGAAGGGAAGGAGCGCCATTTGACTTTTCAATGCAAAATTGACTGGAATTGAGATGGGACGCCATGTTGCGTTTGGAGAGCCCCTGATGTGCCTAAACATTGAAACCCCCCACAAGTGACACCATTTTGGAAAGTAGACCCCCTAAGGAACTTATCTAGATGTGTTTTGAGAACTTTGAACCCCCAAGTGTTTCACTAAAGTTTATAGCGCAAAGCCGTGAAAATAAAAATTATTTTTTTTTTCAAAAAAATTATTTTTTAGCCCCCAGTTTTGTATTTTCACAAGGGTAACAGGATAAATTAGACCCCAAAAGTTGTTGTCCAATTTGTCCTGAGTACGCTGATACCCCATATGTGGGGGGGAACCACTGTTTGGGTGCATGACAGAGCTCGGAAGGGAAGGAGCGCCATTTGGAATGCAGCCTTAAATGGATTGGTCTGCAGGCGTCACGTTGCATTTGCAGAGCCCCTGATGTACCCAAACAGTACAAACCCCCCACAAGTGACCCCATATTGGAAACTAGACCTCCCAAGGAACTTATCTAGATGTGTTGTGAGAACTTTGAACCCCCAAGTGTTTCACTACAGTTTATAACGCAGAGCCGTGAAAATAAAACATCTTTTTTCCCACAAAACTGATTTTTAGCCCCCCAAATTTTTATTTTCCTAAGGATAACAAGAGAACTTGGACCGCAGAAGTTGTTGTTCAATTTGTCCCGAGTACGCTGATAACACATATGTTGGGGTAAACCCCTTTTTGGGCGCACGGGAGAGCTCGGAAGGGAAGGAGCACTGTTTTACTTTTTCAACGCAGAATTGGCTGGAATTGAGATTGGACGCCATGTCGCGCTTGGAGAGCCCCTGATGTGCCTGGACAGTGGAAACTCCCCAATTCTACCTGAAACCCTAACCCAAACACACCCCTAACCCTAATCCCAACGGTAACCCTAACCACACCCCTAGCCCTGACACACCCATAATTCTAATCCCAACCCTAATCCAAACCATAAATGTAATCCAAACCCTAACCCTAACTTTAGCCCCAACCCTAACTTTAGCCCCAACCCTAACTTTAGCCCCAACCCTAACTTTACCTCCAACCCTAACCCTAACCCTACCCCTAACCCTAACCCTAAACGTGACTGAAATACGTGGCACTGAAATACGTGGCACTGAAATACGTGGCACTGAAATACGTGGCACTGAAATACGTGATACATGGCACTTAAATACGTGGCACTGAAACACGTGGCACTGAAATACGTGATACGTGGCACTGAAATACGTGGCACTGAAATATGTGGCACTGAAATACGTGCCCCTGAAATACGTGGTACTAAAATATGTGGCACTGAAATACGTGATACGTGGCACTGAAATACGTGATACGTAGCACTTAAATACATGGCACTGAAACACGTGGCACTGAAATACGTGATATGTGGCACTGAAATACGTGGCACTGAAATACGTGGCACTGAAATACGTGGCACTGAAATGCGTGGCACTGAAATACGTGGCACTGAAATACTTGGCACTATGACTGTCAGAAAATGGTCATTAAACGGTTAGGGGTGAGGTTAGGGGTAGAGTTAGGGTTAGCGTTTGGATCCCTTTATCACCTTGATGGTGGTGGGTGGCTTTTCAGTGTGTTTTCTGTTTTTTTTCGATAAAAACGCATGCGTTTTTAACGCAAACAAACGCATGTGCTTAAAAACGCAAGAAAATACTGCAGGTTGTATTTCTGAAAATGAACGCATGCAGAAAAAAAACGCATGCGTTTGAAAACGCGACCAAACGCGTACAAAAAAACGCATGCGTTTTCAATGTTAAATATAGGGAAAAAACGCTGCAGACAAAAACGCAAGTGTGAAACCAGCGACGCTTTTTATAGCAAAAAAGTTTTTGCGTCTCCACATTTTGAGACCTATAATTTTTCCACATTTTGCTCCACAGAGTCATGTGAGATCTTGTTTTTTGCGGGACGAGTTGACGTTTTTATTGGTAACATTTTCGGACACGTGACAGTTTTTGATCGCTTTTTATTCCGATTTTTGTGAGGCAGAATGACCAAAAACCTGCTATTCATGAATTTCTTTTGGGAGAGGCGTTTATACCGTTCCGCGTTTGGTAAAATTGATAAAGCAGTTTTATTCGACGGGTCAGTACAATTACAGCGATATCTCATTTATATCATTTTTTTATGTTTTGGCGCTTTTATACGATAAAAACTATTTTATAGAAAAAATAATTATTTTGGTATCGCTTTATTCCCAGGACGATAACTTTTTTATTTTTTTGCTGATGATGCTGTATGGCAGCTTGTTTTTTGCGGGACAAGATGACGTTTTCAGCGGTACCATGGATATTAATATCAGTATTTTTGATCGCGTGTTATTCCACTTTTTGTTCGGCGGTATGGTAATAAAGCGTTGTTTTTTGCCTCGTTTTTTTTTTTTTTTCTTACGGTGTTTACTGAAGGGGTTAACTAGTGGGGCAGTTTTATAGGTTGGGTCGTTACGGACGCGGCGATACTAAATATGTGTAATTTTATTGTTTTGTTTTTTTTATTTAGATAAAGAAATGTATTTATGGGAATAATATATATATTTTTTTTATTATTTATTTAGGAATTTTTTTCTTTTTTTTTTACACATGTGGAAAATTTTTTTTTTACTTTTTTACTTTGTCCCAGGGGGGGACATCACAGATCGATGATCTGATAGTGTGCACAGCACTCTGTCAGATCACCGATCTCACTGACAGGGCTGCAGGCTTACCAGCGTCTGCACTGAGCAGGCACTCGGTAAGCCACCTCCTTCCCTGCAGGACCCGGATGCCGCGGCCATCTTGGATCCGGGACCTGCAGCCAGGAAGGAGGTAGGAGACCCTCGCAGCAACGCGATCACATCGCGTTGCTCCGGGGGTCTCAGGGAAGCCCGCAGGGAGCCCCCTCCCTGCGCGATGCTTCCCTATACCGCCGGTACACCGCGATCATATTTGATCACGGTGTGCCGGGGGTTAAGGTGCCGGGGCGGTCCATGACCGCTCCTGGCACATAGTGCCGGATGTCAGCTGCAATAGGCAGCTGACACCCGGCCGCGATCGGCCGCGCTCCCCCCGTGAGCGCGGCCGATCGCGTATGACGTACTATCCCGTCACCGGGAATTAAGTCCCAGGTCACCTTGACGGGATAGTACGTCATACGGGATTAAGGGGTTAATATACAGCGAATCCCTATTTACCACTTTGGTGACAATTTATGTATATAGTTGTCAGTAGTGAAGCCCAGCTAGCGAGCGAGACTTGAGTAGAAATCTGCTAGGAGAGGGCTTTTATCCAAGGCCAAGTCTCAAGCAGGATACAAAACTGGATAGCATAGCATTCCACAGAGTTAGTCCCTCATCTAAGCCAGAGTTTAGAATCAGCAGAAGAATGGACACACCCTGACTCATCAAAACTTTTCGAAAAGTAATCTAGTTGGAAGGTAGAAAAAGCATCATGTGATCATAATAGTGCTGCTCAAGTAAAGGCAATTTCAGACAACAAAGATAAAATAAATACCACTTTTATCCAGTCAGAAAAAAGTTGTTGAGGATTAAGTTCAAAGTGTATTTGTTCACAAAGTCCGCACAGTCTTTAGGGTCACCATCGAAATGGGCAGATGTCAAGATGATCACCAAGAAAAATGTCCCAGAAGTTAGAGTGGAAGTGGTAGGGTGACAGATGTAGCAGGAGGAGTTTGAGACAATGCTTCCATACAACATCAAGTCATGCACAGCCTGGATGACCTCCTGTTGGAAGACAATTCAAATTAGGTCCTCTGTATCGTGTGCATTGGTGTTAATGTCACTTCATCTCTAGAATTGTAGATTGTGAGCCTTCACGGGCAGGGTCCTCTCTCCTCCTGTACCAGTTATTACTTGTATTAAGATTATTGTACTTGTTTTTATTATGTATACCCCTCCTCACATGTAAAGCGCCATGGAATAAATGGCGCTATAACAATAAATAATAATAATAATAATATAATTCATGGCTTGTGAATACTATTATGGGCTTTTATGGATTTTCTAAGCAGTAGTTCTGGGTGAGTAACTCAAACCGGAGAAAATCAGAGCAGGTTTTAATAGATGACACATGGATCTGCGAGAACAACAATATATAAAGGGCAAATAAGTGGAGCAGATAGCATAAATTAAGTAGAGCCAGGTGTGTAGATACATATGGGAACAATAACTATAGAAAATTGGTATCTTTCAGCTGAAATGATTTTATTTGATCACTGCAGTCAATCGTTTCCAGTCATTAAGGGTACAGGTTATTGTAAAAGTCAGCAGTCAGTACACAGTGAGCTCACAATTAACACTGACCCTGCAAGTTGATTGACAGTCTGCTCCATAGGTTATGTGTGCAGAGTAGGCTTTCAGTCAAGGTGCAGGGGAAATGATAATAGTGTTCTCACTCTGTAATGATCAGTGAGTGGCTGCAGGGAGAACATAACTTAATTTTCTACCCATAGCCACACTTCCAAAAAGATAGCTAACCATGTTTCACCCCTTCATGAGCATGGGATTTTCCGTTTTTGCATTTTAGTGTTTTACTCCCCTTCCTTCCAGAGCCATAACTTTTTTATTTTCCAGCAATATGAGTGAGGGCTTGTTTTTTGTGGGACAAGTTTGAACAACACCTTTGATAATACCATATAATGTACTTGCACTGGAAAACGGGAAAAATTCCAAGTGCAGTGAAATTGCAAAAAAGTGCAATTCCACAATTATGGGGTTTGTTTTACCATGTTCACTAAATGCTAAAATGGGCATGCTATCATGATTCTGTGAGTCATTAAGAGTTTGCAAATACCAGAAATCTAAAGGTTCTTTTTTATTTACCATATATACTTGAGTATAAGCTGACCCAAGTATAAGCCGAGACCCCTAATTTTGCCACAAAAAACTGTGAAAACTTAATGACTCGAGTATCAGCCTAGGGTGGAAAATGCAGCAGCTACCGGTAAATTTCAAAAATAAAAATAGATACCAATAAAAGTAAAATTAATTGAGACATCAGTAGGTTACGTGTTTTTGAATATCCATATTGAATCACGAGCCCCATATAATGCTCCATACAGTTCATGATGGCCCATAAGATGCTCCATAATAAAATATACCCCATTAAATGCTCCATAAAGTTTATGATGGGCCCCATAAGATACTTCATAGAAAATATGCCCCATATAATGATGCATAGGTTGATTATTGCCCCATAAGATGCTCCATAGATAATGTGCCCCATACAATGCTGCACAGATTGATTATGGCCTCATAAGATGCTCCATAGATAATGTGCTCCATAAAATGCTGTATAGATTGATTATGGCCCCATAAGATGCTCCATAGATAATGTGCCCCATACAATGCTGCATAGGTTGATTATGGCCTCATAAGATGCTCCATAGATAATGTGCCCCATACAATGCTGCATAGATTGATTATGGCCCCATAAGATGCTCCATAGATAATGTGCCCCATACAATGCTGCATAGGTTGATTATGGCCCCATAAGATGCTCCATAGAAAATGTGCCCCATACAATGCTGCATAGATTGATTATGGCCTCATAAGATGCTCCATAGAAACATTGTCCCCATAGCCGGCTGCTGCGATAAAAAAAAAATCACATACTCACCTCTTATCCTGAGCAGGTCCCCGGCACTTGCAATATTCACCTGTCCGCGTTCCACCGCTGGGCGCTTCTGTGTCTTCCACGTCCTCCGCAGTGACTGTTCAGGCAGAGGGTGATGCACACACTAATCACCCTCTGACCTGAACATCACAGGCAGAGGATGCAGAAGACACAGCAGCACCCAGCGGTGAACGTGGATAGGTGAATATTGCGCAAAACTCACCCTCCAGTCCCCATTATACTCACCTGCTCCCGGCGCGGTCCCTGGCAGCTTCTCACTGGCAGGTAATCTTTGGTGCCCGTAGCTTCTTCCTGTGTTCAGCGGTAATATTGTACCACTCATTAAAGTAATGAATATGCGTCCATATTCATTACTTTAATGAGTGGTACCACGTGACCGCTGAACACAGGAAGAAGCTGCGGGCGCCAGAGAAGCAGGAACGTGCAGGGATGCGCTGGTAGCAGGTAAGTATGATTTGACAGCTATCACTCTCCCTCTCCCGCCGACCCCCTGGGACAATGACTCGAGTTTAAGCCGAGAGGGGCACTTTCAGCCCCAAAAAATGGGCTAAAAATCTCGGCTTATCCACGAGTATATATGGTAAGTGGTGAAAATAAATCCATTTGTAAAAAAAATGGTGTCTTTTCTGAGACCAGTAGCGGCTCCATTTTTCAGGATCTGAGACTGTGTGAGGACTTATTTTTTGCGCACTGAGCTGACATTTTTATTGATAACATTTTGGGGTAGATACGATGTTCTGATAGGCTGTTATAGCATTTTATTGCAATTTTGCGGGGAATGTAATTCCACCCGTGGCTGTTGGAGGCACATGAAGGCTGATGAAATCTGATGTCATGTGCCTCAAAAGAAGTGGGGTCAGCTCTGGAGCCTGCATCAAGTGCCAGGAAACGACCTATGACGAACCTATACGTCATAGGTCGTGAAGTAGTTAAAACTATATATAGATTATAGTTTATCATACAGATTTTTTGTGGGTTGAACACTTACAGCAAAATATATTGAATTTGTATACTTAGCTGTTGCATTACACTTTTCTGTGCCTTGATACAGCCAGTGAAATAAGTATTGAACACATCAAAGATTTTCT
Source organism: Ranitomeya variabilis (assembly GCF_051348905.1). NCBI lineage: Eukaryota > Metazoa > Chordata > Amphibia > Anura > Dendrobatidae > Ranitomeya > Ranitomeya variabilis. The sequence goes on along the minus strand of NC_135232.1, from coordinate 993,021,750 downwards.
AAGTAATGTAGGGGTTGTACTCACTCAGGTGCGACAGGAGGAAAACATGAGGCACGTTCCATTAAAAGTTCATGTGGGTTTATTTGCTCCTTAAACCCAGATGCACAAACAAAAGGTAAATAGCCTTTAGAGCAGGCAAAAATAAAGCAAGAATGTCCACAGCAGGGCTATGCTCTGCCAGGCCTGTGGGCACACAGGCTGGGTAATGTCCAGCATGCAAGCTCAGTCTGGGACCACACACACAAGTACTTCTCCCTCCCAACACACAGACAATGTGACAAACAACAGCCTCCATTACATAGGCTGTAGCGACACCCAGAGGTGAGGTATGTGGGTAGCCAGACCCACCCAACTCTCAAAGCTGCCCGCAACCTGGATCCAGGTGCACCAAATGACATCTTAGTGCTTACATGCACTAAGCAAAATACTCTGAGTTACATCACAGCCATCTCTGTGGCACATATCTCCCATCAACTATGCCGCCATTAGCCTCCTTACAGTAGATATTTTTCTAAATGTGCTATTGACTTGAAATTCTCACCAGATCTCAGTATCAACCCATCCAATTCAAACAGGCAAAGAAATCAAACCATAGATGTCCATAAATTAAATTATGTATAATAATGAGAAATGACACAAGGAATGACATTCAGGCATGTCAAAGCACTTTCTGAGCCCTATCACTCACCACTGATTTATTTTTCTTGACTGGCTATGCAGCCAGTGAGGTGTTGGTCAAGCATAATATATTGTCGCTGGGTGGAAAATATACCCATGCAGCCAGAGCCTTGGAAAGTGCTTTGGTATGCTCATTTACATAAGGAATAAAACATTTGTTTTTTCAATGGTTTAAATAATAAAGGTGTACATTTCCTTATTTTAATAGACTTATATTACCACACTAGATGGAGGCCCAATGCTATCGCATCGGGAGGGCTGTAATGTCACAGTGGGGACAGGCATGCGGCGCTGTTATTGCCTAATAGCATCCTGTAATAATCTAATGACTTTTGCATCAGGGGACTCATGTGATTGACCCCTACGCTTATACACATTGTTTTTGTCCCAGCGATGCCGTTGCTTTTCAAGAGTCTCATTTGCCCTTTGTTGTCTTCAATGTTGTGCCTTTGCTGCTTACCTTTCATTGTCATTAGCATAGTTTTTAGGGGGAGCCATGTTGGCGTTGATATTTGCTTCTTAACCCCTTCATGACGGAGCCCTTTTTCGTTTTTGCGTTTTTGTTTTTCACTCCCCTTCTTCCCAGAGCCATAACTTTTTTATTTTTTCATCAAGATGGCCAGGTGAGGGCTTGTTTTTTGCGGGACAAGTTGTACTTTTGAACGACACCATTAGTTTTACCATGTCTTGTACTAGAAAACAGAAAAATACATCCAAGTGTGGTGAAATTGCAAAAAAGAGCAATCCCACACTTGTTTTTTGTTTGGCTTTTTTGCTAGGTTCACTAAATGCTAAAGTTGACCACTGTGATTCTCCAGGTCATTACAATTTCATAGACACCAAACATGTCTAGGTTATTTTTTATCTAAGTGGTGAAAAAAATTCCAAACTTTGCTAAAAAATAAATAAAAATTGCGCAATTTTCCGATACCCGTAGTGTCTCTATTTTTCGTGATCTGGGGTTGGGTGAGGGTTTATTTTTTGTCCACTGAGCTGACGTTTTTAATGATACCATTTTGGTGCAGATACATTCTTTTGATCGCCCGTTATTGCATTTTAATGCAATGTGGCAGCGACCAAAAAAACGTAATTCTAGCATTTTGAATTTTTTTCTCGCTTCGCCGTTTAGCGATCAGATTAATCCTTTTTTATTGATAGATCGGGCGATTCTGAAGGCCGCGATACCAAATATGTGTATGTTTGATATTTTTTTTATTGTTTTATTTTGAATAGGGCAAAAGGGGGGTGATTAACCTTTTATATATTTTTTTCATATTTTTTAAAACATTTTTTTTTACTCTTGCCATGCTTCAATAGCCTCCATGGGAGGCTAGAAGCTGGCACAACTCGATCGGCTCTGCTACATAGAAGCAATGCTCAGATCGCTCCTATGTAGCTGAATTCCTGCATTGCTATGAGCGCCGACCACAGGGAGACCTCTGGTTGTCATGCCGACACATCGCTGCCCCCTGATCACGTGACGGGGGACAGCGATGCGCGCATTTCCAGCCTGATGGCTGGAAGTGCTAGTTAAATGCCGCTGTCAGCTGTCGGTGTTAATAGTGGAGGGTGGATTGCGATTCCATCCACCGCTATTGCGGGCACATATCAGCTGTACAAAACAGCCCATATCAAAGGGGGAGACACGACATGCACTGTACTAGTACGGCACATGTCATGAAAGGGTTAAAAGGGTTTTCCCACAAACAAAAGTTTATTTTAAAAATAGTCTGTGTCAGACCGTGTACCAAATATACCACAGGTCCTGGGCAGGGGTGGAAGCAAAAGACAATACTGACATTACAGCAGGAGATTAAGGATACATTTTGTGAGGTAAAATATTTTTAAAAACAGTCAGTAAAATATTTTACCTCACAAAATGAATCCACAGTGATCCCCTGCTGTAATGTCAGTATTGTTTTTTGCTTCCTCCCCTGCCCAGGAGATGTGGTATGCTCCGTACATGGTCAGACACACTCACCCCTGTGCAGGGGAGGAAGCAAAAGACAATACTGACATTACAGCAGGAGGTCGCAGAGGATACATTTTGTGAGGTAAAATATTTTTTTAATAACAGTCAGTGAAATATTTTACCTCACAAAATGAATCCACTATGATCCCCTGCTGTAATGTCAGTATTATCTTTTGCTTCCTCCCCTGCCCAGGAGATGTGGTATGCTCCGTACACGGTCAGACACGGTCAATTTTTAAAATGAACTTTCGTTCATGGGAAAACCCCTTTAATGTGACCGGCTTCCTCTGCCTGTAAACATGTCACGCATCTGCCGCTGGGATCAGCCGAATGATTCACTGCACCTGCGCGTAATTCACGCAGGCGTAGTAAATTAGACCGCCTCCATCTTTGTGCAGACAGATAGCGGCAGTCACATTAAAACTGTGCATGCGCTCCTCCTGTACAAAGATAATGGCAGTCAGTGAATCATTCAGCTGATCCCGACAGCGGCATGTTCGCGACAGTGTTCCGCTGTTGGTACTGTGCAAGGGGCTGCATTAGTGTGAATTTGAGTGTGTGAGTGTGAATGTGAGTGTGAATGTGTGTGAGTGTGAATGTGTGTGAGTGTGAATGTGTGTGAGTGTGAATGTGTGTGAGTGTGAGTGTGTTTGTGAGTGTGTGTGTGTGTGTGTGTGTGAATGTGAGTGTTTGAGTGTGTGGTGCATACGGCGTATAGAGTATTTGTGTGTGTGTGTGTGTGTGTGTGTGGTGCAACGGTGTTCTGCAGGTGGTACCGCGCAATAGGTTGGTACCAGCCGCAGTTTACATATTGAGACGCACATCACTTGGGTGTCCCAATATGACGGTCGGTGAACTTCCTCCGCTTGGAATTCTCGGATATGGTGGCATCTGAACAGAACAGGAAATGAAAACATTTCACGGCAATTATATAAATAGATAAGCAATTGGCTGTGGTGGTGAAGGATTGCGCTGCCAGATTCTATTTTAACTAGGAAAAATAAATAAGAAAATCAAGTTTTCATTAGCTGTCAAAAAGTAGAAATAAGAATGGATATTAAATGTTCTTTGTTGGATTTTCATTACATTAATTTAAAACAATGGAAAAAGCACAATAAAGACGTGATCAATTTGTCACTTTCTTCTTTTAGGCACAAGCTTCAAACAGATTACTTTCAGACAGTTCCTGAAGAATTGCTGATGTCATCATGACACAGCAATCAGTCTCTGTTTCACAAATCTATCAAGCAGTATAGAATGGCGATGCCGTTATGGGACTTAATACATTTATTGTTGAAGCACTGGCACGTAGCAAAAAAACGAAGCACACGGCTGATAGAATATGACAGATCTTTTGAGCTGAAAGCAATCGAGCTGATAATCAACACATCCAGTTAGTTCAAATAATGCCTATGCTTTGTGATTAACAAGCACATTTATGGCTAGACCGAGTTTCCTGTGACATTTTATATTGTGCGGCTTTTTTTCTTTCAATTTTGACCACTTCCAGGTTGATTCTCAGAAAGAGAAAAAAAAGTAATTTATTTTCAGAAAAGCTTTTCATTAGGGCTGTAAGATTTGCTATTGTAAAGTAAATAATGGTTTTCATTTTCAATTTTTGTAGAGTTCACTTTTGAAGATTTTAGTTGTGTCAGCTTACCTTTATTCAGTATTGGTAAAGTATGTAACACTGTGTCAATGGATTTAAGCAGAACAAGCAAAAGATGTTTAACTTCTTCTGGCTTCTTGAGGAGTTTCCTATTTTTCCCACAATCCAAAACAAGAATATCTCTTTGTCTTCCTAAGAAACTGACTCTGGCACATGTGGGTTTTTGGTCATAGAATTGTTCCAGACTACGTGGCCTCTGCTGTTCCAGATTAGCCATTTATTGTTAGTCATGTAAAGCTTAAAGGGAACCTGTCACACCTCGAAGGTGAGCTAAGCCCACCAGCATCAGGGGCTTATCTACAGCATTCTGTGAATCATTCAGCTGATCCCGGCGGCGGCATGTTCGCGACGGTGTTCCGCTGTTGGTACTGTGCAAGAGGCTCCCTCCCTAAAAATAATAATTTAGATACCGCTGTCACTATTGACAGCAATAAAGGTTTAAACAACCTCAATGAGTTCTAATACTAATCATGACTATTGCAGTAGAGTGTCAGCTGATGACAGTGCTGGTTCTGCTTTTTAGCTGGTGTAATCACTGCCCTGTAAATGTAAGATGATTTGTGGGAATCACCTCCCGCTGCGCCACACATACACAACATGTTGGGAAGCAGTTTAAAAAAATTAACTTTCCCCATATTCATCTATCACTAGCGATCCCATAGTGCTTGAAAGAGATATCTCCATTCTGAGATACGGTGCTGTGATATGATGTCATTAAGGGGCATAGGTGCCTCCTTCAACCTGTTTTGTGTTGCTACCATGATGTCTCAGGAGCGCTGTTGCCCAGCGGGCTGCAGAAGACAGCATCAGGGGTCACATGTGGTCCCCGGGCCATGTGTTTGAGACCCCTGGTGTATACAGTGGTTTAAATCATGAATTTTAAATGGGTATCTTGAATTCTATTGGATTCTATTTCTAAGGCTGGGGTCACATTAACGTATAGCATCCAATGCGAGAACATCAGATGTGATATGCTAATGACTCTTGGCTCAAGCTCTGCTGCGAGCGCGTGTCGAGCGTCATGCTTATGTGCTCTGAATTCCTCTTACATGCGAGAATCGGATCACATATGGGGAGAATAAGGAGAGATTAATCTCTCCATCTTCTCCATTGTCTTACCGAGTGTATATCGGACTGCACTCGGATCACATCCAAGTACAGTCCTATGTTTTGCACGCACCCATTGACTTAAATGGGTTTGTGCCATGCGAGATACGCTGCTCATCGCAGCATGGTCTGCCTCATTGAATAACATTGGTCAGAAAGCAGTGTGAGCGAACCCTAGTACATGACTGACTGAGAAATCTAAAACTATTGTTTTTTTTTGTTTTATGAAATAATATGAAAGTAGTAATTATTGTTATTCCTCATAAGGAGTTGTCAACATGTGACTTAAAAAGAAAATCCTGGAGATGAGATGCTAAAAAGCTTGTAACCCAATCAGAAAGAAAATCCTACAGATGAGAAACTACCGTATGAGAATCTATCTAATTTGTAAGACAATAAGAAATTCATGAGTATAAAGTAGAATTGGCGAAGGAATATATAAATATTTCAAGTAGATCCATAACATTTTCTATTGTAAACCTTGGAAACGATTCCTGTTCTGCAATGTAATAAAGCGAAATCCAAATGCTGATTTGGGTAGAAATGGTAATGTCTTGTCTTTATTTTATTCTTCTTTGCATGGAAGTATTTCAAATTATCTATTTATTATATTTATTATTGCAATATTCATAAATTAGAGTATCATGCTGTTATTTTTTTTACTCCTTTACAATTCTCTACATTTGTAAATGTTAGTACAACTATTAGCGTTTGTCCTTTCTATGTGAGAATTCATGGTATATTTCTCATAAATTAGGTAATATGATAGAGTGACTCTCTGAGAAGCCCAAAGCTTTGTGTTCTTTTGTGGGGGCACCTGTTCTGTTACCAGAACTTCCCGTGTGATGAAATTGCATGGACTGTACCACACACTTTCTGCACTGGGAGTTAAGCAAATATCACTGTTGATAATGAAGATTATGTCATACAGCCATAATGAAGAACACAGTTCATCCTCCCTGATTCTATAATATTAGATTGTTTATTAAAGTATAGAGAAAATGATAATAACACTTCCATTAGCAGGCAGAGGTAATACTGGCACAAGCTGTCTATGTGATGTTACATTGACACATCAGGAATTTATAGCATAACATAGAAGAGAAAGAATCTGAATGAAATCTGAAATTCAATATGGAATTTTAAGAAAACAGGGTTTTGAAGTGTATTGCAGTACGTACACTGTATATAAAAGAAGTGGAGAATGTAATTAGCAATTAGGTAAAGGGTGAAGTGAAGAACAAAAAAAAAGTGTTTTTATAAAATATTTGTCTAAATGTAAACATTATAATGCAGGCTTCAAAATGGAAAAAGAAATAAAGATATCTAATTGGTGATATTAATTCTGTGTAGACTTATTAGGTTAGTATTTTGACCATATCATATTTTTAGGCATATTTTCCAACTCCAAGCTGAATAACCTTGAATGCTTATTGGATGAATCAGATCAGGTGATGTGTATTTGTGTAATGGAGGGTGTGAATTAAGTATATCAACACCCTTCATCAAGGTGTGCAGAATAACTAGCTTTTTTCTTTAGCCAAAAATTAGATTTACCTGACTCTGAAAAGTAAAAAATTGTCACAAGTCTCAAAGAGGAATGCAGCACTTTTGAAATTACTAAGTTATTGAGATGTGACCACAAATATATCAGAAGTTTTGTTGCAAATAGTCAACAGGTTGGTGGAAAACATGTTGTAACAAAAAGATTCATATTAACTGCCAAAGATTTGAGAAGACTGAAACGTGAAGAAACCATGAACACATTATCCTCCATGGTTGTCATATTCCAGAACTGCAACCTCCGTGGAGTGCCCAGAACTAAAAGGTGTTCAGTGTTCAGAGACATGGCCGAGGTAAGGAAGGGTTAAAACCAGCCACCACTGATCAAGACACATAAGTTGAAACATCAAGAATGGGCCAAAAAATTAGATAGAAAGCATATTTTTCAAAGGTTTTATGGACTGATGAGGTCATAGTAACTTGATGGACCAGATAGATGAGCCTGTCATTGGCTCAGTAACGGTCACAGATCTCCACTTCAACTCAGACACCAGAAGGTGGAGTTGAGGTACTGTTATGAGCTAGTGTTGTTAAAGATGAGCTAGCTGGACCTTTTTGAGTTGTGATAGACTCTAAATCAGTCTCCTAAGCAGACATTTTCTTCAAGTAGAGGTACAAGAAAAAGTCTGCATCTTTCAAGAAAACCATGATTTTATGCAGAACAATGCTCCACCGCTTGCATCAAAATACCCCACTGCTTGGCTAGTCAGTAAAGGTTTTAAAGATGAAAGAATAATTGCATGGCCTACATCCTCACCTGACAGTAAAGGAAAACAGTACACCTTTCTGATCAGTGTCTGAGAGGCTGTGGTTGGTGGTGTCCAAAAAGTTGGTCATCAACAATTTAAGAAACTGACAGACTCCTTGGATGGAAGGCTTATGACTGTTATTGAAAATGAGAGTGGCTCTATTGGTCACTGATATTTTTTGAAATGTGAAAAGTGTATTTTTGTACAGTTTGAGTGTTATTGTTCTCACTTGAAACGATAAAAATAAATAATTGAGTTGGAATTTTTTTGTTTTTCATTTAGTTACATAATTCTGGACACTAATAGTTGCCCAATTATTACGAACACACAGATCCCTCATACAAATTGCTTAACAATTGTGCATACGGTGTATGTAAAAAGTATTTCTCTACTGAAAAAATTTAAAGAGTTTGTGTGATTGGTTGATACCACCTATCTGGTTCCCTAATATTGTAGATTTTTTGATGAAAATGTATATAAAAAATTAAGTTTAACTTGGATTAAGAAAAATATCCAAGAGTCAAAAGAATGCTGATGACGAGGGGGGCATTCTGGATTTTTTGCCTAGGAAATCATATTTCATTGTTACCATATTTTCCGGCGTATAAGACGACCTTTTAACCCCTGAAAATCTTCCTAAAAGTCGGGGGTCGTTTTATACACCGGGTCTCTCACTGGGATGGTGTAAGTGGAGTATCCCCCATTACCTTATTGTAGTAAAGCAGTGATGCTCTCTGTGCTGGGGGGCGGCTGGGGGCGGTGCATGCTCAGATTCAGATCTCGTCCCGAGATCTCGGGAGACGAGATCGGAATCTGAGCATGCGCCACCCCCAGCGGCCATTTTCCCAGAGGCCACCGCATCGCAGCAATGGAGCTGCCGGTGCCTCCAGGCTTTGAGAAAATTCCGGTGGAGCCCCGATGCTGCACAGAGATACGCCGCCCCCCCAGCACAGAGCCCCCACACTGCACAAAAAAAGAGCCACCGCCGTCCCCAGCACGGAGACCCCACGCTGCACATAGAGGAGCAGCCAACACCACCCCCCAGCACAGAGAGCATGACAGCATCACTGCTACAATGAGGTAATGGGGATACTCCACTTAGGCTTCTTTCACACTAGCGTCGGGCTCGGCCCATCGCTGTGCGTCAGGCCGAGGTCCCCGACGCTAGCATTGTCCCCGCCGCACAACGGGGGCAGCGGATGCATTTTTCCAGCGCATCCGCTGCCCCATTGTGAGGTGCGGGGAAGTGCGGGGAGGTGGTGGTGGAGTTCCGGCGGAGTTCCGGCCGCGCATGCGCGGTCGGAAAAAGCGGACCGTCGTGAGCAAAAAACGTTACATGTAGCGTTTTTTGCTCCCGACGGTCCGCCACTGCACGACGCATTCGTCGCACGACGGGTGCGACGTGTAGCAATCCGTCACAAAGCGTTGCTTCATGTTATTTAATGGCGAAAAAACGCATCCTGCAAACACTTTTGCAGGATGCGTTTTTTCGGCAAAACGACGCATTGTGTTACGGAATGCAGTTAACGCTAGTGTGAAAGTAGCCTTACACCTTCCCTGTGAGACACCCCCTCTCTTTGTCATCGGGACCACTCCACCCCACCATATGCACATTGGTCACCCGCCCTATAAGATGACACACGGCGTATAAGAAGACCCCTGACTTTTAAGAAGATTTTATATTTTAACTAGAAAAGTTGGGGGGTCGTTTTATACGCCCAGTCGTCTCATACGCCGGAAAATACTGTAATTTATATCTACTGGAAGTAGATTATTCTGTATGGTTTTTTTTTCACAATATTTTGTTTCAATTTAATTTTCTTTTTTTTTCTTATGTGGTTTATTGCTTTCTTTTTCATTTTAATTGTTGAACACAGTCTTAATTAATTATACCAGGTCATGTGATTACAATTGATCCTTTTCATTGTCCATGTTCTGTATAAAAACTTCCATCGTATTATTTGTGTGTAGCTTTGAGAAAGAACACCTTTGAGTGTTTGAAACGTGTTGCCACACATGTCCGTGTGAACAGAATCTCGCCATTACTTTTTTAATATTTTGAATAAATTTAGAATTTGTTCCTGCTTTTGATAAATCTTCCTCTTTTTTCTTCATGCACATTGATTGACTGGCAGCTCAGTAGTGCATCACTGCAGAGCGAGGTGTTAGTCATAGTGCCGGACTTGTGCTTACAGCTGTGATGGCTGTATCCGTGCTGGCATGCCTATATGACTGGAAGATGATGATTCCTGGGAGGAATAAAGTTTACTTTCAGTACTGCATTCAGGCATTTTCTTAATGCTATGACAGGTTCCCTTGAACAGTTAAAAAAATTACTACTATAATGGAATATTTTCTGAAAGACATACAAATGTTATAAGCAGCCAAGAATGGTTAGTAAGTAGAAAAGGCCTCATTATGATACTTATCTCCATGTCTTTACCGAGCACTACATCACATTTGTCATACTTTCTCAACTGTGCTGCATAAATGAGACTTGATAAATATTGCGACTAGTTTCTTGAAAAGTTAAATCTTCTTTCAGTTTTAAGCTAAGCATAATAAATATTTTATAGCAGCAAAGAATTTTTTTTAAGTTGACTTGTTTTAGAATGAATTTGACAGGCCTTGTACTATAATTCATTTTATTTGTTCTCTATATCACAAAATTGTGGGTAAGAATTTGACAGCATGTCAAGCAAAGTTGAATAACAGAATTCGTGTGCACCATCTAGAAAGAGAAAACATTTTTTTTTAAGTCGGATGAACAAGTGGGAGCCCGAGGGGTGAAGTGCTCTTGTTTTTACAATGCACATAAAAATGGAGCAGATTCTCTGAAACAGCAAATACTTTATTGTTTTCTTACAGTAGTCATTTGTATTTGTTAAGATCTTCAAAAAAATATGTTCAATGTCACTAGTAAATGATTGTCAGTGTGTAGTTTAATCCTTACAATAAAGGACTATGAAGTAATGTAAAAAATCTTTCAAAAAAATCCCTGCTGTAGAGTTTGTAAAAGGTAATAGAAAATAACCTCTAATTTTTCGTAAAGATTGTGTTCATTTGTCCACATGGACAATCCCATGTTAGATTGCACTTAGAAGGCCATATATTAATCAGACCGAGATCAGAACACAGTGCATGCACTGGCCGGTGGCTCTACCGACCCAAGCGTGACAGCTTCATGTATTTCTATGCAGCTGTCATGCTCAGGTAGGGAGAGCCGCCGGCTAGTCCGAGCATTGTGTTCCCATCTATGTCCATTTTATATGGCCATCTGACTGCGCTCTTAGGAAGATGTCTTAACAATAAGCAGATTACAAAGTATTCACATACTAGGCCTCTCCAAGAGCTGTCAATGGAGAAACCTGGCAGGAAGTGTTTAGCCTCCGAAGAATTCAACCAATTTACATTTTTGTGCTTTCATTTTTCCTATCCTTTTTAAAACAGCCATAATTATTTTTGCTTTGACATAGATGTATGAAGGCTTGTTTTTTGTGGGATGCGTTATATTTGTGAATGGCAAAATAAAATTTAAGTGCAGTGAAATAGTGAAAAAATACCTAATTCTGCCATTGTTTTTTGAATTTTTATTTTTACAGTGTTATGTGTGCAGTAAACATAATCTGGAAACATGATTTTTCAGTTCAGTATGATTTAGTAGATACCAAACATATGTAATACTAGCTGTTTCCAGCCAGCTAATGCTCGGCACGCTCATTGCTCTCTAATTAACGCTGCTGGTGATTAAACTAAAGTAAATAATGACAACATTCAATAGCGCTTACGCAGGTGGTAAATTAGCTTAAAATGACGTTAATAACAATAATTATGGTAATGTGGTGGGGGGCGGGATTATCTGTGGTAATGTGGTGGGGGGCAGGATTATGTGTAGTAATGTGGTGGGGGGGCGGGATTATGTGCGGTGATGTGGTGGGGGGGCGGGATGATGTGTGGTGATGTGGTGGGGGGCGGGATCATGTGTGGTGATGTGGTGGGGGGCAGGATTATGTGTGGTAATGGAGTGGGGGACGGGATTATGTGTGGTGATGTGGGGGGGTGGGATTATGTGTGGTGATGTGGTGGGGGGCAGGATTATGTGTGGTGATGTGGTGGGGGGCGGGATTATGTGTGGTGATGTGGTGGGGGCGGGATTGTGTGTGGTGATGTGGTGCGGATTGTGTGTGGCACACATTGTGTGTGTGGTGGGGGGCAGGATTGTGTGTGGCAATGTGGGGGGGTGGGATTGTGTGTGGCAATGTGGTGGGGGCGGGATTGTGTGTGGCAATGTGGTGGGGGTGGGATTATGTGTGGTAATGTGGTGGGGGGTGGGATTATGTGTGGTGATGTGGTGGGGGGTGGGATTATGTGTGGTGATGTGGTGGGGGGGTGGGATTATGTGTGGTGATGTGGTGGGGGGCAGGATTATGTGTGGTGATGCGGTGGGGGGGCACGATTATGTGTGGTAATGCGGTGGGGGCGGGATTATGTGTGATAATGGGGTGGGGGGTGGAATAATGTGTGGTGATGTGTTGGGGGCAGGATTATGTGTGGTGATGTGGTGGGGGGATTATGTGTGGTAATGTGGTGGGGGGCGGGATTATGTGTGGTAATGTGGTGGGGGGGCGGGATTATCTGTGGTAATGTGGTGGGGGCAGGATTATGTGTGGTGATGTGGTGGGGGGCGGGATTGTGTGTGGTAATGTGGTGGTGGGCGGGATTGTGTGTGCTAATGGGGCAGGGGCAGGATTATGTGTGGTGATGTGGTGGGGGCAGAGCTACTGTGCAGGGGGCAGGATTAGCGAGTAATCACGATGCCTCTTTATATATATAGATCTTTAATATTTTATTGACTTGTGGATTTAGGAAAAAATAAAAAGAACAATTTCCAAGACCTGTAACTTTTTATATTACCATCAATATGTCTGTCTGGGTGGCTTGTTTGTTTATGTAAAGCTGCTGTTTTTATATTTATAATTTTGGAGTACATACTATTTTTCGAATGCTTCTTGTTGCATTATAACAGATAATCCACAATTCTAGTGGTTTTAATTTGTTTCCTCTTAACAGTGTAGATTTTACTTGATTGGTGTGTTCTGGTCACAGGGATGCCAAATATGTATATTTTATTTTTACTTAATAGTGTAGATTTTACTTGATTGGTGTGTTCTGTATATTTTATTTTTACATTTCATTTTGAATTTTTATACATATTCTTTTATATTTTTAATTTATTTTTACTATTAACTTTATTTCGCGCCCTTAGGGGCCTTCAACATGCAATCATTTGTTTGTACTATATATAGCAATAATTTAGTATCACATGACAAGTACAGGGGCCTTCAAACATCCCCCGGCCGTCATACCAACCCCATGATCACATCACGGTAAGGGGGGTGATGGGCATATTACAGCGCATAAATGATGCTATAGGCCCGCTGACACAAACACATACATCGGACAAGTGCTATCTCATGTTTTATCGAATAGCACTCAGGCCAATGTTATTCCATGGGGCAGTGTTGATCAGCATTTTTTTCTTATATCGATTAACACTCTGCCATTCAAGTGTATGGGTGTGTGGAAAACATCGGACTGCACTCGGATAACATCTGATTTCCGTGAACTCACAGAATGGAGAGGATTGAGAAATTTTGTTCTCCATCTTCTTCTCACCTGTGCTATTATTCTCTCATCTGAGAGAATCGGATCACACTAAACTGACACTCTGATCAAACTTGGATCAGAGTTTGACAGCAGTGTCATTAACATAATCAGTTAGATTCTCTTGCATGAGATAATCTATGGTTGTGTGACCGTAGTCTTAGTGATTAACAGCTGCATTTAATACAATAACAGCAGTGGGGACGCCAATGACATCCGAGTGCAGTCTGATGCACCTGCACTGAATCGTCATGAGAAAATAATCGTAGATCTGCATGGTCCCATGATATAACAATGGGCCAAATGCTATCCTATAAAACATCAGATAGCCATGTTATACACTCTTGTGAGCGAGCCCTTAGTTAGATGACTGCTATATAATGTAGCAAGTATCTGCTCTGGGTGGATTCTGCTTCTGAGCCCACTTTAAAGTCTCTAAGATGCTCCATGATGCATATATCCATGACAAATGGATTCATTTCCCTGTAGTACCATCACAAATTAATAATTAAACAGTGCCCATTTACATCAATAAGTTGTATCATCAAGTGCTGAAGCTGCTCTTTGTAACTGCTTTCTACTGTGACCAAGAATCCTGTAAAGAGGACCCCTTTCAATTAAATTGAAATACTTTAAGAGAGTAAATCAAAATCAGTTTGCCATCCTGGACAACCCTTTAATGACATATGATGTACTGTGTATGTCATATGCTGTCTCCCTGAATTCTATGTGGAATCACAAGCCAAGCACTCATCTTTGCCGGCAGATGACTGTAATCATCATCAGCCATCATTTGCCAGCAATAACCACAGGTGCAACGGAGCTCCGCCCTTGGTTGTTAAACTGTCAAATGTTGTCAATATGTGACAGTGGCATTTACAGCACGCCAGCAGGGAGTACATTGATTCCTACACCCATTGGCGGACATAATCGCAGGGCACTGATGGGTTGCCATGAAGGCCTGTTATGACAGTACTCCTGTGAAAGCCAGCCAAAGGATGACGTTCATAGTAGACAGCAATTCGTGTTACACATAGCAATACTATGGTGTATTGGTATGTATAGCACAAGCAATCAGATGACCGCTGGATCATGTCCCTAAAGAAAACTAACAAATACAATCAGAAGCAAAAAAAATGTTTTAAACAAAAAATAGAGAAGTTCAGTTCATCCCATTTTCCCCCCATTAAACATTAATATATGTTTTAAAATGCACATTTAATATTGCTGCATTCAAATCCATTCCATGAAATATAGCATAATCCAATTGGTAAACAGTGTAAGGCCGGTTTCACACGTCAGTGGCTCCGGTACGTGTGGTAACAGTTTTCTCACGTACCGGAGACACTGACTCACGTAGACACATTAAAATCAATGTGTCTCTGCACATGTCAGCGTGTTTTCACGGACCGTGTGTCCGTTTGAAAAACACGGAGACATGTCAGTGTTCGTGGGAGCGCACGGATCACACGGACCCATTAAAGAAAATGGGTCCGTGTAAAACACGTACCGCACACGGATGCTGTCCGTGTGCCATGCAGGAGACAGCGCTACAGTAAGCTCTGTCCCCCCAGCGTGGTGCTGAAGCCGCCATTCATTCCTTCTCTCCAGCAGTGTTCGCTGGAGAGAAGGAATGAAAAATCAATGTTTTTTTATTTTTTTGTGGTTAAAATAAACTTCCCGGCAACCTCCCCCCTCCCACCCCCTGTGCGCCCGCCCACTGGAAATAAAATACCCAGCTCCCTCGATGCTTCCTCTCAGCGCCACAGCTTGTCCTGTATGAGCGGTCACGTGGTGCCACTCATTACAGTGATGAATATGCGGCTCCACCTCCCATAGGGGTGGAGCCGCACGTGTGCCACACTGATGTGCCACATGAGCTCATGGACACACGGACACGGATAACTCTGGTACCGATTTTTCCGGTACCGGAATTATCTGGACGTGTGAGACTGGCCTAACAAGAAAAAAAATCAAAGAGTCAGAATTGCGGTTTTTCGGCTGCCTCAACATCACAAAAAAAGTAATAAGAAGCAATCAAAACATTGTATCTACACCAGAATAATGTCAATAAAAACATTGTCTCTGTAAAAAAAATAAGCCGTCACACAGATCCATAGCCAAAAAATGGCTATGGCTCTTGGAAAATGGCACTACAAGCAATTTTTTTTACAAATTTCTGATTTTTTTTTCAGCACTTACTGTAAGTAAAAGATAAACTATGCATGCTTGGTATCAGCGTAATCATATTGGCCTGGAGAATTGTATTGTGACATCATTTTTACCATAGAATGAATGCTCTGTATACGACAGTTGTGCTTTTTTGCAATTTCACCACACTTTCCTGCTTTCCAGTACACAATATGATAAAATGGTGTCATTCAAAAGCATAGCTCGTCCCACAAAAAACAAGCTCTTACAGAGCTATGTCGACTGAAAAATAAAAACGTTATGGCTATTTGAAGAAAGGGAGGAAAAAACTAAAGTGCAAAAGCGATAAAATCATCCTTAGGCTGGGGTCACACTAACATATGGCATCCGATGTGAGAGCATCGGATGCGATATGCTAATGATCCTCGGCTCCTGCTGTGCTGCCAGTGGGAGCCGAGTGTCATTCTACTGTGCTCCAAGCCTCTCACATAGAGAGAATCTGAGCACAGCTGCGGAGGAGATGGAGAAAGTAATTTCTCCATCTCCTCCACTGCCAGCGTCGGCGTAAATCGCACCGCACTTGGGTGATAGCCGAGTGATGTGCACTGTGTCACTCGCACCCATAGACTTATATGGGTGCAAGAGAGCCGAGACTCGGCCGAGTGTCATGACAATTGCAGCATTCTGCGATTTCACTTGCACATATAATAAGGCCGAGAAAAAATTGGTGATGGGAGCTGCCCCATAGAGTATCAGCGGTCCGAGTGCTATGTGATGTTTTATCGCATAGCACACGTCCATATTCCTTGCTAGTGTGACTCCGGCCTTAAGCAAATTATGTGTCTTTTGAGAGGGTGAGAGGGACCTACTTTGTCAGACACATCTTAACAGGTTTTAATGACACAAATTGACAAGATAGTCCTGTAATTTTAGTATGTAAATTTCATGTAGCTTTATATTTGACAATAATTTTAAAATACTTTTTATATTTGATGTTATCCCATATTTTACGTCATATAGATGTATCAAGGTATAACATCCATAACATGCTACACTATGCTAATATTATAGAATGTATACTGCTGCCAGTCATTGACTTTGTTAGTGTCCAAATATTACTTATGAAAGTTCAGTGCGCCAAACCTCGAACATGCATTTAAAGAATATTAGATTTGTAACGTACTTTCAGCAAAGCAAATACATAAGGCAAAATGATTAAATAGAAATATAGTCATTGCCGATGTGGAAATGTGATCTATGTGTCACCTAAAATTTAACTTCAGTGTTTTCTTGTGTTATTTTCAGTGTGCACTGATCAAGAGTTCCGAGAAATTGCTAATCGACTAAGAGACTGGTTTAAAGCACTACATGAAAGTGGATTCCAGAAAAAGAAAACCAAATCTACTTCTAGACCAGAAAGAAGCAGTAAGAAATCATTTTTATTCCGTTATGACTACCAGAAAATCATTGAATCTTTTGAAGCTCAAATTCACTGGGTTTGATTTATTTTTCTCAAAAATTAATTTTCAGCAAATAAAATAATCAAAATGTGCAGCATAGCCTAGCCTTAAACTGCCTAGAAAAGATGTGTAATATACTGAGGTCTCTTGGGGCTGCATTCAACCTTTTTAGAGATCTTAAACACAAATAGAGCAGTAGAAATGTCAAAGTGACCTGACTATATAAATGGATGGTAACTGCTGGTAGCCAACAGTTAACGGTCCAAAAATTGTTTCTTTTTGGGGGCAGATGACTGTGTTGCCGGTTTTCATATATAATTAGTGCAGAGGGAAGAATAGATAGCTTTTTCACAAGGGAATGTGCAAAATGTGCCCTGTTGGAGGAGTATTAAGAGTATCAAGAGGTTTGTCCTTTGCTAAATGAAGAAATAATAGCTTTTTCACAGACTGTCCAAAAATTATCTCAACAGACAGCAATAAGTTACCTGCTCAGATACAGAAGTAGCTATGTTAATTTCTTAACAAACCACACAAAAATTGCCTCCATTTTGCAATCTGCTAGAGGTTTGCTATTTGCAAAATGAATAAATAATGTCATATTCTTTAGTCATGCAAAAATTATCCATTTATTTAGGTAGCAGAAAGAAGTCAAGAAGCAATGGCTTCTCAACTAGGAGTGAAAAAATTAGTGTTTTTATGGGGGGGGGGGGAAACACCCATTTTTGCTTTTATAGCCAGTGTCTAAAAGCATGGCTATACAATAATCATCCCTTTGCTACATGGTAATGCCTGTCATTTCACAAGCATTTCAGCATACATCTTTCCATGCTCGCTAGCAGGACTGAGGTCCTCCTTGGTTCACTTTTCACACTCATCATTGTCATTTTCACTCAGCCTATGTACAGTCATGGCTGAAAGTGTTGGCACCCTAGAAATTGTTACAGAAAATGTAGTATTTCTCACAGAAAATGATTGCAATTACACATATTTTGTTATACATGTTTGCTTCATTTGTATGTATTGGAACAACACAAAAAAAACAGGAAAAAAAGCAATTTGGACATAATTTCACGCAAAACCCCCAAAATGGGCTGGACAAAATTGCTGGTACCCTCAGCGTAAAAAATAAGCCACAGAAATACATGGTAATCTCAGCATTTTTTCTACAAGGCACAAAACATACAAAAAAATCTGTTTCTAAACAAAGTCTAAGGCCTTTTTGAGATGTCCATTTTTCACGTATGGTATGTGTTCTATCCCTTTTTTCACAGATAGAGCACATTCCCATTGTAGTTTAAGGGATTACTTACACGTCTATGGTTTTTTTTTTAGACCAAGGGTCCTCAAAATAAAGAATGGCAATATGTTAATTTTTTATCTAAGTTGTGGATGAACCTCATTTAAGCAAGTCTTTGTGTCCATGAAAAACTGCTGTCATTGACTGCTAGAAGAAGCTTAAGAAACCTCCATCGTTTTTTATTGCATACGACAAAAATGTTAAAAATACTGATGGTAAAAACAGACATGAGAAATCAAACATTGATGAAAATCTATTTTATTTTTTTAGTTTATGAGAAAAACTGACAACAGAATTAGGCTTAAAAGTATAAAAAAGCAGCTCTTCATGTCACTAAATAAAAAATGTGTTTATTTGTCAAGCAAACTAAAAAAAAGGGTAGAGCTATTAAACCACGATGTGTGCAAAATCACTTAAAGCTGTGTCATTTGAGATTAAAACCATTCAATTTCTAGGGTTTTAGTACTGAAATGTTTAATCCTTTAAGGACGTTAAACAGATGTCTGCAGTGCAAGGTGCATCGGCCCCATAACCACAATGTTTTATAGCACAGTTTATATTTTATATAATTTTATTGCAGCACAATACAGACATGTTTTTATTAAACACCTTACAGAAATAACATTTATATTACGTTTACACGCTTTCATTTCTGTACTAAAGTGAATATAAAAGATATACAGTAATTCTGCACGAGACATTTGGCACATAAATATGGTAATGTGTGTGGTTATCTTTTATTACTTTTGAGAAAATGATGTTACTGACCCATTGAGTACTAAATAACTTTTGTTTATCTGCCTCCTAGGGTTTGATACTAGCATTCTGCCAATTTGCCGGGATTCTCTTGGGTGGATGTTTAATAGACTCGATCGGAATTATGACCTGCTGCTGGATCAGTCTGAGCTCGGAAGCATTTATATTGACAAGAATGAGCAGTGTACAAAGGCTTTCTTCAATACATGTGACACATACAAGGACAGTTTAATATCAAACAATGAGTGGTGCTACTGCTTCCAGCGACAGCAAGGTAAGCTCAAAGATATTTGTAGACATGGGGAGTGTTTTTTCAAAAGCTCAATGTAGTATTGCATAGAGAACAATACTGAGATTAATACATTGTATCGCAGACCATTGTAAATAACAAATCTTAAAAATTCTACAAAATCTTCTTAGAGTGATTTTCACGTACTAACATCAAGTATATGGTTTTAATTGTTTAATATAATTAAGTAATCTATATTATTTAAATAAAATTTCATATGGTAATGGTTTAAAGGGAATCAGTCAGCAGGTTTTAGCGATGTTATCTGAAAGCAACATAACATAGAATGTGTCACTTACTGGGCTGCTTGGTGTTGTTTTTATAGAAAATCTGTTTTGTCTAATAGATGTAGCAGATCTAAGTAGTGATGAGCGAATATACTCGTTACTCGAGATTTCCCGAGCATGCTCGGGTGACCTCCGAGAATTTTTTAGTGCTTGGAGATTTAGTTTTCCTCACCTCAGCTGAATGATTTACATCTGTTAGCCAGCTTGATTACATGTGGGGATTTCCTAGCAACCAGGCAACCCCCACATGTACTTATGCTGGCTAACAGATGTAAATCATTCAGCTGCGGCAATGAAAACTAAATCTCCGAGGACTAAAAAATACTTGGAGGACCCCTGAGCATGCTCGGGAAATCTCGAGTAACGAGTATATTTGCTCATTACTAGATCTAAGTCTTCTGCTATGGGTATAACCACATCCACCCACACCCCTGAGTGGCAGCTTCATGGGTCTACCCTATGCATTGTGAGCATGCTGCCAATCCGTGGTGGGGCGTGGTTGCACAGATTAGTAGTCCAGCAGTGTTAATCTCCTGCTGATAAAACACTGTATTTAAACTACAGCACACATCCTAATAGGTGACACATAGCTGGAATCAGAGTATTGTGCCCTATATTGTTGCATTACAAAGACTGTTCCTAAAATTGGTGATTTAGTCACCTGGGATATTTTATTATACTCCAAAATGGAAATAACAATGGAGCATATTTATCAATACTGCCTAACATTTAGATAATGAACTTAGACTAGACAGTATGAAAATTCTCTAAATTTATTAACCCCTTTCCGACATCAGGCATAAGAGTTTGCCGATGTCGGACTCCCCGTTTTTCAGTGCAAATTGTGATAGGATTGTGTTACATTTAGCTTAAAAAATCTCCCCACACTGAGCTGAAACACTTAAAGCACCACTTCAGTATTTTTTTTTTATTGCAGTGCTGGAGTGGTGCTGCTAATCTAAGTTCTCTGACCCTAGTGTCACATTTATCAGTTGCCGTTTTCACCTTTTATCTATGCTGCTCATATCAGTCTCCAGCAGGTTGTGACCTGCCGGATCACCCCAGTGTTTGCTGAAGAAATCTACAGTGGGTATGGAAAGTATTCCGACCCCTTTACATTTTTCACTCTTTGTTTCATTGCAGCCATTTGGTCTGACATGCACTGTGACCTGTGAGGTCTTATATAGACAGGTGTGTGCCTTTCCAAATCAAGTCTTACCAGTTTAATTAAACACAGCTGGACTCCAATGAAGGAGTAGATCCATCTCAAGGAGGATCACAAGGAAATGGACAGCATGTGACTTAAATATGAGTGTCTGAGCAAAGGGTCTGAATACTTATGACTATGTGATATTTAACTTTTTCTTTTTTAATAAATTAGCAAAAATGTCTGCATTTGTTTTTTTCAGTCAAGATGGGGTGCAGAGAGCACATTAATGAAATGAACTTTTCTGAATTTACCAAATGGCTGCAATGAAACAAAGAGTGAAACATGTAAATGGGTCTGAATACTTTCCGTACCCACTGTAAAAGTCACAACTCAATATAAGTCTATGAAAACCAGAATGAGACCAGAACAAGGGTTTCACAGACTTACATTGAGAGCTTGTGACTGTTACAACCTCTGACTTCCGGTATGTCAGATCATTTGCAGATTCCCATGTTACAGAATTGCAATTTACCAGTAATAACCGGATGTTATAATGTAGCTCCATCAGAGCATTCAATTTTTTTGCACCCATAGATGTGAATGGCTGCGTCTCTGATTTGTGGAAGAAACTAGTACATGCTGAGATTTTTTTTTTTACACATATCAGTAAGTGAAAACAATCTTTCATCTGAACTGCCCCATTAAATAACATTGGTCCGAGAGCTATCTGTTCTTTTCATGGATATGTCACTCTGGCTGAAAATACATTCATGTAAACGAGTCATTAGAATGAGAGCTATGAATCACAAAAGCCTGGTATGATGTAAATATGCATATTCATAAATACTTGACTATTCACAGATCCCCCATGTCAGACTGAATTTAACAACATTCAGAAGCAGCAAGGATTAAAAAAGCTTCTTGGTGAGTTACTAGTTAGTTGGCAAATGTTTTTATTATTATTTCTTTCTATTTTAAAACAAGTTATTCTACACTTTTCTGTTACTTATTTCCTTTTATTTTTTTAGGGTGGGATTTATCAATTTATACATGTTGTGGGAGGAAACTCATGCAAATACAAAGAGAACATACAATCTGGTTGCAGATGTTGTCCTTGGTGGAATTTGAACCTAGGACCCCATTACTGCAGAGCAACAGTGGTAATCACTGAGCCACCGTGCTAGGTTGGCCATTTTCTCTTGTCAATGCAATTTTCTTCACAAACTGATCAGCACTTTTGTCCATATGGCTGCTGGTGGAAGAGCATGTGAGCTGACCAGTCTATAAGTGTTCTCCAATAGTAAAACACATCACATGGGAAAGCTGCTTTTCCACTGGAGGCGGCAGGAGTACACGTCTGGTAATGCTCCTTCACCAGCAGCCATTTTATGCACAGAAGGGTTGGTCGGTTTGTGAGGAAAGTGGCCCTAAAAATAAAAAGTGGCCAAACCCTTCAAACATTTGACAGTTATGTCCTTCTATAAAGTCTACTTTTCTGTCATGTGAAGCCTGGTGTAGTGATGATTATTATCACAATAACTATTATTTTTATTTCTAAAAGGTTACTATATCCCAGCCTGTGATGAAGATGGCTACTACAAATCAGCTCAATGTCATGGAAGCGTTGGTCAGTGTTGGTGTGTTGATAGATATGGAAATGAAGTTACCGGATCCAGGAAAGCAGGATCCGCAGAGTGTGGTATTTACTTTTAATATCTATATTCTAAGCCTAAGCAAAACTTTATTTAAAGATAACTTACTGTTCATACAACCTCAGAAGATGACAGAACTCCACTGATCTATGGATCTTCTGGCATTTAAATCCTCCCGTCAAAGTTGTTATCCTCTTAATATATCGCAATCATCATATTATATAACACTGTGTTCTTACAATTGCTCATTTTGCCTTTTTACCTAGCTAATTCTTCCCTGTCCACTAGATCAATGACATCACATGATTAAAAAATCTGAATTCTTCTAAGCCCTATGTAGTAACAAGAGGTCAATCTTCTGAGCAGATTTCATGAGTTACTGCAAAAGTCTATGGCGGGGGAAGGAAGAGAAGCTGGGTCAGAAGTTGAAGAGGGGGAATATTAAATCTGGGAAAAGATAATTCCTCTTTCTACATACAGCTGCAAAAAAAAGAGAAGAAAAGAATTAGCTGGGTAGAAAGGCAAAATGAGCAATTGTAAGTACACAGTGCTATATAATATGATGACTGCAATATATTAAGTGGATAAAAACTTTGATGGGAGTGCTTCTACTATGGACCTTATTCCTGTATGGTGCACTATACAAAATGGTAGACTTCTTTATTGAATGGCAGATAATACAGGTAATACAGTGTCATACATCAACTAATGGAGCAGTAGGAAGAGTATGCAACTATACAAGCTCTTTACACATAACTCTGTTATGTGTGAAAGCCCTTTGAGACTGAAAATAAGTTGATTATTTACATAAGTAATGTCAGAAGGTCCAAAGATTTTTTTTCCAGAGTTTTTTTGTAGATATTATAAGCTAAATATGTAAAGAATATATATGTTTCTTGTCAATAATACACAATATAAAACATTAATTTGTAATGTTTTTAATGACAGGTACTGATTCAGAAACATCAGGAGATTTTGGAAGTGGGGACTTTCATGACTGGTCAGATGATGAGGATGACGAAGAAATGATGAACGATGAAGATGAAATTGATGACGATGATGAGGATGAAGGGGGAGATGATGAGGATGAAGAAGATGAGGATGGATATATTTGACACAACATAAAACAAAATTCATTATATTTTTCATGTCTACAAGAAAAGACATCACTTAGGAAAAACCTTTTGCTCATGCCACCGCCAAGATAAAAGGATTTGAAAATTAAAAACAGAAATAAACAGCAGACAACGTGTATATTTTGTATGATCATACCAAGTAAGGCTGGAGTCATAGACTTTTGTTTCATTTATGTGCGTTTGAGCTTTTTGTATGCATTTAACAAGAAGACAACACATTGGAGGTACAAACTGACGATAGACAACTGATACCCACACAACAATTTTGAAAAATATAGTTTTAGCGTAAAGGTCACTGGTCATGACTTGGACATATATGGGTCTTCTATATGGAAATTAAGATATACCACCTAAAAGTAAGAACTAGGTATAGGAGTAAACCAGTCAATCCAAAATGTCAGCATATGTTTACAGCTTTCCCCAGAAGATGCAGAAGTCCAGAAATGTGTTAGTTTATTCAGCTTCTAGAGTTGTTATTATTTTATCTTTTCTTTGTTTATGTTAGAATCATAATATGGATTTTGTTAGTCGTTCAGCATGATAATACATATGCTACACTGTAGGTAATGCATAATCTAAAGGTACCGTCACACTAAGCAACGTCGCCAGCGATCTGTGACGTTGCAGCGTCCTAGGGAGCGATATCGCTGTATTTGACACGCAGCAGCGATCAGAATCCCGCTGTGAAATTGCTGGTCGCTGCTAGAAGGTCTGCACATTATTTGGTCGCTAGGTCGCCGTGTATCGCTGTGTTTGACAAGCAAAAGCAACCATACCAGCGATATTTTACACTGGTAACCAGGGTAAACATCGGGTTACTAAGCGCAGGGCCGCGCTTAGTAACCCGATGTTTACCCTGGTTACCAGCGTAAAATGTAAAAAAACAAACAGTACATGCTCACCTGCGCGTCCCCCAGCCTCTGCTTCCTGACTCTTACTGATCGCCGGCCCTAAACTGAAAGTGAAAGCACAGCGGTGACGTCACCGCTGTGCTGTTAGGACCGGAGCTCAGTCAGTGTCAGGAAGCAGAGGCTGGGGGACGCGCTGGTGAGTATGTACTGTTTGTTTTTTTAACTTTTACGCTGGTAACCAGGGTAAACATCGGGTTACTAAGCGCGGCCCTGCGCTTAGCAACCCGATGTTTACCCTGGTTACCCGGGGGCCTCGGCATCGTTGGTCGCTGGAGAGCGGTCTGTGTGACAGCTCTCCAGCGACCAAACAGCGACGCTGCAGCGATCGGCATCGCTGTCGCTATCGCTGCAGCGTCGCTTAGTGTGACGGTACCTTAAGAGTGTTAACCGAGCCACATAATCAGCATTGCTCTGCCTGGATGCAACATGTGACGGACTATGATTTGTGATGGTTGGGATTAGAACAGAAAGGTTTATTATTCAAATGTAAATAATAAAATATATTCATCCTGTCTTCTGCCATAAAAATTACTACATATGTATTTTTTCTACTGTGGTTAAAAAATACATATATGAATTGAAATAAACTCTTTTTGTACAAACCAAATGTTAGAAACATAAGTTAATCTACTGCATATATTCTTGAAGTACAGTACGTTCTCTTTCAACATTAAAGATTACACAAAAAAATTTTAAAAATGTTTGCCTTTGAAGTTAGGTCAGGCTACAGCAATCTGTGGCTTTGATTTTCTTCAAAATATACTAATTCTAGTAAACCCTTTAGTATAATGCCCATTGACAACCCTACAACTGACTTTGTTAAAGCAGCCAACTATGTTCTCACCATTATAGTGTATTTTTTATACAATCACCGGATGCATGTGGGAGCTATATATATATATCCTAACAAAGTTGCTAAAGGCAGTTGAGAGGGTCTGTATACAATGCTCAGGAACAGTGTGCCTTGCAACTCATTCCAAAAATATTATAAAATATATATTTTTCAGGAGGCACATTCACATTCAGAAGGTTTTTGATTAGGGATTTAGGTTGCCTGATGCTGTAAAAAATACTGTAATAAATACTGAGTAATTCTCTACAGTAAATTCATCATTTCTTCCTATGTTACTATGTTACTATGTAAATGTATCGCTTGATTTATTTTCTGTACATCCTACAAAATTTAAGGAAGCAAATTTTATTTCTTGATACTGATGTTATTTTAACTTAAAAATGCAAATGTATTTGTGATTAGGATTGCCAAAAATCTTTTGAATAAAACATTTTCTTTATATCTTTATTCTCAAACAAGTTAAGCCTCATGCACACAGTGAAGGAACATTCGCACTGCAATATAATTGTGAATGCTCGTTTCACTTTTATCTTAACATGTAAACAGGCTGATGATGATGACCACCCAATGAATGAGCAAAACGTTCTTTCATCGGGTGAAATGATCTTTTGTGCAGCACAATAAATTAATTGCTTTTGATGGTGCATTGTCCTCTGTAAACAGGGCTCGCACTGCTGAGAACCATGGCAGCCTATGTGCACTGAACCATCTAGTAGAGATCTCACAGTGCGCATTATTTACTTTGGTCTGCCTAGGTAAATAGACGTTCAAATAATCGGTAAAAGTTTACGATCGGTGGTCGTATCTTGCAAACTGTCAGTCCATGTAAAAGAACCTTTAGGCCATGCATAATGAGTCTGTTGCAGGACATGATATCATACTTTACATATTATATTTTAATGTTTCCATAAAATAGCATTAAATTGAACATGTCAGATTCATTTTTTTAAGTTTCGTATGAGTCTATTTCTAAAAAGAAATGGGATATATTTCTCCTAAATTTCAGTTCTCTAATTTAGCCTGAAATGGTTCAGTGACTTAAAGGGAACCTGGCATGTAAAATAACAATATCAACCTGCAGATATGAGGTTAATATGCAGGTTAATAGCATTGTTACACTGTGCGGCACCCTCACTGAGCGCCCCACTGCTGGGAGGACTTTAGCTATCTTAAGCAGTGTACGGCTTCCAGTCATAGGAGTGGCGCCGGCATATTTTCAGTCACCACTCCTTGTATAGTGAGCGGTGGCTGTAAGTGCACCCTGGCACTGACTGACAGCCAGCTCAGCATTAGGGCCAGCTATCACTCAGTGCCGAGGTGTACTTACAGCTTCTGCTCTCTATACACAGAGTAGTGACTGAAACCACCCCTTAGACTGGAAGCCGAATGTTGCCAAGGCACAGTGGCAGAATAGAGTTCATTTTCTCCCAGCAGCAGGGTGCTCATTGAAGGTACCGCATGGTGTCAGAATAAACCTGCAGATTAACTCCATATCTGCAGGTTAATAGCGTTATTTTAACTTTTTGTATAATCCTCTTTTGGCCTTGTGCATGAGGCATAAAACTTAAGTTTGTTGGTCAAATCTGGTCAAAGAGGCAACTAGAGGAATAGTGAAACTGTACTTGACGTATTTAGATTTTCATTTTTATTTTTTCCACATTATTCACTGATTTAGCATTATGTGGGGTGCCTTGCACAATGAATATAAAGAGAATGTTATTAGGCATGAGCTAAACAAACACTTTCCCTATTACCATAGAGCTGCTGAGAAGCAGATATGTGCCCTTTTTATTGTTCTGTAGCCTCCATGTAAAATGGATAATGCTTATGATTACTGTGTATGTTTGCATTTAATCGTTATGAGTATAAAGCTTTCTTTAATCACTATATTTATGTTAGCATGTTGTTTCATTGTGAAGAACTTTAATAAAACTCCACTACCTTCTTGTATACAGAAATATATCCAAAATAACATGGGAGCAACACAGCATCTCAGCACAGTTGGGCTGTTACTTTCCAAGTCGATACCCTGGAAATGTTTATCTTAATTTTTGCATTATTGCAACAAAGAGTTAGTTTGAATTGAAAAGTATTCTTGACTAAATTTAATGTTTATCTTATGTATAATTGAGAAAATACATTTTCTTTTATACAGTTTATGTATAGTTTGCAAAATAAAGACTCTTGTAACCAACTGAGGTTGTTTTCTCTAGGTTTTAATATATGTAAAATGCATGATGTTGGTCTAAATGTATTCTCCAGTTTTGGTAAAGACAAATCAATAAGGATTGATTTTTTCCTACTATGACAATTTTTTAAATTTATTCAGTTGTTCTTTTATGTCACATACATATAAAGAGTTGAATCTACATAGCAGTGAAAAAAATCATACTTCAACTTTGGAAATTGAGATTTCATACTTAAAAATAACTATTGACAGAGAAATATAATCTAAAAATTGAAGTTCAAATAATTGTTAAAAAAAGAGAAAGGAACCCTGCGATGACCTTATGAGTGTGCAACATGCGTAGTAAACTGGGTACATCAGCTATACTAAATTAAAATAAATCCATATAAGACCAGGAACTCTTAGCTTGAGATATATAACATTGATATTAGAGGGGTTGTCCAGTCCAAATCAATAAGTCTGCAGTTACTCCGTGAATGAATCTACGTGGTACACACACTGTGCACTACTGGGCTTCACCAGTTTCTGACCTGGGAACGGAGAGTATGTATGAGTTACACATTTGTCTAGTGGGTGAGGCCTCGCTCCATACAGTTGGATTGAGCGAGGCCGCGTCCCGGCTGACCAGTGAATTGCAGGCTTGCTATGAGCGCCGACCACAGGCGTGGTGCTCACAGCAAGCCGGCATCCATAACCATAGAGGTCTCAAGGTTACTATGCCGACGCATCACTGACACCCGATCATGTGACGGGGATCGGCGATGCGCGCATTTCCGGCCTGATGGCAGGAAACACCGGTTAAATGCCGCTGTCGGCATTTGACAGCAGCATTTAACTAGTTAATAGCGGCGGGTGAATTAAGATTTCACTCGCCGCTATGGTGGGCACATGTCAGCTGTTCAAAACAGCTGACATGTCCCGGCTTTAATGCGGGCTCAGTGCCGGAGCAAAGCAGGGGATCCGACCTCCACAGTAATAGTACGGCGCAGGTCGGTAAGGGGTTAAATAAGAATTTTATATGCTACAGTATAATCTGTTATTAATATTTTTAGATTGTGTATGATAAATATTTTGTAAAAAATGTTTTGCAGGAGATTAGGCGGTTGAATTACTATGAAATATATTATCTTTAGGTCAAATTTTATATTTTATTTTATCATGATATTGATATATTTTATATATGTTTACATTTATATATTGCACATTTTATATTTTATGTCACTTTATTTTTTGATCATTTTTGGACTATTGATTTTTTTTTCGTCTTGGTTTTATTGCTGCATTTCTGACAGCTGACCGCTTGTTACCAAGGGTTGATTGACATCATTGAATGCTTCCATCCCATTGGTCACTACCCTTATTTAATGTGTCACTTCCTACACTGTCTATAAATCACCTGAGGAAGGTAGCAGCCCGCTGCTGAAACGCGTAGTGGTTCAATAGCAGTTTGTTCACCACTAATCTATTGCAGTGTGCTCTATAGCCATAGCAGTCATTATATTGACCACATTTTTCCAAATAAAGGTTTATTAATAATGATTCACATGATTCATGGTCATTATTGGTGGGCATAGAGATTTACATATATATGTTTTTTTCTGTATCGTCACTTATAAATAGAGAGCAAGAGCTTGAGTGGTTGGACCCACATGCTTTTACTTATGTTTTAACTTTTTGTAATTGTGTGCCAATAAAGTTTTTCTTATATTATCATTTAACTTCTAGTATGCATATTGTACAGTAGTGCTTTTTTTTCTACTGGTCTCAGTAGTCGCCCTGTGACATGATTGTCGGGTACCGATGGGTTGATATAGCAGGGGTCTGTTTAAGACTTAGAAGGAAAAAGTCAGCTCATGGTAATAGTTTATTTCTTTCTGGAGCTTGGAGCAGTGTCACTGCGAAAAATTGAAACAACCACGGTAGTTTAGGAAAGGATTATGGATGAAGGATGGACAATGATTTTGATGTAAATATGTTTTTATAACTTTACCAACAAAGACAAAGATTTTATATCCATGGAGAAGGATCCAGTCTGTTGAAGACTCCCATGCCATTAAAGCCCAGCTTGTGGCAGAGCTTCAAACGAGACAGTGATTTTTCCTATATACAGCAAGCCCGATGTACGAAACGTTAAAATTAATCAACCCAATCAGTAAACTGTGTAAAAAAAATCTAAATTCCACAATTGCATGTACTTGGTAGCTGCAACACTGCAAAAAATGCAGTAAAAAGCAATCAAAATATAATATCTATTCCCAAAAAAACAAAAGCAAATCTACCTCTCAAATAAATAAGCCCTCACGCAGCTCCATCAGCCGAAAAAAAGAAAATGTTGCAAGTCTCAAAAAAATGACACACTCCAAATTTTTTTTCTTTACACATTTCCAATTTTTTTTGCTACTAAAATAATTTAAAAAAAATGGAAAAGTTTGGTATCCCTGTAATTATACTGAACTGGACAATCATAACACTTAGATCACTTTTACCACACAACGTATGCCATAAAAACATTTCCCAAAAAAATAATTACATTTCACTGCACTTGGAATTTTGTTCCCATTTTCCAGTACACTATGTGGTAAGATAAATAAGCCCTTACAGTATATGTCTGTGGATGGAAAAATAAAAAAAAAAGTTATGGCTCTTAGAAGAAGGATAGAAAAGAATGAAAACACAAACATAGAAATTGACCATGTCGGGAAAGGGTTAATATTCTTGACTTTGGACGGGATATACATTATATTACATAATGTATATTCTAGCATTTGCCAATTATCTCTTTTATGAAACTGTTCCAAGTGTCTAGGTAATGCTATGCTCTTAAAGCAGGGGTTTACTGGGGGTTCTAGAAAATGTACCTACTCTAATTAGCTGATCATAGTGGCAGTGGCCTTTAGAGAGGCAGTCAGAATTTCTGGCTGCAACACTTTAGGGAGGCAGGCGTAATGTCATTAGCTAAAGTTGGTGACATATTATGAAAATAGATTTAAGAAATCATATTTGTTTCATTGTTCATATTTCACCAAAAACATGACACTCAAAATCTGAATATTACATTTAAAAAAATCTATATATTTAATAACTTGTTTACATTTACAAAAGCACATATGGCTTGGAAATTTGTACATTTGTACAAAAAATGAAAATGATGCTTATTATAAAATAAAATGACCTCCAAATCAATTCAGTCTAGTGCTATAGCAACAATTGTTAGTATTCTATTTTAGAGTTTTTGGCTCTATTTGTATTGCATTCATCTTTTCAATTCTGTTTAAGATAGAGGATTCTTCAGAAAGAAATTGCTAGACTCCTGCAGATTTCATGACAGCAGTTGAACTTCTCATTCATCACAGAGCCCAGGTAACATGTGCAACCCATCTGCTCCAGGGTCACTCTCTCTACATTCAGACTTGATGGTATGCGATTTTGCCCTTGGAGAAATGTAATGACCTTTTCCTCAAAATAGACTTTTTATTTCCCATTGTGTTTTCTTAAGTAAAATTGAAAAATACCATCTGAGAGCTATATTTTATCTTACAATACATGTCATATTTTCTAATCCGTTGTAGCGTGTCCTTACAACACTTATTAAAGCAACCTCAATCTGTTAAGATATTTTAGAATATTTTAGAATCCCTATTGCAAAGTATAAAGTATTCGTGTAAATGTATTTATATATAAAGTATAGTTTTTAATAAATCATTTGTTGCCACTTATAATCATTAAATATCAGTTTCAACTGTTTCTGAAAAGTGTTGACAGGTAATTAATTTAATTATGCTTTAGTACTTCACAATATTAGCTATACATGACTACTGTACATTTAATGACAAATTACTACATATTTAAAGGTTTACTTTTGCATATCAGGATAGACTTACATTCATATAAATACATTTATGAAAACCTCAAAATATTTACTTATTTTGTAAGTATTTTGATCATATTTTTTCATCAGTATTTGTAAGACAAAACCAGAAGTTGGTCAAAAATATGATAATCATTTGTCTGTGTGTAATTCACATTTTACATTTACATAAGTCTATTTAAAACTTTATCAAGTGAAATATGTTATTTTTGGTAACATTAAAATAACATATTAATCATTAAATAAATTTTACCTCTAATGAAATTGGAAAATACAGTTAACTAAATTGTACAAAATATTTTTCCTGAATGACAACAATAAAAGATTTGGAAACATTTAGGATTTGGGCAGATAAGAGTCAAATTCTTTGTAGTTAGAGTACATGTATTGTAAGTCCACCTTGGTCAATATTTTGCATTAGTATTCATAAGCCATAATTAGGGCTTGGTCCAAAACATTGAGGAGGCATAAATATTTTCAATATACCAAAAGACATAACGGACTATAAAACACCCCCAAAATTTTGGGGTGAAAAATAGGAAACATTTTTTTTATATAATATGCTGGTGCATCTTATAGTCTAATTTTTCTATAGTCTTCCGGGGTTGGCCAATGTGGTGGAGCACAGTCCCAGGAGGTCAGATTGCTGCTGCAGGAATCTGATGGTGGCATAAGTGTGGCAAATCTGTGGAACCCAGGGCTGGGAAGAGGGGTTGTTCGGTGATGCGAGGCTATGGTGGGCCCCAGGTTTTAAGAAAATGTCCACTTCCTATTGTTTTTTAGTGTTGTGGAGTTTGGGAAAATGGCTACCAGAGATCTCAGCTTCCCACTCCTGCTGCCAGCTTCCTGCAGCAGTGACCCAGTTTCCTGGGATATCGCTCCACCGCAGCCACCACCACCGATAAGCTACATTCGGATTACAAGACACAACCCCATTTTTGATCCAAAATATAGCCTAAGCATATGCATAGGAAATTTAATATCCCTACTGCCAAGTCCATATTTACAGTTGATATTTGCTCTGACACTTACATTTAATATTGAAGTTCCATTTAATATGGTCATGTAAGTGCAATATCTTTGAACTTCAAATGTATTTGCAATAAAAATATACCTTTTTGTAAAAATGTTATCAGTATTCATAGCACAAGAGATCGATTCAATTCATAGAGACATTGAGAATCAACTTCTCATATTTCCTGAAATTCATATGTCCCCACTAATTCAAACAGTTTGCAATAGTTTTTTTGCAGATTGCCCCAAATTATAAAAAATGCCCAGTGCCTCTTCTGAGGAGTCATGGGGGGGGCTAATGCAAATGTAGATAGAAATCCCACTTCAGAGCAACTGACCTCACTGACTAGCCAATGCCAGACATCCAGGACTAGCAATGTTGAGTCGCTGGTGGCCCTGGGAAAGTAAAATACAATGTGGATTGTTATTTTTTTTTTAAACTGCAGCCGGGGCAGAACATTATCTGAAAGGGAATAATTCCTTTAAGGCTATGTGCGCATGTTGCGTAATTTATTGCAGAAATTTCTGCAAGGTTTTTGCATCTCTTGGAAGCAAAAATGTTGCGAAAAATTCTGCTGCATTTTTGCATGCTTTTTTTTCTCTGCATTCAATGGTTCAAAAACGCAGGCAAAAATGCACAAAGAATTGACATGCTTCAGATTTAAAAGCACAGCAAATACTGAAAGGAAAAATACTGATCATGAGCACAGCACTTCAGGATTCTCATTGACTTTACTGGCATAAGGATTCCATAGCTTTTTGGACCAATTCCGCATGAAAAAAACACATAAAAAATGCATCGTGTGCACACAGCCTAGGGTTACACTTGTGTTCAAAATGTATGCTAAACAAAAAAAACAGCAGTGGCAGTCCAAGGGGTACCAAGAGGTAAAAGATCACCCATACTATGGAAAAAAATGTGGGAACACCACCACCACTTTGAGCAGCAATCATCCCAGTACTATTTGTAAGAAAAGCAGGTCACAATTGGCCTACTTTACCTCTGGCAAATTTATCGGTGGGGATAAAGTGGAGAACGTAATCGAATATATGTCACAACACTCATCTCATTCACAGCTGGATGATGTGGCCTCTTACAGTGACAACATGAGTTGGAGTCAGTGTTCTGCTCAGTCCACCTCCTCCACCATCATAAGTCTTAATGTTATACAGAGTGGAATTTCATTTATGCCAATAAAATCTGTTTTTGTTCTGCATCCTAAGGAAGATGCTACACAAACTTCTTGATTTATTGGAAAACATAAACAGTCAACCTTCCTACTTGGAGGACATGAGGTCAAAGGAGTTGGAGGATCCAATGCTAACATATAGCTGTATTGCTGACTCTGTGAGTCATAATGGTAGTGCCAGTTGAAGTACTACTTTGATCCAGAGTGACTGGAATCTGGAGAGGTGGAAGGTAGTTAGAAGCTCATGCTATTTCCCACACAGAGGCAACTTTCAGGTTAAACTGTGATGATGATAATGATAATGATTCTGTGGTGGACAAGACATGGGAACCACATAGAGAGGTTAAGGAGGTGATGTCATAAAAGGAGCAAGTGTTAGCCCCAGAAATACACAGCACAGATGATGCTGCCTTAAAGATCTTCTGGGGCAATATCTGTGCATTCTTGGGTCAGCTTTGGAGAATGAAAAGCATCTTAAAGGTCTGTTGGCAATGGTGGTGAGTAGTGATGGGCGAAACTCCCGATGTTCAGGATCGGCGGGTTCACCCGAGTTTTTCTGTAAAGTTCGAGTTCGAAGCCGGAGATGACACGAACTTGCATCCGAACCCCGAACTTGGACTTTACAGATATGGGATGGGGTGGGCGGCTGTAAAAGAAAGCTTAAAATTAATAATAAACATAATTATACTTACCTGTCCAGCGACGCGTCCTCCTGTCCCACTGTCTCCCAGCCGCATCTGCTTCTGGGGCCGCTCATTACTTTCCGGCTGTATTCACTGCACTCGGCAGTCTTCATTTTTTTCCGGCAGTGTTCGTGCAGTGATGTCAATGCATGAACATTGCCAGAAAAAGTCGAAGACTGCGTTTACTGTGTGACAGCAGCCAAGAATAAAAATCAGATATAAATCTGGTATCACTGTAATCACTCCGACCCAATATATAAAGTTGCCTAATCAGTTATACCACACAAGGAACAGCGTAAAAAATAAATAAAACTAATTCTTGACATACTATTGATTTGTTAATTCTGACTCCCAAAGATTGCAGTAAGGCTCGACTCACATTTATCCCACGCTCTATGCTGAACGCTTACACCAGGTTTTCCATGTAAATCTCTGAAATTTGTGATTCAGATGGAACCCCAGAAGGAAGAATTCCTATACTGAGGCAGATCGAGGAACTGTGGACACAGTGTGTTCTATGAACTAGCGGTGTCCATCTTTTAGTGTGCATAAAATTGCAGTCAGCCAAAGTTTTGAGCACATCTGAAAAGAAGGACAACATTGAACTGAGGCCAGATGGACTCCAGAATAACTCTGCTGCCTCATTGTAGTGATTGGGTAGCTAGAAGGAATATAGAGCGCAAATAGGGTCTTATCCGAGAAAAAGGAATATTCGTGAGAGATAGTATGAATTCACTCACCTATTATGGTTGTGTAAGACACAACCACTGCACTTAGCATTGGCGGCTGCTGCAAGCCCCGGTGTGATGATCCTTTGCTAGGTGAAGAGAATGGGGCATCAGACTGCGCTGCTCGCCTGTCAGGATAATGTACCAGAGAAGTCCAAGTAGATGTAATAGAAAATAGACTTTATTTCTATGCGTTTCGTGGTGATCACACCACTTCCTCAGGACAGTCTATACACATACACATACAGGGTCTTGTATTTATAGCAAGAGAAGGCACATGGAGACGCCTTCTTTCAAAAAAACAACACACCCAGTGGGCGGGGAATCCGACTTAAACACATATTCAAACACATATGTACATTATAAAACATACGAAACTATCATGAAATATAATTGAGTATAGGACTTAAAACCATTGCTCATACATGTTAAAATCTAAATACAAAAAAACACATTAAAAAGAGTTGTAAAGCAAACGAATAACTTTTGCAAGCCGGGGAATGCTAGAACTAGAAATAAGAAATAAGTGTTAAAACATTTATTCTTTGTCAGGACCCTGCTACTGACGTTTTGAACCATTGAGCCATGGGTGGATTTGATTGGATTGTTTTGTTTAGTGGTAGTTTCACAAGAGTCTGAGAAATCAAAGATATAACAGTGGAAAACAAAAAGAAAAAAAAATCCTTGAGATCTCTTTTTTCTTTTTTTCCCTTTCTCCTCTTTTTTTTTTTTTTTTCCTCCTCCTTTCCTCATTCTCTCCCTTCTCCTCTCTTATAATGTGCAGAGCAATAATGAGCTTCTACAGGGGAACAGAGCAGAATCCATAGAAATATCCAAATCAATTGAACAAATCAGTTGCTTGTGAATCCAGAAGATCTCTTTTCTGTTGAGAGTCTGGACTCGATTAGGATTATCAAGGGGGACATGGTCAATAGGGATCACCCTGAAGGAGATCCTTTTGTTGTGATATATTGCATAATGCCTGGAAAGGCCATGCTGTAAAAATCCTTCTTTTATATTATACCTGTGTGGGTTTATTCTTTTATGCAGCGGTTGCGTTGTCCTGCCCACATATAATTTCTTACATTCACATATAATCACATAGATGACAAAACTGGATTGGCAAGTCAAATGGTATTTGATTTGAAACTCATCTGAATTTCCACTGTCTGATGAAAAAGTTTTTGCATCATGAATGAATCAATCGGGGGTGTCATCTGAATCATGTCATTCAGAGATTTAGATGGAAATCCCAATGTAAGTGCTGGATAAATGTGATCCAAAATGTTTTTTAAAATGTTCCCAACAAAAACTTCAACACAATCCACAAAAAAGCAAGTCCCCACTCAGGTCAGTCAACTGTTAATGGAAGTAAAGGGGCTTCAACATTACTGGTAGCACAGAGACTCTGGAAAAGCATAATGGCTCTCACCAAAAGAAATTCAGCAAATTCTGCACTCTCAAATCCCCTTCTCCATTCTGAGCCCCACAGGGTGCCTAAACCACATTTCAAATCCTCTTTCTCTCTGAAGAGGCAATTTGCATATTAAATTTCCCTGAGAAGCATTGCACGGTGTTAGGACTGGCGGAACCAAATAATAATTGGAGATGATATAAGATGCGTTCGCAGTCCGGGGTCCACCGTGCAGCTAAGACACCTGCTGCTTGGTAATAACAGACTATATGGTGGTATAATGTGAGTACACACACGGGTTAGCTTCAGCCGGTATGAAGGAAGCGAACCCTGTTGCGCACAGAGAGCACAAGGAAGGCAACACAGAACTCTGCCCCAAGACTCAGGGTAAGAGTCCCTCTAGATCTCTTGCGCTCGACACCGCTACTGCGGTGCCAGGGAAACTAAAGCAAATATTTTCCGCACAGGAGTGCGTGCAGCACCACTCTGGTGGATGCAACTAACCACCCTAACTAGGGCTAGGAAAGCGCATTATTTGCACACGGTGCCACTCTGGCGGTCGCTGCTAACTGGATTAGCAACTTGTGCAATTGT
Organism: Ranitomeya variabilis; assembly: GCF_051348905.1. Classification (NCBI taxonomy): domain Eukaryota; kingdom Metazoa; phylum Chordata; class Amphibia; order Anura; family Dendrobatidae; genus Ranitomeya; species Ranitomeya variabilis. The sequence continues at coordinate 992,984,727 of NC_135232.1, read as the reverse complement.
GCCGGATAGCACTGTTGGGCGCTAGGTAGATTTACCATTCGCGAGCAGTCAACAACACTAGGGATGGGAATTGTTATGATCCTGGTGGTAGGATCTCAAACTGACCTGACAAATATACCCTGAGTATATAGGACAAGTTCTGGGGATGTGGAAGCTATACTGAACGCAATCCTGATCCTATCCAAACACACTAAAGGCAGCTGTGGAACGTTACCTGAAAACCTAGATGTCTCGTCACAGCCTGAGAAACTGACTACCCCTAGAAAGAAAGCAAAGACCTCACTTGCCTCAGAAATATACCCCAAAGTTTTAGATAGCCCCCCCACAAATAATAACGGTGAGTCAAGGGGAAAACACAAACGTAGAGATGAAACAGATTTAGCAAATGAGGCCCGCTAATACTAGATAGGCAGAAAATAGATAGGTGTCTGTGCGGTCAGTACAAAAACTATCAAAAGTAAACCACGCAGAGAATACAAGAACCCCCACACCGACTCACGATGTGAGGGGCGCACTCTGCACCCCAGAACTAACCAGCAAGCAAAAAATCACATAAAAGCAAGCTGGGCTGAACTCATAATATAATGAGAAACGTTTTCAAGGAAATAATGAGAAACTGAACAAGCAAACTTAGCTTCTCATAGCAGGAGACTGGTCACAAGGAATATTCAGGAGAGCACAGGATAAGGACTGAATACACCGACAGCAGGCGACAAGTAAAAGTCCAGGTGAGTTAAATAGGCCCAGCCTAGCAGGAGATGAAACAGCTGAGACCAGCCAAGACCAGCCATATCGCTAAAGGCCACCAGAGGGAGCCCAAGACCAAACTCACACAGTACCACTCATGACCACAGGAGGGAGCCCGAGAACGGAATTCACAACAGGGAATGATTCGGAGCCTTCATTCATCAACAGGCATTCATCCACACACACAAGTTAATATGTTTACACTAGCGCATGGCCGAGCGGCCATGCAAACTTTTTATAGCAGTAGTGCTCCGGGACCTTTCTGATGGTCCAATAGGTCCAATAGGAGCCACAACAGGCCCTGGGCATGTATCCCCCGACCTCCAATGGGAGGTCGTCCCGTGGGCATTGTCAGTGTGGGAAAAGCAGGACTTAGTCCCTGAAACGCCTGCTCGCTGCTGAACAGTGCTGGCTACAAAGGCAGAGCCTGGAAAGGCAGCAGTACCCAAGTGCACAGTATCAGCTTGAGCCAGACACTGGGATCAACATCTCTGCTGAGCAGATTCAACTGCAGCTGGAGGAGAATGGGAGACCGCAGTGGACATGGATCGAGATTCCCCCTGTGCAGCGGCGGGAACTCAACACCTAACACATGGTGAATAAGCCTCCTTACCTTGACAAACCAGAACTGGTATGTCTTTATCCACAAGGAGAGACCTTAGACCCCAGTTTAGTGCCTCTCACCTAGCAAAATCAGTTCTCACACTTTGCACTGGCGAGGGCCAATAGCCCGAAACACCGTCTCTGCAAATTGAGATTCTGATTTGGCTTTTATCCTAAAAAAGGGTTAAAGGGTTGATTTTGACTTGTAGGATTTCTGCTTCCAACAGGTGGCGCTATAGAGTTCAAGCCCTCTTGCTCTCTGAAGAGGCAATTTGCATATTAAGCCACATTTAGCGTCCACAGGTTTGGCATTTCTGTAACGGTCAGAGACCACCTTATTTATGGGGTCCATGTCTCCAGAAACACGAGCAGGGCATGATGAACTAGGTAATACAATGTTGTGGGCACTGCATTATACAGGCACTACAATAGCAGATTTGTAATTTTCACTCAGCAACTTCCATTGTTGCTTGATTCTTGAAAACACCCATAGAGTCAAATGATCACTAAACCTGTAGATAAATTTACAAAGGGGTATCATTTCCAAAATGGAGTTACTTGAGGGGGGTATTCGGCTCTTCTAGCTCTTAGGTGCTCTGTCTATGGAGTTTGCAAACTATTCTAGGAACATTTGCGCTCCAGTAGCCAAATAGTACTCCGTCCCTCCTCGGTCTCGCTATGTGGCTAAGCAGTACTGTACAGCCACATATGGGGTATTTCCAAATTCAACAGAAATTGTATGGCAAATTTTGGTGCCATTTTTATTCATTTCCCCTTGTGGAAATGTAAAATCTGAAACTAAGGCCCCTTTCACACATCAGTTTTTTGCCATCAGTCACAATTAGTGTTGAGCATTCCGATACCGCAAGTATCGGGTATCGGCCGATACTTGCGGTATCGGAATTCCGATACCGGGATTCCGATACTTGCCGCGTATCGGATACCGGAATCGGAAGTTCTAAGATTCAAAAAGCAGAAATTCAGCCAATGAGATTGATTCCAAGTGTGGGCACATCCTGTTTAGCATGGAGGGCATGAAACTACTGGCAAGGCTGTGATTGGCTGGTGTAATGATGTCATGATGCAGTTTAAAAGTCGCTGGCGCCATTTTGCGATCACTCTGCTGTGAATTCAGTTAGTGACAGGACGCTGTTTGCTGACTGAGGGACAGTTTAGAGATAGCGATTTGCTTCTTTGTGCTTTCCAAAGGCTAATTTAGCAACCGCTGTGTTCACCTACTATTCACCTTGCTTTTGCCTTGTAGCGCTGTTTTCACAGCGATCTGCAGGGTCTGTGTGTGTGTGTGTGTGAGTGCAGCCCAGTCTCCAGTCTGAGTGCAGCCACATAGGCCATCCATAGTTGGTTGTATTCAGTTCAGGGAGGGTGGTTCATTGCCTCATACTGTTCCTTTTTTTTTTTTTTTTCCCAAGTAGTGTAGTCTGCTGCTAATTTATTCAAAAAAATCCTATTAGTGTCTTTCCACCCGTCTCCAGCTAATTTGTGGAAAAACACTACATAGGATAAAGTAGAGGAGGGTTTTTGGGCCTTGCAGCGCCGTTTACGGCTGTCTGCACGGTCTCCGTGTGACTGCAGCTCGCCCTGTAATCTGTGAGCAGCTGTAGCCTGGTTGTCTCCAGCTTAGGGTTTTTCACTGCGTCATACCGCCAAATCAATTTTCTTTTTTTTCAAAGTAGTGTAGTCTGCTGCTAATTAATTTTAAAAAATCCTATTAGTGTCTTTCCACCCGTCTCCAGCTAATTTGTGGAAAAACACTACATAGGATAAAGTAGAGGAGGGTTTTTGGGCCTTGCAGCGCCGTTTACGGCTGTCTGCACGGTCTCCGTGTGACTGCAGCTCGCCCTGTAATCTGTGAGCAGCTGTAGCCTGGTTGTCTCCAGCTCAGGGTTTTTCACTGCGTCATACCGCCAAATCAATTTTCTTTTTTTTCAAAGTAGTGTAGTCTGCTGCTAATTAATTTAAAAGAATCCTATTAGTGTCTTTCCACCCGTCTCCAGCTAATTTGTGGAAAAACACTACATAGGATAAAGTAGAGGAGGGTTTTTGGGCCTTGCAGCGCCGTTTACGGCTGTCTGCACGGTCTCCGTGTGACTGCAGCTCGCCCTGTAATCTGTGAGCAGCTATAGCCTGGTTGTCTCCAGCTCAGGGTTTTTCACTGCGTCATACTGCCAAATCAATTTTCTTTTTTTTCAAAGTAGTGTAGTCTGCTGCTAATTAATTTAAAAAAATCCTATTAGTGTCTTTCCACCCGTCTCCAGCTAATTTGTGGAAAAACACTACATAGGATAAAGTAGAGGAGGGTTTTTGGGCCTTGCAGCGCCGTTTACGGCTGTCTGCACGGTCTCCGTGTGACTGCAGCTCGCCCTGTAATCTGTGAGCAGCTATAGCCTGGTTGTCTCCAGCTCAGGGTTTTTCACTGCGTCATACCGCCAAATCAATTTTCTTTTTTTTCCAAATAGTGTAGTCTGCTGCTAATTTATTCAAAAAAATCCTATTAGTGTCTTTCCACCCGTCTCCAGCTAATTTGTGGAAAAACACTACATAGGATAAAGTAGAGGAGGGTTTTTGGGCCTTGTAGCGCCGTTTACGTCTGTCTGCACGGTCTCCGTGTGACTGCAGCTCTATCTGTTGTCAGTTCAGCCCCCAAAAAATAAATAAATAATAAAGTTCACCAAACACACCAGTTACACCACTTTACATTTCTGTAGGCCACATTAGCTCATATTAAAGTCTAGTCCACACTTTAGATAATTAGTGCTTCTTATACCTGTTAGGAGGAGTTGCTCAGGAATAAGCACACAAATCCGTTAGTACTTTTCTGCTTATCTTTATCAGTCAACCAAGATGAAGAAGGCAGTGAGTAAGGCACGGGGGCGTGGGAGCCGTCGCGGAGCAGGGAGGGGACGTGGGGATTCTGTGCCTGCTGCGGGCACCGGTGACTCATCAGCACCCACTTTCACCAGGCAACAGTCGTTCATGCGAAGCTTTGTGTCCGAGCGCCGTACACCGCTGCTGCGTGAAGAACAAATTGAAGCTGTTGTCGGATGGATGGCAGCTAATGCATCAACTTCCATTAGTGCCACATCCTCTCAGACACAGAGCACTGGAGAGCAGCCATCTGTCTCTTCACCACCTGCCAAATTGCCCAGGCAGACAGAGAGCCCAGGACAGGAGCCGTCTCTACTTCTGTTCTCTGAATCTCTTGGCTTGGAAACAGGGGGCCAGCCAAGCAGCATTGGAGAAATGGAAGAAGAGGCAGGGTGCAGTGATGCCCAACAGCTTTTTCTGTCTTCCTCTGAAGAGGCGGGTGGGCCAGTGGCTCCGGTCACCACATCGCAGGCCGCATCAGCTGATGATGACACTCAGGTGCCACTTACTGGTGCGTGCTCTGCTGCTGAGACTACCCAGGAGGAGCAGTTGGGGGCAGAGGGTAGTGTAGATGATGAGGTCCTCGACCCATCTTGGCGTGAGGGACAGGAAGGTGGTGGGAGCAGCTCTGAGGAAGAGATTCCCCGTACGGCCCAAAGAGGGAGAGGGAGGGGGAAGACTGCGGATCCTGCAGCCTCCGCTTTGGCACCCGTTAGGAGCATGTCTCTTCCAAAAGCCAAAAAGGGCGCTCCCAAGACTTGCAGTGCCTGGTCCTTTTTTGACACAGTTGCAGATGACATTTGCTATGTCAGATGCAACGTGTGTCATCAAAAAGTCAAAAGAGGGAAAAATGTCAGCAACCTCAATACCTCCAACATGTGGAAACATGTGCGCAACAGGCACCCGGCGGAGTTAGAAAAACACACTGAAGAGGTAGGCCAACCAACAGCGGCAGCTACCACCTCTTCAGCTCGTGTTGCCTCTTCCTCTACCTCACATGCAGCTGGTTCGGCGTCCTCCCAGGATCGCCGTGGAAGAACCTCTGCCCCTGTTGTCCAGAGACCCGCTGTAATTCCACCCGCAGCGCCACTTTCCCAGTCATCCACACACTCCCAGCCCAGTCTACAGCCATCGGTAGTACAGGCATGGGAGAAAAGGCGGCCTTTCTCGTCAAACCACCCACGAGCACAGGCTCTGACTGCAGGCATTGCCAAACTTCTGTCACTGGAAATGCTGTCATTCAGGCTGGTGGAGACTGACAGCTTCCGTGACTTGATGTCATTGGCAGTCCCACAGTACAATGTGCCCAGCCGCTTTTACTTCAGCAGGCAAGCCGTCCCTGCCCTGCAGAAGCATGTGGAGGGACACATAAAACACGCGCTACTGAACGCCGTCAGTAGCAAGGTCCACCTCACCACCGATGCGTGGACCAGTCAACATGGACAGGGGCGATACCTTTCCCTCACTGCCCATTGGGTTAATGTCGTTGAGCCGGGTACAGACCGTGCGAGTGGCGCAGGACGTGTCCTGCCCACTCCAAGGATTGCAGGAATCCATTCTGTACGCATTGACTCCTCCTCTTACACCAGTTCCTCAGAATCATCGCTGCAGGAGCCGTCACAGTCCACCTCCACATGGACCCGTGATGAACGTGTACCTGTTACGACCGACATGAGCACAGCCGTGGCCAAACGTCAACAGGCCGTCTTGAAATTAATTTTCTTGGGGAATCGTAGCCACACAGCGCAGGAGCTCTGGAATGCCATCAAGCAGGAGAGCGATGTGTGGTTTGTGCCAGCGAATCTCCAGCCAGGCATGGTAGTGTGTGATAATGGCCGAAATCTGGTGGCAGCTCTGGGCCTCGGCAACCTCACTCACATCCCATGTCTGGCACATGTGCTCAATTTGGTCGTGCAGAGCTTTTTGAGGGACTATCCGGATCTTGATGCACTGCTGCACAAGGTCCGCCTAGAGTGTGCTCACTTGCGGCGTTCCAGCACGGCAAAAGCGCGCATTGCGGCTCTGCAGCGCCGACACCGCCTGCCGGAACATCGCATCATATGTGACCTACCTACCAGGTGGAATTCCACGTTACATATGTTGGAGCGGTTGTGTGAGCAGCAGCAAGCTGTAATGGAGTACCAGCTGCTTCAGGCGCAAAAAAGTCGCAGTCAGCGCCGTACAGACTTCACAACCACAGAGTGGGCCACTATGAATGACGTCTGCCAGGTTTTGCGTCCCTTTGATTATTCCACGCGGATGGCGAGTGCAGATGATGCACTAGTCAGCATGACTGTCCCCCTTATCTGCCTGCTTGAAAAATCACTGCAAGCGCTAAGGGATGATGTTGTGGAAGAGGTGGAGGATGAGGATTCACCATTTCCATCATCTTCTGGACAGTCAGCGCCACGTGGTTCCTCACAAACGCGTAGGCAGGGGACCGTTTGTGAGGAGGATGAGGAGGAGTCAATGGAGGAGGAAGACATCCGTCCAGAGGAGGGAGTTACACAATTGTCCAGTACTCAGTGTGTACAGCGAGGGTGGGGTGATGACGAGCGGGCAGAGATCACGCCTCCAGCAGGGGACAGCGTTTCTTGGGCAGTTGGCAGTCTGCAGCACATGGTGGATTACATGCTGCAGTGCCTGAGAAACGACCGCCGCATCGCCCACATTCTCAACATGTCTGATTATTGGGTGTTCACCCTCCTCGATCCTCGCTACCGGGACAACGTAGAAAGCCTCATCACACCGTTGAACCGGGAGCGAAAAATGCGGGAGTACCAAGACACACTGGTCAATTCCATCATCTTCTCCATTCCAACTGAGAGAAGTGCTGCTAGTGCATTCCAAAGCAGCTCAGTGCGTCCAGGCCGTGGTGGAGGCTCTGCACAAAGAGGGAGCAGAAGCAGTGCCTCTGCCCAAGGCAAGACCAGTATGGCCGAACTGTGGCACAGTTTTCTGTGCCCGCCACAAAAGTCTACACCATCACAGACGGCTCCAGTCAGCAGGAGGCAACGGTTCCGTCAGATGGTGACAGACTACATGTCTTGCCCTCTTGCTGTACTCCCAGACGGCTCTTCCCCTTTCAAGTTTTGGGTCTCAAAGCTGGATACATGGCCAGAGCTAAGCCAGTATGCATTGGAGGTGCTGTCTTGCCCTGCGGCCAGTGTATTATCGGAACGTGTCTTTAGTGCTGCAGGTGGTGTACTAACTGACCGTCGCATGCGACTATCCTCCGATAACGTTGACCGGCTTACTTTCCTGAAAATGAACAAGGCCTGGATCTCGCCGGAATTTGCCACTCCTCCTCCTGATTGAATAATTAGGTCACTGTATACGTTATCCAGGTCTCCTGTTGTGTTCATCTTTCTACCACCTGAACTTAAATTCCTGGGCTCCAACACCGCCAGTTGAGGCTCAGACGTGCCGTCTGCACAGTCAAAACATACGACCCAGTGTTATTGGGTTTCAGTAACGTCAGCTGATCCCCAGCTGTGTAGCCGGCAATGTGTCATGCGACCGCCACGCTGACACAACAACTGAAATGTAAGGGAATCTGTCCCCCCCCCCCCAAGGCGTTTGTTACTGAAAGAGCCACCTTGTGCAGCAGTAATGCTGCCCAAGGAAAAGGTAGCTATTTTTGTTTAGCTCCTTGCACACGCAGAACTTAACACTTATAAAATGTGTCCACTGATACCGTAAAACCGTCCCGGAGGTGGGACTTTCCTTCGTAATGTGACGCAGCCCAGCCGTCATTCCTACCCCCCCGGCGCCGCGCACCGGCTCCTCAGCGTTGTTTTATTCCGTCCAGGAGCCTGCGCTGTTATGTTATCCCGTGGCCAGGCACACTTAGCGCTGCCCGTCTTCTGGCATCATTTGGTGTCTGGATGGCTGCGCCTGTGCGGCCGCGCTGGCAGAGAGCCCGCCTCGCAGTGTCTTCTGATTTAATCCCACTGGGGGCCTGGGATCCATGGACATGCGCAGTGCATATCTGAACCTCCACCTCTCACTCATTTCCCTATGGCTTCTTCAGACTGTTCGGTGTCAGCTGGTCCCTAACAGCATGCCACGGCCGTGACACCGCACAGTCTGAAGAAGCCATAGGGAGATGAGTGAGAGGTGGAGGTTCAGATATGCACTGCGCATGTCCATGGATCCCAGGCCCCCAGTGGGATTAAATCAGAAGACACTGCGAGGCGGGCTCTCTGCCAGCGCGGCCGCACAGGCGCAGCCATCCAGACACCAAATGATGCCAGAAGACGGGCAGCGCTAAGTGTGCCTGGCCACGGGATAACATAACAGCGCAGGCTCCTGGACGGAATAAAACAACGCTGAGGAGCCGGTGCGCGGCGCCGGGGGGGTAGGAATGACGGCTGGGCTGCGTCACATTACGAAGGAAAGTCCCACCTCCGGGACGGTTTTACGGTTGCAAGGGACACATTTTATAAGTGTTTAGTTCTGTGTTTGCAAGGAGCATGATGAAAAGAGCCACCTTTTCCTTTTGCATCTTTTGTGCTGCACAAGCTGGCTCTTTCAGCTACAAACGCCTTGGGGGGGGTTAAAGGTTCCCTTTCGACTTTCTCAGGCTTCGGCCTACATTGTGTTCCTCTGCTTTTCCACCTGTCCCTGGGCTCCAACACCGCTAGTTGTTGCCTGGTAGTGCTGTACGCACAGTCCCAACAGTCGCTCCTCTGTTATTGGGGTTCAGTAACGTCAGCTGTTCCCCTGCTGTGTGTGTGGCAATCCCTCCTACCTCCTCCAACCTCCTCCTCCTCCACCTGTCCCTGGGCTCCAACACCGCCAGTTGCCGTCCAGAAGTGCTGTACGCACAGTCAACAGTCCCTCCTCTGTTATTGGGGTTCAGTAACGTCAGCTGTTCCCCTGCTGTGTGTGTGGCAATCCCTCCTACCTCCTCCAACCTCCTCCTCCTCCACCTGTCCCTGGGCTCCAACACCGCCAGTTGCCGTCCAGAAGTGCTGTACGCACAGTCAACAGTCCCTCCTCTGTTATTGGGGTTCAGTAACGTCAGCTGTTCCCCTGCTGTGTGTGTGGCAATCCCTCCTACCTCCTCCAACCTCCTCCTCCTCCACCTGTCCCTGGGCTCCAACACCGCCAGTTGCCGTCCAGAAGTGCTGTACGCACAGTCAACAGTCCCTCCTCTGTTATTGGGGTTCAGTAACGTCAGCTGTTCCCCTGCTGTGTGTGTGGCAATCCCTCCTACCTCCTCCAACCTCCTCCTCCTCCACCTGTCCCTGGGCTCCAACACCGCCAGTTGCCGTCCAGAAGTGCTGTACGCACAGTCAACAGTCCCTCCTCTGTTATTGGGGTTCAGTAACGTCAGCTGTTCCCCTGCTGTGTGTGTGGCAATCCCTCCTACCTCCTCCTACCTCCTCCTCCTCCACCTGTCCCTGGGCTCCAACACCGCCAGTTGCCGTCCAGAAGTGCTGTACGCACAGTCAACAGTCCCTCCTCTGTTATTGGGGTTCAGTAACGTCAGCTGTTCCCCTGCTGTGTGTGTGGCAATCCCTCCTACCTCCTCCAACCTCCTCCTCCTCCACCTGTCCCTGGGCTCCAACACCGCCAGTTGCCGTCCAGAAGTGCTGTACGCACAGTCAACAGTCCCTCCTCTGTTATTGGGGTTCAGTAACGTCAGCTGTTCCCCTGCTGTGTGTGTGGCAATCCCTCCTACCTCCTCCTACCTCCTCCTCCTCCACCTGTCCCTGGGCTCCAACACCGCCAGTTGCCGTCCAGAAGTGCTGTACGCACAGTCAACAGTCCCTCCTCTGTTATTGGGGTTCAGTAACGTCAGCTGTTCCCCTGCTGTGTGTGTGGCAATCCCTCCTACCTCCTCCAACCTCCTCCTCCTCCACCTGTCCCTGGGCTCCAACACCGCCAGTTGCCGTCCAGAAGTGCTGTACGCACAGTCAACAGTCCCTCCTCTGTTATTGGGGTTCAGTAACGTCAGCTGTTCCCCTGCTGTGTGTGTGGCAATCCCTCCTACCTCCTCCTACCTCCTCCTCCTCCACCTGTCCCTGGGCTCCAACACCGCCAGTTGCCGTCCAGAAGTGCTGTACGCACAGTCAACAGTCCCTCCTCTGTTATTGGGGTTCAGTAACGTCAGCTGTTCCCCTGCTGTGTGTGTGGCAATCCCTCCTACCTCCTCCAACCTCCTCCTCCTCCACCTGTCCCTGGGCTCCAACACCGCCAGTTGCCGTCCAGAAGTGCTGTACGCACAGTCAACAGTCCCTCCTCTGTTATTGGGGTTCAGTAACGTCAGCTGTTCCCCTGCTGTGTGTGTGGCAATCCCTCCTACCTCCTCCTACCTCCTCCTCCTCCACCTGTCCCTGGGCTCCAACACCGCCAGTTGCCGTCCAGAAGTGCTGTACGCACAGTCAACAGTCCCTCCTCTGTTATTGGGGTTCAGTAACGTCAGCTGTTCCCCTGCTGTGTGTGTGGCAATCCCTCCTACCTCCTCCAACCTCCTCCTCCTCCACCTGTCCCTGGGCTCCAACACCGCCAGTTGCCGTCCAGAAGTGCTGTACGCACAGTCAACAGTCCCTCCTCTGTTATTGGGGTTCAGTAACGTCAGCTGTTCCCCTGCTGTGTGTGTGGCAATCCCTCCTACCTCCTCCTACCTCCTCCTCCTCCACCTGTCCCTGGGCTCCAACACCGCCAGTTGCCGTCCAGAAGTGCTGTACGCACAGTCAACAGTCCCTCCTCTGTTATTGGGGTTCAGTAACGTCAGCTGTTCCCCTGCTGTGTGTGTGGCAATCCCTCCTACCTCCTCCTACCTCCTCCAACCTCCTCCTCCTCCACCTGTCCCTGGGCTCCAACACCGCCAGTTGCCGTCCAGAAGTGCTGTACGCACAGTCAACAGTCCCTCCTCTGTTATTGGGGTTCAGTAACGTCAGCTGTTCCCCTGCTGTGTGTGTGGCAATCCCTCCTACCTCCTCCAACCTCCTCCTCCTCCACCTGTCCCTGGGCTCCAACACCGCCAGTTGCCGTCCAGAAGTGCTGTACGCACAGTCAACAGTCCCTCCTCTGTTATTGGGGTTCAGTAACGTCAGCTGTTCCCCTGCTGTGTGTGTGGCAATCCCTCCTACCTCCTCCAACCTCCTCCTCCTCCACCTGTCCCTGGGCTCCAACACCGCCAGTTGCCGTCCAGAAGTGCTGTACGCACAGTCAACAGTCCCTCCTCTGTTATTGGGGTTCAGTAACGTCAGCTGTTCCCCTGCTGTGTGTGTGGCAATCCCTCCTACCTCCTCCTACCTCCTCCAACCTCCTCCTCCTCCACGTGTCCCTGGGCTCCAACACCGCTAGTTGCCGTCCAGAAGTGCTGTACGCACAGAGCCAAACACCTCGCCAATGTGTTAGTGGGGTTCAGCACCGCCAGCTGTTCCCCTGCTGTGTATACGGCAACGTGTACTGCGACCGCCACGCAGACACAACAAGTTAAATGTAAGGGAACCTGACCCCCCCCCCCCCCCAGGCGTTTGTTACTGAAGGAGCCACCTTGTGCAGCAGTAATGATGATGCAAAGGGAAAAAGTGCCTCTTTTCGTGATGCTCCTTGCACATGCTGAACCAAACACTTATGAAATGTGTCCCCACACAGCGTTACACCGTCCGGTAGGTGGAACTTTCCTTTGTCGTGTGACGCAGCACAGCCATCATTTTTACCCCCTTGGCGCCGTGCGCCCCCTCCTCAGCGTTGTTTGAATCTGTCCCGGAGCCTGCGCTGTTAGGTTAGCCCTTGGCCATGCACACATGTTGCGCTGCCCGTCTTCTGACCTCATTTGGTGTCAGGCTGGCTGCGCCTGTGCGGGTGCGCTGGCCGAGATCCCGCCTCGCAGTGTCGTCTAATGTAATCCCACCGCGGGCCTGTGATCCGTGCCCGTGCGCAGTGCATATCCTCTCCTCTCACTCCCCTCCCTACGGCTTCTTCAGACTGTGCGATGTCAGCTGGTCCCTAATAGCATGCCACGGCCGTGACACCGCACAGTCTGAAAAAGCCGTAGGGAGGGGAGTGAGAGGAGAGGATATGCACTGCGCACGGGCACGGATCACAGGCCCGCGGTGGGATTACATGAGACGACACTGCGAGGCGGGATCTCGGCCAGCGCACCCGCACAGGCGCAGCCAGCCTGACACCAAATGAGGTCAGAAGACGGGCAGCGCAACATGTGTGCATAGCCATGGGCTAACCTAACAGCGCAGGCTCCGGGACAGATTCAAACAACGCTGAGGAGGGGGCGAACGGCGACAAGGGGGTAAAAATGATGGCTGTGCTGCGTCACACGACAAAGGAAAGTTCCACCTACCGGACGGTTTAACGCTGTGTGGGGACACATTTCATAAATGTTAGGTTCCGCATGTACAAGGACCATAATTAAAAGAGCTAAGTTTACCTTTTCCAGCATTAGTGCTGTACACAATGGCTCTTTCAGCTACAAACGCCTGGGGGGGGGGGGGTTAAAGGTTTCCTTTCAACTTGCTCGAGTGCAGGCTTCGGCCTACACTCCGCTCCCCCTGCTCCTCCTGCTGACCCTGGGCTCTAACACCGCCAGTTTTTGCCCAGATGTGCTAGCTGCACAGAGAAAAACACCAGCCAATGTGTCAGTGGGGTCCAGCACCGCCAGCTGTTCCCCTGCTGTGTAGCCGGCAACGTGTCCTGCGACCGCCACGCAGACACAAGAACTGAAATTGAAGGGAACCTGTCCCCCCTCCCCCAGGTGTTTCTATGTTTTACAGCTACCTTGAACAGCAGTAATGCTGCATGTGTTCAAGGTGGCTCAGAAACTTATTCTCCTTGCCCATGTTGAAGTGAACACGTCTAAAATGTGTCCTCTGTGACCATTAAAACGTCCCTCAGGTGTGATTTGACTTTGTATTGACACACGCAACAAGCTCCTTGGTAACGCTGCCCGTCTTCTGGCATCATTGTTTGGCTGGCTGCGCTTCTGCGGCCGCCCTGACCCACACAACAGCCCTCGTTGTCTTATTTAATGGGACTGCGAGGGTGTGATTGATGGGCAGGATCAGTGCATCAGTTCGCCTGTCCCTCCTCTCCTTCCGCCTTCTTCGGACTGTGCGGCTTCATGGCCGTGGCATGCGATAAGGGATCAGATGACGCCGCACAGTCTGAAGCGGGTGTAAGGACCCGAGTGTGAGAGGCCAACATATGTGCTGCGCCAGGCCCTGAATCCCAGCCCCGCAGTGTTTTAACAATGTTAAGACACTGCGGGGCTGGGATTCATGGTCATCGCGAACCGCACCGGCCGACATTACATGATGCCAGAAGATGGGCAGCGCTAACGGCGCTAGGCCAGGGGATAACACGACAGCGCAGACTCCTGTACAGCAAATAACAACGCTCGGGAGGCTGCACCCAGCACCAAGGTGGGATTCTTGACACCTGTGCTGCGTCTCATTACAAAGGGAACTCTCGCCTCCATTACACAGTTTGACTGTATAAAGGGCTAAATGTTATACGTGTTCCATTCAGCGTGTGCAAGGAGAAAAATTACAAGAGCAACCTTTGACTTGCGCAGCACTGCTGCTGCATAAGCTGTGGCTCTTCTACTTTGTAACCCCTGAGGGGGGGTTAAAGGTGACTTTTGAAATCGGTTCAATTAGGCTTCGGCCTACACTCTGCTCCACCTGCAGAGCCCGGGCTCCAACAACGCTAGTTGCTGTCCGGAAGTGCTGGCTGCACAGAGCCAAACACCTCGCCAATGTGTCAGTGGGGTCCAGCACCGCCAGCTGTTCCCCTGCTGTGTAGCCGGCAACGTGTCCTGCAAAAGCCACGCAGACACAACACACCCAAAGCTGCCGCCTGTGCAGGCTTCGGCCTACACTCCCCTCCCCCTGCTCCTCCTCCTCCTGCTCCTCCTCCTGCTGTCCCTGGGCTCTAACACACCGCCAGTTTTTGCCCAGATGTGCTAGCTGCACAGAGAAAAACACCAGCCAATGTGTCAGTGGGGTCCAGCACCGCCAGCTGTTCCCCTGCTGTGCAGCCGGCAACGTGTCCTGCAAAAGCCACGCAGACACAAGAACTGAAATTGAAGGGAACCTGTCCCCCCTCCCCCAGGCGTTTTTACGTTATCCAGCCACCTTGTACAGCGGTAATGCTGCATGTGTGCAAGGTGGCTCAGAAACGTATTCTCCTCGCACATGTGGAACTGAAAACACGTCTGCAATGTGTCCTCTGTGTGACCATTTAACCGTCCCGGTGGTGTGACTTTCCTTTGTAATGACACGCTGCAACCCCCTTGGTAGCGCTGCCCGTCTTCTGGCATCATTGTTTGGCTGCCTGCGCCTCTGCGGCCGCCCTGACCCACACAACGCCCCTCGGTGTCTTATTTATTGGGACTGCGAGGGTGTGATTGATGGGCAGGATCAGTGCATCAGTTCGCCTGTCCCTCCTCTCCTTCCGCCTTCTTCGGACTGTGCGGCTTCATGGCCGTGGCATGCGATAAGGGATCAGATGACGCCGCACAGTCTGAAGCGGGTGTAAGGACCCGAGTGTGAGAGGCCAACATATGTGCTGCGCCAGGCCCTGAATCCCAGCCCCGCAGTGTTTTAACAATGTTAAGACACTGCGGGGCTGGGATTCATGGTCATCGCGAACCGCACCGGCCGACATTACATGATGCCAGAAGATGGGCAGCGCTAACGGCGCTAGGCCAGGGGATAACACGACAGCGCAGACTCCTGTACAGCAAATAACAACGCTCGGGAGGCTGCACCCAGCACCAAGGTGGGATTCTTGACACCTGTGCTGCGTCTCATTACAAAGGGAACTCTCGCCTCCATTACACAGTTTGACTGTATAAAGGGCTAAATGTTATACGTGTTCCATTCAGCGTGTGCAAGGAGAAAAATTACAAGAGCAACCTTTGACTTGCGCAGCACTGCTGCTGCATAAGCTGTGGCTCTTCTACTTTGTAACCCCTGAGGGGGGGTTAAAGGTGACTTTTGAAATCGGTTCAATTAGGCTTCGGCCTACACTCTGCTCCACCTGCAGAGCCCGGGCTCCAACAACGCTAGTTGCTGTCCGGAAGTGCTGGCTGCACAGAGCCAAACACCTCGCCAATGTGTCAGTGGGGTCCAGCACCGCCAGCTGTTCCCCTGCTGTGTAGCCGGCAACGTGTCCTGCAAAAGCCACGCAGACACAACACACCCAAAGCTGCCGCCTGTGCAGGCTTCGGCCTACACTCCCCTCCCCCTGCTCCTCCTCCTCCTGCTCCTCCTCCTGCTGTCCCTGGGCTCTAACACACCGCCAGTTTTTGCCCAGATGTGCTAGCTGCACAGAGAAAAACACCAGCCAATGTGTCAGTGGGGTCCAGCACCGCCAGCTGTTCCCCTGCTGTGCAGCCGGCAACGTGTCCTGCAAAAGCCACGCAGACACAAGAACTGAAATTGAAGGGAACCTGTCCCCCCTCCCCCAGGCGTTTTTACGTTATCCAGCCACCTTGTACAGCGGTAATGCTGCATGTGTGCAAGGTGGCTCAGAAACGTATTCTCCTCGCACATGTGGAACTGAAAACACGTCTGCAATGTGTCCTCTGTGTGACCATTTAACCGTCCCGGTGGTGTGACTTTCCTTTGTAATGACACGCTGCAACCCCCTTGGTAGCGCTGCCCGTCTTCTGGCATCATTGTTTGGCTGCCTGCGCCTCTGCGGCCGCCCTGACCCACACAACGCCCCTCGGTGTCTTATTTATTGGGACTGCGAGGGTGTGATTGATGGGCAGGATCAGTGCATCAGTTCGCCTGTCCCTCCTCTCCTTCCGCCTTCTTCGGACTGTGCGGCTTCATGGCCGTGGCATGCGATAAGGGATCAGATGACGCCGCACAGTCTGAAGCGGGTGTAAGGACCCGAGTGTGAGAGGCCAACATATGTGCTGCGCCAGGCCCTGAATCCCAGCCCCGCAGTGTTTTAACAATGTTAAGACACTGCGGGGCTGGGATTCATGGTCATCGCGAACCGCACCGGCCGACATTACATGATGCCAGAAGATGGGCAGCGCTAACGGCGCTAGGCCAGGGGATAACACGACAGCGCAGACTCCTGTACAGCAAATAACAACGCTCGGGAGGCTGCACCCAGCACCAAGGTGGGATTCTTGACACCTGTGCTGCGTCTCATTACAAAGGGAACTCTCGCCTCCATTACACAGTTTGACTGTATAAAGGGCTAAATGTTATACGTGTTCCATTCAGCGTGTGCAAGGAGAAAAATTACAAGAGCAACCTTTGACTTGCGCAGCACTGCTGCTGCATAAGCTGTGGCTCTTCTACTTTGTAACCCCTGAGGGGGGGTTAAAGGTGACTTTTGAAATCGGTTCAATTAGGCTTCGGCCTACACTCTGCTCCACCTGCAGAGCCCGGGCTCCAACAACGCTAGTTGCTGTCCGGAAGTGCTGGCTGCACAGAGCCAAACACCTCGCCAATGTGTCAGTGGGGTCCAGCACCGCCAGCTGTTCCCCTGCTGTGTAGCCGGCAACGTGTCCTGCAAAAGCCACGCAGACACAACACACCCAAAGCTGCCGCCTGTGCAGGCTTCGGCCTACACTCCCCTCCCCCTGCTCCTCCTCCTCCTGCTCCTCCTCCTGCTGTCCCTGGGCTCTAACACACCGCCAGTTTTTGCCCAGATGTGCTAGCTGCACAGAGAAAAACACCAGCCAATGTGTCAGTGGGGTCCAGCACCGCCAGCTGTTCCCCTGCTGTGCAGCCGGCAACGTGTCCTGCAAAAGCCACGCAGACACAAGAACTGAAATTGAAGGGAACCTGTCCCCCCTCCCCCAGGCGTTTTTACGTTATCCAGCCACCTTGTACAGCGGTAATGCTGCATGTGTGCAAGGTGGCTCAGAAACGTATTCTCCTCGCACATGTGGAACTGAAAACACGTCTGCAATGTGTCCTCTGTGTGACCATTTAACCGTCCCGGTGGTGTGACTTTCCTTTGTAATGACACGCTGCAACCCCCTTGGTAGCGCTGCCCGTCTTCTGGCATCATTGTTTGGCTGCCTGCGCCTCTGCGGCCGCCCTGACCCACACAACGCCCCTCGGTGTCTTATTTATTGGGACTGCGAGGGTGTGATTGATGGGCAGGATCAGTGCATCAGTTCGCCTGTCCCTCCTCTCCTTCCGCCTTCTTCGGACTGTGCGGCTTCATGGCCGTGGCATGCGATAAGGGATCAGATGACGCCGCACAGTCTGAAGCGGGTGTAAGGACCCGAGTGTGAGAGGCCAACATATGTGCTGCGCCAGGCCCTGAATCCCAGCCCCGCAGTGTTTTAACAATGTTAAGACACTGCGGGGCTGGGATTCATGGTCATCGCGAACCGCACCGGCCGACATTACATGATGCCAGAAGATGGGCAGCGCTAACGGCGCTAGGCCAGGGGATAACACGACAGCGCAGACTCCTGTACAGCAAATAACAACGCTCGGGAGGCTGCACCCAGCACCAAGGTGGGATTCTTGACACCTGTGCTGCGTCTCATTACAAAGGGAACTCTCGCCTCCATTACACAGTTTGACTGTATAAAGGGCTAAATGTTATACGTGTTCCATTCAGCGTGTGCAAGGAGAAAAATTACAAGAGCAACCTTTGACTTGCGCAGCACTGCTGCTGCATAAGCTGTGGCTCTTCTACTTTGTAACCCCTGAGGGGGGGTTAAAGGTGACTTTTGAAATCGGTTCAATTAGGCTTCGGCCTACACTCTGCTCCACCTGCAGAGCCCGGGCTCCAACAACGCTAGTTGCTGTCCGGAAGTGCTGGCTGCACAGAGCCAAACACCTCGCCAATGTGTCAGTGGGGTCCAGCACCGCCAGCTGTTCCCCTGCTGTGTAGCCGGCAACGTGTCCTGCAAAAGCCACGCAGACACAACACACCCAAAGCTGCCGCCTGTGCAGGCTTCGGCCTACACTCCCCTCCCCCTGCTCCTCCTCCTCCTGCTCCTCCTCCTGCTGTCCCTGGGCTCTAACACACCGCCAGTTTTTGCCCAGATGTGCTAGCTGCACAGAGAAAAACACCAGCCAATGTGTCAGTGGGGTCCAGCACCGCCAGCTGTTCCCCTGCTGTGCAGCCGGCAACGTGTCCTGCAAAAGCCACGCAGACACAAGAACTGAAATTGAAGGGAACCTGTCCCCCCTCCCCCAGGCGTTTTTACGTTATCCAGCCACCTTGTACAGCGGTAATGCTGCATGTGTGCAAGGTGGCTCAGAAACGTATTCTCCTCGCACATGTGGAACTGAAAACACGTCTGCAATGTGTCCTCTGTGTGACCATTTAACCGTCCCGGTGGTGTGACTTTCCTTTGTAATGACACGCTGCAACCCCCTTGGTAGCGCTGCCCGTCTTCTGGCATCATTGTTTGGCTGCCTGCGCCTCTGCGGCCGCCCTGACCCACACAACGCCCCTCGGTGTCTTATTTATTGGGACTGCGAGGGTGTGATTGATGGGCAGGATCAGTGCATCAGTTCGCCTGTCCCTCCTCTCCTTCCGCCTTCTTCGGACTGTGCGGCTTCATGGCCGTGGCATGCGATAAGGGATCAGATGACGCCGCATAGTCTGAAGCAGGTGTAAGAACCCAAGCGAGAGGCGAACATATGTACTGCGCCAGGCCATGAATCCCAGCCCCGCAGTGTTTAAACTATGTCAATACACTGCGGGGCTGTGATTCATGGGCATCGCGAACCGCACCGGCCAACATTAAATGAGGTCAGAAGATGGGCAGCGCTAACAGCGCTAGGCCAGGGGATAACACGACAGCGCAGACTCCTGTACAGCAAATAACAACGCTCAGGAGGCTGCACCCAGCACCAAGGTGGGATTCTTGACATCTGTGCTGCGTCTCATTACAAAGGGAACTCGCGCCTCCAACACAGTTTGACTGTATAAAGGGCTAAATGTTATACGTGTTTCATTCAGCGTGTGCAAGGAGCGAAATTAAAAGAGCAACCTTTGACTTGTGCAGCACTACTGCTGCATAAGCTGTGGCTCTTCTACTTTCTAACCCCTGAGGGGGGGTTAAAGGTTACCTTTGAAATTGGTTCAAGTAGGCTTCGGCCTACACTCTGCTCCCCCTGCAGAGCCCGGGCTACAACACCGCTCGTTGCTGTCCGGAAGTGCTGGCTGCACAGAGCCAAACACCTCGCCAATGTGTCAGTGGGGTCCAGCACCGCCAGCTGTTCCCCTGCTGTGCAGCCGGCAACGTGTCCTGCAAAAGCCACGCAGACACTTGCTCTTGTACCTTCTGCTCCACATCCTGGTTCCAGTACCGTCAGCTGGTTCCGGGCAGAGCCTTTGGCTTAGGTGCCTCCCTCTGGGTATCCGAGTTCCACCAACGTCAGGTGGTCCTTGGTAGTGCTTTCAGGCACGGGTACCTCCTGCTTAGTAACCGGGTTCCAGTAACGTCAGCTGGTCCTCGGTAGTTCCATTGGCTCTTGGACCTTCGGCTACCCATCCGGGTTCCAGCACCGTCAGCTGGTTCTCGGCAGTGTCTTTTGCTCTTGTACCTTCTGCTCCCCATCCTGGTTCCAGTACCGTCAGCTGGTTCCGGGCAGAGCCTTTGGCTTAGGTGCCTCCCTCTGGGTATCCGAGTTCCACCAACGTCAGGTGGTCCTTGGTAGTGCTTTCAGGCACGGGTACCTCCTGCTTAGTAACCGGGTTCCAGTAACGTCAGCTGGTCCTCGGTAGTTCCATTGGCTCTTGGACCTTCGGGTAGCCATCCGAGTTCCAGTTCCATCAGCTGGTTCTCGGCATTTTCTCAGCCTTCTTGTACCTTCTGCTACATTTCCAAGTTCAAGAGACTAAACACGATGACCCGGAAGAACACCCCTAAGATGACGACGACACCAGAGACGACAACCACCGTGATGACGACGACCCTGGAGACGATGACCCTGAAGACCACCCCGATGACGACGACCCCGGAGACCACCCCGATGACGACGACCCCGGAGACGACGACCCTGGAGACGACGACGACCTGGAAGACCGAGAAGCAGAAGAACAAGAGGCTGCAGAACAAAGAGCAGAAGGACATTAAGCATAACACAAAATATCAGAGCAAAAAAATATTATGTAAATTATAAGCAGAAGAAGACTAAGCAGTGTATGGGGGTGAGTCCGTTCCTCCTCGTGGTGCCCCTGGATAAAGCCTGATGCTGCAGGCCAAACTGAACGCGGACAAATGTAACTGGTTTGTGACAGGCAGAACGGAAGGTGTAATCTTCAAACTTTTATAGATAACAACTACGGGAATGCCTGTCACAAATAAGAATATGATGAAGAAGTTGAATATGATGAAGATAATAGTAAAATAAAAAGAATATGAACAATGTAACCCAAAAAATAATAGGTAGAAGATGAAGAAGAAGATGAATAAGGTGAAGAAGTTGATGTCAAAGAAGCTGATGATGAGGATAATTAAGAAGAAAGCGTGGGAGAAGTAAAAAAGAAGGTGAAGGGCGTGGAAGTAGTGAAACATCAATATCTGACATAAAAAAAAAAAAAAATAACATAGTCAAATTCTTTCTAACGCCGAACTTCATAAAAAAAAATTAAAAATCCTGCTATTCTATTACATTGGGCTAAACCTCTGTCCCTTTAATATCTCCGCCACGTCCCCCAATACATCCTACATTATTCTTAGTTGTTTTCCTTCATGTAGAATGAACCTACAAGTTTATAAAGGGTTTATTTTAATTCCGATATTTTCGTCCCATTGACTTGCATTGGGATCGGGTATCGGTATCGGATTGGATCCGATATTTTGACGGTATCGGCCGATACTTTCCGATACCGATACTTTCCGATATCGGAAAGTATCGCTCAACACTAGTCACAATCCATCGAATTTTGAAAAAAATGAATCCGGCGACTGATGCCGCCGGATCCTTTTTTTCTCATAGACTTGTATTAGCAACGGATTGCGATGGATGGCCTCATGTTTCATCTGTTGTTCACCGGATCCGTCGAAAATTGCATGCTGGAGACAACGGTCAAAGTAATGTTTTTTGTGTCCGTCGAAAAAACGTTTGCTCAAATGACGGAATCCGGCGACGGATTCCATTTTTTTAACTGAGTATGCTCTGATTTATTTAGCCAGGTCTGCTAGTTGGATTCATCAAAAAAACCGAATTCCTCACATCAGTTTTTCACAATCTGCGATGGATCCTTCAATCAGTCGAGCCAACGGATTGTGACTGACGGCAAAAAACTGATGTGTGAAAGGGGCCTAACACAAAATTTTCTATGTTAAAAATTGTATTTTTTTCTTGACTGCCCAATGGTAGTGATGAGCTAACTCATGTATGTTCTGATTTTTTCTGAGTTCTGCCAGACTTTTTTAAAAGTCCGGTTCGGGATTCAAACTTGACAAGAACTTGACCCCCGGCACCAAATTGCATATAGGTTAAATGTCACAAATAGCAATCTCTCATAGCAACAAAAAGTAAAACAATAAAGAAACACAAACCTAAAATAAGGTGAAAATCATTATCATTGTGTCTTCATGAGTCTGATATCGTAGAATAATAGTGCCAAAATTGGCCGTATGATAAATTATAGAAAAACAACTGTAGAGAATATAATCAAAGAGACACACACACATATATATATATACAGTATATATATATATATATATATATATATATATATATATATATATATATATATATATATATACAGTTCCCTTCAGTAGTTACCAGAGAGTGGCAAGGAGTGTGAATGGCAGGAGTCACACTTTGAAAGAAAAAGTGGCTTGTAATTACTCAGTTATGAGAACTAGAGATATAGAAAGGTAAAGGCAGCATTCATACACTCATCTGGAGCAGGATCTATATAGAGAAACTTATCAGCATAAGATCATACAGGCCAAATGAATGTAGAAACAGCGCAGGAGAATGGCATCATGGTACAAAGGGGAAAAGCGCTAGCAAACAAGGGCAATGTGCGGTCTTTATAAGGAAGGCAGAGAGTGTCAGCTGCTCACATGTTTATCACTTTCTGGAATACCAAGTTCCGGTTGCGCTTTTTCTACACTCATTTGGCCTGTATGATCTTATGCTGGTAAGTTTCTCTATATAGATCCTGCTCTAACAAAAGACAAAATGATCCGTCCCAATCAGGGTCACCTTGTCGATGGTGGGATAGCTTTTATGCTACTTTTAATAAAAAACAGTATTACTAAGAACTCTTATTTAAATGCACTTTTGCCTTTTTACTTATTTAGTTATAGCAGGGTTTTTGCTAATTTTGCCTCTTGTAGGTTTTGTATGCTTTGTGGCCAATGTGAACATGCGTTTATGTGCTGCATGTATACCAACTTAAGCCAAGCTAAATTTTTGTGTTTTTTTCTTTGTATTTTTGCATTCTGTGTAAGCCGGGGTGTGACCTCCCTTTCCTGAGATGGTAATTACATTTAATGGCTTCCCCAGATTGGTGTCCACAGTGCGGGACCTGGTCCTTTTGTCTGCCCTTAGCCTGCCATCACACTAGCAGTATTTGGTCAGTATTTTACTTCAGTATTTGTAAGCCAAAACCAGGAGTGGAACAAACAGGAAAAGTATAATAGAAACATATGCACCACTTCTGCATTTATCACCCACTCTTGGTTTTGGCTTACAAATACTGATGTAAAATACTGACCAAATACTGCCTGTGTGACTGCAGCCTTATTCACACACTGAGGTCAACACTGACACATGGTAAGGTTTTTAATATTAGATAGCATAGGACTGTCCCGATCAGGGTCAACTTGTCGATGGTGGGATGGCTTTTATGCTATTTTTGATTAATAACAGTATTACTAAGCACCCTGTATTTAAATGCACTTTTGCTTTTACTTATTTAGTTACAGCAGGGTTTTTGCTCATTTTGTTGCTTGAAGGTTTTGTATGCTTTATGGCCAATGTGAACATGCGCTTATGTGCTGCATGTATACCAACTTAAGCCAAGCTCAATTTTGTTTTAGATCCTGTTCTCAATTCATGTATGAATGCTGCTTTTATCTTACTATGGCCAGTGTCACACTTACCGTATGGAACATCAGTCCGAGTCTCCCTGCCGAGAGTTGCAAGAATGTAATGCGAGTGTAATGCGAGTATAATGCGATTTTTCAAAACTAGCATCTGATTTACATCCGAGTGCAGTGCGATTGCTATCCGACTGTAAAATGTAATTTTAATATGAGCTTTTACATACAGCAATTCTCTGTCATTTACACATCATTTTCAAAGGATGTATTTGTCACAACACACACACATCGCGTTGCTGTCTGACAGGGAATAGGAGTTCACTGCCAAGAACTCACTTCACCTATGTGATGTCGGCGTGAGCTCCGTGGGACATTTTCTTACGGCGCTCGCACTGATGTCAGAAAGGTGATATGAGTTTGGCTGTGAACTCCTGGGACCTGTCACATGGCACCGCGAGCAGGAGAACTTTCTCATGCTTTCGGTGCCCTCAAACAGGGAATAGCAGTTCACACAGAGACACTGAGAACACAGTGCTCAGTGTGTCTGCTGGATGACAGGCTGGATGGTCGCATCATGCAGCCTACTACCTAGATGTAGCAGAGCTAGACCCGTCATGGATTTAAAGCATCTCTGCAAAAAGGAGAGGAATACTGTTGTTTGTTTTTTTACCTCTTTTACAGATGACAAGGGCATCAGGGGAGTAGGGAGGTCGTAATTATGGTTTAATTAAGAATACTGAAGGAGTCTATCTTTCTTTCAATTAAAAGACTTTTTTCTGGGTGTCTTTGTTTTCTTACAATTTGACTATGGGGTTAGTAATGGGGGTGTCCTATTGATGCCTCTCCATTACTAACCTCAGGGCTTGATGTCACCTGACAGTGATATCAACCCCCCCAACTATTACCCCACTTGCCACCGCTACAGGGCAAGTGAGAAAAGCAAGGCTAAGTGCCAGAATTGATGCATCTTAGAGATGCGCCTTTTCTGGGGTGGCTGAGAGCTGATTTTTTTTCCGTGGGTGCCAGTATCCATGGCCCCTTCCTACGCTATTAATATCAGCCCGCAGCTGTCTGCACAACCTTTGCTGGCTATTAATTATAGGGGGACCCTACGTTTTATGGTCCCCCATTTTAATAGCCAGTGAAGGCTAATTATCCAGCTATGAGCTGATATTAATAGCCTGGGAAACTCCATGGGTATTACCCACTTCCCAGGCCATTAACATCTGCCCCCAGCCTTCGGCTTTCCCTCTACTGGTTGCGAAGGTTTTGTTGGAGCCCACGCTATTTTTTCAAACAAATAATCTTTTAATAATTAAATATATGTCAAGTAATTTGCACACACATTGTACTAATTGTATTTGTCACTGATATCTATATATCTACTGTTAGGGCTGGCGGAATGCACCAAATAATATTAAAGAGGATATAAGGTGCGTTCGCAGCCCAGGGTCCATTGTGCAGAGATGACACCTGCTGCTTAGAAATGACGAACAGTATATGGTGGTATAACGTGAACACATGTGGGTTTACTTCACCCGGTATGTAGGAAGCAAACCCTGTTGCATCACAGGGCTGCAATACCGCAGAGTGAATGTTAGTGTTTTGGTCACAGGACCCTGCCCCAAGGACACAGGGTTAGAGTGCCTCTAGACCCACTAGCACTCGGTGCCGCAACAGCGGTGCCAGGAGAAAACGAAATACTAAATAGATTTACCGCACTAGGTGCACGCAGCGCCACTCTGGTGGACACCACTAACCACCCTAACAAGGGCCTGGAAAGCGCACTAGTTGCGCATGGCACCACACTGGTGAACGCTGCTGAAATGACATAGTATTTTGTGCTCTGGCACTAGTCAGCTCCAAACACCCAACCACATACAACAACAATAGGGAAGGGGATCATTAGGAGATTCACCAAATAACATACACACACGATATTAAGTTTATACTAGCGCATGGCCAAGGGGCCATGAGAACCTTTTATAGCTGTGTCCTTCCAGGACCTTCCCAGTGGTCCAATCAGGGCTGCTTGAGGACCTGAGCATGTGACCCCCGACATCCAATAAGAGGTCGTCCCACGGGCATGCTCAGTTGACAAAAAGCAGGACTTAGTCTCTGGAGCGTCTTCTTGCCACTGATTAATGCTGGTTACAATAGCTGAGCCTGGGATTGCAGCAGTAACCAGATGCTCAGCATCAGCCTGAGCAAGATGTTGGGACCAATGTCTCTGCTAAACAGGCTCCTCTGTGGCTGGGAAAAAATGGGAGACCGCAGAGGACATGGTTCGAGACTCCCCCTGTGCAGTGGTGGGAGCTTGACACCTAACGTCTACCTATTCAATTTGTATTTACCATTAGTGTTGAGCATTCTGATACCGCAAGTATCGGGTATCGGCCGATACTTGCGGGTATCGGAATTCCGATACTTTTGTGGTATCAGGTATCGGTATCGAAACAACATTAATGTGTAAAAGAAAGAATTAAAATAAAAAATATTGCTATACTCACCTCTCCGACGCAGCCTGGACCTTACCGAGGGAACCGGCAGCGTTCTTTGCTTAAAATGCACGCGTTTACTGCCTTCTGTGATGTCACGGCTTGTGATTGGCCGCGACGCGACCAATCACAGCAAGCCGTGACGTAATTTTCAGGTCCTGAATGCCTAATTCTAGGCATTCAGGATTTGAAAATTACGTTACGGCTTGTGATTGGTGGCGACACGACCAATCACAAGCCGTGACGTCACGGGAGGCAGGAAACGCGCGCATTTTAAAATTACGTCACGGCTTGTGATTGGTTGCGTGCCGCCCATGTGACCGCGACGTGACCAATCACAGCAAGCCGTGACGTAATTTTCAGGTCCTGAATGCAGAATTAGGCATCCAGGACCTGAAATTACGTCACGGCTTGCTGTGATTGGTCGCGTCGCGGTCACATGGGCGGCACGCAACCAATCACAAGCCGTGACGTAATTTTAAAATGCGCGTGTTTCCTGCCTCCCGTGACGTCACGGCTTGTGATTGGTCGCGTCGCCCATGTGACCACGACGCGACCAATCACAAGCCGTAACGTAATTTTCAAATCCTGAATGCCTAGAATTAGGCATTCAGGACCTGAAAATTACGTCACGGCTTGCTGTGATTGGTCGCGTCGCGGCCACATGGGTGGCACGCGACCAATCACAAGCCGTGACGTCACGGAAGGCAGTAAACGCGTGCATTTTAAGCAAAGAATGCTGCCGGTTCCCTCGGTAAGGTCCAGGCTGCGTCAGAGAGGTGAGTATAGCAATATTTTTTATTTTAATTCTTTCTTTTACACATTAATAAGGATCCCAGGGCCTGAAGGAGAGTTTCCTCTCCTTCAGACCCTGGGAACCATCAGGGATACCGTCCGATACTTGAGTCCCATTGACTTGTATTGGTATCGGGTATCGGTATCGGATTAGATCCGATACTTTGCCGGTATCGGCCGATACTTTCCGATACCGATACTTTCAAGTATCGGACGGTATCGCTCAACACTATTTACCATATGTAATCCATCTCTTCCATCCTGTTGGCTCCTGCAGTGATTTCACAGAACACGACAGATGAATTACCGTTTTTTCATCTATCTATGTAATATATATACATATATATACTATATGTATGTGTAACTGACATCAATATATATATGTATTCTATGTGTATATATCTATTCTATTCTAACCTGTCGGTGTGATTTTACTGTGCCCAGCATATGAATTACTGGCTTTTGTTCTATCTATCTACTATACATATATATATGTGTGTGTTACTGACATCTCTCTCTCTATATATATATATATACATATTTATATATATATGTATTCTATATTCTATACGCGCACATGTATTGCCGGCCTTTCAAAGGACACCGGTGCACAAAAATCGGAGAGTACTCGCTTGGTCCGAGTGCTGTGCGATTTTTTTCTTGCATCCGTAGGCTTGTATTGGTGAGTCTCGACCGAGTCTTATTGACAGTTACATGCAGAATACGCCAGAGAAAGAATATGGTGATGTGAGCTACCCCATAGATTAACACTGGTCCGAGTGCTATGCGATGTTTTCTTGCATAGCACTCATCTGTATTCTATGCCACTGTGACGCCAGCCTATATCTCTAGCTCTCATAACTGAGTAATTAGATACAATTTTTTCTTTCATAGTGTGACACCAGCCATTCACACTCCTTGCCACTCTCTGGAAGCTACTGAAGAGAACTGTATATACTGTATGTGTGTCTCTTGAATTATATTCTCAAAAGTCCTTTTCCTATAGTTTATTAGATTTATCAGATTTCTAAGTGCTGCACCAATTCTCAGGAATGCACTACCTAGGTCAATTTGATTAATTTCCAATACCAACAATCTTAATTTTGGCCAAAAAAATAGATTTATTTAGACTGTCCTATCACCTCCCTTACGCTAGGTTCACATTAGCGTTTCTGTGCACAGCGTGTCATCTGCATGCGCAAACGCATGCCAAAATCCATGCAAAAGCATGCTTACGCCTGCGCATCATCTTGCACATGACGCAAACTAAAACGCTGTGTGTGTGCATGCATTTAAATGCGTTTTGGCATGCGTTTGCATTTTTTATGCTCATGGTGGAGGCGGTGACATCATTTTCTGGATATGCACAGTCTAAAGTATGCATGCGTATCGAGCGCATGCGTACGCATGTCCTTGCATAACAATGCGTTCCCATAGGAAGTATTGCTTTTTTTACGCAATCGTCCGCATGTGGACAATTGTGCAATATTTGACGCCTCAAAAATTGCAACATGTTGCGTTTGCCGGACACCGCTGCACACCGCAAAACGATGCATGTGTACGCATCCGCATGTGAACGCATGCAAAAACATGTCCCTGCGCACACAATGTTAAAGATATGTACGCATGACGCATGCAGATGTATGCGGATCATACGCTGCATACAGAAACGCTAATGTGAACCCGGCCTTACATAGCTATTCCTATTCTGCCCTTACAAAATGTTCTTCCGAATCAGGACCGTTGTAGCATCTGTTGTAGCACACCCTCCATGCACTTAATAGCACTCTGTACTATACTGATACTAGCTGGAAACCAGTTCATGCATTGTTATGTGAATACCCTATTTACTATATATTAAAGGCTGGACCATACAATACAAGCACTTTTTACCATATACCTTTCATGTCCCTTCTATTTCCTCAGAGATTGTAAGCTTGTGAGCAGGGTCCTCACTCCTGTAACTGTTGAATTATGTGTTTCTCTAGAATGTCTTTATTGTCTATACAAGTCTCTGAAATGTAAAGTGCAGCAGAATAAGTTTAAACAAATAAAAATTCTAATTCTTATCACCTGCATAAATTGAGCTATGTCACATTGCGGCATTTCTTATATATATTTCTACATATTAGCATGGGCGGACATACCGCATGTGCAGCTGCACAGGGGCACAGGAGGACAGGGGGCCCGATGAGCTGCTGAAATAACTTGTTCTCTCATAGAGCTAGCGGCAGCATCTACACTAAGAGAGGAAGGGGCCCGTACCTGAGTCTTTTGCTGTTAGAGAGGGGCTGCACTCTGCAGAATATGCCAGGAGGGGCCCCTTCCTCTCCTCTGAGTTGATGCTGCCGCTCTCTATGATGCAGGAGCCCACGATTCTTGGATACACCCCGGCTTCTCTGTGTTGTGCAGGCAGGAACAAGCCTGGTAAGTTTGGCTGATCTCAGCCAGTCCTGTCTCCTGTCTCCTCACTGCCTCTGACTGCTGCTGGGAACAGCGTTCCTGCAGTCAGTACATCTGACACCTCTCCTGCCTCCTGAGCAGTTCTGACAACTGTGCTGCCTAATGTTCACATGGGCTATCGCATCAATCCCTCCTGCCCTCTGCAGCTACCTCCATCCCCAGTACTGAGGGGCTTTATTGGAAATCCGCTGCACTGGCCCATTCAGAAGAAGAAGCTGCAGAGTGAATACTGCCTGAGTGGGCCAGTGCAGCCATTTCTCAATAAAGACCCCTCAATACAGGGGTGGCAAGTGGCTACAGGGGGGAGGGGAGGCTGATGTGATGGCCGATGCTCACATGGGTCAGACGCCTGCCAGAACTTCTCAGGAGGAAGGAGGAGAAGTGTTAGATGTACTGACTGCATGGAGGCTGTTCTTTTCAGCTATCAGAGGTAGTGAAGAGGCAGAAGGACTGGCAACAGCTGGAGATCCGGCCAGTAACTACTGATGGAGGACTGAAGACCCCCAGGATGGAGTTGGTGGAGATGGAAAAATGCACCTGCCAGAAGGACTACACGTGTAAGTAATGAAATGTGTACAAACTTACTGTCATCTATGGTAATTACCTTACTTCTGTGCACTTGTTTGTAAAAGCCTATATATATGTACCAGTGTTTATCTGTGGGTGTATGTGTGTAACAACACAAAGATAATCACAGTACACTATATATACTATATATATATATATATTTATATATATATATATATATATATGTGTGTGTGTGTGTGTGTGTGTTAGTACCTGAGTGAGAACAGTAGTTATCTCTATGTGTATAATGTATAATATATATACACACACAGTGATGGCCAAAAGTGTTTTCATGTATCGATGTGTACTTTAGTTATCTGTGCAGGTATGTGTGTACACACACACACTGGTAATAGTACAGTATCTGTATGTACAGTATATTAGTACCTGAGACACAGCAGACAGTATGTGTAACGGTAGTTATCTTTTAGCATGGGTTTCTCGGGGGCAGACAAATTGCCGATGCAGCTGCATCAGGCCCAGAAGTGGAGTGTGGCCACTGACACCAGCGAATAGTTCCGCTCAATCTGCATCCTTGGACGAACATTCAGCTGAAATATATTGCCGCGCAGGTGATCCGCCAGTTCTGCTGCAGTACACGCCACTGACCAATTTGTGTCCAGCATCTAACCTCGGTGTGGATATGACGGGGAGGCATATGGCAGTGTCGACATGAGCAATGGTGGGGATGCCAAAGTCAACAGGCGGCTCTTGCTCCGATTGCAGATTAAATTATATAAATATAATATATAAATATACAGCTGTCTTTAATGCAGGTAACAAATTGATTAGGAGTGTCTAACTGGTCTGTAGGAACCAGAACTCTTAATGGTCGGTAGGGGATCAAATACTTATTTCTCATTGCAAAATGCTAATAAATTTATATAATGTGATTTTCTGAATTTTATTTTTGATATTCTATTTCTCAATGTTAAAATTAACCTACCCTTAAAATTATAGACTGTTCATGTCTTTGTCAGTGGGCAAACTTACAAAATCAGCAAGGGATCAAATAGTTATTTCCCCACTGTATGTTAGGTGGTTGGTATGCTAATAAATTTATATAATGTGATTTTCTGAATTTTATTTTTGATATTCTATTTCTCAATGTTAAAATTAACCTACCCTTAAAATTATAGACTGTTCATGTCTTTGTCAGTGGGCAAACTTACAAAATCAGCAAGGGATCAAATAGTTATTTCCCCACTGTATGTTAGGTGGTTGGTGTGTATGCAACTGTATGTTGCCTGGCCCCCCATCCCTAGTCTGATATAGTATCCCATGTCCCATACCCTGTGTACTGTTATAAGCGCTCGCTTCCCTGGCTTCGGCGGTGTCCCTATTCTGAAATTTTGTCTGCGGTACCGGTATCCTCCCATCCCTTTTTACGTAACATCCTCTCTATTTATGTATGGTGCCGTCCTTTACAGGGGCGTAGCTAGAGCTTTTGCCGCCCGGGGCTGTTCCCAAGTTTGCCCCCCCCCTCCCCTCCCTAAATACACACAAAGGTTACCAAACGGCCGTTGAGTGCCCGCTCGGCCCCGGGCTATGTGCTCAGGATGCGCTACAACGAAGGAAGGGGGGCCCGCCCCCCCGCACCCCCCTTCCTACGCCACTGGTGCTCACCCCTCCCATATAGAATATGGATGTGCCCGAGTAGCAGCTGCCAGCCCCACAGGAACACTACAACTCTCAGCATGCCAGGGCAGCCTGCACCTAGAAGGGCATTCTGGGAATTGTAGTTCTTCTAACCCTGTGAAGCACAGAAAAGCCCGCTCAGCAGTAATAGTTCTCTGTCATAAATCCAGGCAGGAATCTCTGCTGTGTGCTGACGTCACGCCACACTGTAAAAGTCAGGAAAGATCACTCTGCACATACCCACCATCATTATCTGCGCTCCCCCCGGCTGCAGTGTGCAACTACATCTCCCAGCATGCACCTGGCGGGGAGGAACCACAGTGTATACAGAGCCATTACCTGCTGCTATAGACAGATCGGTGGTGAGAGTGCTCCCTGCGCGGTAACGCTGGGGCCAGACACTGCAGTTTCGCCTCACATGCCCGCGGCAGCATCCGCCGCCATTTCCCAGCAGATAGCGTGTACAGTGACGTCATAACTAGCCACTTCTGCTATTGGTCAGGCGGAGGCGGCTTCTGGTTGGATACGGCGAGTCAGCTGACATAATGAGCAGTTCCGTGCAGCGGCGGCCAGGCAGTTCAACAGCTGCAGCGCCGGCCGCGGCCCGGTGACCCACCCCCGCATTGTGCCGCCCGGGGCGGCCCGCCCCCCGCACCCTCCTTGCTACGCCACTGGTCCTTTATTATATAGCGTCCTGTTATGTAGAGTGTCGTCCATTATTACACAGTATCATCTCTTGTCATCTACAGCATCATCCCTTACATTGAGTATTCTCATTATGGTGCTTGAACCCTCTAGATTCAAGCAACATATTGTAATCCGATTTCTTATATTTTATTCTTCTTCTCTGCGTTTTCCGCAATTAATGCGGCCTGAACCGCTCGGCGCAGAGACCCCGTTCAGGCGGCGTTTCGAAGCCCTTGGTGGGGACAGGTGTGCTATGTATTTTTGGAGTCGATCCGATTTGTAGTTTTTTTAAAAATCGCATTTTAACAAAAACATTTCCCATAGGAATTAATGGTGACCTTTCCATGACCCCCAACTTGACCTTCCAAAGATGGCAGCTATGCAAATGTACGGTGTCCATTTTAGGACATGATCATTTATCAAAGTCAAACATCAGAATAAAGTGACTATGACACCCCCCGGTCCCGTGTGTGAAAAGTAAGTGCCCCCCCGGTCCCGTGTGTGAAAAGTAAGTGCCCCCCGGTCCCGTGTGAAAAGTAGGTGCCCCCCGGTCCCGAGTGTGAAAAGTAAGTGCCCCCCTGGTCCCGTGTGTGAAAAGTAAGTGCCCCCCGGTCCCGTGTGAAAAGTAGGTGCCCCCCGGTCCTGAGTGTGAAAAGTAAGTGTCCCCCGTCCCGTGTGTGAAAAGTAAGTGCCCCCCGATCCCGTGTGTGAAAAGTAAGTGCCCCCTGGTCCCGTATGTGAAAAGTAAGTGCCCCCCGGTCCCGAGTGTGAAAAGTAAGTGCCCCCCGGTCCCGTGTGTGAAAAGTAAGTGCCCCCCGGTCCTGTGTGTGAAAAGTAAGTGCCCCCCGGTCCCGTGTGTGAAAAGTAAGTGCTCCCTGGTCCCGTGTGTGAAAAGTAAGTGCTCCCCGGTCCCGTGTGTGAAAAGTTAGTGCTCCCCGGTCCCGTGTGTGAAAAGTAAGTGCCCCCCCAGTCCCGTGTGTGAAAAGTAAGTGCCCCCCGGTCCCATGTGTGAAAAGTTAGTGCCCCCCACTCCCGTGTGTGAAAAGTAAGTGCTCCCCGGTCCCGTGTGTGAAAAGTAAGTGCTCCCCGGTCCCGTGTGTGAAAAGTAAGTGCCCCCCGATCCCGTGTGTGAAAAGTAAGTGCCCCCCGGTCCTGTGTGTGAAAAGTAAGTGCTGCTGTAAAGCTGACAGCGCTGTTCAAGCACCATGTATTTAATTCAGGAAATGCCCATCTAGTTATTTTTGTTATTCACAGTGCCCTCTCTTTATTGCATAGTGTCCTCTCCTGTAAAATGTAAAATGACAGCTGATGGAGCAGCATCTGACCAGAAGACCAGTCCATCAGCCGCATCCATCACAAAAGAAGCTTTCCCATGCTCCATCAGCCATCATTTTAGTTTATATCTAACAAGAATAAAGGACAGGGAGGTATAAATAACAAAAAATGTAAGGGATGGTGCTGTACATAACAAGAGGGAACTATATGATAAAGGATAGGTTATACATAAAGAGAGGGCACTGTGTAATAAGGGGTGACAATATATATAATGAGAGGAGACTGTAAAAAAATGTAGATCTGTAGCTTGGTTGCCATAAAAGGAGGGGGGCCCAGATACATTTCTTGCACAAGGGCCCCAAGCTGTCTGTGTCTGCCCCTGCATATTAGCATCTAATTAAATCTTATTGAAACTGTCAGTAAATTGTATTGTGCTTTTCTGCAAAACTCTATTGTGGACTCCAAATCCAAAATTCTGCAACAAATACAGAATGAATCAGGGTTACAAATTCTGTCTAAAGTTTAGACAGCATAAACATAGACTGGGCAATTTTAAAATGTCCCTAATTTATCACAATGGCTCATGCAAGATTACAATTTGGAGAATTTGTAGACACTTTTGTCTAACTTTACACTACTTATTAGTTGGTTTAATTTATGCCACGGTTTTAGTCACTTATTGAGTGAGAAACAAAAAAAGGCAAATACCATTAATCATAATAATAGTAATAATAATAGCAATAATAATAAAAATAGATATATTAATGGCAGAGGAGAAAAAATAGTGCAAAATAGAGTTTTATACGATAGTAATTACTAAAAATGGTACCAATATATGCTGACCTGATCCCAGGCTGTATGGCTGCTGCAGAGCCATGAGTAATTTCACCAGAGAAATATGTAAGAAATGGAAAGTTTGTGTTCTGTTCCCCCGCTGCCAGGTGATGAAGAAACATCAAATATTGTAGATAATGTAAAAAAAAAGTTTTTTTTATTTTTCTATTCATTTCAAAGTGTAGCCCACTTCTTCTGTAAACAAAAAACATATTATGCTTTTTGTTTCCTGAAGAAGTGACCTACACTTCAAAATGCATAGAAAAATAAAAAAAACTTTTTTTTTACATTATCTCCAGCATTTGATGATTCTTCATCACCTGGCAGCGCGGGTACAGAACACAAACTTTTTATTTGCTACAAAAGTAGATATGTAACATAAGCCTGTCATCCTGTGGTCAGATTTTCATTTTCATATTACTTAATATTCTACTGCTCATTCCGTATAACTGTCATTTTTACAGTCCTTTGGGAATAATTGTGTTAACTGAATGTGAGTGAGACCATTGGATCTAAAAACTATACAGTTTATTGCGTGACATAATTACATGTATTTGTGCTGATTTTAAGTTTGTTATACTTTGTTTTATTATCATGTACATCACTTATTTTATTAAAATAACTCTCCAAAAGAATAATGTTAAATGTTAACTTTTGCGATTTCGAACTTTTGTTCTAATATTCTTCCAATCTCTAGTGCTTTTCTGTAATCCATATTAATGAATAAATGATCACACATATGCCACAATTATCTGATTTTGTCTATCCCCACATCAATTCATGACATTTTCTTGGAGAGAGAAATGAGTACAATATTTTATTCTGTTTTCAGGCAATGAATTTATCTAGGATACTTATTTTTCAACAGTTTTATTTATAAGTTAGAGTATTTGTACTAATAAAAAATATGTGATACAATACTTTTCTACAGAACCGTTCTATTTGCAGTAAATTTGGTACCAACTACAGGTGCTTCTCACAGAATTGGAATATCGTCAAAAAGTTAATTTAATTCAGTTCTTCAATTCAAAAAGTGAAACACATATTATATAGAGTCATTATGAACAGAGTGATCTGTTTCAAGTGTTTATTTCTGATAATGTTGATGATTATGGCTTTCAGCCAATGAAAACCCAAAAGTCATTATATCGTTAAAGTAGAATAATTAACAAAAAATACCTGCAAAGGTTTCCTAAGCATTTCAAAAGGTTCCATAATCTGTTTCAGTAGGTTACACAATCATGGAGAAAATTGCTGACTTGACAGATGACCAGAAGGCAGTCATTCACACACTCCACAAGGAGGGTAAGCCACAAAAAGTCATTGCTAAAGAAGAGTCATTACAAACAGAGTGATCTAATTCAAGTGTTTAATTCTGTTGCAACAGTATCACTGTGCCTGATTGGCCAACAAACTCGCCTGACCTTAACCCCATAGAGAATTTATAGGGTATTATCAAGAGGAAGATGAGAGATACAAGACCCAACAATGCAGACAAGCTGAAGGCTGCTATCAAAGCAATATGGGCTTCCATAACACTTCAGCAGTTCCGCAGGCTGATCGCCTTCATCCCTCGCCACATTGATGCAGTAATTGATGCAAAAGGAGCCCCAACCATGTATTGAGTGCATCTACTGAACATACATTTCAGTAGGCCAACATTTCAGATTTTAAAATAATTTTTAAAGCTTTTGGGTTTTCATTGGTTGTAAGCCATAATCATCAACATAAACAGAAATAAACTCCTGAAATAGATCACTCTGTTTGTAATCACTCTATATAATATATGAGTTTCATTTTTTGTGTTGAAGAACTGAAATTAACTTTTTGATTATATTCTAATTTTGTGAGAAGCACCTGTATTTTTCCAGACACTTCCTCTCAAAGTTAACTGATAACAAGTAGTGATGAGAGAACATACTCGGTAATGCTCGGTTCTCACCCAAGCATTGCTGTACTCGCGGTGATCGGCAATCGCTGAGCATTTCTGGGATTATTTGGTGGGAGCTCAGGTCCCCGCCCTGCATGTTTAGTGCTGTTTAGAGTGCCAATCCACATGCAGGGATTGTCTGCCACGCACTGCAATGCCGCAGCCATGTTGGTTGTGGCATTACAGTAATTGGCTGGCCGCACATCGTCATCAGGTCTATATCAGACCTGGCGCCACC
Organism: Ranitomeya variabilis; assembly: GCF_051348905.1. Classification (NCBI taxonomy): domain Eukaryota; kingdom Metazoa; phylum Chordata; class Amphibia; order Anura; family Dendrobatidae; genus Ranitomeya; species Ranitomeya variabilis. Next base: position 992,948,575 of record NC_135232.1, on the reverse strand, counting down.
CTGGTCGGCACAGTCAGCTCCAGAATCACCAGTGTACGGAGAGTTTCTGCAGCGATAGGGACAGAATAGGTGGGGTATACCATTACTGTGGGTATACCATAATTGAATACACAAATCCAGCTACCAGTGCTAGGTAGGCAGGGAGTGTATGTTGGTATATAGGTATCAGTAGCAGGCAGGCATTATGTGTGGCATACTTCATTGCATACATCAAGAGGGTCCATTCCATCACTGTCTGCTGCTGCCTATTACATATATTGACCATGTATACATAGCCCCAGGTATCATTGGCCAGGAATAATTTTTTTTGCATCTTAATCTTGTTTATTTAATTCCAAAGCAATCCAGAGCCCACTTTTTTTTCCATTTGCTTTTTAGGACTGCAGAATACAGCCAGATCCTTTTCATAGTACAGCGTGAAAATCCAGCTATTTTAAACAGGCTTGCCCGTCCCATCGTTCACATCTAAGTGCGCATAAAATTCTGCCATTTTTGTGGTACTGTAAACATTTTTGGGAGTCTTATACAATTTCTTGACACCGTTTTGCTGCCAAAAAATATTTAGCTGCCAAAAATATTTAGCTACGGGGAAGATATTTTACACTGGGTTTTGTCCGCCACACAGATCGCATATCATTACGGTCAAAATTGTGCCATTTAAGGCCTTCATAGAATTGTTTTTGTTGTGTCTTAGCCTACTTATTATAAATATATAACTTTGCACTCAACTTTTGTTTAATTTGAAGATTTTTAATGCAGTCCAGCAAAACACCGGACCTTCATCAGGAACGTTGCTATGGTGGGAATAACCACTGTGTACTTGCGAGTACTATAGTGGGTCCGTGACCATGCATAGAGCCGAAAACTCCCAGGTAAGGCAAAATGTCACCATATTACTGCACTTTATAATGTGTCCCGAGGAACTGGTAGAGATCTGGTGCCTGGGTGAAGGCGCTCCCTCCATGTGTAATAGTGGGTACACTCCCACCAGCCATCTGTTAGGGAGTATAGATGTACGCTATAAGGCCCCAAGGTTTCTCTATGTAACCGGTTCACCCAGTGGTGATTCAGTGGGTGGCGTGACGATCTCTCCAACGCAGCATTCACCGCTTGTTGTGTGACAAATTAAACAAAAGTTAAGTGCCAAGTTATATATTTATATTATTCACGGGTTGGGCTCCCACTTGTGCACCACTTTTCAGCTGTGCAATGATATATTCACAAATTAGCCTACTTATTGACACAATTTTGCTGGCCAAAAAAAATAAAAATACAGGCCAGATATGTGAAGGTGGGCTATCTCCGTCAGACGCCTCATCTCTCTGTGGGCTACAAATTGTGACATTTGAGGCCTCCATTCAACTGTTTTTGCTGTGTGTTGCCCTAGTTCTTGACACTATTTTCCTGTAAGAAAATAAAAATACAGGCAACATATTTTACAGTGTAGTATCTTTGTCACACGCCTCTTCTATCTGTTGGCTACAAATTGTGACATTTGAGGACTCCATTCAACTGTTTTTTCAGTGTGTTAGCCTAGTTATTGACACCAGTTTGCTGAAAAAAAAATTGTTAGCTACTGGCCAGATATTTTAAATTATGATTTTCCCACACACGGATCACATATAACACATATAAGTTTGCTCCAAATTCAGCCATTTGTAATGAACGTGGAAAATATTGTAGTCCATTTAAAATGGGCAAGGTGCGTTGCAAGGGACAGGGAAGTGTTGTGAATTCTGCTTTTGGGCTCCATCCGGTGGTTGTAGGTGGTAATGCAGTTGCCCCTGAGTTGCAGTCCGGGTCAGGTGTATCTGCTGATTGCAGTTCTGACTGGGGTATTTAGGCATGCAGGATTCATTAGTCCTTGCCAGTTGTCAATTGTTGTTGGGAGGTGTTGGACTTCTGCTTGGTTCCTCCTGCCTTTCTGCCAAATCAGCAAAGATAAGTGTCTGTTTTTTTTCCTGTGGCACACATGCTATGTGCTTCACAATTCAGTGCTATTCTTTGTGTTTTCTTGTCCAGCTTAGATTGTGTCAGTGTGTCAGTATTTTCTCAGTCTTGTTGGATTCTCTGGAGTGGCAGATATACATTCCATGTCTTTAGTTAGATTGTGGAACTTTTTGTATTATCTGCTGTGGATATTTTTTGAAGGGTTTTAATACTGACCACTTAGTAATCTGTCCTTTCCTTTCCTATTTAGCTAGAGTGGCCTCTTTTGCTAAATCCTGATTTCTACCTGTGTGTGTCTATTCTTCTCCTACTCACAGTCATTATTCGTGGGGGGCTGCCTATCCTTTGGGGGTCTGCTCTGAGGCAAGGTAGCATTCCTATTTCCATCTATAGGCGTATTTAGTCCTCCGGCTGTGTCGAGGTGTCTAGGGTATGTTAGGCACACCCCACGGCTACTTCTAGTTGCGGTGTTAGTTCAGGATTTGCGGTCAGTACAGGTTCCACCGACTCCAGAGAAAGTTTCATGCGGCTCCAAGGTCACCAGATCATAACAGTACATCTGGACCATAATGAGTTAAATGCATCTCAGAAGAAGGGAAGAAAGGTGTTGAGCCATTTTTTTTTCTGTAGTCTGTTTTGTCTTTTCTTCCCTCTTTATTTATGGGTGGCTGAGGAGTCTTGTGCCAGCATGGATGTTCAGGAATTAGCTTCTCGTGTAGACCAGCTTGCTGCTAGGGTACAGGGTATTTCTGATTATATTTTCAGACTCCTGCTTTAGAGCCAAAGATTCCTACTCCTGATTTGTTTTTTGGTGATAGGTCCAAATTTTGGGGTTTTAAAACCAATTGTAAACTGTTTTTTCCTCTAAAACCGCGATCCTCCGGTAAATCCATTCAGCAGGTTAAAATTGTCATCTCCCTGCTGCGTGGCGATCCACAGGATCGGGCATTTTCCCTGGAATCTGGGAATCCGGCCTTGTTTAATGTAGATTCCTTTTTTCAGGCTTTAGGATTATTATATGATGAACCAAATTCTGTGGATCAAGCGGAGAAAACCTTGTTGGCCCTGTCTCAGGGTAAAGAGGCGGCAGAATTGTATCGTCAGAAATTTCGAAAATGGTCTGTGTTGACTAAATGGAATGATGACGCTTTGGCGGCAATTTTCAGAAAGGGTCTTTCTGAATCCGTTAAAGATGTTATGGTGGGGTTTCCCACGCCTTCCGGTCTGAGTGATTCTATGTCTCCGGCCATTCAGATTGATCGGCGCTTGCGGGAGCGTCAAACTGTGCGCGCTGTGGCGTCGTCCTTAGAGCAAAGTCATTGTGGTGAACCTTCTCATGTCATTTCAGTCTGCCCTAAGCGGACAAAAAGGATCGTTAGTTCATTTACTATCAGTACTGTACAACCTAAATTTCTGTTATCGGTGTCCTTGATCTGCTCATTGTCATCATTTTCTGTCATGGCATTTGTGGATTCAGGCGCCGCCTTGAACTTAATGGATTTTGAGTTTGCCAGGCATTGTGGTTTTCCCTTGCAGCCTTTGCAGAACCCTATTCCTTTAAGGGGGATTGATGCTACACCTTTGGCTAAAAATAAGCCCCAGTTTTGGACACAGGTGACCATGCACATGGCGCCAGCCCATCAGGAAGATTGTCGATTTCTGGTGTTGCATAATTTGCATGATGCTATCGTGCTGGGATTCCCATGGTTGCAGGTACATAATCCTGTGTTGGATTGGAAATCTATGTATGTGACTAGTTGGGGTTGTCAGGGGGTTGATAATGATGTTCCTTTGATGTCAATCTCCTCTTCTTCCTCTTCTGAAATTCCAGAGTTTTTGTCTGATTTTCAGGATGTATTCGATGAGCCCAAGTGCAGTTCCCTTCCACCGCATAGGGACTGTGATTGTGCGATTGACTTGATTCCAGGCAGTAAGTTTCCTAAGGGCCGACTTTTCAACCTGTCTGTGCCTGAACATACCGCCATGCGGAGTTATATTAAGGAGTCTTTGGAGAATGGGGCATATTCGGCCATCTTCTTCACCGTTGGGAGCAGGTTTTTTTTTTGTTGCTAAGAAGGATGGCTCCTTGAGACCTTGTATTGATTATCGCCTCTTGAATAAGATCACGGTCAAGTTTCAATACCCTTTACCTTTGCTTTCCGATTTGTTTGCTAGGATTAAGGGGGCTAGTTGGTTTACGAAGATTGACCTTCGGGGGGCATATAATCTTGTTCGTATTAAGCAGGGTGATGAATGGAAAACTGCGTTTAATACGCCCGCAGGCCATTTTGAATACCTTGTGATGCCATTCGGGCTCACTAACGCTCCATCTGTTTTTCAATCCTTCATGCATGATATCTTCTGGACTTACATTGATAAATTCTTGATTGTATATTTGGACGATATTTTGATTTTTTCCGATGATTGGAAGTCTCATGTGGAACAGGTCAGGATGGTATTTCAGATCCTTCGTGACAATGCCTTGTTTGTGAAGGGGTCTAAGTGTCTCTTTGGGGTGCAGAAGGTTTCTTTTTTGGGCTTTATTTTTTCTCCCTCATCTATGGAGATGGATCAGGTTAAGGTTCAGGCCATTCATGATTGGATTCAACCCACATCCATGAAGAGCCTTCAGAAATTTTTGGGTTTTGCTAATTTTTATCGCCGTTTCATTGCTAACTTCTCCAGCGTGGTTAAACCCTTGACTGATTTGACGAAAAAAGGCGCTGATGTGGCGAATTGGTCCTCTGCGGCTGTCTCTGCCTTTCAGGAGCTTAAACGCCGATTTACTTCTGCTCTGGTGTTGCGCCAACCAGATGTTTCTCTTCCGTTTCAGGTTGAGATTGATGCTTCTGAGATTGGGGCAGGGGCCGTTTTGTCTCAGAGGGATTCTGTTGGTTCTTTGATGAAACCGTGTGCCTTCTTCTCCCGCAAGTTTTCGCCTGCTGAACACAATTATGATGTCGGCAATCGGGAGTTGTTGGCTATGAAGTGGGCGTTTGAGGAGTGGTGACATTGGCTTGAGGGAGCTAAGCACCGTACTGTGGTCCTGACCGATCATAAGAATTTGATTTACCTCGAGTCTGCCAAACGGCTGAGTCCTAGACAGGCTCGATGGTCCTTGTTTTTTTCCCGTTTTGATTTCGTGGTTTCGTATCTTCCGGGTTCTAAGAATATTAAGGCTGATGCCCTTTCTAGGAGTTTTTTGCCTGATTCTCCTGAGGTCCTTGAACCGGTCAGCATTCTTAAAGAAGGGGTGGTCCTTTCTGCCATTTCCCCTGATTTACGGCGGGTTCTTCAGGAATTTCAGGCTGATAGACCTGACCGCTGTCCTGTGGGGAAATTGTTTGTTCCTGACAGATGGACTAGTAGAGTGATTTCTGAGGTTCACTGTTCTGTGTTGGCTGGTCATCCTGGTATTTTTGGTACCAGAGATTTGGTTGGTAGGTCCTTTTGGTGGCCTTCATTGTCACGTGATGTGTGTTCTTTTGTGCAGTCCTGTGGGACTTGTGCGCGGGCCAAGCCTTGTTGTTCCCGTGCAAGTGGGTTACTTTTGCCATTGCCGGTCCCTGAGAAGCCCTGGACGCATATTTCTATGGATTTTATTTCTGATCTTCCGGTTTCCCAGAGGATGTCGGTTATCTGGGTTGTTTGTGACCGGTTTTCTAAGATGGTTCATTTGGTGCCTTTGCCTAAATTGCCTTCCTCTTCAGAGTTGGTTCCGTTGTTTTTTCAGCATGTGGTTCGTTTGCATGGTATTCCGGAGAATATTGTGTCCCACAGAGGTTCCCAGTTTGTTTCTAGGTTTTGGTGGGCCTTTTGTGCTAGGCTGGGCATTGATTTGTCTTTTTCTTCTGCATTTCATCCTCAGACAAATGGCCAGACCGAGCGAACTAATCAGACTTTGGAGACTTATTTGAGATGCTTTGTGTCTGCCGATCAGGATGATTGGGTGGCCTTTTTGCCATTGGCCGAGTTTGCCCTTAATAATCGGGCTAGTTCGGCTACTTTGGTTTTGCCTTTGTTTTGTAATTTTGGTTTTCATCTTCGTTTTTCTTCTGGGCAGGTTGAGCCTTCTGATTGTCCTGGTGTGGATTCTGTGGTTGACAGGTTGCAGCAGATTTGGGCTCATGTGGTGGACAATTTGGTGTTGTCTCAGGAGGAGGCTCAACGTTTTGCTAACCATCGTCGGTGTGTTGGTTCCCGGCTTCGGGTTGGGGATTTGGTTTGGTTGTCTTCCCGTCATGTTCCTATGAAGGTCTCTTCCACTAAGTTTAAGCCTCGGTTTATTGGTCCTTATAGGATTTCTGAGATTATTAATCCGGTGTCTTTTCGATTGGCGCTTCCGGCCTCTTTTGCTATCCATAATGTCTTCCATAGATCTTTATTGCGGAAATATGTGGTGCCCGTTGTTCCCTCTGTTGATCCTCCGGCCCCTGTTTTGGTTGATGGGGAGTTGGAGTATGTGGTTGAGAAGATTTTGGATTCTCGTTTTTCGAGGCGGAGGCTTCAGTACCTTGTCAAATGGAAGGGTTATAGCCAGGAGGATAATTCTTGGGTTTTTGCTTCTGCTGTCCATGCTGCTGATTTGGTTCATGCTTTTCATCTGGCTCGTCCGGATCGGCCTGGGGGCTCTGGTGAGGGTTCTGTGACCCCTCCTCAAGGGGGGGTACTGTTGTGAATTCTGCTTTTGGGCTCCCTCCGGTGGTTGTAGGTGGTAATGCAGTTGCCCCTGAGTTGCAGTCCTGGTCAGGTGTATCTGCTGATTGCAGTTCTGACTGGGATATTTAGGCATGCAGGATTCATTAGTCCTTGCCAGTTGTCAATTGTTGTTGCGAGGTGTTGGACCTCTGCTTGGTTCCTCCTGCCTTTCTGCCAAATCAGCAAAGATAAGTGTCTGGTTTTTTTTTCCTGTGGCACACATGCTATGTGCTTCACAATTCAGTGTTATTCTTTGTGTTTTCTTGTCCAGCTTAGATTGTGTTAGTATTTTCTCAGTCTTGTTGGATTCTCTGGAGTGGCAGATATACATTCCATGTCTTTAGTTAGATTGTGGAACTTTTTGTATTATCTGCTGTGGATATTTTTGGAAGGGTTTTAATACTGACCGCCTAGTAATCTGTCCTATCCTTTCCTATTTAGCTAGAGTGGCTTCTTTTGCTAAATCCTGTTTTCTACCTGCGTGTGTCTATTCTTCTCCTACTCACAGTCATTATTCGTGGGGGGCTGCCTATCCTTTGCGGGTCTGCTCTGAGGCAAGGTAGCATTCCTATTTCCATCTATAGGGGTATTTAGTCCTCCGGCTGTGTCGAGGTGTCTAGGGTATGTTAGGCACACCCCACGGCTACTTCTAGTTGCGGTGTTAGTTCAGGATTTGCGGTCAGTACAGGTTCCACCGACTCCAGAGAAAGTTTCATGCAGCTCCAAGGTCACCAGATCATAACAGGGAAGTGGACGTGATGGTGATGGTGCATGCAGAGGCCAAGGCCGTGGCCAAGCTGAAATTGTGCCACAATAAACACCCACATCTTCTTGCCCGACCTTCCTGTCTGAATTACTAGGGGACCTCAGAACACCATTATTGTACCCAAAGAAATGTCAAAAGGTTGTTGGTTGGATAGCTGATAATGCTTCCTATCACTTTGCCACCACTACCACCCTGTCTTCCACACGGTCAAGTCTGAGTAGCTGTGAGTCTGGAAAGCATATATCTCATCCTGATCGTCCTTCCTCCCACCATGCCGAGTGCCCGGAGACAACTAATCCTACACTTGGACACTCCGAATAGCTGTTCACTTTTTCATTTATAGATTTGAGCCTCTCGCCAGGTCCACTTGAAATGGGGCAAGATGAGATCGCATGTAGCGATGCCCAAATATTTGAGCAGCCACAGTCACACAAAGGCAACACGGGGAAAGTGTCAGAAGAGGTGGACGATGATGAGACAATTTCCAGAATGTCAGGAGGCGGGTGTGGAAGTGGAAACAAGGTGGTGGATGATATAGTAACTGACCCAACCTGGCAGGAGGACATGCAGAGCGATGACAGCAGCACACAGGGGGGAGGGAGGCATAGCACTCCAACAGGCAGGAAGAAGCAGTGTGTTGGCCGCAGACAGAAGGTGGGCAACAATTGCCTGTGTCACCAACATGACGGAAGTTGCCAGTCCATCTGTTGGGTCTTCCTGAGTCTGGTTGTTTTTTAAAGACTCTGCAAATAACCCCAAACAGACCATTTGAACCAACTGCCATGCCTGCATCAGCAAGGGTAGCAAAACTATCATCCTGACCACCACCAGAATGATCAGGCATATGGCAGGAAATCACCCGACTTTGTGGGCTGAACCCCAGGGTCCAGGAACACTGTCTGTGGGTGACACCACTACTTTTTCCGCAGTTGTGCATGGAAGCCAATCCTTTTTCCATGGTGCCTGCGAACATGCTTCCGCCAACTGTTATTGCACACACTGAACTAGCACAAGCATGTCCATGTCCTTGTCCCAGCACAGGGCTCAGTTGAACACACCCCAGTCCTTGGAATGCAAGCGAAAAAATGCAGCCAATACCCCACAGGCAACAGTATTAAATTCACACATTTCTCGTTTGCTTGCGCTTGAAATATTGCCTTTTAAGAATGTGGAGTCGAAAGCTTTCCGCAACCTGATGTCTGCGGCCATCCCTCGGTACTGGGTCCCCAGCCACAACTATTTATCCTAGTGTTCCATCCCTACATTACACAAGCACGTGTCCCACAACAATAGCCATGCCCTCAACAATGCTGTTACAGGGAAGGTTCACCTAACCATGGACATGTGGACAAGGGCTTGTGGGCAGGGATGGTACATCTCGCTGATGGCACACTGGGTTAACAGTGGAAGCCGGGACCTAGTCAGACCTCGAGATGGAACAAGTCCTCCCGGTGCTGAGGATTTCAGGCCCTACATCAGTCAGGGTTGCCCCACAGTCTACAGCTCCTGCACCTCCTCCTCTTCGGCATCCATCTCCAAAATGACCACATCATCCACAAGCTGAAAGCACTGTAGCACTGCCTCAGTCAAGTGGTAACAGGCTGTGCTGAAGCTAATATGCTTAGGTGACAAACCACACAATGCTGAAGAGTTGTAGACAGCTCTGAAAGAGCAGGAAGATCTGTGGCTGACACTGCTGAACCTACAGCCAGGCATGGTCATGTGTGACAAGGGTCAGAACCTGTTGGCAGCTCTGAGGTGATGCGAGCTCACACACGTACCATGCCTGGCCCATGTGCTTAACCTCTTTGTTCAATGGTTTCTCAAAAGCTGCCGGATCTGCTTGTCAAAGTACGCCACCTGTGCGCCCATTTTAGAAAGTTAGCTACAGCTTTCACTGCCCTTGCCATGCTTCAGCAGCGTTTGCAGCGTTCGGCTCACCGACTGATGTGTGATGTCCCCATGCATTGGAACTCTACAGTGCATATGTTGAAAAGGATATGTGAGCTGAAGAAGGCAGTTGTTGACTATATGCATCAACAAGGCCATCGGTATTCAGTTCAGACACCATACAGAAGACCTCATGAGTGGGAAATGGATGTCAGACACATGTACCATCATACAAAACTTTGAGGAGTCCACCAAGATGGTGAGCGGCGATGACGCCATATTTAGCATCACCATCCTGCTTCTCTATTCTGAAAAGCTCTCTGCTCACAATGAAATAGGATGCATTGCAGGCAGAGCATGATGAGATGGAGCAAGGTACCATACAGGGTGATTACACACAGCTCAGCCTCATCTCATCCCAACATGGATTAGTTGACAATGAGGAAGAGGAGGAGGAGGAAGAAAAGTAGCCACTTTCATGCTCTATGGATGGTAGTACAAGCACAACTGTCATACCGTCTGTTCAATGTGGATGGCCTGAGGACAGGGAGGAGGAGGAGGAGAGCATGGTCCGTTGTCCTCTTGGTGAGGACACGGAAGTCTTGTCTGTTAGCAGCCTGGCATGCATGGCTGACTTTATGTTGCGCTGCCTTTCCCGTGACCATCTTATTCTCCAAATTTTGGGTGACAGTCATTATTGGTTGGTGACACTTCTAGACCCACACTACAAGGAGAACTTTCAATCTCTTCTTCCAAAGCCAGACAGGTGTACTAAAATGGTGCAGTACCAGAAGGCCATTGTTGTGGAATTATTTAAAAAATTCCCATCTGAAAATGCTGGCAGCAGAGGTCACAGTTTGTTAGACAACCAAGGAGTACAGGTGAGAGAGACACAACTCCAATCCAGCAGAGGCAGGGGAACACTGGCAAAGTTCTGGGAAAGTTTTCTCAGACCCTCCTATTGCACTGGCCTTGAGGAGCGAGGTACTCTCACAAGGAGTGCAAAGTTTTGGAAGATGCTGAGGAAGTACCTTGCTGAAGTTTATGACGTTGAGCTGTGAAAATGAAAACTCACCAAAAAATTTTTTAGCCCCAGTTTATTTTATTTTCACAAGGTTAACAGGAGAAATTGCACAACTTGTGCAATTTCTCTTGAGTATACCAAATAGAGGTGAGCGAATATTTCAATGTTTGGTTCAGATTACAGTCCCCGAATTTGCAATATTTGCCAATTTATTAGTTGAATATTCAACATTCAAGGAAATGGGAGGTAAAAACAAATGCATGCACAACACCTTCTAACAGCCCCAAAACCTGACAAAACACAACAAATTATGGAGAGACACCAGGAAAGTGGCATCAATTCACCTACAATTAGTGTTGAGCGATACCGTCCGATACTTGAAAGTATCGGTATCGGAAAGTATCGGCCGATACCGGCAAAGTATCGGATCTGATCCGATACCCGATACCAATACAAGTGAATGGGACTCAAGTATCGGAAGGTATCCCTGATGGTTCCCAGGGTCTGAAGGAGAGGAAACTCTCCTTCAGGCCCTGGGATCCATATTAATGTGTAAAATAAAGAATTAAAATAAAAAATATTGATATACTCACCTCTCCGACGCAGCCTGGACCTTACCGCTGTGAACCGGCAGCCTTCTTTGCTTAAAATGAGCGCGTTCAGTACCTTCCATGACGTCACGACTTCTGATTGGTCGCGTGCCGCTCATGTGACCATCACGCGACCAATCACAAGCCGTGACGTCATCCCTCAGGTCCTAAATTCCTAGAAGGGAATTTAGGACCTGAGGGATGACGTCGCGGCTTGTGATTGGTCGCGTGGCAGTCACATGAGCGGCACGCGACCAATCAGAAGCCGTGACGTCATGGAAGGTGCTGAACGCGCTCATTTTAAGCAAAGAAGGCTGCCGGTTACTACCAGGGCGCGTCCGAGGGTGAGTATATCCCTATTTTTTATTTTAATTCTTTATTTTTTACATGGATATGGATCCCAGGGCCTGAAGGAGAGTTTTCTCTCCTTCAGACCCTGGGAACCATACACTGGGAACTTCCGATTCCGATTCCCGATACCACAAAAGTATCGGATCTCGGTATCGGAATTCCGATACAGCAAATATCGGCCGATACCCGATACTTGCAGTATCGGAATGCTCAACACTACCTACAATACAAATTGCAGCATGGCACTGCAGCAATCAGCCATGCATGAGGTATCAGGGTCTTGGCAGCATATACAGCTTTCAATTGAATGTCAAAGGAAGATGATGTGGGTGAGGGATCGGTGTAGGCCACCTGTGCTGGAAGCCCTGATACCACTTGCAACAGCTCAACCTGCTTTCATGCTCAGACACACTTAGGTGGCACAAATATCATATACATTTTGGAGACTACTATTGTCAGAAAAATCTAATTATAGTAACACGGGTAGTTGACTCCAAGGAAGTGGAGGCCTGACAGCCTCGGATGCCTACTTGTACAGGCATCACTCATGAAGGAGACCCAATCAGGAGTATACATTTCCAAAAATTAGTGGCAGACACCACCAAAGTGGCATCATTTTCACCACAGTATAGATAGTATAATAAGGACTCACAGATCTTCCAGTACACCAAACCCAGCAGATGAACACTCACACCAAGAGTGTTCACATTTCCAAAAATTACTGACAGACACCACCAAAGTGGCATCAATTTCACCACAGTAGAAATAATATAATATGGACCGACAGGTCTTCCACTATGCCCAATCCAGCAGATGGACACCCAACCAGGAGTGTTTACATTTAAACAAATGAGGGCATGACACCACCACCAAGTGGCATAAATTTAACGAGAGTGGAAATAGTATAATTTGGACCAACACGTCTTCCACTACAGCCAACACAGCAGATGTAGACCAACCATGACTGTTCATATTTCCACAAATTTATGTTAACATCTGCAGCAGTAGCAGAAGCAACAACAGGCACAGAAGCCACACTAAATATATCAGAGTGAAGTTACACAACATTAATGCAGCATACTAAAAAATGCAATATTGCCTAGTCTGTACAGTCTGCGATTGGGGTGCAAAAGTCATTGGAGATCCATGACTTGTTCATCTTGATGAAAGTTAGGCAGTCTACACTTTCAGGGGACAGCTGGCTGTGCTTATCCATCAGGATGCCATCAGCAGCACTGGAGACACGTTTTATCAGAATGCTGGCTGCCTGGCATGATAAAACCTCCAAGGCTTTTGATGCGAACTCAGGCCACTTATCCATTTTGGAAGATCAAAATCTGAAACAGTCCAAACTCTCCCTGATGGTTTTGATATTTAGTTCTAGATACTACTGCACCATCCTCTCCATTCGTTCACCACTTGTAAGACTTGGACTGTGTTGTGCTGGTGCATGAGCAGATCTAAAAAAAAGTGTCAAGGGGCTCACAGAAATTGCTTCTTCCACTTACACTACTGCTGCTGCTGCTAATGTTTTGGAGTTGACAGATTGACTTGGCAGAGGTTGGAAGTCTGGAGCTGTGATGCGATGAACTGTGTGCTTCACTGCTGTCTTGGGGAAAAGCTCTCTTTAAGGTTGCATAAAAGTTTGTTTCGATACTCTAGCATTTCCGGGTCCATTTCCAGGGCAGGAAACATCTAGCAAAATTTGGTTTTATAACATGGATCTAATAGAGCGGCAACCCAATAGTCAGCACTATTTCTACTCATAACTATATGGGGATCATGTTGCAGATAGTGCAGCAAGAAGGCACTCATATGTCGTGCTCTACCATGAGGTCGAAACCCATCCTGTGTTGGTGGCTATTTAACAATGATGCTTGTTTCCTACATCCCCTCTCGCCAACCATGAACAAAAGAGAGGGGAGGATTATCCTCTTCATCTGACAGTTGCTTGCCCATCATATCTCCCTCCTCCATTAGTTCCTTGGATCTTGCACCTTCGATAACAGTTTGTTATCACCAGCCCCCCTTGATCGCAGTAATCCACACTCCCTTGGTACCTGCATGTGTGACGACAGTCTGGAACTTAGAGACAATGTTATCTGTTATGGTTACCCCAATGACCATGGGAAACAAAAATACAAAACGGACTAGCTCTCGGGTGATGGAAACTAAGGTCGACCGTGACCTGAACCTGACCCAACACTTACAGTAGCCGGGGGATGTACCTACGATGCCCTAGACACCACGCGCCAGCCGGAGATCTAACTACCCCTATAAGAGGAATATACAGGCCTGCCTTACCTCCAGTGAGGAACCCCAAAAGATGATAGTAGGCCCCCACAGATATTGACGGTGAGTTCAGAGGAAATGACATACGTAGGATGAACAGCAGATTTAGCACAGTGAGGTCCGCTTACTAGATAGCAGAAGGACAGGAAAGAGTTACTTCACGGTCGACCTAAAAATCACTATTCAAAAACACCATCCAGAAATTACTTTAAACTCCAGTGACAACTCATGCCACTGGAGTAGTAATTTTCTGTCCACAAGAGCTTCCAGCACTGAAGAGTCACATTGCAGATAGCTGGACAAAAATAGCAAAACAAGAAACTAAATTCAACTTAGCTGAACTGGAACTTGAGGCAGGTGAATGCAACAGAATGCTACTAGCACATTGTTGGCCGGCATGTGACTAACAGCCAAGCAGCCTTAAATAGGAAACTCCCCTAGAGGGTGGCGACAGGTAATCAGAGATGGAGGAAGGCACATAAGAGACACTACCATAACAGACCACCGGGGGAGCCCACAAACCGAATTCACAACAGTACCCCCCCCTTAAGGAGGGGGCACCGAACCCTCACCAGAACCACCAGGGCGACCTGGATGAGCACTATGAAATGCACGAACCAAATCGGGAGCATGAACATCGGATGCTGTCACCCAAGAATTATCCTCCTGGCCATAACCTTTCCACTTAACCAGATACTGAAGTTTCCGTCTGGAAACACGGGAGTCCAAGATCTTTTCCACCACATACTCCAATTCACCCTCAACCAACACAGGAGCAGGTGGATCAGCAGAAGGAACAACCGGTACCTCATACCTCCGCAATAATGACCGATGGAAAACATTATGGATATTAAAAGATGCTGGGAGGTCCAAACGAAAGGACACAGGATTAAGAACCTCCAGAATCCTATAAGGGCCGATAAACCGAGGCTTAAACTTAGGAGACGAGACCTTCATAGGAACAAATCGAGAAGACAGCCACACCAGGTCCCCAACACAAAGACGAGGACCAATACGCCGATGACGATTAGTGAACTGTTGAGTCTTCTCCTGGGACAACTTCAGATTGTCCACAACCTGTCCCCAAATCTGATGCATCCTATCAACCACAGCATCCACTCCAGGACAATCCGAAGACTCCAATTGACCGGACGAAAACCGAGGGTGAAACCCTGAATTACAAAAAAATGGAGAAACCAAAGTGGCAGAACTAGCCCGATTGTTAAGGGCAAACTCTGCCAATGGCAAAAAGTCAAGCCAATCATCCTGATCAGCGGACACAAAACACCTCAAGTAAGTCTCCAAGGTCTGATTAGTACGCTCAGTCTGGCCATTAGTCTGAGGATGGAATGCAGACGAAAAAGACAAATCGATACCCATCCTGGCACAGAACGTCCGCCAAAATCTAGACACAAACTGAGTACCCCTGTCAGACACTATATTCTCAGGAATACCATGCAAACGCACCACATTCTGAAAAAATAGAGGAACCAACTCAGAGGAGGAGGGCAATTTGGGTAAAGGTACCAAATGAACCATCTTGGAAAAACGGTCACAAATCACCCAGATGACAGACATCCTACGAGAAACCGGAAGGTCAGAAATAAAGTCCATAGAGATGTGCGTCCAAGGCCTCTTAGGAATAGGCAAGGGCAACAACAACCCACTGGCCCTAGAACAGCAGGGCTTGGCCCGAGCACAAACATCACAAGACTGCACAAACATGCGCACATCTCGAGACAAAGAAGGCCACCAGAAGGACCTAGACACCAAATCCCTGGTGCCAAAAATTCCAGGATGACCTGTCAACGCGGAAGAATGAACCTCCGAGATAACTCTACTGGTCCAATCATCAGGGACAAACAGTCTACCAGGCGGACAGCGATCAGGCCTATCCACCTGAAACTCCTGCAAAGAACGCCGCAGGTCTGGGGAGACAGCTGACAATATCACCCCATCCTTCAGGATGCCGGTAGGTTCGGAATCACCAGGCGAGTCAGGCTCAAAACTCCTAGAGAGGGCATCCGCCTTCACATTCTTGGACCCAGGCAGATATGACACCAGAAAGTTAAATCGGGAGAAAAACAACGACCAGCGCGCCTGTCTAGGATTCAGACGCCTGGCCGACTCAAGATAAATTAGATTCTTGTGGTCAGTGAGGACCACCACCTGGTGTCTAGCACCCTCAAGCCAATGACGCCACTCCTCAAACGCCCACTTCATGGCCAGAAGTTCCCGATTTCCCACATCATAATTTCGCTCAGCGGGCGAAAACTTTCGGGAGAAAAACGCACATGGTCTCATTACTGAGCAGTCAGGATCTTTCTGCGACAAAACTGCACCTGCTCCGATCTCCGAAGCATCCACCTCAACCTGGAACGGAAGTAACACATCAGGTTGGCGCAACACAGGAGCGGAAGAAAAGCGGCGCTTAAGCTCTTGAAAGGCCTCCACAGCCGCAGAGGACCAATTAGCAACATCAGCACCCTTTTTGGTCAAATCAGTCAAAGGTTTAGCAATGGCAGAAAAACCCGCTATAAATCGGCGATAGAAATTAGCAAAACCCAAGAACTTTTGCAGACTCTTCAAAGAAGTAGGTTGCATCCAATCACAAATAGCCTGGACCTTGACAGGGTCCATCTCCATAGATGAAGGGGAAAAAATATATCCCAAAAAGGAAATTCTCTGAACTCCAAAACTACACTTTGAGCCCTTTACAAAAAGAGAATTAGCTCGCAAAACCTGAAAAACTCTCCTGACCTGTTGAACGTGAGATTCCCAGTCCTCCGAAAAAACAAGAATATCATCCAAATACACAATCATAAACTTATCCAGATATTCACGGAAAATATCGTGCATAAAGGATTGAAAAACGGAAGGGGCATTAGCAAGACCGAAAGGCATTACCAAATACTCAAAATGGCCTTCAGGCGTATTAAATGCGGTCTTCCACTCATCCCCCTGCTTAATCCGCACCAAATTATACGCACCACGTAGATCGATCTTAGTGAACCACTTAGCCCCCTTTATACGAGCAAACAGATCAGTCAGTAAAGGTAACGGGTACTGGTATTTAACTGTAATCTTATTCAAAAGTCGATAGTCGATACAAGGTCTCAATGAACCATCCTTTTTACCTACAAAGAAAAATCCTGCCCCTAGTGGAGACAACGAGGGGCGAATATGACCCTTTTCCAAGGATTCTCTGATATACTCCCGCATAGCAGTATGTTCAGGTACAGACAAATTAAACAAGCGACCCTTAGGAAACTTACTACCGGGGATCAATTCAATAGCGCAGTCACACTCTCTGTGGGGAGGGAGAGAATCAACTTTAGGCTCTTGAAAGACATCATAAAAATCTGACAGAAATGCTGGGATCTCAGAGGGAGTAGATGAAGAAATAGGAACCAAAGGTGCATCCCCATGAATACCCCGACATCCCCAGCTCAACACAGACATAGATTTCCAGTCCAAGACGGGATTATGAATCTGTAACCATGGTAATCCAAGCACTAAGACATCATGTAGGTTATATAATACAAGGAAACGAATAATCTCCTGATGGTCTGGGGTGAGACGCATAGTCACTTGTGTCCAATATTGTGGTTTATTGCTAGCCAAAGGTGTAGAATCAATACCCTTCAGGGGAATAGAAACTTCCAACGGCTCCAAATCAAACCCACAACGCTTGGCAAAGGACCAATCCATGAGACTCAGAGCGGCGCCAGAATCCACATAAGCATTCACAGTAACAGATGATAAGGTACAAATCAATGTCACGGACAAAAGAAATTTTGACTGCAAGGTACCTGTAGAAAAAGATTTATCAACCTTTTTATCAACCTTATTTATACGTTTAAAGCATGCTGATATAACATGAGCTGGATCTCCACAGTAGAAGCACAATCCATTTTTGCGCCTGTAATTTTGACGTTCGCCTCTAGACAAAACACGATCGCATTGCATATGCTCTAATGCCTTTTCAGAGGTCACCGCCAAATGGTGCACAGGTCTTTGCTCAGAAGACACCGCCATATGGTGCACAGGTTTTTGCTCAGAAGATACCGCCATATGGTGCACAGATTTTTCCTCAGAAGACCCCGCCATATGGTGCACAGATTTGCGCTCCCGCAAACGCCGATCAATCTGGATAGCCAATTTCATGGCATCATTCAGACCTGTAGGCACAGGAAACCCCACCATGACATCCTTCACGGCATCAGAGAGACCTTCTCTGAAATTAGCTGCTAAAGCGCACTCATTCCATTTAGTAAGCACCGACCATTTACGGAATTTCTGGCAGTATATCTCAGCTTCATCTTGCCCTTGGGAAAGAGCTATCAAGGCTTTCTCAGCCAAAATCTCCAAATTAGGTTCTTCATAAAGCAACCCCAAAGCCTGAAAAAACGCATCTACATTTAACAACGCAGGATCCCCTGGCGATAATGCAAATGCCCAACTTTGTGGGTCGCCGCGCAGTAGAGAGATAACAATTTTAACATGTTGAGTCTGATCACCAGCAGAGTGAGATCTCAGAGACAAAAACAATTTGCAATTTTCTCTGAAACTCAAAAACCGGGATCTGTCTCCGGTAAAGTATTCAGGCAGAGGAATCTTAGGTTCAGACATTGGAGCACGTATAACAAAATCTTGTAGGTTCTGTACTTTTGTCGCAAGGTTATTCAAACCTGCAACTAAACTCTGTGGATCCATGTTTCAAATGGGTGTAACCCAAGCATTCAGATGTTAAGAGGAGAGGAGAAAAAAAAAAGGCTGAAGACTGCAGTTTAAGCAAGAAATACAAATGATCAAACTAAGGTGCACTTTCAAACACAGAAAAAAAAACCTTTTCTTCTCCTTCCTACTTTAGTGCATATTTTAACACATAGATTTTTTAGCGGCCGGCCAAACTGTTATGGTTACCCCAATGACCATGGGAAACAAAAATACAAAACGGACTAGCTCTCGGGTGATGGAAACTAAGGTCGACCGTGACCTGAACCTGACCCAACACTTACAGTAGCCGGGGGATGTACCTACGATGCCCTAGACACCACGCGCCAGCCGGAGATCTAACTACCCCTATAAGAGGAATATACAGGCCTGCCTTACCTCCAGTGAGGAACCCCAAAAGATGATAGTAGGCCCCCACAGATATTGACGGTGAGTTCAGAGGAAATGACATACGTAGGATGAACAGCAGATTTAGCACAGTGAGGTCCGCTTACTAGATAGCAGAAGGACAGGAAAGAGTTACTTCACGGTCGACCTAAAAATCACTATTCAAAAACACCATCCAGAAATTACTTTAAACTCCAGTGACAACTCATGCCACTGGAGTAGTAATTTTCTGTCCACAAGAGCTTCCAGCACTGAAGAGTCACATTGCAGATAGCTGGACAAAAATAGCAAAACAAGAAACTAAATTCAACTTAGCTGAACTGGAACTTGAGGCAGGTGAATGCAACAGAATGCTACTAGCACATTGTTGGCCGGCATGTGACTAACAGCCAAGCAGCCTTAAATAGGAAACTCCCCTAGAGGGTGGCGACAGGTAATCAGAGATGGAGGAAGGCACATAAGAGACACTACCATAACAGACCACCGGGGGAGCCCACAAACCGAATTCACAACAGTTATCCCTTCTGAATCCTCCTTTGCTTCCTCCTCCTCTTCTGGGACCACTATCTCCTCCCACAGGCTATTCAAAGTCTGCTCAAACATATAGATGACCGGAATAGTGATGCTGATAACAGTGTAATCAGTGAAAACTATCTTAGTAGCCATTTTGAAACTGTACTAAAGGGTGCACAGGCTCTTACTCTGTGCCCACAGTAAAAGTGGCAGATCTGTACTGCGTTGGCTCAGGCTATATGACATGACATACTGCATTGGGGCTCGATGCTGCCACAGTTACTGCAACATGTGCAGAGTGGAATTCCACCGTGTCGGCACATCGCATGTCAACCTGTTTTACTGGCGTAGACAAAGACCTCTGTGTCGATGCAAGTGAATGACCCAAGGGATGCGAACAGCAGAAAAGAGCATACAGCTTCTGTGCTTTCTGCAACAGCCCACTCAGGCCACAATAGTGGCAGAGAAAATGTTGTACCACAGGTTGAGGACGTGAGCCATGCAAGGCACGTGTGTGAGTTTAACAAGTAGGATGAAGGATTCATCCGAAACGCGCGTCGGGGTGCTCTGTACTTGGAGGGATGGACACATAAGGTATATACCATCGTTTTTATATTTCTTGTGCTGTGGTGCACTTTACATGTAGAGCATTGGCACATAAATTGTATTATGCTATCCTCAACTGGATTTTACCCTTAAAAGTGTAAAGTACATATCACATTTTTTTTTATCTGGCTCTGTGTATGCAGGATATAGGTGTATATATTTACACCATTCTTTTAAATTGATTTGCCCCCAGCTTGACTTTTGTGTTACTTTTTCACATTAGTTTCACTTTATAAGCATTTTTATTCGCATTGCATTTGCACATTTTCTGTATTGATTCATTTTTTGCATGTTTATACACTTTTGCACTTTTTCACATTACTTTTTTGCACATGGCTGTATACTTACACAGGTAGATATATCCTTTGAGGGGTTATTGTGCTTACCATGGTCCTGGTCTTACGTGAATTCTTATCTTTGTCCATCCAGTTATTTTTCTATTGTTAAAATATGTATTTTTAATTTTTGTATTTAAGAATTGTACCAAGTACAGGCACATTATGTAGTGCCATTTTGCCATAATACAAATAAAGTCATTGATAAAATACTGAACCCTATCACAAAAAAATGTAGATCACATATTAAAGACACCACAGATTTTCTAGGAAAATTGGAGACACTGCAATTGGATGGGGAGGTGCTTCTAGCCTCCTTCGATGTAGTGTCACTATACACTTCAATTGACCATACAAGGGGTCTAGAAGCCATCAGTAAAATGCTAGACCCAATGAAATATACAATTGAGGGTAAAGCCTTTCTCCTAAGGCTGTTGGAGATTATTTTGAGTTACAACTATTTTCTTTTTGGCGAGGCGTTTTACGCACAAAAACAGGGTACAGCTATGGGGGCCAATATGGCCCCTTCATATGCTAACCTGGTTATGGAGGTCCTGGAGGAGGACCTCGTCTATGTGTCCCACCACTTCCGACATGTACTGACGTGGTGGAGATACATAGACGATGTCTTCCTCCTCTGGACAGGTACAGAGAATGAACTGGACGAGTTTCATACGTTTCTCAACACAATAGACCAAATGATCATGTTCACTCTGGTGAAATCTAGAACTGAGATCCAATTTTTGGATGTTCTAGTTGAACTAAAAAATGGTCAACTGAATACTACCTTATTTGTAAAAAACACAGATAAGAACAATTTTCTCCTATACGATAGCCAGCATCCAAGATCTATTAAAAAATCCATTCCATTGAGCCAACTACTTAGGGTCAGACGAATAGTTAGAGAAGAAGACAAAGCTGACTCAACAATAGACTTATTGATTAAAAAGTTTTTGAAAAGGGGATACCCCAAGAGATTATTAGAACAGACAAAAAGTGCGGTTATGCAAAAGGATAGATTACAACTTATTAACAAAAGTTCAAATGTAGAACATAAAAAAATGCCTAAAAGAGTACCCTTTGTTTCCACATATACAGAAGAAAGTGAGAAAATAGCCAGCATCATTAAAAAACATTGGATAATGTTGGGAAAATGTCTTCCCAATATCCAAGAGTTTAAGATGCTCCCACTGCATTCATACAAGAGAAGCAGGAACATTAACGACATGCTTATTAGATCAGACATTGGTCCCATGAGGAGAAGCACACAAATGTCCCTGACAGGATCTGGGAGAAATGGGTGCTTCCCCTGTCTAAACTGCATAAATTGTACATATATGATCAAAGGATCTGTATTTAACCATCCAGTGACAGATAAAACTTACAAAATTAAACATTTTTTGACCTGTAGCTCAGAGTACGTTATCTATGTCCTTATATGCCCTTGTAATCTGTGGTATGTTGGGGAAACAACTTGCGAATTTAAAGTTAGAATGAACCAACATAGATACACCATAAGAAAGAAGAGAACTGACCTCCCGGTCCCCAAACACTTCACTGACTATAAGCCTACGGAAAAAGACCTACGGTTTAAAATTATTGATACTGTCCCGGTACAGAGAAGAGGGGGAGATAGAGAATCAATCCTCAAAAAAAGAGAACTAATGTGGATATATGAGTCTAATACCCTAAAACCAGGGGGTCTTAATGTCGACTTTAAGATGCATACGATTATTTGAGAAAATTGTATGGTTATTTAGTCCCATGTTACTGTTATTTTTTTTAATTTAGGAAATGTAATTAATGCATTTTCCTAATTTTATTCTTTGTTTAGATAAGAAGTCGACCATGCTGGAATATTGCCTGGAAGGACCTTGTGAACATGGAGGACACATATATTAATATTAAAAAATTCTGGAAATTGATATATTATGTAATATTAAATTTTATTTAATTTACTTAGCATGTATTGCGTTGAACTGAGGCCAATTTAATAAAGCAAGTTAAATGAACGCTATAGTATCCGTCATGTTGTATGTAGGAGAACATTGGTAATACGCCGGGACTAGTGTTGAGCGATACCGTCCGATACTTGAAAGTATCGGTATCGGAAAGTATCGGCCGATACCAGCAAAGTATCGGATCTAATCCGATACCGATACCCGATACCAATACAAGTCAATGGGACTCATGTATCGGACGGTATTCCTGATGGTTCCCAGGGTCTGAAGGAGAGGAAACTCTCCTTCAGGCCCTGGGAACCATATTAATGTGTAAAATAAAGAATTAAAATAAAAAATATTGCTATACTCACCTCTCCGACGCAGCCTGCACCTTACCGAGGGAACCGGCAGCGTTGTTTGCTTAAAATTCGCGCTTTTCCTTCCTTCCGTGACGTCACGGCTTCTGATTGGTCGCGTGCCGCCCATGTGGCCGCGACGCAACCAATCACAGCAAGCCGTGACGTAATTTTAGGTCCTTCAGTATTTTAAAATTACGTTCCGGCGTTGTGATTGGTCGCGTCGCGGTCACATGGGCGACGCGACCAATCACAAGCCGTGACGTCACGGGAGGCTGGACACGCGCGCATTTTAAAATGCGCGCGTCTCCTGCCTCCCGTGACGTCACGGCTAGTGATTGGTCGCGTCGCCCATGTGACCGCGACGCGACCAATCACAACGCCGGAACGTAATTTTAAAATACTGAAGGACCTAAAATTACGTCACGGCTTGCTGTGATTGGTTGCGTCGCGGCCACATGGGCGGCACGCGACCAATCAGAAGCCGTGACGTCACGGAAGGAAGGAAAAGCGCGCATTTTAAGCAAAGAACGCTGCCGGTTCCCTCGGTAAGGTGCAGGCTGCGTCGGAGAGGTGAGTATAGCAATATTTTTTATTTTAATTCTTTCTTTTACACATTAATGTTGTTTCGATACCGATACCCGATACCACAAAAGTATCGGATCTTGGTATCGGAATTCCGATACCCGCAAGTATCGGCCGATACCCGATACTTGCGGTATCGGAATGCTCAACACTAGCCGGGACACTACACTGCCATATAGCAATTCTGACTGTGGGCAGTTTGACCGTAGTGGTTTGACTTGCTCATAGCTGAACGCTATTGGAACTGCGGGTGTGGCCTGCACAAGGTTATACTCGTAGTATCAGGGCAGTGTTAATAATGTCCCTAAGGCGATATGTATATATATATTTTCACGGACTATAGTCCATATAGAATGTAGACGGTACTGGCAGTTAAAAAATGCTATGAACTCTATATACGCTGAATGGTGGCGATAATGGTTATGTATAGCTTTAGTAGGTGGCGTCATTTGACGCTTCTGTGCCTGCTTACATATTTCTAATTAGCTAAATGGCACATTAATACGCCCCTTTAGCCTGCTCATATACACGTATAGTACTAAAGGAACTATACCACCAAAAAGATGGCGAAATCTAGCGCATGCGCCAAATTCAGCTATTGACCTGCAGTTCAACTAAGCAATGTGACGCAACGGACATGCGCAATAGATGTCTATGAACGCCGACAGATCTAATGGCGTCCTCCATCACTAACAAGCTACTGTTTACACATATAATGCACAGATGCACTTTATTAGATATATTTAAGTATATAACTTAACACAAATGGTTGCAATTAAGGATGGTTGAGTACTATATATATGCACTAAGGAAGCTGTATCCACTGCTTGAGAAAAGCTCAGTAGAGCTGAAACGTCGCACTGACATGTGGATTTGAATAAATCCTATACTTTTTGGAAGAAATGGAGTGCTGCCTCTTCTTTGATATTTATTGAATGTGGACGACCAGTGGACAGGTTGCCTGGAGGCTTTGCACCCGGAGATAAGTAATAGCAGTGTGCTGTTCCCCTTTTTTACTTGTATACTTACACAGGTAGATATATCCTTTGAGGGGTTATTGTGCTTACCATGGTCCAGGTCTTACATGAATTCTTATCTTTGTCCATCCAGTTATTTTTCTATTGTTAAAATATATATTTTTAATTTTTGTATTTAAGAATTGTACCAAGTACAGGCACATTATGTAGTGCCATTTTGCCATAATACAAATAAAGGCATTTTTATTTATACTTATACACTTTGGCCTCAATCCTTTTATATTTATAGGAAAAAAAAATTTTGAATTTCCATTCTCGGTTTTTTTTTACGTGTGTGAGTTTGCCTCACCGAAGGGCCGCCACTAGGTTTGCACCGTTATCAGACACGGCCTTCCCTGGATGAAGGTTCAGTGGAGATAGCCTTTGATCAAACTCAACCTGGAGAGCTGTCCACAACTCTTCAGCTGTATCACTTTGATCTCCAAGACATATCAATTTAAACACTGCCTGATTGCGGTGAGCACTGGCTGCACAGTAGAAAAGTGGTGGGGATTTGCTCTGCACTGTTGGAATGTGTGTCTCATTAAGGCAGAGGTTGAATAATCTTTTGTTAATTAAATACATGTATAGTAAACTGAACACACACTGTACCAATTGTAT
This sequence comes from Ranitomeya variabilis, assembly GCF_051348905.1. Lineage (NCBI taxonomy): Eukaryota > Metazoa > Chordata > Amphibia > Anura > Dendrobatidae > Ranitomeya > Ranitomeya variabilis. The sequence goes on along the minus strand of NC_135232.1, from coordinate 992,923,915 downwards.
TTGCCACAAACACCTATATACACCGTCGGACTGGGGCACTGGGACACCGGAGAATCCTCCGGTGGGCCCCGCCCCCAGCCCCTGCCTCCTTCATTTGTGCCTGCCCTGCATGTTCATTGCTGCGGGGAACAGGGCGCACTTTATTGTATAGCTGGCACCGGCTGGCAGACTGCACAGGTGATGGGAAGTGCAGTCGCAACTCCTTCACATCACCTGCTGCCGCTGCCGGCTTCTATTACTCTGCCATGAGAGCTGAGCTGTGTGTGCCTGCCGACCCTCACTTCAGCCAGCACAGTCAGCAGAACAGCTGACTGTGAGGCTGAGTCTGAGAGGAGACACGCACTGGCACACAACAGTTGTCCCGCAGTCACCTGTCTCCTGTGCTGGGTATCTCTGCTCCTCTTCCACAAAGCCCTGGGCAGCAGTGTAAATGCTGATTGGCTGCAATTCAGCCAATCAGCGTTAGTTTTCTTTGTGTGAGCTCACAGCACAGCTCAGGCAAGGAGCTGTGCTGTGATTGGTCAGCAGTCCTACCCAAGCAGCACATGGCATGGCCATGTATTGTGCACTGGAGCAGAGGGAGTCTGATGGCTGCAGTCAGTGTGACTGTAAGTAAATAACTATATGATGCCTGCACCCTGAGTAGATCTCTGGCTATAGAGGCAGTTAAGGGAGGGGGCCCCATGCATCCTAAAGGTAACGGGAGGGGGCCCACTGTGATATTCTAATTTTCTTGTGGGTCCCCTCCCCCATTGTGTCAACCACCTCTATTTTCCTGTGGCTCCCCTTTCCCTCTCTGAGAAGGCCCATAGGAAAATAGAGGTGAAATAGTGGGGGAGGTGCCCACAGGAAAATAGAGGTGACACAGTGGGGGAGGGGGCCACAGGAAAATAGAAGTGACACAGTGGGGGAGGGGGCCCACAGGAAAATAGAGGTGACATAGTGGGGGAGGGGGCCCACAAGAAAATAGAGGTGACACAGTGGGGGAGGGAACACACAGGAAAATAGAGATGAAACAGTGGGGGGAGGGGGCCCACAGGATATTGGGTGACACAGTGGTGAAGGGGGTCCTCAGGAAATTAACACCTTTACGACATCTGCCTTACATGTATGGCTCATGTTAAATGCCACTGTCAATCTCTGACAGCAGCATATAACACATGCCAACATGCGTGCGCATCATTCTCTCACCCATTGGCGCCCATGATGTGATCATGGGTCGCCAATGGGTTGTTATGACAGCCAGGGGTCTTCTTCCTGTGGCCAGGCTTTAAAGGAGACCATGATTTCTGCTATATACAGTGATGCTGTGGCATCACTGTATATAATAGCACATGTGATCGGATGATCGCATTTTCATGTCCTCTAAGGGGGCTAGCTGTACCAGTGAAAGGTAAAAACAAAATTTTAAAAATTCCTAAAAGTTCAAATCACCCCTTTTTATCCAATTGAAAATAAATATATTTAAAAAATAAAAAACAACACATATTTGGTATTGCTGGGTTCAGAAAAGTCTGATCTATCAAAATATAAAAACAATTAACTCGATCAGTACACACAGTAGAAACAACTCAAGAACGCCAAATGTCCTTTTTTCTGTTTGCCACAATTACACAAAAAAAGCTATAACAAATGATGAAAAAAATCACATCTATCCCAAAATCATACTAATAAAAACAATGTCTCGCCCCAACAGAAAGCTTCCCTGTGTGTAATAAAATAAGCAGCAGTCGCCGTCTTCTGCCGCTGTGTCGTTGCTTGTGTCTTCTTCATTGCAGTGGAATATGGCCACCGGTAAGTATTTTACTACACACAGTGGACCTACATTACTGCTCTCCTGTGTAGTGTAGTGTATAGAGATGTCTGTATATATGTATGTATATAAAGGATTTGTCAACTCTCTTGTGTGGTGTAGTATATAGAAGATCTGTCGGCTCTCCTGTGTGTTGTAGTATATAGAGGATCTGTCAGCTCTCCCGTGTGGTGCAGTACATAGAGGATCTGTCAGCTCTCCCGTGTGGTGTAGTATATAGAGGATCTGTCAGCTCTCTTGTGTGGTGTAGTATATAGAGGATATGTCAGCTCTCCTGTGTGGTGTAGTATATAGAGGATCTGTCAGCTCTCCCGTGTGGTGTAGTATATAGAGGATCTGTCGGCTCTCCCGTGTGGTGTAGTATATAGAGGATCTGTCAGCTCTCCCGTGTGGTGTAGCATATAGAGAATCTGTCGGCTCTCCCGTGTGGTGTAGTATATAGAGGATCTGTCAGCTCTCCCGTGTGGTGTAGTATATAGAGGATCTGTCAGCTCTCCTGTGTGGTGTAGTATATAGAGGATCTGTCGGCTCTCCCGTGTGGTGTAGTATATAGAGGATCTGTCGGCTCTCCCGTGTGGTGTAGTATATAGAGGATCTGTCAGCTCTCCCGTGTGGTGTAGTATATAGAGAATCTGTCGGCTCTCCCGTGTGGTGTAGTATATAGAGGATCTGTCGGCTCTCCCGTGTGGTGTAGTATATAGAGGATCTGTCAGCTCTCCCGTGTGGTGTAGTATATAGAGAATCTGTCGGCTCTCCCGTGTGGTGTAGTATATAGAGGATCTGTCAGCTCTCCCGTGTGGTGTAGTATATAGAGGATCTGTCAGCTCTCCTGTGTGGTGTAGTATATAGAGGATCTGTCGGCTCTCCCGTGTGGTGTAGTATATAGAGGATCTGTCGGCTCTCCCGTGTGGTGTAGTATATAGAGGATCTGTCAGCTCTCCCGTGTGGTGTAGTATATAGAGAATCTGTCGGCTCTCCCGTGTGGTGTAGTATATAGAGGATCTGTCAGCTCTCCCTTGTGGTGTAGTATATAGAGGATCTGTCAGCTCTCCCGTGTGGTGTAGTATATAGAGGATCTGTCGGCTCTCCCGTGTGGTGTAGTATATAGAGGATCTGTCAGCTCTCCCGTGTGGTGTAGTATATAGAGAATCTGTCGGCTCTCCCGTGTGGTGTAGTATATAGAGGATCTGTCAGCTCTCCCTTGTGGTGTAGTATATAGAGGATCTGTCAGCTCTCCTGTGTGGTGTAGTATATGGAGGATCTGTCAGCTCTCTTGTGTGGTGTATTATATAGAGGATCCGTGAGCTCTCCTGTGTGGTGTGGTATATAGGATCTATACTGTGTGGTATTTTTAAACGGTATGGTGGGCCCCAAGAAAGATTTTTCTCTGGTGGGCCCAAGGTACTCCAGTCCGACGCTGCCTATATATCTACTTATTCTATTTGTATTGACTGTATGTAATCCATCTCTTCTATCCTGTCAGCTCCTGCAGGGATTTCACTGTATGAAAATTGTAAATTCACACTGAAGGCATCAAAACTATGAATTAACCCATGTGGAATTATATACTTAACAAAAAAGTGTGAAACAACTGAAAATGTTTTTTATTCTAGGTTCTTCAAAGTCGCCACCTTTTGCTTCGATGACTGCTTTGCACACTCTCGGCATTCTCTTGATGAGTTTCAAGAGGTAGTCACCGTAAATGGTCTTCCAACAATCTTGAAGGAGTTCCTAGAGATGCTTAGCAGTTGTTGGCCCTTTTGCCTTCACTCTGCGGTCCAGCTCACCCCAAACCATCTCTAATGGGTTCAGGTATGGTGACTGTGGAGGCCAGATCATCTGGCGTAGCACCCCATCACTCTCATTCTTGGTCAAATAGCCCTTACACAGCCTGGAGGTGTGTTTGGGTCATTGTCCTGTTGAAAAATAAATGGTGGTACAACTAAACGCAAACCGGATGGAATAGCATGCCGCTGCAAGGTGCTGTGGTAGCCATGCTGGTTCAGTATGCCTTCAATTTTGAATAAATCCCCAACAGTGTCACCAGCAAAGCAACCCCACACCATCACACCTCCTCCTCCATGCTTCACAGTGGGAACCAGGCATATAGAATCCATCCGTTCACCTTTTCTGCATCGCACAAAGACGCGGTGTTAGGTCTAGCGGAACGCACCGAGTAAATATAGACGTTTATTATAATTGGTGCGTTCACAGCCCGGGGTCCACCATGCAGAAGAAACCTGCATCTAGTGAATGGTGGCACTACTTGGCGGTATAGACTAGCTCTGTTACTTCACAGAGTAGCCGTGAAAGGAAGCACTGCACCCTGTTAGCCTCACAGGAGCACAAGCTTACTGCCGAACTGATAGCAGTCAGTGGTTTTGCAAACACGCAATCTTCTCACTGGAGGTGCCGGTATTCTAGAGGCTTATTTCAGCCGGGTCCCTGAATATATTCATACAATCTCCTCACCAGAGGTGCCGGTATTCTAGGAGCTTATTTCAGCCGGGTCCCTGAATATATTCACACATAACCACACTGGTGCAAAGCACATACTTGGATTGATACTAGCGCATGGTCGTGCGGCCATGCGAACCTTTCATAGGTTCAGCAAGTACAGGACCTTCCTAGAAGGACCAATGAGAGGCTGCCACAGAGCCTGAGCACCTTCAGGACCTTCCTGGGGAACCAATGGGTTTTGCTGCAGTATCTAAGCATTTGACCCTCGATCTCCAATGAGAGATCTTACCCTGGGCATGGTCAGAAGGGAAAAAGCAGGACTTAGTCCCAAAAGCATCTGCTCGCCGCTGCCCAGCACTGGCTTCAATGGCAGAAGCTGGAAAAGCAGCAGTAACCCTTTGCACAGAGTCAGACTGAGCAAGATGCTGGGACAGACGTCTCCGCTGAGCAGGCTCCACTGTGGCAGGAGAAGAATGGGAGACCGCAGCGGAGATGGCCCGAGATTCCCCCTGTGCAGAGGCACGAACTCGACCCCTAACACACGGTGGTTGGAACGAAAGATCTCACATTTGGACTTAGACTAAAGCACAGATTTCCACTGGTCTAATGTCCATTCCTTGTGATCTTTAGTCCAAACAAGTCTCTTCTGCTTGTTCCCTGTCCTTAGCAGTGGTTTCCTAGCAGCTATTTTACCATGAAGGCCTGCTGCACAAAGTCTCCTCTTAACAGTTGTTGTAGAGATGTGTCTGCTGCTAGAACTCTGTGTGGCAATGACCTTCTCTAATCTGAGCTGCTGTTAACCTGCGATTTCTGAGGCTGTTGACTGGGATAAACTTATCCTCAGAAGCAGAGGTGACTCTTGGTCTTCCTATCCTGGGGAGGTCCTCATGTAAGCCAGTTTCTTTGTAGTGCTTGATGGTTTTTGCAACTGCACTTGGGGACACTTTCAAGGTTTTCCCAATTTTTCGGACTGACTGACCTTCATTTCTTAAAGTAATGATCGCCACTCCTTTTTCTTTACTTAGCTTCTTTTTTCTTGCCATAATACAAATTCTAACAGTCTATTCAGTAGGAGTATCAGCTGTGTATCCACAAGACTTCTGCTCAACACAACTGATGGTCCCAGCCCCATTTATAAGGTAAGAAATCCCACTTATTATACCTGCAGGGCATACCTGTGAAGTGAAAGCCATTTCCGGTGACTACCTCTTGAAGCTCATCAAGAGAATGCTAAGAGTGTGCAAAATAGTCATCAAATCAAAAGGTGGCTGCTTTGAAGAACCTAGAATATAAGAAATATTTTCAGTTCACTTTTTTTGTTAAGTATATAATTCCACATGTGTTAGTTCATAGTTTTGAAGCCTTCAGTGTGAATTTACAATTTTCATAGTCATGAAAATACAGAAGAATCTTTAAATGGGAGGGGTGTCCAAACTTTTGGTCTGTACTGTATGTATATATATATATATATATATATATATATATATATATATATATATATATATGTATATATATACACAGCTCTGGCAAAAATTAAGAGACCGCAGGAAAGTTTCCAGTTTGTCTGATTATTCTCTTTATAGGTATATTTTTGAGTAAAATGTAAATTGTTATTTTATTCTATAAACCACTGATAACATGTCTCCAAAGTTCCAAGCAATACATTTTGTATTTATTTTCTGAAAAGAAGAAATGGTTAAAATAACAAAAAAAATGCATTGCTTGCAGACCTCAAATAATGCAAAAAAAACCAAAACAAGTTCAGAATAATTTAGAAACAACAATACTAATGTTTTAACCCAGGAAGAGTTCAGAAATCAATATTTTGTGGAATAACCATGATTTTTAATCACAGCTTTCATGCGTCTTGGCATGCTTTCCACAGTCTTTCACACTGCTTCTGGCACAAAAATGTAAGCAGTTATTCTTTGTTTGATGGCTTGTGATTATCCATCTTCCTCTTGATTACATTCCAGAGGTTTTCAATGGGGTTCAGGTATGGAGATTGGGCTGCCCATAACAGGGATTTGATGTGGTTATCCTTCAGCCATGTTGCATGTGTTGCATGGCGCATTGTCTTGCTGGAACAACCAGTCCTCAGAGTTTGGGAACATTGCCTTAGTAGAAACAATCAACTGTTTTTCAAGGATAACCTTGTATGCGGCTCGATTCATATGTCCTTTGCAAAGGTCAACCTGCCCAATTCCTGCCATGCTGAAGCATCCCCAGATCATCAATGATCCTCCACCAAATTTCACAGTGGGTGCAAGACACTGTGGCTTGTACGCCTCTCCAGGTCTCCGTCTAACCATTAGACAAAAAGTTGTTGGGCAAAGCAGAAAATTAGACTCATCAGAGAAGATCACCTTACCTCAGTCCTCTATGGTCCAATCCTTATGGTCGTTGGCAAACTTCAGCCTGGCTCTCCTTTTCTTCTCATTTATGAAAGGCTTTTTCCTAGCTTTACATGACTTGAGTCCTGCCTCTAGGAGCCTTTTACGAACTGTTCTTGCCATGCACTTCACCCCAGCTGCCATTTGCCATTCCTTTTTTAGGTCACTTGATGTCATCCTGCGGCTGCTGAGTGACATTTGAATAAGATGACAGTCATCCTGGTCAGAGGAGAGTCATTTTCGCCCTCTGCTGGTCTGTAGCTTTGTTGTCCACAATGTCTGCTGCTTGACCTTGTTGTAATGGACTACCATCTTAGAAATGTTAAGGATGGAGGCAACATGATGCTCACTGTGTCCCTCTGCTAGTAAAGCCAGAATTGAGCCCTTCTTTTCCTCGCTCAAGACTTTTCAACTCCTTTGGCATGGTTAAAAGTTATTTTTTCATTCCTATCACTTTTGGGATATTACTAGCACTTGTTTTGCCATCCAGCTTGTCCTATTGCAAGAGGATTGTGAACACCCCAACAGTGTTTTTTATAGTTTCCTTCATTAAATAAGATTTGGTTCAGGTGATCACCTAATCAGAAGCACATTAAGTAGAATGAGGTGTACTCTGATTGGAATTCAACTGACACTGGAATGGAATGGCTGTCAGACATGTAGAGAAGCTGATTTTTATAAAATTGTGCAGTGGTCTCTTAGTTTTTGCCAGATCTGTGTATATGCATTTATATGTATATAATGAAAAAATTGGAACAGCATCCAACACTACCGCAGATAATATGCAAAGCTTTCCCAACCAATGGTCCAATGGTTTTCAATAATAGAAGTAAAAAAGCAAAACAGCACACGCCACGCCGTTCAGGCATTAAAGTCCACTTTTTTATAATTTTTTTGTGCTGTTTTCCTTTTTTACTTATATATATATATATACAGTGGGACAAAAAAGTATTTAGTCAGTCAGCAATAGTGCAAGTTCCACCACTTAAAAAGATGAGAGGCGTCTGTAATTTACATCATAGGTAGACCTCAACTATGGGAGACAAACTGAGAAAAAAAAATCCAGAAAATCACATTTTCAGTTTTTTTATCATTTTATTTGCATATTATGGTGGAAAATAAGTCTTTGGTCAGAAAAAAACAATCAAGATTTCTGTCTCTTACAGACCTGTAACTTCTTCTTTAAGAGTCTCCTCTTTCCTCCACTCATTACCTGTAGTAATGGCACCTGTTTAAACTTGTTATCAGTATAAAAAGACACCTGTGCACACCCTCAAACAGTCTGACTCCAAACTCCACTATGGTGAAGACCAAAGAGCTGTCAAAGGACACCAGAAACAAAATTGTAGCCCTGCACCAGGCTGGGAAGACTGAATCTGCAATAGCCAACCAGCTTGGAGTGAAGAAATCAACAGTGGGAGCAATAATTAGAAAATGGAAGACATTCAAGACCACTGATAATCTCCCTCGATCTGGGGCTCCACGCAAAATCCCACCCTGTGGGGTCAGAATGATCACAAGAACGGTGAGCAAAAATCCCAGAACCACGCGGGGGGACCTAGTGAATGAACTGCAGAGAGCTGGGACCAATGTAACAAGGCCAACCATAAGTAACACACTACGCCACCATGGACTCAGATCCTGCAGTGCCAGACGTGTCCCACTGCTTAAGCCAGTACATGTCCGGGCCCGTCTGAAGTTTGCTAGAGAGCATTTGGATGATCCAGAGGAGTTTTGGGAGAATGTCCTATGGTCTGATGAAACCAAACTGGAACTGTTTGGTAGAAACACAACTTGTCGTGTTTGGAGGAAAAAGAATACTGAGTTGCATCCATCGAACACCATACCTACTGTAAAGCATGGTGGTGGAAACATCATGCTTTGGGGCTGTTTCTCTGCAAAGGGGCCAGGACGACTGATCCGGGTACATGAAAGAATGAATGGGGCCATGTATCGTGAGATTTTGAGTGCAAACCTCCTTCCATCAGCAAGGGCATTGAAGATGAAACGTGGCTGGGTCTTTCAACATGACAATGATCCAAAGCACACCGCCAGGGCAACGAAGGAGTGGCTTCGTAAGAAGCATTTCAAGGTCCTGGAGTGGCCTAGCCAGTCTCCAGATCTCAACCCTATAGAAAACCTTTGGAGGGAGTTGAAAGTCCGTGTTGCCAAGCGAAAAGCCAAAAACATCACTGCTCTAGAGGAGATCTGCATGGAGGAATGGGCCAACATACCAACAACAGTGTGTGGCAACCTTGTGAAGACTTACAGAAAACGTTTGACCTCTGTCATTGCCAACAAAGGATATATTACAAAGTATTGAGATGAAATGTTGTTTCTGACCAAATACTTATTTTCTACCATAATATGCAAATAAAATGATAAAAAAACAGAAAATGTGATTTTCTGGATTTTTTTTTCTCAGTTTGTCTCCCATAGTTGAGGTCTACCTATGATGTAAATTACAGACGCCTCTCATCTTTTTAAGTGGTGGAACTTGCACTATTGCTGACTGACTAAATACTTTTTTGCCCCACTGTATATGTATATATATATATATATATATATATATATATATATATATATATATATATATATATATATATATATATATAAATATATTGTGAGATAGCGCTACCTGAGTGTGTTGGGGGACACTCGCTTTTCAATTAATGATTAGTACACTCAGGAACGGTTTCTCACAAACAATCTATTTTGGTTTATTTAAACATAAACTGCACCACAGGCCATGTTGCACATCACATATATAATGAAATTTTGCCATTCAACACATGTAGATCCGTTGCAAAAAATAAATGTTATTGCAGTCCAATAATAAACGTTTCGTTCTTCCCAAAACCTTCCTCAGTAAACTGCATTAGACAGTGTACAAAAAATATGGGTCAATGTGATACAATATTCAAAAGTATAGTACAATATTCACAAAACATGGAAATGAAATAAAATACACAAAATAATATGTTTCATTCCTAGTTGAGTGCATAGTGGTTGTTGGGAGGGTAGGTAAACAAGGAGGGAAAGAAAACAATAAACAAACACATAACCGACTGCTCTTGTACTGTCTCAAATGTGTATCAGTGTTCATCAAAAGTTCATGTGGATAGTGGGTCTTGTCCTGTCAGTCCCCTGTGGGAGAAATATATTCCTGTGTAGTATGGGAGTATGATATTAATATTTAATGATTAGTTCAAAGAATAAGTCCCTAAGAGACATTATAGTAATGTGTCATACTGACCTATCTTATTTGTCAGTATAGAAAGGTAGACGGTTCAATTCCGGATCAGCTGGACTGGAAGTCTGTAAACGACATGTCCAGATTGATAAAGACTATGGTGCTTAGATGTAAGACATGGTGAGATAAGTAGGAATAGTGCCTTACCGTTATACTTAATAAGTAGAAATTGTCCCTGTGGGAGAATACGTCTCTGCAATACACATATGCACTGTGAGTGCCCAGTGTTATATAAATACATAGGTGTTAAAGGCCAGTTAGCTGTGGCTTACCATTGGTGGGTGGTGGTGACTAGGACGTCCATCTAATGTGGTGTCTGCCGCTGGTTAGATGTAAAAGGTGTCCCATGTGCACTGTGTTATAGGTGGGGGTGGGGCTAAAGAAAGCGCTCTGGCCAGAAGAGCATCACCGGAAATGACGCGTTCCACCATTAACTGTGTTTGCGTTCCACTGCCAGTGGAGCCGGAGGCTTGCGTTCCACCAGCCATATCTGTGGCTGAATCATATGTGTCATCTGATTCGGGAGGCAAGGAATGAGAGGCTATATATAGTTAACACTGCAGATGTTGTAGAATGTGTTAGGGAAGGAGTATGGTCAGTTGCTACAAAAGATGGAAGAGTGTACAGTATATATAAATATATATATATATATGTGTATATACTTACTATATGTATATATATCTTTATAACGCAGTCGGGTGGGGAAAAAAAAGGGGGTATGAGGAGAGTCCAAGGGGAGGGAAGGATCAGGAGATGATTTGCAAGATGTAATCAATACAGACGACTGTGGAAAAAGACAAATAGATTAATGACATGACATTGGTTCACAATATAGTCAGCAATGAATTCTCCAATGACCTGACATTATTAGATAATTCTTAGGAGTGAAAGCATGTATAAAGGGTGTCTCAGATAAATGATAATGGATGATATTCCCTATTGAGCCCTTTGGGCGTAAGGGTCTGTAACTCATGAATCTAATATGCTTCCTTTTTTTGAGCATATGAACCCGGTCCCCCCCCCATCTTGGTATAGGGATGTGCTCTATCACTTGGAACTTGAGCTGTGATATACTGTGTCCCTGTGAAATGAAATGATGCGGGAATGGTGACTGCATGTTCTTACACCTGATAGTAGACTTGTGTTTAGAGATGCGGTCTTTTATGGGTTGGGTTGTTTCACCGATATAGAGAAGGCCACAGGGACACTTGATAAAGTAAATCACAAATGTAGTGTCACAAGTCGAAAAGCTCTTGAATTTGTATTTCTTCCCAGAATGTGGGTGGTAAAAAGTATCCCTCTTGAGTACATTACTACACTGATTACAGTGTAAACACGGGTAGGTTCTGGTCTGGGGTTTTTGCAAGAACCTTTGCGTAGTGGTGTGACCCTTAGAGTTAAAGTCAGCTTTGACCAGAGAGTCACAAAATTGGGAGGGATTTTTTAGTATGGTAAAAAATGTTGTTGGAATTCTGGAATGTCCGGATGAGCCGTATGCAGGAGATTCCATTGTCGTCTAATAGTATGATGTAGGATATGTACATAAGGGTTGTATATACTGTATGTATGAAAGGTATTCTCCTGCCTGCCAGTCAGCGTGGTCCTGTAGGGGAGGCTGATTGCGTCCGCTAGTAAATTAGGCGGATAGCCACATTCCCTAAATTTATTTCATCAGTCCTAGTCTTGATAAGAGAGGGTTCTGTCACAATCCTTTGTACTTTTTCGAATTGAGACCGGGGTATAGATTTCTTGATCGATATAGGGTGAAGACTTTGATAGTGAAGAAGGCTATTTTTATCAGTGGGTTTGGTGTGTAAATCAGTGTTTAAGGTCCCAGATTCATCCTTCATGGCTAATGTGTCCAGAAAATGTACTTGATGTGTATTGCTAGTTATCATGAAAGTAAGGCCCGGCCATGCTGTGTTAAGGTTGTGAAAAAAGAGATCAAGTGTTTGCAGTGTACCCGTCCAGATGCAAAATACATCATCAATATAATGTTTCCAAATAAGGCAGTGAGAATGAAAAAGTGGATCTGAATATACTATTTTCTCCTCGAACTGTGCCATGTAACTGTTTGCATATGGTGGGTCTACGTTCGAGCCCATGGCGGTGCCTTTAGTCTGTAGGTAGAAACGATCCTCAAACATAAAGAAATTGTTAGTTAACACTACCGTCAATAAACCAAGGCATAGGTCTATAATATCAGGGTTCATGTTAGAGCTTGTGAGTAGGTGCCTGACGCATGAGATCCCTTGGAGATGGGGAATTGAGGTGTAGAGGTCCTTTACATCCAGGGAAACCAGCACAGAGTCCCTTGGGATGGTGCCAAGTTTTTGTAATTCCGGTAAGAAGTCACCTGTATCAAGTAGAAATGATGATAATTTGCATATGATTGGAGTAAGAATTTTCTCCAAGAAAATTGATAGGGGTGAGAGAATTGACTCCGTAGAGGCCACAATGGGTCAGCCTGGAGGATGTTCCAGGGTTTTGTGGACCTTTGGTAGTATATAGGGTTGAGCGAAACGGATCGGTCATTTTCAGAAATCGCTGACTTTTAGGCAAAGTCGGGTTTGATGAAACCCGAACCGATCCTAGTGTGGGATCGGCCATGCGGTACACGATCAGAGCGCCAAAGTCGTGTTTCGTATGATGCTATTACCGCCGTTTTTCATCCAATGAAGGAGGACGCAGAGTGTGGGCAGCGTGATGACATAGGTCTCTGTCCCCACCATCTTAGACAAGGGCATGGCAGTGATTGGCTTGCTGTCTGCGGCGTCACAGGGGCTATAAAGGGGCGTGCACACCGACCGCCATCTTACTTCTGCCGATCTGAGCATAGGGAGAGTTTGCTGCAGTTAGTCAGAAGCAGGGACAGAGTTAGGGAGGAAATATGAACCCCCAAACTGCTTGTGCTGGAGCGATTTTCACTGTCCCACACCACCTTTTTGTGCAGGGACTGTGGAGGTCATATTTTAGTGCAGCAGCTGCATAGCTGTGTGCACGGTGCTGTGCAAACTAACTGCTTTTTTCAAAGCAAAAATCCTGTTGCTCCTTTCTGCAAAGTTACCTGTCTTGTTTATTTGTCCACACTTTTTTGTTCTGAAGTCCTTTTTATTGCTGCCATACTTGTCCTGAGATCATTGTAGGGACTAGGGTGCGTGTTATTGCAGTAATTTTTTTTTTTTTTTTATAATAATAATTACAGCCACTTTCTGCCACGTTCATAGCATTGTGTTATACCACTGTGCCAGAGTTGTGGTTCAGTTTCCTCCCCCAAAAGTGAGATAGTAATTCTCACACAATTTATATTCTGCTGTACTGCTAGTGTGTCGTATATCAGGCAGCCACTTTCTGCCACGTTCATAGTGTTGTGTTATACCGCTGGGCCAGAGTTGTGGTTCAGTGTCTCCCCCCAAAAGTGAGATAGTATTTCTCACACAGTTTATATTCTGCAGTACTGCTAGTGTGTCATAAATCAGGCAGCCACTTTCTGCCACGTTCATAGTGTTGTGTTATACCACTGGGCCAGAGTTGTGGTTCAGTGTCTCCCCCCAAAAGTGAGATAGTATTTCTCACACAGTTTATATTTTGCTGTACTGCTAGTGTGTCGTCTATCAGGCAGCCACTTTCTGCCACATTCATAGTGTTGTGTTATACCACTGGGCCAGAGTTGTGGTTCAGTTTCTCCCCCCCAAAAGTGAGATAGTAATTCTCACACAGTTTATATTCTGCTGTACTGCTAGTGTGTCATATATCAGGCAGCCACTTTCTGCCACGTTCATAGTGTTGTGTTATACCACAGGGCCAGAGTTAGGGTTCAGTGTCTCCCCCCAAAATATGGAGATTGAAATTCTCACACAGTGTATATTCAGCTGTACTGCTAGTGCGTCGTATATCAGGCAGCCACTTTCTGCCACGTTCATAGTGTTGTGTTATACCACAGGGCCAGAGTTGTGGCTCAGTGTCTCCCCCCAAAAAATGGAGATTCAAATTCTCACACAGTGTATATTCAGCTGTACTGCTAGTGCGTCGTATATCAGGCAGCCACTTTCTGCCACGTTCATAGTGTTGTGTTATACCACAGGGCCAGAGTTAGGGTTCAGTGTCTCCCCCAAAAAATGGAGATTCAAATTCTCACACAGTGTATATTCAGCTGTACTGCTAGTGTGTCGTATATCAGCCAGCCACTTTCTGCCATGTTCATAGTGTTGTGTTATACCACAGGGCCAGAGTTAGGGTTCAGTGTCTCCCCCCAAAAAATGGAGATTCAAATTCTCACACAGTGTATATTCAGATGTACTGCTAGTGCGTCGTATATCAGGCAGCCACTTTCTGCCACGTTCATAGTGTTGTGTTATACCACAGGGCCAGAGTTAGGGTTCAGTGTCTCCCCCCAAAAAATGGAGATTCAAATTCTCACACAGTGTATATTCAGCTATACTGCTAGTGCGTCGTATATCAGGCAGCCACTTTCTGCCACGTTCATAGTGTTGTGTTATACCACAGGGCCAGAGTTGTGGTTCAGTGTCTCCCCCCAAAAAATGGAGATTCAAATTCTCACACAGTGTATATTCAGCTGTACTGCTAGTTCGTCGTATATCAGGCAGCCACTTTCTGCCACGTTCATAGTGTTGTGTTATACCACAGGGCCAGAGTTAGGGTTCAGTGTCTCCCCCCAAAAAATGGAGATTCAAATTCTCACACAGTGTATATTCAGCTGTACTGCTAGTGCGTCGTATATCAGGCAGCCACTTTCTGCCACGTTCATAGTGTTGTGTTATACCACAGGGCCAGATTTGGGTTTCAGTGTCTCCCCCCAAAAGCAAGTCATCTTTCAGGCAAGCTACGTGTCAGCAGGGGAAGGTGGGGCAGAAGAATGTGCAATCCATGATTGGTTAATTTAAATGAAGGCCAGGTGTCTAGTTTAGATGCCCAGTAATCAAAGGGGAATGACCTGTGAGGGAGAACATCGATAAGGGCGGAAAAGTAGTTTGTAACCATACTGGACGCTGTCTCCTGTCACTTTGAATCGATGCAGCTGTCCCTGTCGTGTCAGCGGTCATTGCGAAATCATTCCACAACCTTGTCATAAAACCCCTCTGTTCAACGCCACTTCGGATTTCTGCACCTCTAGCACCTCTGCCATGTTGCCCCCTGCAGCTCGTGTGAGAACCATCACCGCCGCTGCGTGCTGGGAATGCCTGAACCAAACGGTCTACAAGAGTTGCTTGTTTGGTAGCCAATATTTGACCTAGGTTCTCATGTGGCATGATATTTTGCTGTTTTCCTTTATATCTTGTATCCATGAGGCAGGCCAACCAGTTGTCATCATCGGTCATCATTTTAACAATGCAGGGGTCCCTTTTTAGGATACGCAAGGCATACTCAGCCATGTGGGCCAATGTTCCAGGTGTCAATTAACTGTTTCTGCTGGGTTGAGGACCACTTTCTTGCAAATCAACATCACAAGTGTCCCGCCATAAACCTGTACCAGACCTTGCAATGCCACCAGTTTCTATTGCCACCTGAGAATCATCCTCCTCCCATACATATTCATCCCCATCATCCTCCTCCTCATCCTCTTCGTTCGCTAATTTGTCCTGGACAGTTCCCTGAGCAGACAATGGCTGACTGTCATCAAGGCTTCCCTCCTCCTCGGCTGCAGACGCCTGCTCCTTAATGTGCGTCAAACTTTGCATCAGCAGATGCATAAGTGGGATGTTAATGCTTATGATGGCGTCGACCACTGCACACCAGACAACTCCATGTCTGCCATCCAAGTGCCTGCCCGTGTATCCTCCCACAAATTAATTACAGCACGCCTCTGTTCACACAGCCTCTGAATCATGTGCAGTGTGGAGTTCCACCTTGTTGCAACGTCGATTATTAGGCGGTGCTGGGGAAGATTCAGCAATCGCTGATGGTTCAGCATAAGGCTGGAGTGTATGGGCATTCGGCAGATGTGCGAGCAAAGTCTTCGCACCTTCAGGAGCAGGGCTGGTAACTTTCGATAATTTTTGAGGAAGCCCTGCACCACCAGGTTAGGCTACGTTCACATTTGCGTTGTGCGCCGCAGCGCACAACGCAAACAAAAACGCAGCAAAACGCATGCACAACGCTGCGTTTTGCGCCGCATGCGTCCTTTTTTTAATTGAATTTGGACGCAGCAAAAATGCAACTTGCTGCATCCTCTGCGCCCGGACGCGGGCGCCGCAGCGACGCATGCGGCGCAAAACGCAAGTGCGACGCATATCCATGCGTCCCCATGTTAAATATAGGGGCGCATGACGCATGCGGCGCCGCTGCGGCGCCCGCCGCTAATGTGAACGTAGCCTTAAAGGTGTGAGCCAGGCAAGGTATGTGTTTCAGTTCTGAAAGGGCTATGGCAGCCATAAAATTCCTTCCGTTATCACTGAATACCTTGCCTGCCTCAAGATGTACACTGCCCAGCCATGACTGAGTTTGTTGCTGCAAGTACTCCACCCGTACTTCCGCGGTGTGTCTGTTGTCGCCCAAACACTTCATTTGAAACACAGCCTGCTGACGCTTACCACTAGCTGTTCGATAATGGGACACCTGTCATGATCTCTGCAGGCAGAGATCATAGCAAGCCTATAGAGGGACAAGCTCTCGGAAGATGGAACTATACTGACCATGATCTAAGCCTGCCGCGCAACTAGAAATAGCCAGGTAGCATTTCCTATTTATCGCTAGATGCCCAGCTCTGGCCTAAGACCTAAATAGCTAGCAGAGGGAAATATAAGACCTGGCTCACCTCTAGAGAAATATTCCAAAGAAGACAGTAGCCCCCCACATATAATGACGGTGAGTTCAGATGAAACAACAAACGCAGCAGGAAAATAGTCTAAGCAAATTTGAGGTCCGCTTACTAGATAGCAGAAGACAGATAGTATACTTTCATGGTCAGCAGAAAAACAATAACAAAACACCATCCAGAGATTACCTTAAACTCTGGCATTAACTCATAACGCCAGAGTAGCAATCCCTGATCAACGAGAGCTTTCCAGACACAGTAACAAAACTTCAGCTGTGAACTGGAACAAATAGGCAAAACAAAACATGGACAAAAGTCCAACTTATCTAGTAGTAGTCTAGAAGCAGGAACAAGCACTGAGAGGCATCAGATAACATTGTTGACCGGCAAGAAACCACCATAGAAATGAGCTTAAATAGCGACACCCACTACTGATGGAACCAGGTGAAACAGGAAAGAGGATGACAAGTCCAATTCCACAAGCGGCCACCGGGGGAGCCCAGAATCCAAATTCACAACAGTACCCCCCCCTCAAGGAGGGGGCACCGAACCCTCACCAGATCCACCAGGGCGACCAGGATGAGCCCTATGGAAGGCACGAACAAGATCAGAAGCATGAACATCAGATGCATTGACCCAAGAATTATCCTCCTGGCCGTAACCCTTCCAGTTGACCAGATACTGGAGTCTCCGTCTGGAAACACGAGAGTCCAAAATTTTCTCCACAACGTACTCCAACTCACCCTCAACCAACACCGGAGCAGGAGGCTCAACTGAAGGTACAACAGGTACCTCATACCTGCGCAATAACGACCGATGAAAAACGTTATGAATGGAAAAGGACGCAGGGAGGTCCAAACGGAAAGAAACAGGATTAAGAATCTCCAATATTCTATAAGGGCCGATGAACCGAGGTTTAAACTTAGGAGAAGAGACCCTCATAGGGACAAAACGAGAAGACAACCACACCAAATCTCCAACACAAAGCCGAGAACCAACACGACGATGACGGTTGGCAAAACGCTGAGTCTTCTCCTGGGACAACTTCAAATTGTCCATAACCTGCCCCCAGATGTGATGCAATCTCTCCACCACCGCATCCACTCCAGGACAATCCGAGGATTCCACCTGACCGGAGGAAAATCGAGGGTGAAACCCCGAATTACAGAAAAACGGGGACACCAAGGTGGAAGAACTGGCCCGATTATTGAGGGCGAACTCTGCCAATGGCAAAAAAGCAACCCAATCATCCTGGTCAGCAGAGACAAAACACCTCAGATATGTCTCAAGGGTCTGATTAGTCCGCTCGGTCTGGCCATTAGTCTGAGGGTGAAAAGCAGATGAAAAAGACAAATCTATGCCCATCCTAGCACAGAATGCCCGCCAAAATCTAGACACAAATTGGGTACCTCTGTCAGAAACAATATTCTCAGGAATACCGTGCAATCGGACAACATTCTGAAAAAACAGAGGAACCAACTCAGAAGAAGAAGGCAACTTGGGCAGAGGAACCAAATGGACCATTTTAGAGAAACGGTCACAGACCACCCAGATGACAGACATCTTCTGGGAAACAGGCAGATCTGAAATAAAATCCATCGAGATGTGTGTCCAAGGCCTCTTAGGAACAGGCAAGGGCAACAGCAGTCCGCTAGCCCGAGAACTACAAGACTTGGCCCGAGCACAAACGTCACATGACTGCACAAAGACTCGCACATCTCGTGACAGGGAAGGCCACCAGAAGGATCTTGCCACCAAATCCCTGGTACCAAAAATTCCGGGATGACCTGCCAATGCAGAAGAATGTACCTCAGAGATGACTCTGCTGGTCCAATCATCCGGAACAAACAGTCTATCAGGCGGACAACGATCCGGTCTATCCGCCTGAAACTCTTGCAAGGACCGCCGCAGATCAGGAGAAACGGCCGACAAAATTACTCCCTCCCTAAGGATACCTGTGGGTTCAGAATTACCAGGAGAGTCCGGGTCAAAACTCCTAGAAAGGGCATCTGCCTTAACATTCTTAGAACCCGGTAGGTATGACACCACAAAATTAAAGCGAGAAAAAAATAAAGACCAGCGCGCCTGTCTAGGATTCAGGCGTCTGGCAGTCTCAAGATAAATCAAATTTTTGTGGTCAGTCAATACCACCACCTGATGCCTAGCCCCCTCGAGCCAATGGCGCCACTCCTCAAACGCCCACTTCATGGCCAAAAGCTCCCGATTCCCAACATCATAATTCCGCTCTGCGGGCGAAAATTTGCGAGAAAAGAAGGCACAAGGCCTAATGACGGAGCAGTCGGAACCTTTCTGCGACAACACTGCCCCAGCTCCGATCTCCGAAGCGTCAACCTCAACCTGAAAAGGCAGATTCACATCAGGCTGACGCAACACAGGGGCAGAGGCAAAACGGCGCTTAAGCTCCTGAAAGGCCTCTGCAGCATGAGGGGACCAATTAGCAACATCAGCGCCTTGTCTGGTCAAATCAGTCAGTGGTTTAACGACATCCGAAAAACCAGCAATAAATCGGCGGTAAAAGTTGGCAAAGCCCAAAAATCTCTGAAGACCCTTAAGAGAGGAGGGCTGAGTCCAGTCACAAATAGCTTGCACCTTGACGGGATCCATCTCAATGGAAGAGGGAGAAAAAATATACCCCAAAAAGGAAATTTTCTGGACCCCAAAAACGCACTTAGACCCCTTCACACATAAAGAATTAGACCGCAGAACCTGAAAAACTCTCCTGACCTGCTGGACATGAGAGTCCCAGTCATCAGAAAAAATCAGAATATCATCCAGATATATTATCATAAATTTATCCAGAAAATCGCGGAAAATATCATGCATAAAAGACTGGAAAACTGAAGGGGCATTAGAAAGACCAAAAGGCATGACCAAATACTCAAAGTGGCCCTCGGGCGTATTAAATGCGGTCTTCCACTCATCCCCCTGCCTGATCCGCACCAAATTATACGCCCCACGAAGATCAATTTTAGAGAACCACTTAGCACCCTCTATACGAGCAAACAAATCAGTAAGCAATGGCAATGGGTATTGATACTTAACAGTGATCTTATTCAGAAGCCGATAATCAATACATGGTCTCAAAGAGCCGTCTTTTTTTTGAGACAAAGAAAAACCCAGCTCCCAAGGGAGAAGAAGATGGACGAATATGTCCCTTTTCCAAAGACTCCTTTATATATTCCCGCATAGCAGCATGTTCCGGCACAGACAAATTAAACAAACGACCCTTTGGATATTTACAACCCGGTATCAAATCTATGGCACAATCGCACTCACGGTGCGGAGGTAACGACCCAAGCTTGGGTTCGTCAAAGACGTCTTGATAATCAGAGAGGAACTCAGGGACTTCAGAGGGAATGGAGGACGAAATAGAAACCAAAGGTACGTCCCCATGAATACCCTTACATCCCCAGCTCAACACAGACATTGCTCTCCAGTCCAAGACTGGGTTGTGAGACTGCAACCATGGCAATCCCAGTACCAAATCGTCATGTAAATTATACAGCACCAGGAAACGAATAATCTCCTGGTGATCCGGATTGATACGCATGGTTACTTGTGTCCAGTATTGTGGTTTATTATTAGCCAATGGGGTGGAGTCAATCCCCTTCAGAGGAATAAGAGTCTCCAAAGGCTCTAAATCAAAACCACAACGATTGGCAAAGGACCAATCCATAAGACTCAGAGCGGCGCCAGAGTCAACATAGGCGTCCGTGGCAATGGATGACAAAGAACAAATCAGGGTTACAGACAAAATAAACTTAGACTGAATGGTGCCAATGGAAACAGACTTATCAAGCTTCTTTGTACGCCTAGAGCATGCTGATATAACATGAGTAGAATCCCCACAATAGAAACACAATCCATTCTTCCGTCTAAAATTCTGTCGCTCGCTCCTGGACAGAATTCTATCACACTGCATACTTTCTGGCGTCTTTTCCATAGACACCGCCAGATGGTGCACCGGTTTGCGCTCCCGCAGACGCCTATCAATCTGAATAGCCATTGTCATGGACTCATTCAGACCTGCAGGCAAAGGGAACCCCACCATAACATCCTTAACGGCATCAGAGAGACCTTCTCTGAAAGTTGCCGCCAAGGCGCACTCATTCCACTGAGTAAGCACAGACCATTTACGGAATTTTTGGCAGAAAACTTCAGCTTCGTCTTGCCCCTGAGATAATGCCATCAAAGTTCTTTCTGCCTGAAGTTCCAAATGAGGTTCCTCATAAAGCAAGCCCAAGGCCAGAAAAAACGCATCCACATCGCGTAATGCAGGATCCCCTGCTGGCAATGAGAAGGCCCAATCTTGAGGGTCACCCCTGAGCAAGGAAATCACAATCCTAACCTGCTGAGCAGGGTCTCCAGCTGAACGAGACTTCAGGGACAAATAAAGCTTACAATTATTTCGGAAATTCTGGAAGCTAGCTCTATTCCCTGTGAAGAACTCCGGCAAAGGAATTCTCGGCTCAGATACCGGAGCATGTACCACAAAATCTTGTAAATTTTGTACTTTCGTGATGAGATTATTCAAACCCGCAGTTACACTCTGGAGATCCATTATTGTCAGGTGCACACAGAGCATACAGAGATTAGGAGGAGAGAGAGAGAAAAGACTGCAGCAAGGCAGACTGGAGGGAAAAAAAAAAAAAAATTCCAGCAGACTTCTTATAACTCTCCTTTCTCAACCTGGGTCTTTAACACTTTATTGGCCGGTCAAACTGTCATGATCTCTGCAGGCAGAGATCATAGCAAGCCTATAGAGGGACAAGCTCTCGGAAGATGGAACTATACTGACCATGATCTAAGCCTGCCGCGCAACTAGAAATAGCCAGGTAGCATTTCCTATTTATCGCTAGATGCCCAGCTCTGGCCTAAGACCTAAATAGCTAGCAGAGGGAAATATAAGACCTGGCTCACCTCTAGAGAAATATTCCAAAGAAGACAGTAGCCCCCCACATATAATGACGGTGAGTTCAGATGAAACAACAAACGCAGCAGGAAAATAGTCTAAGCAAATTTGAGGTCCGCTTACTAGATAGCAGAAGACAGATAGTATACTTTCATGGTCAGCAGAAAAACACTAACAAAACACCATCCAGAGATTACCTTAAACTCTGGCATTAACTCATAACGCCAGAGTAGCAATCCCTGATCAACGAGAGCTTTCCAGACACAGTAACAAAACTTCAGCTGTGAACTGGAACAAATAGGCAAAACAAAACATGGACAAAAGTCCAACTTATCTAGTAGTAGTCTAGAAGCAGGAACAAGCACTGAGAGGCATCAGATAACATTGTTGACCGGCAAGAAACCACCATAGAAATGAGCTTAAATAGCGACACCCACTACTGATGGAACCAGGTGAAACAGGAAAGAGGATGACAAGTCCAATTCCACAAGCGGCCACCGGGGGAGCCCAGAATCCAAATTCACAACAGACACCCCGTGTGCAACACTGGCAGCTGCAGATGGAGTGGTAGGGCGACTGCGCTCTGTGCACGAGCTTTTGCTTCTGGAGGAGGAGGAGGAGGAGTGGCGAACGCCTTATGCCAACTGTTTCCTTAGACTGTGGGATAGGCTGAACTGTCCCACTATGGCTGCCCCCTGTGGACCCTGCATCCTACACATTAACCCAGTGCGCCATGATGGACACGTAACGTCCCCGGCCATGCCTACTGGTCCATGCATCTGTTGTGAGGTGCACCTTTCCACTGACTGATTGCCTCAAGGCATGGACAATGCGGTCTTTGACATGCTGGTGGAGGGCTGGGATGGCTTTTCTCGCAAAGAAGTGGCGACTGGGTAGGTCATAGCGTGGTACTGCGTGGGCCATCAGGTCTTTGAAAGCTTCGCTTTCAACCAAACGGTAGGGCATCATCTGTAATGAGATTAGTATAGCAATGTGGGCGTTCAAATCCTTTGTACGCGGATGAGAGGATGAGTACTTTCTTTTCCTAACGAGAGTCTCTTATAGGGTGAGCTGGACTGGAGAGCTGCATATGGTGGAACTAGCGGTGGTGGTGGTGGACATGGCAGATTGAGAGAGAGTTTGTTATGGTATTCTTGTTGTTGGCCTACATACAGTCTTTCCTACCAATAACCTTGTGATTCCCTGACTGCTTTGGCCTTACGACGATACCTCCACATTTGCTGCTGGTGGTGTCCTAACCGGTGGGCTTACAGTGAGGGAAGCAATGTAGCATTGCTGACTACCTTCATTCCGAGCAGGTGCACCAACGGTACGGGATGTTTGGTAGTTAGTCCAGGCTTGCAAGTGCATGCTGGTTAAATGTCTAAGCATTCACATTGTATTTAAATCTTGAAGATTCTTCTCTCTGCTAAAGGTCTTTGAGCATTTCTTACAGATAACTTTTGACTGATCATTCTGATCTTGGTTAAAAATTGCTACACTACACTCTTCCTACTATCGAAAACCTTTTCAGGCATTGCGCGCTGTGCTACTTTCACCGAATGGCCACGCTCTCCTAAAACTGTTTTTGTTTTACGCAAACATTTTTGGCCTGATACGGGCCTGCCAGATGACAGCTGTTGCAATGTAGATGGCTGCTGCAGATCATCCTCCTCCGCTTCTGAGCTAGTGGCAGTGGCACCCTCTTCCCCCAATGGCTGCTAATCTGGGTCAACAACTGGGTCATCTATCACCTCCTCCTCAATGTCATGTGCACCTTCCTCAGTGTCACCGTGTAAGGTGCTATAGCGTTCGGGACAGGGCACCATAGTCTCATCAGGGTCACATTCTGGCTCAGTAAACTGTGAGGGCGATGTAGTGATCAGAGTCAATGGAACAGCATCACAATCTAGATGTGGCTGTGCATCAGTGCACTCCATGTCCGATTCTTCTTGTAATTGGCAGTGTACAATTTCCCTTTCTAACCCAGGCACGGTATGTGTAAAGAGCTCCATGGAGTAACCTGTAGTGTCACCTGATGCATCCTTCACTTTAGGTTTGGGAGAAGGACACAAGGAAACGTCTTTTTCCTGACCGGGAGCATCCACTGACGACTGGCTGCTCTTACATTTAGAACTTTGGGAAGAGGAGGCGAAAGAGCTAGAGGGTGAGTCAGCAAGGAAAGACAACACTTTTTCCTGCTTCTCCGGCTTTAAAAGCTGTTTTCCTACTCCCAGGTAAGGGAGCCTTCGAGGCCTTGTGTAGCCAGATGATGATGCAGGCTGAACACCTCAAGCCTTAGGTGCTACTGTGCTTTTGCCACTACCATGAGATGCAGCACCACCAGCACCATCAGTACCAGCTGGCAACCCCCGCCCATGGTCTCTTCCACCAGACTTCCTCATTTTTGGGGCGGAGACACTGAACCACAACTCATATTACACCGTCGTAATATGAGGGGCCCTGTGCCAGTACCGCCGCCCACGAGAGAGTGTTCCCCCCAGCTTGAACAGTGCTCTACCACTTGCAATACTACCTCTCCCAGCTCCACCACTGTGTAGTCTGTGCGGTTAAAACCTTAAATGGCACTGCCAATACGAATTATTTGAAATGATAGATGATAGTTAAAATATACAGGGGCCCTGGCCTCCATTTAATACCTTGCGCCTACTACCACTGTCTTTATTATTTGGGCGTAATAACGGTGTCTGCCGCTGCTTCTTTTTTTTCCTTCACTGAACAAAGCTGGACTTCAACTGTTGTCCCGTTTCAAATATTAAACTGCATTTGGCCTACTTGTTGGGTTGGGGCCTTCTAACGGTGTCTGCCGCTCCTTGGTGTTCTCCTGGTTTATTTTTCTTGCGCTTCAATCTTCAGGCTTTTATTTAAATATTTTTTATATTAAACTGCATTTGGCCTACTTGTTGGGTTGGGCCTAGTAACATTGTCTGCTGCCGCCTCTTGTTTTCCTCTACTAAACAAAGCTGAGCTTGAAGCCCTCAGGCTTTCGGCCTGTAACAACAATATGAAACTACATTTGGCCTAGTTCTTGGTTTGGGCCTAGTAACGTTGTCTGCTGCTGCCTCTTGTTTTCCTCTACTACACAAAGCTGAGCTTCAATCTTCAGGCTTTCGGCCTATATTTAGAATATGAAACTGCATTTGGCCTACTTGTTTGGTTGGGCATACTAACGGTGTCTGCCGCTGATTGTTGTTCTCCTCCACTGAACAAACCAATGCCGCCTGTTTACTCCTGTTACCAATTTTTAACAGCTTTTAGCCTACTTTTTTTTATTTTGGGCCTATATCTGTGTTTCCTCCTCATTCCTGCCCATTGCCCAGCCACTGCTAGATGAGTCTGCTGGTACATTGACACAGACCACTACATTCCCCTTGCACTCTACACAGCCTGAATCTGACCCTGCTGAAACTCAGGTTCCCCTTCCCGCATACTATACCACCTTACATGGGGACAAAGAGGAAGGTGCAGATGAAAGTGCAGGTTCCTTCAACAGGTGGGGGGGCATACTCATTGGCGACGTCACTGGCACAGGGCCCCTCATAGTACGCAAAAGTGTCTCTGCTGGTGGGAGGCGCCCCCGCCGTCAATCACAACGCCGTACTTTGAGGGGCCCTGTGCCAGTGGCAATGCGAATGAGTGTGCCCCCCTGCTTGCTCAGGATCACAGCACTTGCAAAGTTGAAATACTTACCTCTCCCTGCTCCACCGCTGTGACGTAGTCCGCGTTTCCTGGGCCCAAGAAAAACTTGAGCCAGCCCTACTCCCCCCACAACTGTTGCCAAATGACCCCCAAATTTTCAATGGCTAACTATTATTATAAGGTAAATTAAGATTGACAAGCTTAAGTAACAAGAATTGATGTTTTTGGCATTAAAATGGGCTCTGTTGGTGTTTTCCTGTCCTCCACTCACTGCCGACTTTGATTCTCCATTGACTTGCATTGGGTTTCGTGTTTCGGTCGGATCCCCGACTTTTCAAAATAATCGGACGATTTCACCCGACCCGACTTTTGACAAAGTCGGGTTTCGCGAAACCCGACTCGATCCTGAAAAAGTAAAAGTCGCTCAACCCTAGTAGTACATATTATTCAGGTAATTGCGTGTTTTGTTATAAATCACCCCTCTATCTAAACTTCCTTCAGGTAGTCTGCCTTTTTCATGACTATGATCGCCCTGCCTTTATCGGCTGGTTTGATTATGATATCCTTGTCATTACGCAGTGATTGCAAGGACTGGAAGTCAAGGGAACTAAGATTGGGAGAGAAATGTAGTCTACCCCCCTCCATATCCTGGCGAAGTTTAGAGAATGCCTGATCTACAAAGCTGATGAAAGTTTCAACAGCATGTGATCCTCGTGGAGGTCTGAAGGTGCTTTTAGTGCCTAGACCGAAACTCTGGGCGGTGACTTAAGATTCAACAGTATTAGAAGAAGAAATCGGTGGTATATCAGAGGTATCAAAATGAAGCAATAATCTAAGTCGACGTTAAAAACAATGCAAGTCCTTATCCATCTCAAAAGTGCTGAACTTGAACGAGGGACAAAATGAGAGTCCCTTTTGTAGTAAGTCATGTTCAGCTATACTGAGGGTCCGAGATGATATATTAATGACTAGTGGGCAAGTACCTGGTATCGAGTCACCCTGAAGAAAACTGGATATCTTCTGTCGTTGGCAACTACGGGTCCTCCTCTTCTTTGTTGGCGTCTTCTTTGTCCTAAAATATTCCCCGATCTGATGCGAGTCTCCTGTCTGTCTGATTCTGAACCTGAGGTGGAAGGATCATTAGAAGAACAGAAATCAGATCTTACACCATTAAAGCGAGATACGGATTTATCCTGCCACTGATAGACACGGTTGCTCTCATAATCGTCAGTATCCCTTTGAAACTTAATTCTCTTCCTGTTCTCAATGTCTTGCCTATGTTCATCAGTTACTGTTTTAATCTTGGCCTTTAAATTGTCTAGTTCCTGTGCCGTACTTGAGGAAGATAGTTGTGATTCAATGTTCTTTATGACATCTTTAGTGGAGGTAATTGCTCCTTGTAGATGTTCAACAGTCAGAGTCATTAAGTCAAATGAGCATTTGTTCAATATTTGTTCATATTTTTGACAAAATTCTGGAGATTCACTGAACAGTGTGGGCAAAGTGGGACCCTGAGGCCCCTAGGAATTCTTCTCACGCAGCGATATTCAGTGAGGGTGGTGCAATGAAGTTCCAATTTGATCTGGCGTCGCTGTTTGCGCTCCAGATCCCTCCCTCTCGACTCTCTCAGGGGAATTTTTAGAAAGTCACTAGAGAGATTCAACTTAGAGTGTATATTGTTAGTTTCATCTGGATTATAGGAAAATGTCAAAGATACTAGGCAGCATGCACACGTAAGGGTGAACTATATAGAGAAATATATCATGGCACAGCTGTGTCGGTGCACAAATAGGTTCCCAAACCAGTAGATATATATAATGAAATTTTGGCACTCAACTCATGTAGATCTGTTGCAAAAAAAGACATTTTATCCAATAATAAACGTTTCGGTCTTCCCAAGACCTTCCTCACTAAACTGCATTAGACCATGTACAAAAAAGATGTGTCAATAAGTGATACAATATTCAAAAGTATAGTACAGTATTCACAAAACATGGAAATAAAATAAAATACCTACCCTCCCAACAACCACTATGCACTTAACTAGTAATGAGACATATTATTTAGTGTATTTTATTTAATTTCATGTGCCGCATACAGTAAAATCACACTGACAGGAAAGAATAGGATAGAATAGATATATTCACATAAAATACATAGATATATAGATTACAGTGCGTAAAAATCGGACAGCACTCGCATGGTTCAAGTGCTGTGCGATTTTTTTCTCGCGCACATAGCTTTGCATTGGCGAATCTCGGTCGAGTCTCGGTGACAATTGCAGCATGCTGTGATTTTACATGCATGCTAATTATGCTTGAGAAAAGCTGCCCCATACATTAACACTGGTCCGAGTGGTATGCAATGTTTTCTCGCATAGCACTCACCCGCATTCTACGGTAGTGTGACGCCAGCCTTACTCCCATCTTTCGACACCTGCTGCCCCTGATAACAATGAGCTGACAATACAAAGGTGACATCAACTCCACAAATATGAACTCTTGCCACCACTACAAGGCAAGAGTGAAGAGCCTGGCAAAGCGCCCGATTAGATGTGCCTTTTTTGGGCAGCTGCAGGCTGCTATTTTTAGGCTGGGGGGGGGGAATTTCCATGGCCCCTTACCAGCCTGAGAATACCAGCCCTCAGCTGTCTGCTTTAGCAAGGCTGGTTGTCAAAAATTGGGGGGACCCCGTGATGGTTTTTTAACCATTTATTTTAATAATTAAAAAATATGGCATGGGGACCCCTCTATTCTTGATTCTCAACCTTGTTAAAGCTGACAGATGAGGATTTCAGCCCCCAGATTTGAGTATTGCCTGGCAGGTTATCAAAAATATAGGCTAGCCAACGCCTGCTTTTTTAAAAGTATTTATTTACAGCGCAGGAGCGACTGATGAATACTCTCATCTGCCGCTCCTGCTCTCACTGTTGATGTAGTCCCATCAGCTGACACCAGTGACCGGAGGTAAACTTTATATCTCCAATCACAGCTGAGTGCTCACACTGTCTTTTGACAGCATGGGAACTGCGGCTCTCTGACTGGCGGGTATGATTTCACCATTGACCAGAAGCACTACATCGGTGTTTCCCATGCTGTCACACAGTGTGGGAAACGCTGGCTTTTGTGCTGTGTGTGTTCGGCTAGATTCGAAATCTGCAAATCTTGCAAATTTTGTGAATATTGCAAATTCGATGATCGTGACCCAAACTGAATATTGAAATAGTCACTCATCTCTAGTCAGATGTCCCTTACTGTATGACGTTAGTAGCAGCAGAATTTTTTGGTGGCCTCTGGATCACGCCTCTGTATCACACTATATGCTACAAAAAATTTGAAAGTGAGATATCCCCTACTGTATGATGTTAGTATCAGAAGAATTTTTGGGGGGCCTGTGGATCAGGCCTCTATAACACACTAGATACTACAAATAATTTGAAAGATAGGTCCCTACTGTATGACGTTTACACCAGAAAAAATGTTTTGGTTATGTGTATGAGATCTGAAGACAGCTTAATTTCAACCCAACAAAATGACAAAGTGGGATACGGTGAGCTGTATAACGTTTTGCAACAGAAATAATATATATATTTTTAAAGTGCGTTAGGTCTGCAGACAGTTTCATATCACCACAGCACTGAATGACAAGGTGGGATCCAGCAGGCTGTTTCACTTTTAGCTAGTGAAAAAAAATTTTTGATTGCTATACTCATGCATGGAGCATGACATGTGCCCTGCTGGCTTCGTCTGTGGACCTTATTAATGGCAAAAAAAATTTCACAGCCACACTGGACAGTAGCTAGCTAAACTGTCTGATAGAAAACTGCCTAGCTAGCTAGCTAAAATCTTTCTGCTAATAGTTCCAGGATCAGGAGTGGCCTCTCTGTGCTGTTGCAGTATCAAAATAGCGCTAAAACAACATGTCCACTCTTTATATGGAGAGGGACATGTGACTTCAGCAGCCAATGACTCAAAGTTTTGTGTCAGGACATTGTAGATGTTTCCTGCACCCTGATTGGCTAGCCGCAATGTGCACACATAAAGTTAGGGAAAAATATAAAAAATTACTGTTTACAAGAACGCCGCACCTCTGAGCTCTGCAAACCCACTCCCTTATCAAACACATACCAAACGCTCATGATAAACCACCATTTTATTTGCTAAAGTGCTGAAAATACTTTTGTGACAACATAAATATTCTCTCTTACTTTTTACCGAATGTTATAGATTTTTTTCTATTTTAGAAAATTTTGCTCGTGTTTCCGATCACTAATCCGAATGTGCTATATTCATGCCGAATTTATGTTTGGCATGAATATAGCAAACGAAAACTCCTTTTGTGTCACATTGCAAAGCTCAAAAGGGAAGCAGCGACATATTGCCAAAGTGGCATGGCACAGCCCCTGAGGTGCCAGAACAGCAGAAACCACCCATAAGTGACATCATTTTGCAAACTACACCGCTTAACCTCTCGATGAATTTATCTAGGGGTGCAGTGAGCATGTTGACACCACATGTGCCTCATAGAAATGTATGACATTGAGCGGTGATGAAATAATTATTACATTTTTACCACTAAAATGTTGTTTTATCCCCCAATTTTTAATTTTTATAAGGGCTAAAAAAAAAAATTGGACCACTCAGTTTGTTATTCAATGTCTACTGAGTACAACAATACCCTACATGTAATTGGGAACAACTTTTGAGGCACAGTGCAAAACTCAGAAGGGAAGGAGCATGATAATTTAGTGCAGATTTTATACTTATGGTTTGTGGGTGCTATGACCCACTGGTAGAGTCCCAGAGGTGCCAGAACAGTATAACTCCCCATATGTCACCCTGTTTTACAAACTACACCTTTCAATGAATTCATCTAAAAGTGCAGTAATCATATTGACACTAGAATTTTATACTATTGGGCAGTGTAGAAAAAATGGTCACATTTTTGCCACAAAATTTTAGTTTTAGCACCAGATTTTAAATTTTCACAAAGGAAATAGGTAAACACAGCACCAAAACCTGTCCCACAAATTCTGCTGAATGAAGAAATAGCCCATATGTGGCTATACAGTACTGCTTAGCGAGACTCGAGAGGGAAGAAGCACAATTTGCCTCGTGTACCACAGGGTTTCCTAGAATAGTTGGCAGACTCCATATGCAGAGCCCCTAAGTGCTAGAAGAGGAGAATACCCCCCAAACCTGAAGTGATGCTATTTTGGAAATTATTCTCCTTTAGGACTTTATCTACAAGTGTAGTGATGATTTTGACTCCATGGGAGTTTTATAGAAACAAGCAGCAGTGGATAGGGTTGAGCGAAACGGGTCGTTCATTTTCAAAAGTCGCCGACTTTTGGCAAAGTCGGGTTTCATGAAACCCGATCCGACCCCTGTGCGGGGTCGGCCATGCGGTACGCGACTTTCGCGCCAAAGTCGCGTTTCAATGACGCTAAAAGCGCCATTTCTCAGCCAATGAAGGTGAACGCAGAGTGTGGGCAGCGTGATGACATAGGTCCTGGTCCCCACCATCTTAGAGAAGGGCATTGCAGTGATTGGCTTGCTGTCTGCGGTGTCACAGGGGCTATAAAGGGGCGTTCCCGCCGACCGCCATCTCACTGCTGCTGATCTGAGCTTAGGGAGAGGTTGCTGCCGCTTCGTCAGAAGCAGGGAGAGCGTTAGGCAGGGTCCATTAACCACCAAACCGCTTGTGCTGTAGCGATTTCCACTGTCCAACACCACCTTCGGTGTGCAGGGACAGTGGAAGCTACATTTTTTTTTTCTCTCAGCGCTGTAGCTCATTGGGCTGCCCTAGAAGGCTCCCTGATAGCTGTATTGCTGTGTGTACGCCACTGTGCAAACCAACTGCTTTTTTCAAAGCACATATCCTCTTGTTCCTTCCTTTCTGCACAGCTATCTTTTTTGTTTGTCCACACTTTTTATTTAATTTGTGCATCAGTCCCCTCCTTATTGCTGCCTGCCATACCTGGCTGAGATTACTGCAGGGAGATAGTAATTGTAGGACAGTCCCTGTTTTTTTTTTGTTTGTTTTTTGTGGGAGATTAAGATTGGCATTTCTGCTAGAGTGCCATCCCTGTGTGTGCCATCTCTCACTCAGTGGGCCCTAGAAAGCCTATTTATTTTTTTGCTTGATTTGGGTTCTAAAATCTACCTGAAAAAAAATCACTACATCAATCAGTGGGAGAAAAATATTGGCCTCAGTCAGGGCTTGTGTGCCACTCCTGACTCCTGTGTGTGCCATCTCTCACTCAGTGGGCCCTAGAAAGCCTATTTATTTTTTTGCTTGATTTGGGTTCTAAAATCTACCTGAAAAAAAATCACTACATCAATCAGTGGGAGAAAAATATTGGCCTCAGTCAGGGCTTGTGTGCCACTCCTGACTCCTGTGTGTGCCATCTCTCACTCAGTGGGCCATAGAAAGCCAATTTATTGTTTTGCTTGATTTGGGTTCTAAAATCTACCTGAAAAAAAATCACTACATCAATCAGTGGGAGAAAAATATTGGCCTCAGTCAGGGCTTGTGTGCCACTCCTGACTCCTGTGTGTGCCATCTCTCACTCAGTGGGCCATAGAAAACCTTCTTTTTTTTTTTTTATTATTTGGTTTCTAAATTGTCCCTGAAAAAAACATTTTATCTTATTTGGTTTCTAAAGTCTCCCTGAAAAAAAATAAATAAATAAAAAAACAGTGGGAGATTAATATTGCCCTTTCTGCTTGTGTGCCAGTCTTGACTCCTGGGTGTGCCATCTCTCTCTCTCAAATTGTGGGCCATAGAAAGCCTATTTATTTTTTTGCTTGATTTGGGTTCTAAAATCTACCTGAAAAAAAATCACTACATCAATCAGTGGGAGAAAAATATTGGCCTCAGTCAGGGCTTGTGTGCCACTCCTGACTCCTGTGTGTGCCATCTCTCACTCAGTGGGCCATAGAAAGCCTATTTATTTTTTTGCTTGATTTGGGTTCTAAAATCTACCTGAAAAAAATCACTACATCAATCAGTGGGAGAAAAATATTGGCCTCAGTCAGGGCTTGTGTGCCACTCCTGACTCCTGTGTGTGCCATCTCTCACTCAGTGGGCCATAGAAAGCCTATTTATTTTTTTGCTTGATTTGGGTTCTAAAATCTACCTGAAAAAAAATCACTACATCAATCAGCGGGAGAAAAATATTGGCCTCAGTCAGGGCTTGTGTGCCACTCCTGACTCCTGTGTGTGCCATCTCTCACTCAGTGGGCCATAGAAAGCCTATTTATTTTTTTGCTTGATTTGGGTTCTAAAATCTACCTGAAAAAAAATCACTACATCAGTCAGTGGGAGAAAAATATTGGCCTCAGTCAGGGCTTGTGTGCCACTCCTGACTCCTGTGTGTGCCATCTCTCACTCAGTGGGCCATAGAAAGCCTTTTTTTTTTTATTATTATTATTTGGTTTCTAAATTGTCCCTGAAAAAAACATTTTATCTTATTTGGTTTCTAAAGTCTCCCTGAAAAAAAATAAAAAAATAAAAAAACAGTGGGAGATTAATATTGCCCTTTCTGCTTGTGTGCCAGTCTTGACTCCTGGGTGTGCCATCTCTCTCTCTCAAATTGTGGGCCATAGAAAGCCTATTTATTTTTTTGCTTGATTTGGGTTCTAAAATCTACCTGAAAAAAAATCACTACATCAATCAGTGGGAGAAAAATATTGGCCTCAGTCAGGGCTTGTGTGCCACTCCTGACTCCTGTGTGTGCCATCTCTCACTCAGTGGGCCATAGAAAGCCTGTTTATTTTTTTGCTTGATTTGGGTTCTAAAATCTACCTGAAAAAAAATCACTACATCAATCAGTGGGAGAAAAATATTGGCCTCAGTCAGGGCTTGTGTGCCACTCCTGACTCCAGTGTGTGCCATCTCTCACTCAGTGGGCCATAGAAAGCCTTTTTTTTTTTTTTATTATTATTATTTGGTTTCTAAATTGTCCCTGAAAAAAACATTTTATCTTATTTGGTTTCTAAAGTCTCCCTGAGAAAAAAAAAAAAAATAGGTGGGAGATTAATATTGACATTTGTGCTTGAGTGACAGTCCTGCGTGTGTGGCATCTCTGTGATTTGGTGCCACAGAAAACAGAGTGTGTAACATTGTGCCTGATTTTCCTTGTGGTCTCACCAACTTGTTAAGGGATATTGAAATCATACTGAAGTTATAGCTCACCGTGTAAGTTGTTTGACAGCAACAAATAAAGTTACTTTGGTTAAGTTTTTAAAACAATGAGGAAGTCTGGTGCAAGAGGTCGTGGCCGTGGGCGTTCATTGTCAGCTGGTAATGATGGTAGTGGTAGTGGAGCATCAGGTGGTCGTGGGGATAAAAATATTCCACCTAAGTCTGGAGCTGTGGAGCCAGTTTCGTCGTCTGGCTACACAAGGCCTCGAAAGCTCTCTTTTCTGGGAGTAGGAAAACCGCTTTTAAAGCCGGAGCAGCAACAGCAAGTTTTGGCTTACATTGCAGACTCAGCCTCTATCTCTTTTGCCTCCTCTTCTGAAACTGGTAAATGTAAAAGCAGCGCGTCGCTTGTGGATGTTCACGGTCAGGGACAAGTCGCTTCCTTGTCCTCTTCAGCAAAAACTACAACAAGAGAGAAGGATGCAGCAGGCAACACAACGGGTTACTCCATGGAGCTCTTTACACATACCGTCCCTGGCTTAGAAAGTGAAACACTTAACAGGCCATGCCCATTACAAGTAGATTCTGACGTGGAGTGCACTGATGCACAGCCACAGCCAGAGTACTATGCTGCTCCTTTGACTCAGACCACAACATTGCCCTCTCAGGGTACTGATCCACAATCAGACCCTGATGAGACTATGTTGCCCCGCCACAAACGCTATACCACCGACCGACACAGTGACACAGACGAAGTTGCACACGAGCTCGAAGAGGAGGTAATAGATGACCCAGTTGTTGAGCCCGATTGGCAGCCATTGGGGGAACAGGGTGCAGGCGGCAGTAGTTCAGAAGCGGAGGTGGAGGAGGGGCCGCAGCAGGCATCAACATCGCAACAGGTTCCATCTGCCGGGCCCGTATCTGGCCCAAAACGAGTGTCAAAGCCAAAACCTGTTGGAGGACAGCGTGGCCATCCGGTTAAAGCTCAGTCTGCAATCCCTGAAAAGGGATCCGATGCTAGGAAGAGTGCAGTCTGGCATTTTTTTAAACAACATCCAATTGATCAGCGCAAAGTCATCTGTCAAAAATGTTCAACTAGCTTAAGCAGAGGTCAGAATCTGAAAAGTCTCAATACTAGTTGCATGCATAGACACTTAACCACCATGCATTTTCAAGCCTGGACTAACTACCAAACGTCCCTTAAGGTTGTAGCACCCTCGGCCAATGAAGCTAGTCAGCATTGCAACATCCCTTCCGTCACTGTAAGGCCACCATTTTCTGCACCACCGGCAGTATCTGTGCAGGTTTCTTTGCCAGCCAAAAGCAGTCAGGGTCAGGGAATCACCAGTTTTGTAGGAGGAAATATTGCATCTAGGGCACCGGCGGAAACAATACCGTCTCCAACCGTCTCTCAGTCTGCCATATCCACCGGCACACCCGAAAGTTCCACGATCTCCAGCTCTCCAGTCCAGCTCACACTACATGAGATTCTGGTTAGAAAAAGGAAGTACTTATCCTCGCATCCGCGTACACAGGGTTTTAACGCCCACATAGCTAGACTAATCTCGTTAGAGATGATGCCCTACCGGTTAGTTGAAAGCGAAGCTTTCAAAGCCCTGATGGAGTATGCTGAACCACGATACGAGCTACCCAGTCGACACTTTTTTTCCAGGAAAGCCATCCCAGCCCTGCACCAGCATGTTAAACAGCGCATCGTCCATGCACTCAGGCAATCTGTGAGTACAAAGGTGCACCTGACTACAGATGCATGGACCAGTAGGCATGGCCAGGGACGTTATGTGTCCATCACGGCACACTGGGTGAATGTGGTGGATGCAGGGTCCACAGGGGACATCAATTTCGGGACAGTTGTGCCTAGCTCACGGTCTAGGAAACAGTTGGCTGTAGGCGTTCGCACCCCCTCCTCCTCCTCCTCGTCCTCCTGCAGAAGCTACAGCTCTTCCACAGACCGCAGTCGGCCAACCACTCCATCGGCAGATGACACTGTTGCACACCAGTTGTCCCATTATGGGCCAGCTACTGGCAAGCGTCAGCAGGCTGTATTGGCTATGAAGTGTTTGGGCGACAACAGACACACCGCGGAAGTTCTGTCCGAGTTCTTGCAACAAGAAACGTAGTCGTGGCTGGGCACAGTAGATCTTGAGGCAGGCAAGGTAGTGAGTGATAACGGAAGGAATTTCATGGCTGCCATCTCCCTTTCCCAACTGAAACACATTCCTTGCCTGGCTCACACCTTAAACCTGGTGGTGCAGTGCTTATTGAAAACTTATCCTGGGTTCTCCGACCTGCTCCTCAAAGTGCGTGGACTTTGCTCACATATCCGACGTTCGCCTGTACACTCCAGCCGTATGCAGACCTATCAGCGGTCTTTGAACCTTCCCCAGCATCGCCTAATCATAGACGTTGCAACAAGGTGGAACTCAACACTGCACATGCTTCAGAGACTGTGCCAACAGAGGCGGGCTGTTATGTTTTTGTGGGAGGATACACATACACGGGCAGGCAGTAGGATGGCAGACATGGAGTTGTCAGGTGTGCAGTGGTTGAAGATACAAGACATGTGTCAAGTCCTTCAGTGTTTTGAGGAATGCACACGGCTGGTTAGTGCAGACAACGCCATAATAAGCATGAGCATCCCCGTAATGTGTCTGCTGATGCAAAGTTTGACGCACATAAAGGATCAGGCGTCTGCACCAGAGGAAGAGGAAAGCCTTGATGACAGTCAGCCATTGTCTGGTCAGGGCAGTGTACAGGACGAGGTAGCGGGCGAAGAGGAGGTGGAGGACGAGGAGGATGATGGAGATGAGTATAATTTTAATGCGGAAGCTTTCCCGGGGGCACTGCAAATTGGTTGCGTGGCAAGGCCGGGTTCTGGTTTTTTGAGGGACACAAGTGACGTAGATTTGCCTGAAACTGCCCCTCAACCAATCACAACCGGAGATTTGACAACTGGAACTTTGGCCCACATGGCAGATTATGCCTTACGTATCCTAAAAAGGGACACACGCATTACGAAAATGATGAACGATGACGATTACTGGTTGGCCTGCCTCCTTGATCCACGCTATAAAGGCAAATTGCAAAATATTATGCCACATGAGAACTTGGAACTAATATTAGCAACCAAACAATCAACTCTTGTTGACCGTTTGCTTCAGGCATTCCCAGCACACAGCGCACGTGATCGTTCTCACACGAGCTCCAGGGGGCAGCAGACTAGGAGTGTTAGGGGTGCACACATCAGAAGTGGCGTTGGACAGAGGGGTTTTCTGACCAGGTTGTGGAGTGATTTTGCTATGACCGCAGACAGGACAGGTACTGCTGCATCAATTGAAAGTGACAGGAGACAACATTTGTCCAGTATGTTTACTAACTATTTTTCATCCCTTATCAATGTTCTCCCTCAACCGTCATTCCCATTTGATTACTGGGCATCAAAATTAGACACCTGGCCAGAATTGGCAGAATATGCATTGCAGGAGCTTGCTTGCCCGGCAGCAAGTGTCCTATCAGAAAGAGTATTCAGTGCTGCTGGTTCAATATTAACCGAAAAAAGGACTCGTCTGGCTACCCAAAATGTTGATGATCTAACATTCATTAAAATGAACCACAACTGGATTTCGAAATCTTTTGCCCCACCTTGCCCGGCCGACACCTAGCTTTCCTATGAAAAGCTCTTGCCTGTGGACTACTGTGAATTACTTTTCTAATGTCTAATTTGCTGCAGCTGATTGTCCAGCATACGACATGTTTACACCTCCCTAAATGGCCAAACTCACCACACGGGGCCGTGGTATCACTACTTGGCGCAAGCACCCATGAGACTGCTGTTTGTCTGAAGAGGTGGGTGTGCTCGCTTTTGGTCGACGGCATTGCTACTGGGTCCCTCATAGTACAATAAAGTGTCTCTGGCGGTGGTGGTGCGCACCCAACGTCAGACACACTGTTGTAACATGAGGGGCCCTGAGCCTGTACCGCCGGCCACAAGAGAGTTCACCCACCCCCAGGTCAAACATTGCTGTAACACTTCCACAGTTATCTCTCACACTTCCACCAATGTTTTGTCTATGCGCTGACATCCTTCCATACCTGCCACTGACAATACCAATGTGTTGACATGTATGATGGTACTTAACATAGTCAGGGGCAGTGTCCTCTATTTACCACAGTAAATACTTCGCGCTAAATTAGTAGGTCTGAAACAACGCAGAGGATCCCACCCCTGAACCTAATGATTGCACCCTTTAGTGTTTTTGTTTTGTTTTAATGCGAGACATTCACATTTATTTGTTGTTTTTTGACTACTAACTGGCAGACACTCATATTACAATCGGCCTCCGTTGACCAGACCACTGCTGCCCGTGTACCCCTGGAACCAATTATAAAGTGCCTACAGCCAGCCCATTTTATAATGTTAGGCCTTCGAAGCCTGTCTGCGGTCCGTCCTTCCACTAGGCCTCCACTGACCTGACCACTGCTGCCCGTGTACCCCTGGAACCTATGTTACAGTGCCTACAGCCAGCCCATTTTAGTATGTTAGGCCTTCGAAGCCTGTCTGCGGTCCCTCCTTCCACTAGGCCTCCACTCACCTGACCACTGCTGCCCGTGTACCCCTGGAACCTATGTTACAGTGCCTACAGCCAGCCCATTTTAGTATGTTAGGCCTTCGAAGCCTGTATGCGGTCCCTCCTTCCACTAGGCCTCCACTGACCTGACCACTGCTGCCCGTGTACCCCTGGAACCTATGTTACAGTGCCTACAGCCAGCCCATTTTATTATGTTAGGCCTTCGAAGCCTGTCTGCGGTCCCTCCTTCCACTAGGCCTCCACTGACCTGACCACTGCTGCCTGTGTACCCCTGGAACCTATGTTACAGTGCCTACAGCCAGCCCATTTTAGTATGTTAGGCCTTCGAAGCCTGTCTGCGGTCCCTCCTTCCACTAGGCCTCCACTCACCTGACCACTGCTGCCCGTGTACCCCTGGAACATATGTTACAGTGCCTACAGCCAGCCCATTTTACTATGTTAGGCCTTCGAAGCCTGTCTGCGGTCCCTCCTTCCACTAGGCCTCCACTGACCTGACCACTGCTGCCCGTGTACCCCTGGAACCTATGTTACAGTGCCTACAGCCAGCCCATTTTATTATGTTAGGCCTTCGAAGCCTGTCTGCGGTCCCTCCTTCCACTAGGCCTCCACTGACCTGACCACTGCTGCCCGTGTACCCCTGGAACCTATGTTACAGTGCCTACAGCCAGCCCATTTTAGTATGTTAGGCCTTCGAAGCCTGTCTGCGGTCCCTCCTTCCACTAGGCCTCCACTCACCTGACCACTGCTGCCCGTGTACCCCTGGAACCTATGTTACAGTGCCTACAGCCAGCCCATTTTAGTATGTTAGGCCTTCGAAGCCTCTCTGCGGTCCCTCCTTCCACTAGGCCTCCACTGACCTGACCACTGCTGCCGGTGTACCCCTGGAACCTATGTTACAGTGCCTACAGCCAGCCCATTTTAGTATGTTAGGCCTTCGAAGCCTGTCTGCGGTCCCTCCTTCCACTAGGCCTCCACTCACCTGACCACTGCTGCCCGTGTACCCCTGGAACCTATGTTACAGTGCCTACAGCCAGCCCATTTTAGTATGTTAGGCCTTCGAAGCCTGTCTGCTGTCCCTCCTTCCACTAGGCCTCCACTCACCTGACCACTGCTGCCCGTGTACCCCTGGAACCTATGTTACAGTGCCTACAGCCAGCCCATTTTATTATGTTAGGCCTTCGAAGCCTGTCTGCGGTCCCTCCTTCCACTAGGCCTCCACTCACCTGACCACTGCTGCCCGTGTACCCCTGGAACCTATGTTACAGTGCCTACAGCCAGCCCATTTTAGTATGTTAGGCCTTCGAAGCCTGTCTGCGGTCCCTCCTTCCACTAGGCCTCCACTGACCTGACCACTGCTGCCCGTGTACCCCTGGAACCTATGTTACAGTGCCTACAGCCAGCCCATTTTAGTATGTTAGGCCTTCGAAGCCTGTCTGCGGTCCCTCCTTCCACTAGGCCTCCACTGACCTGACCACTGCTGCCCGTGTACCCCTGGAACCTATGTTACAGTGCCTACAGCCAGCCCATTTTAGTATGTTAGGCCTTCGAAGCCTGTCTGCGGTCCCTCCTTCCACTAGGCCTCCACTCACCTGACCACTGCTGCCCGTGTACCCCTGGAACCTATGTTACAGTGCCTACAGCCAGCCCATTTTAGTATGTTAGGCCTTCGAAGCCTGTCTGCGGTCCCTCCTTCCACTAGGCCTCTACTGACCTGACCACTGCTGCCCGTGTACCCCTGGAACCTATGTTACAGTGCCTACAGCCAGCCCATTTTATTATGTTAGGCCTTTGAAGCCTGTCTGCGGTCCCTCCTTCCACTAGGCCTCCACTCACCTGACCACTGCTGCCCGTGTACACCTGGAACCTATTTTACAGTGCATAGAGCCTATTTTTTTATTTTATGTAATATTAATAAAGCCATGATGGACTACGCTGTACCACGCTATGAGCTACCCAGTTGACAATTCTTTTGCGAGAAAAGCCATCCCACCCCTCCACCAGCATGTTAAAGACCACATTGTCCTTTCATTCTGTCAATCTGTGAGTCCAAAGGTACACCTGACAACAGACACATGTAGCGGTAGGCATGGCCACGGAAGGTTACGTGTCCTTTGTGGCGCAATGGGTTAATGTATTGGATGCATGGTCCACACAGGGGACAGCCTGGTAAGTCTGTCTGCAGTCCCTAATTCAAGTTGTCCTCAACTGAATAAAGCTGAGCTTCTACCTTCTGGCTTTGATTAACTGCTGTTTTTTAAAAAATTGGTGGTTCCGGCCTACTAACGGTGTGTGCCCCTCCCTGGTGTTGTCCTCAACTGAATAAAGCTGAGCTTCTACCTTCTGGCTCTGATTAACTGCTATATTTTAAAAAATTGGTGGTTCCGGCCTACTAATGGTGTGTGCCCCTCCCTGGTGTTGTCCTCAACTGAATAAAGCTGAGCTTCTACCTTCTGGCTCTGATTAACTGCTGTATTTTAAAAAATTGGTGGTTCCGGCCTACTAATGGTGTGTGCCCCTCCCTGGTGTTGTCCTCAACTGAATAAAGCTGAGCTTCTACCTTCTGGCTCTCATTAAGTGCTGTGTTTTTAAAAATTGGTGGTTCCGGCCTACTAACGGTGTCTGCCCCTGCCTGGTGTTGTCCTCAACTGAATAAAGCTGAGCTTCTACCTTCTGGCTCTCATTAAGTGCTGTGTTTTTAAAAATTGGTGGTTCCGGCCTACTAACGGTGTGTGCCCCTCCCTGGTGTTGTCCTCAACTGAATAAAGCTGAGCTTCTACCTTCTGGCTCTGATTAACTGCTGTATTTTAAAAAATTGGTGGTTCCGGCCTACTAATGGTGTGTGCCCCTCCCTGGTGTTGTCCTCAACTGAATAAAGCTGAGCTTCTACCTTCTGGCTCTCATTAAGTGCTGTGTTTTTAAAAATTGGTGGTTCCGGCCTACTAACGGTGTCTGCCCCTGCCTGGTGTTGTCCTCAACTGAATAAAGCTGAGCTTCTACCTTCTGGCTCTCATTAAGTGCTGTGTTTTTAAAAATTGGTGGTTCCGGCCTACTAACGGTGTGTGCCCCTCCCTGGTGTTGTCCTCAACTGAATAAAGCTGAGCTTCTACCTTCTGGCTCTGATTAACTGCTGTATTTTAAAAAATTGGTGGTTCCGGCCTACTAACGGTGTCTGTCCCTGCCTGGTGTTGTCCTCAACTGAATAAAGCTGAGCTTCTACCTTCTGGCTTTGATTAACTGCTGTTTTTTAAAAAATTGGTGGTTCCGGCCTACTAACGGTGTGTGCCCCTCCCTGGTGTTGTCCTCAACTGAATAAAGCTGAGCTTCTACCTTCTGGCTCTCATTAAGTGCTGTGTTTTTAAAAATTGGTGGTTCCGGCCTACTAACGGTGTCTGCCCCTGCCTGGTGTTGTCCTCAACTGAATAAAGCTGAGCTTCTACCTTCTGGCTCTGATTAACTGCTGTTTTTGAAAAAATTGGTGGTTCCGGCCTGCTAACGGTGTGTGCCCCTCCCTGGTGTTGTCCTCAACTGAATAAAGCTGAGCTTCTACCTTCTGGCTCTGATTAACAGCTGTTTTTTAAAAAATTGGTGGTTCCGGCCTACTAACGGTGTCTGCTGTCATGAATCCCCAATGGCTAGGGATAGCACAGGATTAGCAAAGTATAATAAATATCGGACGAGCTCTAGGGTGATGGAACCTGGGCTGACCGCTGCCCTACGCCTGACAAACGCAACTAGAGATAGCCAGGGAGCGTGCCTACGTTGGTTCTAGACGCCACGCACCAGCCTAAGAGCTAACTAGTACTGCAGAGAAAACAAAGACCTCACTTGCCTCCAGAGGAATTAACCCCAAAGATATAGTTGCCCCCCCACATGTATTGACGGTGAAATGAGAGGAAGGCACACACATAGAGATGATGTATATAGCTTTAGCAAATAGAGGCCCGCTGAAAACTAGAAAGCAGAATGACACAAAAGGGGACTGAGCGGTCAGCAAAAAACCCTAATCAAAAAAAAACCATCCTGAGATTACAAGAACCCATGTGCCAACTCATGGCACATGGGGAGAACCTCAGTCCACTAGAGCAACCAGCTAACAAAGAGACATTCTAAGCAAGCTGGACAAAAAACCAAACAACTGAAAATCAGCACTTAGCTTATCCTGAAAGATCTGGGAGCAGGTAGGCAGGAACCAAACAGAGCGCATCTGAACACATTGATAGCCGGCAAGGGAAATGACAGAAAGGCCAGGTAAAATAGGAAACACCCAGCCTCTGATGGACAGATGGAAACCAAAGGCCGCAACCCACCAAAGTCACCCAGTACCAGCAGTAACCACCAGAGGGAGCCCGCAAACAGAATCCACAACAGTACCCCCCCCTTGAGGAGGGGTCACCGAACCCTCACGAGAACCCCCAGGGCGATCAGGGTGAGCTCTATGGAAGGCGCGGACCAAATCAGTCGCATGAACATCGGAGGCGACCACCCAGGAATTGTCCTCCTGACCATAACCCTTCCACTTAACCAAATACTGGAGTTTGCGTCTGGAAACACGAGAATCCAAGATCTTTTCAACAACCTACTCCAATTCTCCCTCCACCAGCACTGGAGCAGGAGGCTCGACCGAAGGAACAACAGGCACCTCATACCTCCGCAACAACGACCGATGGAACACATTATGAATAGCGAACGATGCTGGGAGATCCAAACGGAAAGATACAGGGTTAAGAATCTCCGAGATCCTATAAGGACCGATGAACCGAGGCTTGAACTTAGGAGAAGAGACCTTCATAGGGACAAAACGAGAAGACAACCACACCAAGTCCCCAACAAGAAGTCGGGGACCCACGCGGCGACGGCGATTAGCAAACTGCTGAGTCTTCTCCTGAGATAACTTCAAATTGTCCACCACCTGATTCCAAATGTGATGTAGCCTGTCCACCACCACGTCCACTCCAGGACAATCCGAAGACTCCACCTGACCAGAGGAAAAACGAGGATGAAACCCCGAATTACAAAAAAAAGGAGAGACCAACGTGGCCGAACTAGCCCGATTATTAAGAGCAAATTCGGCCAGTGGCAAAAAAGCAACCCAGTCATCCTGATCAGCAGAAACAAAAAACCTCAAATAAGTTTCCAAGGTCTGATTAGTTCGCTCCGTCTGGCCATTCGTCTGAGGATGGAATGCAGACGAGAAAGACAAATCAATGCCCATCTTGGCACAAAACGTCCGCCAAAATCTAGACACAAACTGGGATCCCCTGTCAGAAACGATATTCTCCGGAATCCCATGCAAACGAACCACGTTCTGAAAAAACAAAGGAACCAACTCAGAGGAGGAGGGCAACTTAGGCAAGGGCACCAAATGAACCATCTTAGAAAAGCGGTCACACACAACCCAGATAACGGACATTTTCTGTGAAACCGGGAGATCAGAAATAAAATCCATGGAAATGTGCGTCCAAGGCCTCTTCGGGATGGGCAAGGATAACAACAACCCACTAGCCCATGAACAGCAAGGCTTAGCTCGAGCACACACTTCACAAGACTGCACAAAGGTACGCACATCCCTAGACAAGGAAGGCCACCAAAAAGACCTGGCCACCAAGTCTCTTGTACCAAATATTCCAGGATGACCAGCCAACACAGAAGAATGGACCTCGGAGATGACTCTACTGGTCCAATCATCCGGAACAAACAGTCTTTCTGGTGGACATCGATCCGGTTTATCCACCTGAAACTCCTGAAATGCGCGTCGCAAGTCTGGGGATACGGCGGACAATATTACCCCATCCCTAAGGATACCAGCAGGCCCAGTGTCTCCAGGAGAGTCAGGCACAAAACTCCTGGAAAGAGCATCTGCCTTCACATTCTTTGAACCTGGCAGGTATGAAACCACGAAATTGAAACGAGAAAAAAATAACGACCAACGAGCCTGTCTAGGATTCAAACGCCTGGCAGACTCAAGATAAATGAGATTCTTGTGATCAGTCAAGACCACCACGCGATGTTTAGCACCCTCAAGCCAATGACGCCACTCCTCAAATGCCCACTTCATGGCCAAAAGCTCCCGATTACCCACATCATAATTGCGCTCGGCGGGCGAGAATTTTCTAGAGAAGAAAGCACATGGCTTCATCACCGAGCCATTAGAACTTCTCTGTGACAAAACCGCCCCCGCTCCAATCTCGGAAGCATCAACCTCCACCTGGAAAGGAAGTGAAACATCTGGTTGACACAACACAGGAGCAGAAGAAAACTGGCGCTTAAGTTCCCGAAAGGCCTCCACGGCCGTAGGAGACCAATCAGCAACATCAGCACCCTTTTTAGTCAAATCAGTCAAAGGTTTAACAATACTGGAAAAATTAGCAATGAACCGACGATAAAAATTAGCAAACCCCAAGAACTTCTGAAGGCTCTTAACAGATGTAGGTTGTGTCCAGTCACAAATAGCCTGAACCTTAACGGGATCCATCTCAATAGTAGAAGGAGAAAAAATGTACCCCAAAAAAGAAAACTTCTGGACTCCGAAGAGACACTTTGAGCCCTTCACAAACAGAGAATTGGCCCGCAAAACCTGAAACACCTTCCTGACCTGTAGAACATGAGACTCCCAGTCATCAGAAAACACCAAAATATCATCCAAATACACAATCATAAACTTA
This sequence comes from Ranitomeya variabilis, assembly GCF_051348905.1. Lineage (NCBI taxonomy): Eukaryota > Metazoa > Chordata > Amphibia > Anura > Dendrobatidae > Ranitomeya > Ranitomeya variabilis. Next base: position 992,879,211 of record NC_135232.1, on the reverse strand, counting down.
TCCAGATATTCACGGAAAATATTGTGCATAAAGGACTGAAAGACTGACGGAGCATTGGAGAGTCCAAAAGGCATTACCAAATACTCAAAATGGCCCTCAGTAGGGTTGAGCGAAACGGGTCGATCATTTTCAAAAGTCGCCGACTTTTGGCTAAGTCGGCGTCTCATGAAACCCGATCCGACCCCTGTGCTTGTCGGCCATGCGGTACGCGACTTTCGCGCCAAAGTCGCGTTTCAATGACGCGAAAAGCGCCATTTCTCAGCCAATGAAGGTGAACGCAGAGTGTGGGCAGCGTGATGACATAGATCCTGGTCCCCACCATCTTAGAGAAGGGCATTGCAGTGATTGGCTTGCTGTCTGCGGCGTCACAGGGGCTATAAAGGGGCGTTCCCGCCGACCGCCATCTTACTGCTGCTGATCTGAGCTTAGGGACAGGTTGCTGCCGCTTCATCAGAAGCAGGGAGAGCGTTAGGCAGGGTCCACTAACCACCAAACCGCTTGTGCTGCAGCGATTTCCACTGTCCAACACCACCTTCGGTGTGCAGGGACTGTGGAAGCTATTTTTTTTTTTTTTTCCCCTCAGCGCTGTAGCTCATTGGGCTGCCCTAGAAGGCTCCGTGATAGCTGTATTGCTGTGTGTACGCCACTGTGGAAACCAACTGCTTTTTTCAAAGCACATATCCTCTTGTTCCTTCCTTTCTGCACAGCTATCTTTTCTGTTTTTCCACACTTTTTATTTAATTTGTGCATCAGTCCACTCCTATTGCTGCCTGCCATACCTGGCTTACATTACTGCAGGGAGATAGTAATTGTAGGACAGTTTTTTTTTTTTTTTTGTTTTTTTTTTTTGTGGGAGATTAAGATTGGCATTTCTGCTACAGTGCCATCCCTGTGTGTGCCATCTCTCACTGAGTGGGCCATAGAAAGCCTATTTATTTTTTCCGTGATTTGTGTTCTAAAATCTACCTCAACACAAAAACAGTACATCAATCAGTGGGAGAAAAATATTGGCCTCAGTCAGGGCTTGTGTGCCACTGCTGTGTGTGCTATCTCTCATTCAGTGGGCTATAGCAAGCCTATTTTTTTTTATTTTTTTTAATATTATTTGGTTTCTAATTCTCCCTGAAAAAAAAAAAAAAAACCTAAAAAAACAGTGGGAGAATAATATTGCCCTTTCAGCTTGTGTGCCAGTCTTGACTCCTGGGTGTGCCACCTCTCTCCCTCTCATTCAGTGGGCCATAGAAAGCCTATTTATTTTTTTTTTTAAATATTATTGGGTTTCTAAAGTCTCCCTGAAAAAACAAAAAATACATAAAAAAACAGTGGGAGAGTAATATTGCCCTTTCAGCTTGTGTGCCAGTCTTGACTCCTGGGTGTGCCACCTCTCTCCCTTTCATTCAGTGGGCCATAGAAAGCCTATTTATTTTTTCCGTGATTTGTGTTCTAAAATCTACCTCAACACAAAAACACTACATCAATCAGTGGGAGAAAAATATTGGCCTCAGTCAGGGCTTGTGTGCCACTGCTGTGTGTGCTATCTCTCATTCAGTGGGCTATAGCAAGCCTATTTTTTTTTTTTTTTTTTTTTTTTTAATATTATTTGGTTTCTAAAGTCTCCCTGAAAAAAAAAAAAAAACATAAAAAAACAGTGGGAGAGTAATATTGCCCTTTCAGCTTGTGTGCCAGTCTTGACTCCTGGGTGTGCCACCTCTCTCCCTTTCATTCAGTGGGCCATAGAAAGCCTATTTATTTTTTCCGTGATTTGTGTTCTAAAATCTACCTCAACACAAAAACACTACATCAATCAGTGGGAGAAAAATATTGGCCTCAGTCAGGGCTTGTGTGCCACTGCTGTGTGTGCTATCTCTCATTCAGTGGGCTATAGCAAGCCTATTTTTTTTTTTTTTTTTTTTTTAATATTATTTGGTTTCTAAAGTCTCCCTGAAAAAAAAAAAAAAACATAAAAAAACAGTGGGAGAGTAATATTGCCCTTTCAGCTTGTGTGCCAGTCTTGACTCCTGGGTGTGCCACCTCTCTCCCTTTCATTCAGTGGGCCATAGAAAGCCTATTTATTTTTTGGTTTTTTTAATATTATTTGGTTTCTAAAGTCTCCCTGAAAATAAAAAAAAAAAATACATAAAAAAACAGTGGGAGAGTAATATTGCCATTTCAGCTTGTGTGCCAGTCTTGACTCCTGGGTGTGCCACCTCTCTCCCTCTCATTCAGTGGGCCATAGAAAGCCTTGTTTTTTTGTTTTTTTTTAATATTATTTGGTTTCTAAAGTCTCCCTGAAAATAAAAAAAAAAAACATAAAAAAACAGTGGGAGAGTAATATTGCCATTTCAGCTTGTGTGCCAGTCTTGACTCCTGGGTGTGCCACCTCTCTCTCTAATTGTGGGCCATAGAAAGCCTATTTATTTTTTGGTTTTTTTAATATTATTTGGTTTCTAAAGTCTCCCTGAAAATAAAAAAAAAAAATACATAAAAAAACAGTGGGAGAGTAATATTGCCCTTTCAGCTTGTGTGCCAGTCTTGACTCCTGGGTGTGCCACCTCTCTCCCTTTCATTCAGTGGGCCATAGAAAGCCTATTTATTTTTTGGTTTTTTTAATATTATTTGGTTTCTAAAGTCTCCCTGAAAATAAAAAAAAAAAATACATAAAAAAACAGTGGGAGAGTAATATTGCCATTTCAGCTTGTGTGCCAGTCTTGACTCCTGGGTGTGCCACCTCTCTCCCTCTCATTCAGTGGGCCATAGAAAGCCTTGTTTTTTTGTTTTTTTTTTAATATTATTTGGTTTCTAAAGTCTCCCTGAAAATAAAAAAAAAAAACATAAAAAAACAGTGGGAGAGTAATATTGCCATTTCAGCTTGTGTGCCAGTCTTGACTCCTGGGTGTGCCACCTCTCTCTCTAATTGTGGGCCATAGAAAGCCTATTTATTTTTTGGTTTTTTTAATATTATTTGGTTTCTAAAGTCTCCCTGAAAATAAAAAAAAAAAATACATAAAAAAACAGTGGGAGAGTAATATTGCCCTTTCAGCTTGTGTGCCAGTCTTGACTCCTGGGTGTGCCACCTCTCTCCCTTTCATTCAGTGGGCCATAGAAAGCCTATTTATTTTTTGGTTTTTTTAATATTATTTGGTTTCTAAAGTCTCCCTGAAAATAAAAAAAAAAAATACATAAAAAAACAGTGGGAGAGTAATATTGCCATTTCAGCTTGTGTGCCAGTCTTGACTCCTGGGTGTGCCACCTCTCTCCCTCTCATTCAGTGGGCCATAGAAAGCCTTGTTTTTTTGTTTTTTTTTTAATATTATTTGGTTTCTAAAGTCTCCCTGAAAATAAAAAAAAAAAACATAAAAAAACAGTGGGAGAGTAATATTGCCATTTCAGCTTGTGTGCCAGTCTTGACTCCTGGGTGTGCCACCTCTCTCTCTAATTGTGGGCCATAGAAAGCCTATTTATTTTTTGGTTTTTTTAATATTATTTGGTTTCTAAAGTCTCCCTGAAAATAAAAAAAAAAAATACATAAAAAAACAGTGGGAGAGTAATATTGCCCTTTCAGCTTGTGTGCCAGTCTTGACTCCTGGGTGTGCCACCTCTCTCCCTTTCATTCAGTGGGCCATAGAAAGCCTATTTATTTTTTGGTTTTTTTAATATTATTTGGTTTCTAAAGTCTCCCTGAAAATAAAAAAAAAAAATACATAAAAAAACAGTGGGAGAGTAATATTGCCATTTCAGCTTGTGTGCCAGTCTTGACTCCTGGGTGTGCCACCTCTCTCCCTCTCATTCAGTGGGCCATAGAAAGCCTTGTTTTTTTGTTTTTTTTTAATATTATTTGGTTTCTAAAGTCTCCCTGAAAATAAAAAAAAAAAACATAAAAAAACAGTGGGAGAGTAATATTGCCATTTCAGCTTGTGTGCCAGTCTTGACTCCTGGGTGTGCCACCTCTCTCTCTAATTGTGGGCCATAGAAAGCCTATTTATTTTTTGGTTTTTTTAATATTATTTGGTTTCTAAAGTCTCCCTGAAAATAAAAAAAAAAAATACATAAAAAAACAGTGGGAGAGTAATATTGCCCTTTCAGCTTGTGTGCCAGTCTTGACTCCTGGGTGTGCCACCTCTCTCCCTTTCATTCAGTGGGCCATAGAAAGCCTATTTATTTTTTGGTTTTTTTAATATTATTTGGTTTCTAAAGTCTCCCTGAAAATAAAAAAAAAATACATAAAAAAACAGTGGGAGAGTAATATTGCCATTTCAGCTTGTGTGCCAGTCTTGACTCCTGGGTGTGCCACCTCTCTCTCTAATTGTGGGCCATAGAAAGCCTTTTTATTTTTTTCCTTCATTTGTGTTTTAAAATCAACCTCAACACAAAAACACTACATCAATCAGTGGGAGAAAAATATTGGCCTCAGTCAGGGCTTGTGTGCCACTCCTGTGCGTGCCATCTCTCATTCAGTGGGCCATAGAAAGCCTTGTTTTTTTGTTTTTTTTTTAAATATTATTTGGTTTCTAAAGTCTCACAGAGAAAAAAAAAAAAATAAATTAGGTGGGAGATTAATATTGACATTAGTGCTTGAGTGACAGTCCTGCGTGTGTGTCATCTCTGTGATTTGGTGTCACAGAAAACAGAGTGTGTAACATTGTGCCTGATTTTCCTTGTGGTCTCACCAACCTGTTAAGGGATATTGAAATCATACTGAAGTTATAGCTCACCGTGTAAGTTGTTTGACAGCAACAAATAAAGTTAGTTTGGTTACGATTTTTAAACAATGAGGAAGTCTGGTGCAAGAGGTCGTCGTGGGCGTTCATTGTCAGCTGGTAATGATGGTAGTGGTAGTGGAGCATCAGGTGGTCGTGGGGATAAAAATATTCCACCTAAGTCTGGAGCTGTGGAGCCAGTTTCGTCGTCAGGCTACACAAGGCCTCGAACGCTCTCTTTTCTGGGAGTAGGAAAACCGCTTTTAAAGGCTGAGCAGCAACAGCAAGTTTTGGCTTACATTGCAGACTCAGCCTCTAGCTCTTTTGCCTCCTCTTCCGAAACTGGTAAATGTAAAAGCAGCGCGTCGCTTGTGGATGTTCACGGTCAGGGACAAGTCGCTTCCTTGTCCTCCTCAGCAAAAACTACAACAAGAGAGAAGGATGCAGCAGGCGACACAACGGGTCACTCCATGGAGCTCTTTACACATACCGTCCCTGGCTTAGAAAGTGAAACATTTAACAGGCCATGCCCATTACAAGTAGATTCTGACATGGAGTGCACTGATGCACAGCCACAGCCAGAGTACTATGCTGCTCCTTTGACTCAGACCACCACATTGCCCTCTCAGGGTACAGATCCACAATCAGACCCTGATGAGACTATGTTGCCCCGCCACGAACGCTATACCACCGACCGACACAGTGACACAGACGAAGTTGCACACGAGCTCGAAGAGGAGGTAATAGATGACCCAGTTATTGACCCCGATTGGCAGCCATTGGGGGAACAGGGTGCAGGCGGCAGTAGTTCAGAAGCGGAGGTGGAGGAGGGGCCGCAGCAGGCATCAACATCGCAACAGGTTCCATCTGCCGGGCCCGTATCTGGCCCAAAACGCGTGTCAAAGCCAAAACCTGTTGGAGGACAGCGTGGCCATCCGGTTAAAGCTCAGTCTGCAATCCCTGAAAAGGGATCCGAGTCTAGGAAGAGTGCAGTCTGGCATTTTTTTAAACAACATCCAACTGATCAGCGCAAAGTCATCTGTCAAAAATGTTCAACTAGCTTAAGCAGAGGTCAGAATCTGAAAAGTCTAAATACTAGTTGCATGCATAGACACTTAACCACCATGCATTTTCAAGCCTGGACTAACTACCAAACGTCCCTTAAGGTTGTAGCACCCTCGGCCAATGAAGCTAGTCAGCAACGCAACATCCCTTCCGTCACTGTAAGGCCACCATTTTCCGCACCACCGGCAGTATCTGTGCAGGTTTCTTTGCCAGCCAAAAGCAGTCAGGGTCAGGGAATCACCAGTTTAGTAGGAGGAAATATTGCATCTAGGGCACCGGCGGAAACAATACCGTCTCCAACCGTCTCTCAGTCTGCCATGTACACCGGCACACCCGAAAGTTCCACGATCTCCTGCTCTCCAGTCCAGCTCACCCTACATGAGACTCTGGTTAGAAAAAGGAAGTACTTATCCTCGCATCCGCGTACACAGGGTTTTAACGCCCACATAGCTAGACTAATCTCGTTAGAGATGATGCCCTACCGTTTAGTTGAAAGCGAAGCTTTTAAAGCCCTGATGGAGTACGCTGAACCACGATACGAGCTACCTAGTCGACACTTTTTTTCCAGAAAAGCCATCCCAGCCCTGCACCAGCATGTTAAACAGCGCATCGTCCATGCACTTAGGCAATCTGTGAGTACAAAGGTGCACCTGACTACAGATGCATGGACCAGTAGGCATGGCCAGGGACGTTATGTGTCCATCACGGCACACTGGGTGAATGTGGTGGATGCAGGGTCCACAGGCGACATCAATTTAGGGACAGTTGTGCCTAGCCCACGGTCTAGGAAACAGTTGGCTGTAGGCGTTCGCACCCCCTCCTCCTCCTCCTCGTCCTCCTGCAGAAGCTACAGCTCTTCCACAGAACGCAGTCGGCCAACCACTCCATCGGCAGATGACACTGTTGCACACCAGTTGTCCCATTATGGGCCAGCTACTGCCAAGCGTCAGCAGGCTGTATTGGCTATGAAGTGTTTGGGCGACAACAGACACAACGCGGAAGTTCTGTCCGAGTTCTTGCAACAAGAAACGCAGTCGTGGCTGGGCACAGTAGATCTTGAGGCAGGCAAGGTAGTGAGTGATAACGGAAGGAATTTCATGGCTGCCATCTCCCTTTCCCAACTGAAACACATTCCTTGCCTGGCTCACACCTTAAACCTGGTGGTGCAGTGCTTATTGAAAACTTATCCTGGGTTCTCCGACCTGCTCCTCAAAGTGCGTGCACTTTGCTCACATATCCGACGTTCGCCTGTACACGCCAGCCGTATGCAGACCTATCAGCGGTCTTTGAACCTTCCCCAGCATCGCCTAATCATAGACGTTGCAACAAGGTGGAACTCAACACTGCACATGCTTCAGAGACTGTGCGAACAGAGGCGTGCTGTTATTTATTTGTGGGAGGATACACGGGCAGGCAGTAGGATGGCAGACATGGAGTTGTCAGGTGTGCAGTGGTCGAAGATACAAGACATGTGTCAAGTCCTTCAGTGTTTTGAGGAATGCACACGGCTGGTTAGTGCAGACAACGCCGTAATAAGCATGAGCATCCCCCTAATGCGTCTGCTGATGCAAAGTTTGACGCACATAAAGGAGCAGGCGTCTGCACCAGAGGAAGAGGGAAGCCTTGATGACAGTCAGCCATTGTCTGGTCAGGGCAGTGTACAGGACGAGGTAGCGGGCGAAGAGGAGGTGGAGGACGAGGAGGATGATGGGGATGAGTATATTTTTAATGCGGAAACTTTCACGGGGGCACAGGAAATTGGTTGCGTGTCACGGCCGGGTTCTGGTTTTTTGAGGGACACAAGTGACGTAGATTTGCCTGCAACTGCCCCTCAACCAATCACAACCGGAGATTTGACAACTGGAACTTTGGCCCACATGGCGGATTATGCCTTACGTATCCTAAAAAGGGACACACGCATTACGAAAATGATGAACGATGACGATTACTGGTTGGCCTGCCTCCTTGATCCACGCTATAAAGGCAAATTGCAAAATATTATGCCACATGAGAACTTGGAACTAATATTAGCAACCAAACAATCAACTCTTGTTGACCGTTTGCTTCAGGCATTCCCAGCACACAGCGCACGTGATCGTTCTCACACAAGCTCCAGGGGGCAGCAGACTAGGAGTGTTAGGGGTGCACACATCAGAAGTGGCGTTGGACAGAGGGGTTTTCTGACCAGGTTGTGGAGTGATTTTGCTATGACCGCAGACAGGACAGGTACTGCTGCATCAATTGAAAGTGACAGGAGACAACATTTGTCCAGTATGGTTACTAACTATTTTTCATCCCTTATCGATGTTCTCCCTCAACCGTCATTCCCATTTGATTACTGGGCCTCCAAATTAGACACCTGGCCAGAATTGGCAGAATATGCATTGCAGGAGCTTGCTTGCCCGGCAGCAAGTGTCCTATCAGAAAGAGTATTCAGTGCTGCAGGTTCAATATTAACCGAAAAAAGGACTCGTCTGGCTACCCAAAATGTTGACGATCTAACATTCATTAAAATGAACCACAACTGGATTTCGAAATCTTTTGCCCCACCTTGCCCGGCCGACACCTAGCTTTCCTATGAAAAGCTCTTGCCTGTGAATTACTTTTCTAATGTCTAATTTGCTGCAGCTGATTGTACAGCATACGACATGTTTACACCTCCCTAAATGGCAAAACTCCCCACACGGGGCCGTGGTATCGCGACTTGGCGCAAGCACCCGTGAGACTGCTGTTTGTCTGAAGAGGTGGGTGTGCTCGCTTTTGGTTGACGGCATTGCTACTGGGTCCCTCATAGTACAATGTAGTGTCTCTGGCGGTGGTGGTGCGCACCCAACGTCAGACACACCGTTGTAACATGAGGGGCCCTGGGGCGGTCCCGCCGGCCTCAAGAGAGTTCCCCCCTACCCCAGCTCAAAATGTGCTCTACCACGTGCAAAATTATGTCGCACAGCTCCACCAATCTTTAGTCTATTCGCTGACATCATTCAATGTCTGGCACTGACAATACAAATTTGTAGACATCTATGATGCAACTTAAAGTAGTCTGTGTCTGTGTCCTATATTGGCACCATTAAATAGTTACTGCCAAATTACAATGTCAGAAACTCAGTAGATGAGCCCACCCCTGTACCTAAGTATGCCACCTTTTTTTTTTGTTTTGGTTGTTTTGCGAGACATTAACATCTATTTATATTTTGGGAGTACTGGGACAGACACTCCTTGCACTACTCCTCCACTCACCACCAAGCTGCCTGTGTATCCATGTAACCGCTGTAAAACTGCCATGAGCCTATTGTTTGTTATTTTAGGCCTTTGATAGCCTGTCTGCGGTCCCTACTTTAAATACTCCTCCACTGACCACCAAGCTGCCTGCCCGTGTATCCATGTAACCGCTGTGAAACTGCCATGAGCCTATTGTTTGTTATGTTAGGCCTTTGATAGCCTGTCTGCGGTCCCTACTTTAAATACTCCTCCACTGACCAGACCACTGCTGCCCGTGTACCCCTGGAACCAATTATAAAGTGCCTACAGCCAGCCCATTTTCTTATGTTAGGCCTTTGAAGCCTGTCTGCGGTCCCTACTTTAAATACTCCTCCACTGACCAGACCACTGCTGCCCGTGTACCCCTGGAACCAATTATAAAGTGCCTACAGCCAGCCCATTTTCTTATGTTAGGCCTTTGAAGCCTTTCTGCGGTCCCTACTTTAAATACTCCTCCACTCACCACCACCAAGCTGCCTGCCCGTGTATCCATGTAACCGCTGTGAAACTGCCATGAGCCTATTGTTTGTTATTTTAGGCCTTTGATAGCCTGTCTGCGGTCCCTACTTTAAATACTCCTCCACTCACCACCAAGCTGCCTGCCCGTGTATCCATGTAACCGCTGTGAAACTGCCATCATGAGCCTATTGTTTGTTATGTTAGGCCTTTGATAGCCTGTCTGCGGTCCCTACTTTAAATACTCCTCCACTGACCAGACCACTGCTGCCCGTGTACCCCTGGAACCAATTATAAAGTGCCTACAGCCAGCCCATTTTCTTATGTTAGGCCTTTGATAGCCTGTCTGCGGTCCCTACTTTAAATACTCCTCCACTCACCACCAAGCTGCCTGCCCGTGTATCCATGTAACCGCTGTGAAACTGCCATCATGAGCCTATTGTTTGTTATGTTAGGCCTTTGATAGCCTGTCTGCGGTCCCTACTTTAAATACTCCTCCACTGACCAGACCACTGCTGCCCGTGTACCCCTGGAACCAATTATAAAGTGCCTACAGCCAGCCCATTTTCTTATGTTAGGCCTTTGAAGCCTGTCTGCGGTCCCTACTTTAAATACTCCTCCACTCACCACCACCAAGCTGCCTGCCCGTGTATCCATGTAACCGCTGTGAAACTGCCATGAGCCTATTGTTTGTTATTTTAGGCCTTTGATAGCCTGTGTGCGGTCCCTACTTTAAATACTCCTCCACTCACCACCAAGCTGCCTGCCCGTGTATCCATGTAACCGCTGTGAAACTGCCATGAGCCTATTGTTTGTTATTTTAGGCCTTTGATAGCCTGTGTGCGGTCCCTACTTTAAATACTCCTCCACTCACCACCAAGCTGCCTGCCCGTGTATCCATGTAACCGCTGTGAAACTGCCATGAGCCTATTGTTTGTTATGTTAGGCCTTTGATAGCCTGTCTGCGGTCCCTACTTTAAATACTCCTCCACTGACCAGACCACTGCTGCCCGTGTACCCCTGGAACCAATTATAAAGTGCCTACAGCCAGCCCATTTTCTTATGTTAGGCCTTTGAAGCCTGTCTGCGGTCCCTACTTTAAATACTCCTCCACTGACCAGACCACTGCTGCCCGTGTACCCCTGGAACCAATTATAAAGTGCCTACAGCCAGCCCATTTTCTTATGTTAGGCCTTTGAAGCCTTTCTGCGGTCCCTACTTTAAATACTCCTCCACTCACCACCACCAAGCTGCCTGCCCGTGTATCCATGTAACCGCTGTGAAACTGCCATGAGCCTATTGTTTGTTATTTTAGGCCTTTGATAGCCTGTCTGCGGTCCCTACTTTAAATACTCCTCCACTCACCACCAAGCTGCCTGTGTATCCATGTAACCGCTGTAAAACTGCCATGAGCCTATTGTTTGTTATTTTAGGCCTTTGATAGCCTGTCTGCGGTCCCTACTTTAAATACTCCTCCACTGACCAGACCACTGCTGCCCGTGTACCCCTGGAACCAATTATAAAGTGCCTACAGCCAGCCCATTTTCTTATGTTAGGCCTTTGAAGCCTGTCTGCGGTCCCTACTTTAAATACTCCTCCACTCACCACCAAGCTGCCTGTGTATCCATGTAACCGCTGTAAAACTGCCATGAGCCTATTGTTTGTTATTTTAGGCCTTTGATAGCCTGTCTGCGGTCCCTACTTTAAATACTCCTCCACTGACCAGACCACTGCTGCCCGTGTACCCCTGGAACCAATTATAAAGTGCCTACAGCCAGCCCATTTTCTTATGTTAGGCCTTTGAAGCCTGTCTGCGGTCCCTACTTTAAATACTCCTCCACTCACCACCACCAAGCTGCCTGCCCGTGTATCCATGTAACCGCTGTGAAACTGCCATGAGCCTATTGTTTGTTATTTTAGGCCTTTGATAGCCTGTCTGCGGTCCCTACTTTAAATACTCCTCCACTCACCACCAAGCTGCCTGCCCGTGTATCCATGTAACCGCTGTGAAACTGCCATCATGAGCCTATTGTTTGTTATGTTAGGCCTTTGATAGCCTGTCTGCGGTCCCTACTTTAAATACTCCTCCACTGACCAGACCACTGCTGCCCGTGTACCCCTGGAACCAATTATAAAGTGCCTACAGCCAGCCCATTTTCTTATGTTAGGCCTTTGATAGCCTGTCTGCGGTCCCTACTTTAAATACTCCTCCACTCACCACCAAGCTGCCTGCCCGTGTATCCATGTAACCGCTGTGAAACTGCCATCATGAGCCTATTGTTTGTTATGTTAGGCCTTTGATAGCCTGTCTGCGGTCCCTACTTTAAATACTCCTCCACTGACCAGACCACTGCTGCCCGTGTACCCCTGGAACCAATTATAAAGTGCCTACAGCCAGCCCATTTTCTTATGTTAGGCCTTTGAAGCCTGTCTGCGGTCCCTACTTTAAATACTCCTCCACTCACCACCACCAAGCTGCCTGCCCGTGTATCCATGTAACCGCTGTGAAACTGCCATGAGCCTATTGTTTGTTATTTTAGGCCTTTGATAGCCTGTGTGCGGTCCCTACTTTAAATACTCCTCCACTCACCACCAAGCTGCCTGCCCGTGTATCCATGTAACCGCTGTGAAACTGCCATGAGCCTATTGTTTGTTATGTTAGGCCTTTGATAGCCTGTCTGCGGTCCCTACTTTAAATACTCCTCCACTGACCAGACCACTGCTGCCCGTGTACCCCTGGAACCAATTATAAAGTGCCTACAGCCAGCCCATTTTCTTATGTTAGGCCTTTGAAGCCTGTCTGCGGTCCCTACTTTAAATACTCCTCCACTGACCAGACCACTGCTGCCCGTGTACCCCTGGAACCAATTATAAAGTGCCTACAGCCAGCCCATTTTCTTATGTTAGGCCTTTGAAGCCTTTCTGCGGTCCCTACTTTAAATACTCCTCCACTCACCACCACCAAGCTGCCTGCCCGTGTATCCATGTAACCGCTGTGAAACTGCCATGAGCCTATTGTTTGTTATTTTAGGCCTTTGATAGCCTGTCTGCGGTCCCTACTTTAAATACTCCTCCACTCACCACCAAGCTGCCTGTGTATCCATGTAACCGCTGTAAAACTGCCATGAGCCTATTGTTTGTTATTTTAGGCCTTTGATAGCCTGTCTGCGGTCCCTACTTTAAATACTCCTCCACTGACCAGACCACTGCTGCCCGTGTACCCCTGGAACCAATTATAAAGTGCCTACAGCCAGCCCATTTTCTTATGTTAGGCCTTTGATAGCCTGTCTGCGGTCCCTACTTTAAATACTCCTCCACTCACCACCAAGCTGCCTGCCCGTGTATCCATGTAACCGCTGTGAAACTGCCATCATGAGCCTATTGTTTGTTATGTTAGGCCTTTGATAGCCTGTCTGCGGTCCCTACTTTAAATACTCCTCCACTGACCAGACCACTGCTGCCCGTGTACCCCTGGAACCAATTATAAAGTGCCTACAGCCAGCCCATTTTCTTATGTTAGGCCTTTGAAGCCTGTCTGCGGTCCCTACTTTAAATACTCCTCCACTCACCACCACCAAGCTGCCTGCCCGTGTATCCATGTAACCGCTGTGAAACTGCCATGAGCCTATTGTTTGTTATTTTAGGCCTTTGATAGCCTGTGTGCGGTCCCTACTTTAAATACTCCTCCACTCACCACCAAGCTGCCTGCCCGTGTATCCATGTAACCGCTGTGAAACTGCCATGAGCCTATTGTTTGTTATGTTAGGCCTTTGATAGCCTGTCTGCGGTCCCTACTTTAAATACTCCTCCACTGACCAGACCACTGCTGCCCGTGTACCCCTGGAACCAATTATAAAGTGCCTACAGCCAGCCCATTTTCTTATGTTAGGCCTTTGAAGCCTGTCTGCGGTCCCTACTTTAAATACTCCTCCACTGACCAGACCACTGCTGCCCGTGTACCCCTGGAACCAATTATAAAGTGCCTACAGCCAGCCCATTTTCTTATGTTAGGCCTTTGAAGCCTTTCTGCGGTCCCTACTTTAAATACTCCTCCACTCACCACCACCAAGCTGCCTGCCCGTGTATCCATGTAACCGCTGTGAAACTGCCATGAGCCTATTGTTTGTTATTTTAGGCCTTTGATAGCCTGTCTGCGGTCCCTACTTTAAATACTCCTCCACTCACCACCAAGCTGCCTGTGTATCCATGTAACCGCTGTAAAACTGCCATGAGCCTATTGTTTGTTATTTTAGGCCTTTGATAGCCTGTCTGCGGTCCCTACTTTAAATACTCCTCCACTGACCAGACCACTGCTGCCCGTGTACCCCTGGAACCAATTATAAAGTGCCTACAGCCAGCCCATTTTCTTATGTTAGGCCTTTGAAGCCTGTCTGCGGTCCCTACTTTAAATACTCCTCCACTCACCACCACCAAGCTGCCTGCCCGTGTATCCATGTAACCGCTGTGAAACTGCCATGAGCCTATTGTTTGTTATTTTAGGCCTTTGATAGCCTGTCTGCGGTCCCTACTTTAAATACTCCTCCACTCACCACCAAGCTGCCTGCCCGTGTATCCATGTAACCGCTGTGAAACTGCCATCATGAGCCTATTGTTTGTTATGTTAGGCCTTTGATAGCCTGTCTGCGGTCCCTACTTTAAATACTCCTCCACTGACCAGACCACTGCTGCCCGTGTACCCCTGGAACCAATTATAAAGTGCCTACAGCCAGCCCATTTTCTTATGTTAGGCCTTTGAAGCCTGTCTGCGGTCCCTACTTTAAATACTCCTCCACTCACCACCACCAAGCTGCCTGCCCGTCTATCCATGTAACCGCTGTAAAACTGCAATGAGCCTATTGTTTGTTATTTTAGGCCTTTGATAGCCTGTCTGCGGCCCCTACTTGCAATACTCCTCCACTGACCACAATGCTGCCTGGAGTGCCTGCCTGTGTATCCATGTAACCGATGTAAAACTGCCATGACTGCCTACTGTTTGTTATTTTAGGCCTTTGATAGCCTGTCTGCAGCCCCTACTTGCAATACTCCTCCACTGACCACACCAATGCTGCCCGTGTACCCCTGGAACCTATTTAAAAGTTCATAGAGCCTAGTTATATATTTTATTTACTATTAATAAGGCCATGATGGACTACGCTGTACCACGCTACAAGCTAACCAGTCGACACTTCTTTTGCGAGAAAAGCCATCCCAACCCTCCACCAGCATGTAGAAGACCGCATTGTCCATGCACTCTGGCAATCTGTGAGTACAAAGGTGCACCTGACAACAGACGCATGGACCTGTAGGCATGGCCACGGAAGATTACGTGTCCATTACGGCGCAATGGGTTAATGTGGTGGATGCATGGTCCACAGGGGACAGCCTACTAAGTCTGTCTGCAGTCCCTAATTCAAATTGTGCTCCACTGTCTAAATCGGAACTTCCACCTTCTGGCTTTCGGCCTATAGTATCAGAAATTAAACTGCATTTGGCCTTCAACTTTGGTTAGGGCCTACTAACGGCTTCTGCCCCTCCCTGGTGTTGCCCTCAACTAAATAAAGCTGAGCTTCAACCTTCTGCTCCAAATTACCATTTTGAAAAATGCAATAGGCTTTTCAGGCCTACTAAAGGAGTCTGTCTGTGTGCCCCTCCCTGGTGTTGTCCTCAACTAAATAAAGCTGAGCTTCAACCTTCCGGCTCTCATTATGTGGTTTTAAAAAAAAAAAAGGTGGTTAGGGCCTACTAACGGCTTCTGCCCCTCCCTGGTGTTGTCCTCAACTAAATAAAGCTGAGCTTCAACCTTCCGGCTCTCATTATGTGGTTTTAAAAAAAAAAAAGGTGGTTAGGGCCTACTAACGGCTTCTGCCCCTCCCTGGTGTTGTCCTCAACTAAATAAAGCTGAGCTTCAACCTTCCGGCTCTCATTATGTGGTTTTAAAAAAAAAAAAGGTGGTTAGGGCCTACTAACGGCTTCTGCCCCTCCCTGGTGTTGTCCTCAACTAAATAAAGCTGAGCTTCAACCTTCCGGCTCTCATTATGTGGTTTTAAAAAAAAAAAAAGGTGGTTAGGGCCTACTAACGGCTTCTGCCCCTCCCTGGTGTTGTCCTCAACTAAATAAAGCTGAGCTTCAACCTTCCGGCTCTCATTATGTGGTTTTAAAAAAAAAAAAGGTGGTTAGGGCCTACTAACGGCTTCTGCCCCTCCCTGGTGTTGTCCTCAACTAAATAAAGCTGAGCTTCAACCTTCCGGCTCTCATTATGTGGTTTTAAAAAAAAAAAAGGTGGTTAGGGCCTACTAACGGCTTCTGCCCCTCCCTGGTGTTGTCCTCAACTAAATAAAGCTGAGCTTCAACCTTCCGGCTCTCATTATGTGGTTTTAAAAAAAAAAAAGGTGGTTAGGGCCTACTAACGGCTTCTGCCCCTCCCTGGTGTTGCCCTCAACTAAATAAAGCTGAGCTTCAACCTTCTGCTCCAAATTACCATTTTAAAAAATGCAATAGGCTTTTCCGGCCTACTAAAGGTGTCTGCCCCTCCCTGGTGTTGTCCTCAACTGAACAAAGCTGAGCTTCCACATTCTGGCTTTCGCCCTATACTATCAGATATTAAACTGCATTTGGCCTACTAGTGTGGTTAGGCCCTTGAAACAGTGTCTGCTGCTCTTGGGTTTGCTACTCCACTGAACAAAGCAATGCCGCCTGTTTAGTCCTGTTACCAATTTTGAACTGCATTTAGCCTACTTTATTCTTTGGCCCTATATCTGTTTCCTCCTCATCCTGCCCATTGCCCAGCCACTGCTAAATGAGTCTGCTGGTACATTGACCGAGACCACTACATTCCCCTTGTACTCTACACAGCCAGAATCTGTCCCTGCTGAAAGTAAGGTTCCCCTTCCCGCATGTTATACCACCTTACACAGGGACAAAGAGGAAGGTGCAGATGAAAGTGCAGGTTCCTTCATCAGGTGGGGGGGCATACTCGTTGGCGACGTCACTGGCACAGGGCCCCTCAGAGTACGCAAAAGTGTCGCTGCTGGTGGGAGGCGCCCCCGCCATGCAAACACACCGCCGTACTTTGAGGGGCCCTGTGCCAGTGGCAATGCGAACGAGTGGGCCCCCCCCCTGCTTGCTCAGGATCACAGCACTTGCAACTTTTAAATAATTACCTTTCCCTGCAACACCGCCGTGACGTAGTCCGCATTTCCTGGGCCCACGAAAAACTTGAGCCGGCCCTACTCCCCCCACAACTTTTGCCAAATGACCCCCAATTCCCTATGCCCAACTATTATTATAAAGTTAATTAAGATTGACAAGCTTCAGAAACAAGAATGGATGTTTTTGGCATTAAAATGGGCACTGTAGGTGTTTTCCTGGCCTCCACTCACTGCCGACTATGCTTCCCCATTGACTTGCATTGGGTTTCGTGTTTCGGTCGATCCCCGACTTTTAGCGATAATCGGCCGACTGCACTCGACTCGACTCTGGACAAAATCGGGTTTCCCAAAACCCTACTCGATCTTAAAAAAATGAAAGTCGCTCAACCCTAGCCCTCAGGCGTATTAAATGCGGTTTTCCACTCATCACCCTGTTTTATCCGCACCAGATTATACGCACCACGAAGATCTATTTTAGTGAACCACCTAGCCCCCTTAATGCGAGCAAACAAATCAGTAAATAATGGCAATGGATACTGGTATTTGACTGTAATCTTATTCAGAAGGCGATAATCTATACAAGGCCTCAGGGAACCATCTTTTTTTGCCACGAAAAAAAAACCTGCTCCCAGAGGGGATGAAGATGGACGAATATGTCCCTTTTCCAAGGACTCCTTAATATAATTCCGCATAGCAGTATGCTCTGGCAGTGACAGATTAAATAAACGACCCTTAGGGAACTTACTGCCAGGAATCAATTCTATAGCACAGTCACACTCTCTATGGGGAGGGAGCGAATTGAGCTTAGGCTCCTCAAAAACATCCCTATAATCCGACAAAAATGCAGGGATCTCCGAAGGAGTAGATGAAGCGATAGAAATCGGAGGTGCATCATCATGAACCCCCTGACATCCCCAGCTTAGCACAGACATTGTTTTCCAGTCCAGGACAGGATTATGAGTTTGTAACCATGGCAGACCAAGCACTAGTACATCATGTAAATTATACAGTACAAGGAAGCGAATCACCTCCTGATGAACGGGAGTCATGCGCATGGTCACTTGTGTCCAATACTGCGGTTTATTGATAGCCAATGGTGTAGAATCAATTCCTTTCAGAGGAATAGGAACTTCCAGAGGCTCTAGACTAAAACCGCAGCGTTTAGCAAATGACCAATCCATAAGACTCAGGGCAGCGCCTGAATCCACATAGGCATCGACGGAAATGGAAGACAGTGAAAAAATCAGAGTCACAGACAAAATGAACTTAGACTGCAGAGTATCAATGGCAAAAGATTTATCAACCCTTTTTGTGCGTTTAGAGCATGCTGATATAACATGAGTAGTGTTGAGCATTCCGATACTGCAAGTATCGGGTATCGGCCGATACTTGCTGTATCGGAATTCCGATACCGAGATCCGATATTTTTGTGATATCGGGTATCGGTATCGAAACAACATTAATGTAAAAATGTGTAAAAGAGAGAATTAAAATAAAAAATATTGCTATACTCACCTCTCCGACGCAGCCTGCACCTTACCGAGGGAAGCGGCAGCGTTCTTTGTTTAAAATTCGCGCTTTTCTTTCCTTTACGTGAGTCCCGGCTTGTGATTGGTTGCGTGCCGCCCATGTGACCGGGACGCAACCAATCACAGCAAGCCGTGACGTAATTTCAGGTCCTTCAGGATTTTAAAATTACGTTCCGGCGTTGTGATTGGTTGCGTCGCAGTCACATGGGAGACGCAACCAATCACAGCAAGCCGTGACGTAATTTCAGGTCCTTAAGGATTTTAAAATTACGTCCCGGCTTTGTGATTGGTTGCGTCGCAGTCACATGGGAGACGCAACCAATCACAATCCGTGACGTCACGGAAGGCTGGACACGCGCGCTTTTTAAAATGGGCGCGTGTCCAGCCTCCCGTGACGTCCCGGCTTGTGATTGGTTAATGGCGGCCATGTTGCCGGGACGCGGACCAATCACAGCAAGCTGTGACGTAATTTCGTCACGGCTTGCTGTGATTGGTCCGCGTCCCGGCAACATGGCCGCCCTGACCAATCACAAGCCGGGACTTCACGTAACCAAGTAAAAGCGCGAATTTTAAACAAACAACGCTGCCGGTTCCCTCGGTAAGGTCCAGGCTGCGTCGGACAGGTGAGTATAGCGATATTTTTTATTTTAATTCTTTCTTTTACACATTTATATGGATCCCAGGGCCTGAAGGAGAGTTTCCTCTCCTTCAGACCCTGGGAACCATCAGGAATACCGTCCGATACTTGAGTCCCATTGACTTGTATTGGTATCGGGTATCGGTATCGGATTGGATCCGATACTTTGCCGGTATCGGCCGATACTTTCCGATACCGATACTTTCAAGTATCGGACGGTATCGCTCAACACTAAACATGAGCTGAATCACCACAATAAAAACACAAACCATTTTTCCGCCTATAATTTTGCCGTTCACTTCTGGACTGAATTCTATCACATTGCATAGTCTCAGGTGCCTGTTCAGAAGACACCGCCAACTGGTGCACGGGTTTGCGCTCCCGTAAACGCCGATCAATCTGAATGGCCATAGCCATAGACTCATTCAGACCTGTAGGCGCAGGGAACCCCACCATAATATCCTTAATGGCCTCAGAAAGACCATTTCTGAAGTTTGCAGCCAGGGCGCACTCATTCCACTGAGTAAGCACCGACCATTTCCGAAATTTCTGACAATATATTTCCGCTTCATCATGCCCCTGAGAGAGGGCTAATAAAGCCTTTTCAGCCTGAATCTCTAGGTTAGGTTCCTCATAGAGCAATCCCAATGCCAGAAAAAACGCATCCACACTGAGCAATGCAGGATCCCCTGGTGCCAATGCAAATGCCCAATTCTGAGGGTCGCCCCGTAGGAACGATATAACAATCTTGACCTGTTGAGCAGGGTCTCCAGAGGAGCGAGATTTCAAAGAGAGAAACAATTTACAATTGTTCCTGAAATTCAGGAAGGTAGATCTATCTCCAGAAAAAAACTCTGGAATAGGAATTCTAGGTTCAGACATGGGAGTGTGAACAACGAAATCCTGTATGTTTTGAACCTTTGCCGCGAGATTACTCAGGCTGGAAGCCAAACTCTGGACATCCATGATAAACAGCTAAGATCAGAGCCATTCAAGGGTTAAGAGGAGGTAAGAAGCAGCTAGACAGCAATTAAGGGCTAGGCAGCAAAACTCTGAAGGAAAAAAAAAAAATTTCCCTTGAACACTTCTTTTTCTCCTGCTTCAGCCCAAACAATTAACACTTTGTTGGCCGGCTATACTGTCATGAATCCCCAATGGCTAGGGATAGCACAGGATTAGCAAAGTATAATAAATATCGGACGAGCTCTAGGGTGATGGAACCTGGGCTGACCGCTGCCCTACGCCTGACAAACGCAACTAGAAATAGCCAGGGAGCGTGCCTACGTTGGTTCTAGACGCCACGCACCAGCCTAAGAGCTAACTAGTACTGCAGAGAAAACAAAGACCTCACTTGCCTCCAGAGGAATTAACCCCAAAGATATAGTTGCCCCCCCACATGTATTGACGGTGAAATGAGAGGAAGGCACACACATAGAGATGATGTATATAGCTTTAGCAAATAGAGGCCCGCTGAAAACTAGAAAGCAGAATGACACAAAAGGGGACTGAGCGGTCAGCAAAAAACCCTAATAAAAAAAAAAACATCCTGAGATTACAAGAACCCATGTGCCAACTCATGGCACATGGGGAGAACCTCAGTCCACTAGAGCAACCAGCTAACAAAGAGACATTCTAAGCAAGCTGGACAAAAAACCAAACAACTGAAAATCAGCACTTAGCTTATCCTGAAAGATCTGGGAGCAGGTAGGCAGGAACCAAACAGAGCGCATCTGAACACATTGATAGCCGGCAAGGGAAATGACAGAAAGGCCAGGTAAAATAGGAAACACCCAGCCTCTGATGGACAGATGGAAACCAAAGGCCGCAACCCACCAAAGTCACCCAGTACCAGCAGTAACCACCAGAGGGAGCCCGCAAACAGAATCCACAACAGTCTGCCCCTGCCTGGTGTTGTCCTCAACTGAATAAAGCTGAGCTTCTACCTTCTGGCTCTGATTAACTGCTGTATTTTAAAAAATTGGTGGTTCCGGCCTACTAACGGTGTCTGCCCCTGCCTGGTGTTGTCCTCAACTGAATAAAGCTGAGCTTCTACCTTCTGGCTCTCATTAAGTGCTGTGTTTTTAAAAATTGGTGGTTCCGGCCTACTAATAGTGTCTGCCCCTCCCTGGTGTTGTCCTCAACTGAACAAAGCTGAGCTTCCACATTCTGGCTTTCGGCCTATACTATCAGATATTAAACTGCATTTGGCCTACTAGTGTGGTTAGGCCCTTGAAACAGTGTCTGCTGCTCTTGGGTTTGCTACTCCACTGAACAAAGCAATGCCGCCTGTTTAGTCCTGTTACCAATTTTGAACTGCATTTAGCCTACTTTATTCTTTGGCCCTATATCTGTTTCCTCCTCATCCTGCCCATTGCCCAGCCACTGCTAGATGAGTCTGCTGGTACATTGACCTAGACCACTACATTCCCCTTGCACTCTACACAGCCAGAATCTGACCCTGCTGAAAGGAAGGTTCCCCTTCCCGCATGTTATACCACCTTACACAGGGACAAAGAGGAAGGTGCAGATGAAAGTGCAGGTTCCTTCATCAGGTGGGGGGGGGCATACTCGTTGGTGACGTCACTGGCACAGGGCCCCTCAGAGTACGCAAAAGTGTCGCTGCTGGTGGGAGGCGCCCCCGCCATGCAAACACACCGCTGTACTTTGAGGGCCCTGTGCCAGTGCCAATGCGAACGAGTGGGCCCCCCCTGCTTGCTCAGGATCACAGCACTTGCAACGTTGAAATACTTACCTCTCCCTGCTCCACCGCCGTGACGTAGTCCGCATTTCCTGGGCCCACGAAAAACTTGAGCCAGCCCTACTCCCCCCACAACTTTTGCCAAATGACCCCCAATTTCCTATGCCCAACTATTATTATAAAGTTAATTAAGATTGACAAGCTTCAGAAACAAGAATGGATGTTTTTGGCATTAAAATGGGCACTGTAGGTGTTTTCCTGGCCTCCACTCACTGCCGACTATGCTTCCCCATTGACTTGCATTGGGCTTCGTGTTTCGGTTGATCCCCGACTTTTAGCGATAATCGGCCGACTGCACTCGACTCGACTCTGGACAAAGTCGGGTTTCACAAAACCAGACTCGATCTTAAAAAAATGAAAGTCGTTCAACCCTAGCAGTGGATGTTGTTGAGTAAAAATTGCAAATCTGCTATTGTCGTGCCCATACATTGTAGTGCTTAGTACATTATAATGCACAGTACGTTATGTCCAGCTCATGCTTCTGGAGACATGCACGCGTAAATTAAGCGGGCTCTCAACACTACAGAAATACCTAATATGTGGAGGCTAAAAGTAGCATAGACACACTGTGGGGCTCAGAATAGTGAGGGGCATTTGGATTTGAGACTGCAGAATTCACTGTATTTCTTTTGAGGGTGAGAAGACATAGTGCTCTTCCAGAGCCTTTGTGCTACCAGTAACGTGGAAGCCCCCTATATTTCCGTTAACAGATAACGGACCTGATTGAGGTCTTGCTTATTTTTGTGAATTGAGTTGAAGCTTTTATTGGGAACATTTTACATAAGATTTGTGACCACATGTATCCTGCACTCTATACTAGGAACTTATAACGAATATTTCCATCTAAATCTCCAAATGACGTGATTCAGATGAAACCCCTGAGGGATTCATTAGGGCAGCACAGTTACTCTGGATTCTGCCTGGCCTCTGTTCAGAAGTGTCCTTCTTTTCAGAGGTGCACAAAACTGTGGCCAACATGACTTTTATGCATGTCTAAAAAGTCAAACATCACCGGATCATAGACAAACAGTATCCACAGTGCCTCAATCTGCCTCATTATAGGGAATATTCCACCAGGGATTTAGTCTAAATCAAGTATTTCAGAGATTTACAAAGAAATTCCGGTGAAAGTGTGCTTTCACATTTTTCTGTGTCTCCATTGATGCATATGTCTGAATCCCCCACAAAACAGGGTCCAGACATATGCGCCAATGGTGTCATAGACTGTAATAGTGACAACAAAGCGAAAATGCTCTCTGAAGTCCACCATTTTCGGGATTGTAGGCCTACAGGAGGCATCCAACACCCAGATGCTTCCAACTACATTTAAGTGTCCGACTTCTGTAAGTGTACACTCCAGAAAATGATGCATGTCAGAGCACATGTTTGCTCTGCCATTACCATTACAGTCTATGGCCCCATTGGTGCATCTGTCCTGATCCCGTTTTGCGGGGGATTTCTGATGTATGGCCCAATGGGAACACAGAATGCAATGTAAAACCACCCTAAGCGCTCAGCGCAGAACTCAAGGTAAATGTGAGGCAAGCCTTACTGCTATATTTGTGAGGCAGAGAGAACAAATCAACACCATGTCTAGAATTGGTCTTTTTTATGCCATTTCTCATGTGGCATACAGTACAGACCAAAAGTTTGGACACACCTTCTCATTTAAAGATTTTTCTGTATTTTCATGACTATAAAAATTGTAAATTCACACTGAAGGCATCAAAACTATGAATTAACACATGTGGAATTATATACAGTACTTAACAAAAAAAGTGTGAAACAACTGAAAATATGTCTTATATTCTAGGTTCTTCAAAGTAGCCACCTTTTGCTTTGATGACTGCTTTGCACACTCTTGGCATTCTCTTGAAGAGCTTCAAGAGGTAGTCACTGGAAATGGTCTTCCAACAATCTTGAAGGAGTTCCCAGAGATGCTTAGCACTTGTTGACCCTTTTGCCTTCACTCTGCGGTCCAGCTCACCGCGAACCATCTCGATTGGGTTCAGGTCTGGTGACTATGGAGGCCAGGTCATCTGGCGTAGCACCCCATCACTCTCCTTCTTGGTCAAATAGCCCTTACAGAGCCTGGAGGTGTGTTTGCGTTCATTGTCCTGTTGAAAAATAAATGTTGGTTCAGCTAAACGCAAACCGGATGGAATAGCATGCCTCTGCAAGATGCTGTGGTAGCCATTCTGGTTCAGTATGCCTTCAATTTTGAATAAATCCCCAACAGTGTCACCAGCAAAGCACCCCCACACCTCCTCCTCCATGCTTCACGGTGGGAACCAGGCATGTAGAGTCCATCAGATCACCTTTTCTGCGTTGCACAAAGACACAGTGGTTGGAACCAAAGATCTCAAATTTGGACTCATCAGACCAAAGCACAGATTTCCACTGGTCTAATGTCCATTCCTTGTTTTCTTTAGCCCAAACAAGTCTCTTCTGCTTGTTGCCTGTCCTTAGCAGTGGTTTCCTAGCAGCTATTTTACCATGAAGGCCTGCTGCACAAAGTCTCCTCTTAACAGTTGTTGTAGAGATGTGTCTGCTGCTAGAACTCTGTGTGGCATTTACGTGGTTTCTAATCTGAGCTGCTGTTAACCTGCGATTTCTGAAGCTGGTGACTCGGATAAACTTATCTTCAGAAGCAGAGGTGACTCTTGGTCTTCCTTTCCTGGGGCGGTCCTCGTGTGAGCCAGTAGCGCTTGATGGTTTTTGCCACTGCACTTGGGGACACATTCAAAGTTTTCCCAATTTTTCAGACTGGCTGACCATCATTTCTTAACCCCTTTCTGACCTCGGACCGGATAGTACGTCCGAGGTCAGAAGCCCTGCTTTGATGCGGGCTCCGGTGGTGAGCCCGCATCAAAGACGGGACATGTCAGCTGTTTTGAACAGCTGACATGTGCCCGTAATAGGCACGGGCAGAATCACGATCTACCCACTCCTATTAACTAGTTAAATGCCGCTGTCAAACTCAGACAGCGGCATTTAACTACCGCTTCCGACCTGGCGGCCGGAAATGATCGTATCGCCAACCCCCATCACATGATCAGAGGTCGGCGATGCTTCAGATTGGTAACCATAGAGGTCCTTGAGACCTCTATGGTTACTGATGCAGACCTGCTGTGAGCGCCACCCTGTGGACGGCGCTCACAGCACACCTGCATTTCTGCTACATAGCAGCGAACATCAGATTGCTGCTATGTAGCAGAGCCAATTGAGTGGTGCCAGCTGCTAGCCTCCTATGGAGGCTATAGAAGCATGGCAAAAGTAAAAAAAAAAAAAGTAAAAAAAAATGTGAAAAAAATAAAAAAATATAAAAGTTTAAATCACCCCCCTTTCGCCCCAATCAAAATGAATCAATAAAAAAAAATCAAACCTACACATATTTGGTATCGCTGCGTTCAGAATCGCCCGATCTATCAATTAAAAAAAAGCATTAACCTGATCGCTAAACTGCGTAGCGAGAAAAAAATTCGAAACGCCAGAATTATGTTTTTTTGGTCGCCGCGACATTGAATTAAAATGCAATAACGGGCGATCAAAAGAACATATCTGCACCAAACTGCTATAATTAAAAATGCCAGCTTGGCACTCAAAAAATAAGCCCTCAAGCGATCCCAGATCATGAAAAATGGAGACGCTACGGGTATCAGAAAATGGCGCAATTTATTTATTTTTTTTAGCAAAGTTTGGAATTTTTTTTCACCACTTAGATAAAAAATAACCTAGTCATGTTAGGTGTCTGTGAACTCGTACTGACTTTAAGAATCATAATTGCAGGTCAGTTTTAGCATTTAGTGAACCTAGCAAAAAAGCCAAACAAAAAACAAGTGTGGGACTGCACTTTTTTTGCAATTTCACTGCACTTGGAATTTTTTTCCCGTTTTCTAGTACACGACATGGTAAAACCAATGATGTTGTTCAAAAGTACAACTTGTCCCGCAAAAAAATAAGCCCTCACATGGCCAAATTGACGGAAAAATAAAAAAGTTATGGCTCTGGTAAGGAGTGGAGCGAAAAACGAACACGGAAAAACGGAAAATCCCATGGTCATGAAGGGGTTAAAGTAATGATGTCCACTCATTTTTCTTTACTTAGCTGCTTTTTTCTTGCCATAATACAAAACTGTGTATCCACTTTTGCTCAACACAACTGATGGTCCCAACCCCATTTATAAGGCAAGAAATCCCACTTATTAAACCTGCAGGGCACACCTGTGAAGTGAAAACCATTTCAGGTGACTACCTCTTGAAGCTCGTCAAGAGAATGCCAAGAGTGTGCAAAGCAGTCATCAAAGCAAAAGGTGGCTACTTTGAAGAACCTAGACTATAAGACATATTTTCAGTTGTTTCACACTTTTTTTGTTAAGTATATAATTCCACATGTGATAATTCATAGTTTTGGTGCCTTCAGTGTGAATTTACAATACAATTTAATAGTCATGAAAATACAGAAAAATCCTTAAATGAGAACGTGTGTCCGAACTTTTGGTCTGTACTGTATGTGATTAGGTGACTTTATTCTTCGGGTCATTGCAAATACAGCAATACCAGATTTATATTGTTTTTTTGTTTGTCTGCTGTCACACACTATCAGTATTTGTGAATCTTGTGCAGGAGATTGGATAGAGAGAAAACAAACAGAGAGCGCTATGTAAGCTTGGTAAATATGAAAAAGATGTTGGTAATATAGGTGTAAACGCTCACCTGAGAAAAGTGTGCAAGATAGGCACAACATTAGACAGCTTTGTATTTATCACATAAAACCAAATATTATATGATATAAGGGTAGCAGGAATGAGAATGCAATAGAAAAAAAACAAAGTAATTATTTTTTCTATAAAATAGTTTTAATTGTGTAAAAGCACCAAAATACACAAAAATATAAATATGGTATCGCTGTAATCGTAGTGAACCATAAATTAAAGCTGCCGTATCAATTTTACCACGTGTGGAATGGCATTAAAAAAAAAAATCCTGAATTACTGTTTTTTGATAATTCTGCTCCCAAAAATCAAAACAGAAACCGATCAAAAAATGTAATGTGCCCGAAAATGGTACAAATAAAATGTCAACTTGTCTGACAAAACACAAGCCCTCACATGACTTTGTCAGCAGAAATATGGAAAAAGTATAGCTCTCAAAATATGGCAATGCAATAACTTGTTTTTGCAAAAAATAGATACCATCATAACAAATTATTTATTTAAAAGACAGTAAACCTTTATTGTATCACTAGATCGTGGCCCGATTTTAACGCATCGGGTATTCTAGAATATGTATGTCCACGTAGTATATTGCACAGCCCACGTGGTATATTGCCCAGCCACGTAGTATATTGCCCAGTGACGTAGTATACAGCACAGAGCCACATAGTATATTGCCGAGTTACGTAGTATATTGGCCAGTTACATAGTATACTGCCCAGTGACGTAGTATACAGCACAGAGCCACGTAGTATATTGCACAGCCCACGTAGTATATTGCCTAGTGACGTAGTATATTGGCCAGTTACGTAGTATATTGCCCAGTGACGTAGTATACAGCACAGAGCCACGTAGTATATTGCCCAGCTACGTAGTATATTGCCCAGCCATGTATGACACAGGTTAAAAAAATTAAAAATAAACATATACTCACCTTCCGCAGGCGTGTTGTAGCTCTGTCGCCTGTGTGGGGTGCAGGCGGCAGCTTCCGGTCCCAGGGTGTGATGACGTCGAGGTCACGTGATGACGTCGCGGTCACATGACCGTGTTGCGGTCACATGACCGTGACGTCATGGCAGGTCCTTTCCACGCAGGCGCGCAGGACTTGTGATGACGCATTCCTTTCATTAACTGCTCAAACAGATCTGAGTAGTGAGGTCTCGGTAGCATAACTTTTCCTTTTTGGCAGCATTGAGTAAACTGATTGTCAGATGGTTTTTCATCAATGAAATTCAGAGAGTCGCATTTAGAGCAAACTGCATTCATATTCCCACAGTAGTGTTCATGAATTGTACTTTCATTGTCTGTTACGTAATGTGCAAGTTGTTGAATATTGTCCTGGTCGTGCCTTAGTTGGTAGAGCATTCGTTTTTTATGAATTTGGCGATCATGAGGTTCCTGTCGTACAACAGTTTGTTGTGGTGTCTCCGGTTGGCGACGGTGTCTGTGAGATTCCGCATCCTGGGCTTGTCTAGCAGCAGTTTGTTGTGGTGTCTCCTGTTGGCAACGTTGTCTGTGAGATTCCACATCCTGGGCTTGTTTGGCGGCAGTTAGTTGTAGTGTCTCCTGTTCCCGATGTTGTCGTTTTCTTGCTGCTGCTGCTGCTTTTCTGTCATCCTCATTGGCGTATTTTCATTTATGACCCATTCTAAGATAGAAACACAGGGAGATGCCGTCCATACAGGGAGACGCAGGCACACACCCTACACAATGGCGGCACTTGACAGCAGTGGAGGACAATGATGATTCCAGAATTCGCGGCAGACTGTGCCCGTCGCTGATTGGTCGAGGCCGGCTGGCCTCGACCAATCAGCAAGGCGGGATTTCTGAGACAGACAGACAATTAGACCCTTAGACAACACAATGGCGGCACTTGGCAGCAGTGGAGGACAATGATGATTCCAGAATTCGCGGCAGACTGTGCCCGTCGCTGATTGGTCGAGGCCGGCTGGCCTCGACCAATCAGCAAGGCGGGATTTCTGAGACAGACAGACAATTAGACCCTTAGACAACACAATGGCGGCACTTGGCAGCAGTGGAGGACAATGCCCGTCGCTGATTGGTCGAGGCCGGCTGGCCTTGACCAATCAGAGACTGTGCCCGTCGCTCATTGGACAAGGCCCAGGCGGCCTCAACCAATCAGAGGAACAAAAAGGAACAAAAACTTAAATATCAGTCAAGAAACATGGTTTCAACTGTATATACTAAGAGTCCACGTTATCGCCTTGACGTGTCTCCCGCATATAATGTCACATTTATCATGTCCAAAAGATGGTATACAGGGACCCAAGTAAAATATACAAATATGCATCTCCTATAGTGGCTGCTTAGAAACATATACAGGTGCTTCTCACAAAATTAGAATGTCATCAAAAAGTTAATTTATTTCAGTTCTTCAATAGAAAAAGTAAAACTCATCTATTATACAGTATAGTGTTTTTACAGAGTGATCTATTTCAAATGTTTATTTCTGTTAATGTTGATGGCTTAAAACAACCAATGAAAACCCAAAAGTCATTGTCTCAGTAAATTAGAAAACTTTATAACACCAGCTTTAAAAATCATTTTAAAATAAAAAATGTTGGCCTACTGAAATGTATGTTCAGTAAATGCTCTCAATACTTGGTCCGGGCTCCTTTTGCATCAATTACTGCATCAATGCGGCGTGGCATGGAGGCAGCCTGTGGCACTGCTGAGGTGTTATCGAAGCCTAGGTTGCTTTGATAGCAGCCTTCAGCTCATCTACATTGTTGGCTCTGGTGTCTCTCATCTTCCTCTTAAAAATACCTCATAGATTCTCTATGGAGTTAAGGCCAGGCAAGTTTGCTGGCCAATCAAGCACAGTGATACTGTTGTTTTTAAACCAGGTATTGGTACTTTTGGCAGTGTGGACAGATGTCAAGTCCTGCTAGAGAATTAAATTTCCATCTCCAAAAAGCTTGTAGAAGTAGAAGGAAGCATGAAGTGCTCTAAAATTTCCTGGTAGATGGCTGCATTGACTTTAGTCTTGATAAAACACAGTGGCCCTACACCAGCAGATGACATGGCTCCCCAAACAATCATTGATTGTAGAAACTTCACACTAGACCTCAAGCAGCTTGGATTGGGTGCCTTTCCACTCTTCCTCCAGTCTCTGGGACCTTGATTTCTAAATGAAATACAAAATTTACTTTCATCTGAAAACAACACCTTGGACCACTGGGCAACAGTCCAGTTCTTTTTCTCCTTGGCCCAGGTAAGGTGCTTCTAGCGTTGTCTATTGGTAATGAATAGTTTGACACAAGGAATCCGACTAGGGATGGGCGAACCCAAACTGGAAACCC
This sequence comes from Ranitomeya variabilis, assembly GCF_051348905.1. Lineage (NCBI taxonomy): Eukaryota > Metazoa > Chordata > Amphibia > Anura > Dendrobatidae > Ranitomeya > Ranitomeya variabilis. The sequence goes on along the minus strand of NC_135232.1, from coordinate 992,849,623 downwards.
GTGTTACAGTTTGAGTCCAGTTCAGGCTAGAAAAAAAGCAGAAAATTAATAATAATCATTAGAATTATACTTACCTGTCCAGCGACGCATCCTTCCGTCTCACTGACTGCCTGCCGCATCTAATTCTGGGGCCGCCATTACCTTCTGCCGGTATTCACTGCACTCAGCAGTCTTCTGGTTTTTCCTGCAGTGTTCGTGCGGTAATGTCACCGCATGAACACTGTCAGAAAAAGCAGAAGACTGCTAAGTGCAGTGAATACTGATGGAAAGTAATGAGCGGCCCCAGAAGCAGATGCGGACAGCAGACAGCGGGACTGGAGGACGCATAAGTATAATTCTAATGTTTATTATTAATTTTCTGCTTTTTTTTTACAGCTTCCCATACCCATCCCATATATGTAAAGTCCAAGTTCGAGGTTCGGACACAAGTTCATGTCATATCCGGCCCCGAACTCAAACTTTACAAAAAACTCAGGCAAATCCACTGATCCCTAACATGGGGGGTTCGCCCATCACTAAATCCGACACTTGAAGCATGTCCTGAATACCTCAGTGTGTTGTGGCTCTTGAAGCAATGACTCCAGCAGCAGTCCACCCTTTGAGAATCTTCCCAAAATTTCCCGATTGCTTGTGTATCTTTTTCTACCACACTTTTTCCTTCCACTCAACTTTCTATTAATATGCTTGGATACAGCACTCTGTAAGCAGTCAGCTTCTTTAGCAATGACTTTTTGTGGCTTACCCTCCTTGTGGTGTGTGTGAATGACTGCCTTCTGGTCATCTGTCAAGTCAGCAGTCTACTCCATGATTGTGTAGCCTACTGAAACAGATTATGAGACCTTTTTAAACGCTTAGGAACATTTGCAGGTATTTTTTGTTCTTTATTCTAATTTAATGAGATAATGACTTTTGGGTTTTCATTGGCTGTAAGGCTGGTTTCACACTTGCGTTTTGATCTGCAGCGTTTTAAAAAAAAACGCAGGTGGTGAAAAAACGCATGCAAACGCATGCAAACGCTGCATTTTTTAGACGCATGCGTTTTTACATGCGTTTCAAAAATCGCAGCATTTGACCGCGTTTACATGCGTTTTTTGCAGACGTTTGCGTTTTTTTTGCGCAAGAAGAGAAATTTCTCAATAACAAATACAAGATAACCAGACACCACCAATGGGACTACAGTGGGCGTATATGATGGGCTCTCTATATTTAGACCCTACGGCTACTTAAATTTTAACAGCTTGCTACTGTATCCTGTGTCATGATGGATCTTCGCATGGAGAGCTTTTATTTCAACCTGGATTTCAGCTTCAAGATGTTTCTGGCCTGTGCTTTTGCTTGGGAGCAAGACCGAAACCGCGAAAAATGGAGAAGGAGACAACGTAGGCGTTTTTGGAGGCACCCCATTATTGAATTGCGTGAGAGCCGTGGACCCTACCACACGCTCTATGGCGAGCTGAATGCCAACCCAGAGAAATTCCAGGAGTACACGAGATTGTCGCAAGAATCGTTCCGGGATTTGCTGTCTTGTATCCAAGGAGCCATACGGCAACAGGACACCCAGCTCCATAGAGCGATTCCACCCGAGGAACATCTGCTGGTGACATTAAGGTACGTTCAAAATCTAACCCAGTGACAGTCCAAATTTTTTATTCTGCCTTTTTTTTTTGGGGGGGGGGGTATTTTCCTCTTTTTTTTTTTTTTTCAATTTTTAACCACACCATAAAAAGAGTAGATTGTAATGTTGTTTTTTGTTTGTGTTTTTCTTCTAGATTTCTTGCCACAGGGGAGAGTTTATCTTCCCTCCACTTCCAATACCGGCTTGGAATATCTACCCTGTCCGGAATAGTTGTGGACACCTGTCGGACATTATGGAATGTACTTTGTGAGGAGTTTATACCACTACCCACCACGGACATGTGGCGTGAAATTGCTGACAAATTCTGGAATGTGTGTGATTTCCCCAACTGTTTAGGAGCGGTGGATGGGAAGCACATCCGCATTATCAAACCTGCCAGAACTGGATCGGAGTTTTTCAACTACAAAAAATATTTTTCTGTAGTGCTCATGGCAATAGCCGATGCGGACTGTCGCTTCATCGCCGTGGACATTGGAGCTTTTGGCCATGGCAACGATTCCCAGACTTTCAAGAGCTCGGATATGGGCCGGCGTATGTATGGTAAAAATTTAAATTCTCCCCCTCCACAGCCTCTCCCCAACACTCAAGGCCCACCGCTGCCATTTGTTATGGTTGGGGATAAGGCCTTCCAGATGTGTGAAAATCTCCTGAAGCCCTATTCCAGTCGTGACTTGGACCACACTAGAAGGATCTTCAAATACAGACTGACCAGGGCCCGAAGAACAGTAGAGTGCACCTTTGGCATTCTGGTCGCTAAATGGCGCATTCTTGCATCAGCCATAAATCTAAAAGTGGAAACCGTTGACGAGGTGGTCAAAGCCTGTGTGGTTCTGCACAATTACATAATTACTAAGGAACGACCCCACATTGAACTGGATGAACCAGTTGCACACCCTCTGCCTGATTTCCAGCATCACCCGCTGCGGTCAGCTGCAGCCGTTGGTCTCATGCGGGACCAATTTGCTGCTTATTTTGATTCAGATATTGGACGGGTGTCATGGCAGGACAATGTTGTGTAAATGTCCTGTTGTATCTTTATCTGTACCAGTAATTTTCTACAATAAAAAAAAAAATGTTTCACATTAATAAACTTTAGTGTTGGTTGTGTTGACCGTGTCTCCTATCTTTTTCCTCTCCAAACCAAGGTTACCCAAAAACGTGCATTAAACCATGTCATATCCCCCTTTTTTTTGCATATTCCACACTACAAATGTTCGTAGTGTGTATGTGCAAAATTTTGGCACTGTAGCTTTTAAAATAAAGGGTTAAATCGCGGAAAAAATTGGCATGGGCTCCCGTTCAATTTTCTACGCCAGAGTGGTAAAGCCAGTGACTGAGGGCAGATATTAATAGCCTAGAGAGGTTCCACAGTTATTGGCCCCCCCTGGCTACAAACATCTGCCCCCAGCCACCCCAGAAAAGGCACATCTGGAAGATGCGTCAATTCTGGCACTTGGCCTCTCTCTTCCCACTCCGGTGTAGTGGTGGGATATGGGGTAATGAAGGGTTAATGTCACCTTGCTATTGTAAGGTCAAATTAAGCCTGATTAATAATGGAGAGGCATCAAATATGACACCTATCCATTATTAATCCAATTGTATGTAAAGGGTTAAAAAAACACACACACTTGATTACAAAGTATTTTAATGAAATAAACACACTGGTGGTTTTAATATTTTATTGCTCTCTCAATCCACCTGAAGACCCTCGCTTGGAAAAATAATAAACCAACAATATACATACCTTCTGTTGATCTGTCACGTCCCACGAGGTAAATCCATCTGAAGGGGTTAAAATATTTTACAGGCAGGAGCTGTGCTAATGCACTCGCTTGTGCCTGTAAACCCCGGGGAATGAAGGAAATGTAGGTCAATGACCTATAGTTACCTTCAGTCGCGGTGATGCGCCCCCTGCTGGATGTCCTCATATGACCTCGAGCATGGGAAAAAGTTCCCAGGCTGAATTTGGTTAAAAAAATGATGAGCTGGCCTCTGGAGGTCGGCTTTAACTTGATCAAGGCTTTTGGTGACCTCCTGGATACGGCACACCAGGGTCCTGCTGCATCGTGGTGGGTCCGGGCCGGAAAGACACGCCAGGGTCCTGCTGCATCGTGGTGGGTCCGGGCCGGAAAGACATGCCAGGGTCCTGCTGCATCGTGGTGGGTCCGGGCCGGAAAGACACGCCAGGGTCCTGCTGCATCGTGGTGGGTCTGGGCCGGAAAGACACGCCAGGGTCCTGCTGCATCGTGGTGGGTCCAGGCCAGAAAGACATGCCAGGGTCCTGCTGCATCGTAGTGGATCCGGTCCGGAAAGACACGCCAGGGTCCTGATGCATCGTAGTAAGTCTGGGCCTGAAAGCCACGCCAGGGTCCTGCTGCATCGTGGTGTCAGTGGAGGAGGTCCAAGCCGGAGCAGCGGTGGTCACGGTGGTGGCGGTGGGATGTCCAACTGCATTCGTCATGGTGTTGGCGCTGTAGTGGAGTCCGCCTGTGGAAGGAATTGAGATGGCCGTGCACTGGTATGCAGCAGAGGTCGGCAAGGAGGTTAATCGTGACAGTGACGGCACAGTTGGATATGCCGCCACTGTCTGATGTGAATAGCGACTCTGCTGCATAGCCTGCACAAAAGCAGCATTGCAGGCCTGCATCACACTGAGCTGGAGATCAGGGCTAAGGTGTTCCGACATGCCCTGCTGAATTTGGTTGAAAAAATGATGAGCTGGCCTCTGGAGGTCGGCTTTAACTTGATCAAGGCTTTTGGTGACCTCCTGGATACGGCAATTCAAGAGGTTACGAGAAACATCCATTCGGTCACCTAAAGCCTTGATTGCTTCTGTAAAACCGAGCTCAAGTGCAAAAACTCAGAAACTGGGAAAGGGGAATACCTGACGGGCCAGCTCCCTGGTCTCCAGTTAGTGTGGAAGGCCCACCTGCTGCTGCGCTGCTGGATGGCTGGGACGGGTCCGTGGCTGCAGGCTGAAGGACCGCTCCAGAACCTTGCTCGACAGTCGTACTGTGTGTGCTGGGAAAAAGGAAACAGAAAATTAACACCAAAAAATAACCAGACGCTAAATCCTGTGGAATTTTAAAATACAGATTATGTCAATACAATACAACCAAAAGCATGTGAGAAAAACTTACGCTCTCTGGGCAAGGACCGGTCTTAAAAATGACAGCACGCGATGATACTTGTACGGTCTGATCCTTGCTCCTGAACCACTGGCAGCATGACTCTCTTGGTGCAGGTCCTTGTTGAAGCGGTCCTTCATGGAACGCCAACGTGTTCTGACTTTGTCCACTGTTAAAAAAAATATATATATGGTCAGAACATTGAATTTTTGCCGTTCAAATAAAACTGTGTGTGATGAGAGAAACTCCGGAGAGTTTCTTTCATCACACACAGTCAAGAGAGCATGGCAAAGGTCTCTGTTGCTTCACACTGCAGTGCAACACTTACGAAATGCACTACGGACCCATGTCGGGGCATTGCCCCATCCATCCCACAACGCTTGGGCCACCTCATTCCACAGACGTCGGACAGTGGTGTTGATCGAATGCAGTGGATCCCGGCTGTCCCACAACGGAACTTGCTCCTGGACCAGGCTGATTAGGAGGTCGTTGTCAATAAGGTCATCGTCCCGTCGTGAAACCTAAAAAATAAAGACAATCATTACAGTTTGCTCAATCACATTAGGAAAAGAAAGAGAACAGATGATGAGAAATGGCATGAATACGAAAGTAAACATACAAAAGGATTCTATAAGAAAAATTTAAAGATATACGAGTGTAAAGAATGGAAGATTCAAGAATTTTACAATGAGGACAGTCAGCCTTGTATACATACCCGCTGCCGTCTTCCCACCGGACCTTGACTCCGCTGCTCCTGGCCGGTCTGTGCCTCAGTAGAAGTGCTCTAAAAAAAAGGAAAAATCAAATTGTCACATGTGTTGATGTGACAGTGAATACTTACCAATCTGACAAGGCAAACACTCACCTCACTGACATGCTCCACTTCCGACTGACGTGGCTCAAACTCCTCACCAAATGAAGACTCCGAAGAAGACATTCTGAGGCATGTAGAAAGAAAGAAATGGAAGAAATTAGGACATGTAGAGCCAAAAATTAGAAAATAAAGGCATTGGTAGGATATATTCACATTGATCTGGGTCTTTGTCCTCCAAAATGCGTCCTGCCAGTGTCTTGTCTTCTTCAGAGTCTGATGAGAAGTGTCCTGAACCTCCCTTTTATCACCTTGTTGGTAGGGGGTGTCTTACCAGTGTCTAGACATGGTTATCTTAATTGAAACGCATGCGTTCAAAAACGCATGCAAACGCATGTACACAAAAACGCATGCGTTTCCATAGACATCAATGTATTTTTTGACGCAAATCAAACGCAAATGAACGCATGCGTTTTTTTGCAGCAAAAAAACGCCCCTGAAAATTACTACATGTTGCATTTCTGCAACATGCCGCATGCAGCCAAAAAACGCATGCGTAGTTAAACGCGGACAAATGCGTACCCAAAAAAAGCATGCGTTTTTAATGTTAAACATAGGAAAAACAAACGCATGCGTTTTTTTTCCCAAAAACGCTGCAGATCAAAACGCAAGTGTGAAACCAGCCTTAGCCACAATCATCAACATTAACAGAAATAAACACTTGAAATAGATCACTCTGTTCATAATGACTCTATGTAATATATGGGTTTCACTTTTTGTATTGAAGAACTGAAATAAATTAACTTTTTGATGCTATTTTATTTTTTGTGAGAAGCACCTGTATGTATAAGTGATATCATATCAACTAGTGATGAGAAAGCACTAAAATGATTGGATACTCGTTACTCGAGTCGAGCAAATCGTAAAACAGTGCTGAAATGGCATGGGAACAGCATGAGTGTGACACGAAAATATTAGTCCCAGAAGTGGAAAGAAGGACTTCAATAACAGATAGCCAAAAATATATACTACTTACAGAATAAGTAAAGGGAGGTCAAACAATCCGAGGTCAGGTCCAGGAAATGTTGCAGTACCACAAAGGGAAGTCAGAGACTAAATCCCATCCACGAGCAAAGGTCAGGAAAACCAGAAAGACTAGACAATATACAGGGAGCAGGCACAAGAGAAGTCAGGTCACAAGCAAAGAGTCCAGGAAGGGAATAAAGTCAAACTGGGTCACGCGCAGAGCACATAGTGATCAGTAGGGTTGAGCGACTTTCATTTTTTTTAGATCGAGTCTGGTTTTGTGAAACCCGATTTAGTCCAGAGTCGAGTCGAGTGAAGTCGGCCGATTATCGCTAAAAGTCGGGGATCGACCGAAACACGAAACCCAATGCAAGTCAATGGGGAAGCATAGCCGGCAGTGAGTGGAGGCCAGGAAAACACCTACAGTGCACATTTTACTGCCAAAAACATCCATTCTTGTTTTCTGAAGCTTGTCAATCTTAATTAACTTTATAATAATAGTTGGGCACTGGAAATTGGGGGTCATTTGGCAAAAGTTGTGGGGGTAGGGCTGGTTCAAGGTTTTAGTGGGCCCAGGAAACATGGACTACGTCATGGCGGTGGAGCAGGGAGAGGTAAGTATTTCAACGTTGCAAGTGCTGTGATCCTGAGCAAGCAGGGGGGGCCCACTCGTTCGCATTGGCACTGGCACAGGGCCCCTCAAAGTACGGCGGTGTGTTTGCATGGCGGGGGCGCCTCCCACCAGCAGCGACACTTTTGCGTACTCTGAGTGGCCCTGTGCCAGTGACGTCGCCAACGAGTATGCCCCCCCACCTGATGAAGGAACCTGCACTTTCATCTGCACCTTCCTCTTTGTCCCTGTGTAAGGTGGTATAATATGCGGGAAGGGGAACCTTACTTTCAGCAGGGTCAGATTCTGGCTGTGTAGAGTACAAGGGGAATGTAGTGGTCTAGGTCAATGTACCAGCAGACTCATCTAGCAGTGGCTGGGCAATGGGCAGGATGATGAGGAAACAGATATAGGGCCAAAGAATAAAGTAGGCTAAATGCAGATCAAAATTGGTAACAGGACTAAACAGGCGGCATTGCTTTGTTCAGTGGAGTAGCAAACCCAAGAGCAGCAGACACTGTTTCAAGGGCCTAACCACACTAGTAGGCCAAATGCAGTTTAATATCTGATAGTATAGGCCGAAAGCCAGAATGTGGAAGCTCAGCTTTGTTCAGTTGAGGACAACACCAGGGAGGGGCAGACACCGTTAGTAGGCCTAACCACCATTTTGTATTTTAAAAAACACTTAATGAGAGCCAGAAGGTTGAAGCTCAGCTTTATTCAGTTGAGGGCAACACCAGGGAGGGGCAGACACCGTTAGTAGGCCCTAAACACCATTTTGTTTTTTAAAAAACACTTAATGAGAGCCAGAAGGTTGAAGCTCAGCTTTATTCAGTTGAGGGCAACACCAGGCAGGGGCAGACACCGTTAGTAGGCCGGAACCACCATTTTGTTTTTTTAAAAAACACTTAATGAGAGCCAGAAGGTTGAAGCTCAGCTTTATTCAGTTGAGGGCAACACCAGGCAGGGGCAGACACCGTTAGTAGGCCGGAACCAGCAATGTGTTTAAAAACAGCAGTTAATCAGAGCCGGAAGGTAGAAGCTCAGCTTTATTCAGTTGAGGGCAACACCAGGGAGGGACAGAAGCCGTTAGTAGGCCCTAACCACCATTTTGTTTTTTAAAAAACACTTAATGAGAGCCAGAAGGTTGAAGCTCAGCTTTATTCAGTTGAGGGCAACACCAGGCAGGGGCAGACACCGTTAGTAGGCCGGAACCACCATTTTGTTTAAAAACAGCAGTTAATCAGAGCCGGAAGGTAGAAGCTCAGCTTTATTCAGTTGAGGGCAACACCAGGGAGGGGCAGAAGCCGTTAGTAGGCCCTAACCACCATTTTGTTTTTTAAAAAACACTTAATGAGAGCCAGAAGGTTGAAGCTCAGCTTTATTCAGTTGAGGGCAACACCAGGCAGGGGCAGACACCGTTAGTAGGCCGGAACCACCATTTTGTTTAAAAACAGCAGTTAATCAGAGCCGGAAGGTAGAAGCTCAGCTTTATTCAGTTGAGGGCAACACCAGGGAGGGACAGAAGCCGTTAGTAGGCCCTAACCACCATTTTGTTTTTTAAAAAACACTTAATGAGAGCCAGAAGGTTGAAGCTCAGCTTTATTCAGTTGAGGGCAACACCAGGCAGGGGCAGACACCGTTAGTAGGCCGGAACCACCATTTTGTTTAAAAACAGCAGTTAATCAGAGCCGGAAGGTAGAAGCTCAGCTTTATTCAGTTGAGGGCAACACCAGGGAGGGGCAGAAGCCGTTAGTAGGCCCTAACCACCATTTTGTTTTTTAAAAAACACTTAATGAGAGCCAGAAGGTTGAAGCTCAGCTTTATTCAGTTGAGGGCAACACCAGGCAGGGGCAGACACCGTTAGTAGGCCGGAACCACCATTTTGTTTTTTAAAAAACACTTAATGAGAGCCAGAAGGTAGAAGCTCAGCTTTATTCAGTTGAGGACAACTTGAATTAGGGACTGCATACAGACTTAGCAGGCTGTCCCCTGTGTGGACCATGCATCCAATACATTAACCCATTGAGCCACAAAGGACACGTAACCTTCCGTGGCCATGCCTACAGGTCCATGTGTCTGTTGTCAGGTGTACCTTTGTCAGTGTAGGCCTATTGGAAGGAGGGACCGCAGACAGGCTTCAAAGGCCTAACACAATAAAATGGGCTGGCTGTAGGCACTTTAAAATTGGTTCCAGGGGTACACGGGCAGCAGTGGTCTGGTCAGTGGAGGCCTAGTGGAAGGAGGGACCGCAGACAGGCTTCGAAGGCCTAACACAATAAAATGGGCTGGCTGTAGGCACTTTAAAATTGGTTCCAGGGGTACACGGGCAGCAGTGGTCTGGTCAGTGGAGGCCTAGTGGAAGGAGGGACCGCAGACAGGCTTCGAAGGCCTAACACAATAAAATGGGCTGGCTGTAGGCACTTTAAAATTGGTTCCAGGGGTACACGGGCAGCAGTGGTCTGGTCAGTGGAGGCCTAGTGGAAGGAGGGACCGCAGACAGGCTATCAAAGGCCTAAAATAACAAACAATAGGCTCATGGCAGTTTTACAGCGGTTACATGGATACACGGGCAGGCAGCTGGTGATGAGTGGAGGAGTATTTAAAGTAGGGACCGCAGACAGGCTATCAAAGGCCTAAAATAACAAACAATAGGCTCATGGCAGTTTTACAGCGGTTACATGGATACACGGGCAGGCAGCTGGTGATGAGTGGAGGAGTATTTAAAGTAGGGACCGCAGACAGGCTATCAAAGGCCTAAAATAACAAACAATAGGCTCATGGCAGTTTTACAGCGGTTACATGGATACACGGGCAGGCAGCTGGTGATGAGTGGAGGAGTATTTAAAGTAGGGACCGCAGACAGGCTATCAAAGGCCTAAAATAACAAACAATAGGCTCATGGCAGTTTTACAGCGGTTACATGGATACACGGGCAGGCAGCTGGTGATGAGTGGAGGAGTATTTAAAGTAGGGACCGCAGACAGGCTATCAAAGGCCTAAAATAACAAACAATAGGCTCGTGGCAGTTTTACAGCGGTTACATGGATACACGGGCAGGCAGCTGGTGATGAGTCGAGGAGTATTTAAAGTAGGGACCGCAGACAGGCTATCAAAGGCCTAAAATAACAAACAATAGGCTCATGGCAGTTTTACAGCGGTTACATGGATACACAGGCAGCTTGGTGGTGAGTGGAGGAGTATTTAAAGTAGGGACCGCAGACAGGCTATCAAAGGCCTAAAATAACAAACAATAGGCTCATGGCAGTTTTACAGCGGTTACATGGATACACGGGCAGGCAGCTGGTGATGAGTGGAGGAGTATTTAAAGTAGGGACCGCAGACAGGCTATCAAAGGCCTAAAATAACAAACAATAGGCTCATGGCAGCTTTACAGCGGTTACATGGATACACAGGCAGCTTGGTGGTGAGTGGAGGAGTAGTGCAAGGAGTGTCTGTCTCAGTACTCCCAAAATATAAATAGATGTTAATGTCTCGCAAAACAACCAAAACAAAAAAAAAGGTGGCATACTTAGGTACAGGGGTGGGCTCATCTACTGAGTTTCTGACATAGTAATTTGGCAGTAACTATTTAATGGTGCCAATATAGGACACAGACACAGACTACTTTAAGTTGCATCATAGATGTCTACAAATTTGTATTGTCAGTGCCAGACATTGAATGATGTCAGCGAATAGACTAAAGATTGGTGGAGCTGTGCGACATAATTTTGCACGTGGTAGAGCACATTTTGAGCTGGGGTAGGGGGGAACTCTCTTGAGGCCGGCGGGACCGCCCCAGGGCCCCTCATGTTACAACGGTGTGTCTGACGTTGGGTGCGCACCGCCACCGCCAGAGACACTACATTGTACTATGAGGGACCCAGTAGCAATGCCATCAACCAAAAGAGAGCACACCCACCTCTTCAGACAAACAGCAGTCTCACGGGTGCTTGCGCCAAGTCGCGATACCACGGCCCCGTGTGGGGAGTTTTGCCATTTAGGGAGGTGTAAACATGTCGTATGCTGTACAATCAGCTGCAGCAAATTAGACATTAGAAAAGTAATTCACAGGCAAGAGCTTTTCATAGGAAAGCTAGGTGTCGGCCGGGCAAGGTGGGGCAAAAGATTTCGAAATCCAGTTGTGGTCCATTTTAATGAATGTTAGATCGTCAACATTTTGGGTAGCCAGACGAGTCCTTTTTTCGGTTAATATTGAACCTGCAGCACTGAATACTCTTTCTGATAGGACACTTGCTGCCGGGCAAGCAAGCTCCTGCAATGCATATTCTGCCAATTCTGGCCAGGTGTCTAATTTGGAGGCCCAGTAATCAAATGGGAATGACGGTTGAGGGAGAACATCGATAAGGGATGAAAAATAGTTAGTAACCATACTGGACAAATGTTGTCTCCTGTCACTTTCAATTGATGCAGCAGTACCTGTCCTGTCTGCGGTCATAGCAAAATCACTCCACAACCTGGTCAGAAAACCCCTCTGTCCAACGCCACTTCTGATGTGTGCACCCCTAACACTCCTAGTCTGCTGCCCCCTGGAGCTCGTGTGAGAACGATCACGTGCGCTGTGTGCTGGGAATGCCTGAAGCAAACGGTCAACAAGAGTTGATTGTTTGGTTGCTAATATTAGTTCCAAGTTCTCATGTGGCATAATATTTTGCAATTTGCCTTTATAGCGTGGATCAAGGAGGCAGGCCAACCAGTAATCGTCATCGTTCATCATTTTCGTAATGCGTGTGTCCCTTTTTAGGATACGTAAGGCATAATCCGCCATGTGGGCCAAAGTTCCAGTTGTCAAATCTCCGGTTGTGATTGGTTGAGGGGCAGTTGCAGGCAAATCTACGTCACTTGTGTCCCTCAAAAAACCAGAACCCGGCCGTGACACGCAACCAATTTCCTGTGCCCCCGGGAAAGGTTCGGCATTAAAAATATACTCATCCCCATCATCCTCCTCGTCCTCCACCTCCTCTTCGCCCGCTACCTCGTCCTGTACACTGCCCTGACCAGACAATGGCTGACTGTCATCAAGGCTTTCCTCTTCCTCTGGTGCAGACGCCTGCTCCTTTATGTGCGTCAAACTTTGCATCAGCAGACGCATTAGGGGGATGCTCATGCTTATTACGGCGTTGTCTGCACTAACCAGCCGTGTGCATTCCTCAAAACACTGAAGGACTTGACACATGTCTTGTATCTTAGACCACTGCACACCTGACAACTCCATGTCTGCCATCCTACTGCCTGCCCGTGTATCCTCCCACAAATAAATAACAGCACGCCTCTGTTCACACAGTCTCTGAAGCATGTGCAGTGTTGAGTTCCACCTTGTTGCAACGTCTATGATGAGGCGATGCTGGGGAAGGTTCAAAGACCGCTGATAGGTCTGCATACGGCTGGCGTGTACAGGCGAACGTCGGATATGTGAGCAAAGTGCACGCACTTTGAGGAGCAGGTCGGAGAACCCAGGATACGTTTTCAATAAGCACTGCACCACCAGGTTTAAGGTGTGAGCCAGGCAAGGAATGTGTTTCAGTTGGGAAAGGGAGATGGCAGCCATGAAATTCCTTCCGTTATCACTCACTACCTTGCCTGCCTCAAGATCTACTGTGCCCAGCCACGACTGCGTTTCTGGGTTGCAAGAACTCGGACAGAACTTCTGCGGTGTGTCTGTTGTCGCCCAAACACTTCATAGCCAATACAGCCTGCTGACGCTTGGCAGTAGCTGGCCCATAATGGGACAACTGGTGTGCAACAGTGTCATCTGCCGATGGAGTGGTTGGCAGACTGCGTTCTGTGGAAGAGCTGTAGCTTCTGCAGGAGGACGAGGAGGAGGAGGAGGAGGGGGTGCGAACGCCTACAGCCAACTGTTTCCTAGACCGTGGGCTAGGCACAACTGTCCCTAAATTGATGTCGCCTGTGGACCCTGCATCCACCACATTCACCCAGTGTGCCGTGATGGACACATAACGTCCCTGGCCATGCCTACTGGTCCATGCATCTGTAGTCAGGTGCACCTTTGTACTCACAGATTGCCTGAGTGCATGGACGATGCGCTGTTTAACATGCTGGTGCAGGGCTGGGATGGCTTTTCTGGAAAAAAAGTGTCGACTGGGTAGCTCGTATCGTGGTTCAGCGTACTCCATCAGGGCTTTGAAAGCTTCGCTTTCAACTAACCGGTAGGGCATCATCTCTAACGAGATTAGTCTAGCTATGTGGGCGTTAAAACCCTGTGTACGCGGATGCGAGGATAAGTACTTCCTTTTTCTAACCAGAGTCTCATGTAGGGTGAGCTGGACTGGAGAGCTGGAGATCGTGGAACTTTCGGGTGTGCCGGTGTACATGGCAGACTGAGAGACGGTTGGAGACGGTATTGTTTCCGCCGGTGCCCTAGATGCAATATTTCCTCCTACAAAACTGGTGGTTCCCTGACCCTGACTGCTTTTGGCTGGCAAAGAAACCTGCACAGATACTGCCGGTGGTGCGGAAAATGGTGGCCTTACAGTGACGGAAGGGATGTTGCGTTGCTGACTAGCTTCATTGGCCGAGGGTGCTACAACCTTAAGGGACGTTTGGTAGTTAGTCCAGGCTTGAAAATGCATGGTGGTTAAGTGTCTATGCATGCAACTAGTATTTAGACTTTTCAGATTCTGACCTCTGCTTAAGCTAGTTGAACATTTTTGACAGATGACTTTGCGCTGATCAGTTGGATGTTGTTTAAAAAAATGCCAGACTGCACTCTTCCTAGACTCGGATCCCTTTTCAGGGATTGCAGACTGAGCTTTAACCGGATGGCCACGCTGTCCTCCAACAGGTTTTGGCTTTGACACGCGTTTTGGGCCAGATACGGGCCCGGCAGATGGAACCTGTTGCGATGTTGATGCCTGCTGCGGCCCCTCCTCCACCTCCGCTTCTGAACTACTGCCGCCTGCACCCTGTTCCCCCAATGGCTGCCAATCGGGGTCAATAACTGGGTCATCTATTACCTCCTCTTCGAGCTCGTGTGCAACTTCGTCTGTGTCACTGTGTCGGTCGGTGGTATAGCGTTCGTGGCGGGAAAACATAGTCTCATCAGGGTCTGATTGTGGATCTGTACCCTGAGAGGGCAATGTGGTGGTCTGAGTCAAAGGAGCAGCATAGTACTCTGGCTGTGGCTGTGCATCAGTGCACTCCATGTCAGAATATACTTGTAATGGGCATGGCCTGTTAAATGTTTCACTTTCTAAGCCAGGGACGGTATGTGTAAAGAGCTCCATGGAGTGACCCGTTGTGTCGCCTGCTGCATCCTTCTCTCTTGTTGTAGTTTTTGCTGAGGAGGACAAGGAAGCGACTTGTCCCTGACCGTGAACATCCACAAGCTACGCGCTGCTTTTACATTTACCAGTTTCGGAAGAGGAGGCAAAAGAGCTAGAGGCTGAGTCTGCAATGTAAGCCAAAACTTGCTATTGCTGCTCCGCCTTTAAAAGCGGTTTTCCTACTCCCAGAAAAGAGAGCGTTCGAGGCCTTGTGTAGCCTGACGACGAAACTGGCTCCACAGCTCCAGACTTAGGTGGAATATTTTTATCCCCACGACCACCTGATGCTCCACTACCACTACCATCATTACCAGCTGACAATGAACGCCCACGACGACCTCTTGCACCAGACTTCCTCATTGTTTTAAAATCTTAACCAAAGTAACTTTATTTGTTGCTGTCAAACAACTTACACGGTGAGCTATAACTTCAGTATGATTTCAATATCCCTTAACAGGTTGGTGAGACCACAAGGAAAATCAGGCACAATGTTACACACTCTGTTTTCTGTGGCACAAAATCACAGAGATGACACACACGCAGGACTGTCACTCAAGCACTAATGTCAATATTAATCTCCCACCTAATTTATTTTTTTTTTTTCTCAGGGAGACTTTAGAAACCAAATAATATTAAAAAAAAAACAAAAAAAAAACAACAAAAAAAAGGCTTTCTATGGCCCACAATTAGAGAGAGAGAGGTGGCACACCCAGGAGTCAAGACTGGCGCACAAGCTGAAAGGGCAATATTACTCTCCCACTGTTTTTTTAAGGTTTTTTTTATTATTTTCAGGGAGACTTTAGAAACCAAATAATATTAAAAAAAACAAAAAAATAAATAGCCTTTCTATGGCCCACTGAATGAGAGAGAGAGGTGGCACACCCAGGAGTCAAGACTGGCACACAAGCTGAAAGGGCAATATTACTCTCCCACTGTTTTTTTAAGTTTTTTTATTTTTATTTTCAGGGAGACTTTAGAAACCAAATAATATTAAAAAAACCAAAAAAATAAATAGCCTTTCTATGGCCCACTGAATGAGAGAGAGAGGTGGCACACCCAGGAGTCAAGACTGGCACACAAGCTGAAAGGGCAATATTACTCTCCCACTGTTTTTTTATGTATTTTTTGTTTTTTAAGGGAGACTTTAGAAACCCAATAATATTTAAAAAAAAAAAAAAAAAAAAAGGCTTTCTATGGCCCACTGAATGAGAGAGAGAGGTGGCACACCCAGGAGTCAAGACTGGCACACAAGCTGAAAGGGCAATATTACTCTCCCACTGTTTTTTTATGTATTTTTTGTTTTTTAAGGGAGACTTTAGAAACCCAATAATATTTAAAAAAAAAAAAAAAAAAAAGGCTTTCTATGGCCCACTGAATGAGAGAGAGAGGTGGCACACCCAGGAGTCAAGACTGGCACACAAGCTGAAAGGGCAATATTACTCTCCCACTGTTTTTTTAAGTTTTTTTTTTATTATTTTCAGGGAGACTTTAGAAACCAAATAATATTAAAAAACCCAAAAAAATAAATAGCCTTTCTATGGCCCACTGAATGAGAGAGAGAGGTGGCACACCCAGGAGTCAAGACTGGCACACAAGCTGAAAGGGCAATATTACTCTCCCACTGTTTTTTTAAGTTTTTTTTTTTTTATTTTCAGGGAGACTTTAGAAACCAAATAATATTAAAAAAACCAAAAAAATAAATAGCCTTTCTATGACCCACTGAATGAGAGAGAGAGGTGGCACACCCAGGAGTCAAGACTGGCACACAAGCTGAAAGGGCAATATAACTCTCCCACTGTTTTTTTATGTATTTTTTGTTTTTTAAGGGAGACTTTAGAAACCCAATAATATTTAAAAAAAAAAAAAAAAAGGCTTTCTATGGCCCACAATTAGAGAGAGAGGTGGCACACCCAGGAGTCAAGACTGGCACACAAGCTGAAAGGGCAATATTACTCTCCCACTGTTTTTTTATGTATTTTTTGTTTTTTAAGGGAGACTTTAGAAACCAAATAATATTAAAAAAAAAACAAAAAAAAAAGGCTTTCTATGCCCCACAATTAGAGAGAGAGAGGTGGCACACCCAGGAGTCAAGACTGGCGCACAAGCTGAAAGGGCAATATTACTCTCCCACTGTTTTTTTAAGTTTTTTTTTTTTTTTTTTCAGGGAGACTTTAGAAACCAAATAATATTAAAAAACCCAAAAAAATAAATAGCCTTTCTATGGCCCACTGAATGAGAGAGAGAGGTGGCACACCCAGGAGTCAAGACTGGCACACAAGCTGAAAGGGCAATATTACTCTCCCACTGTTTTTTTATGTTTTTTTTTTTTTTCAGGGAGACTTTAGAAACCAAATAATATTAAAAAACCCAAAAAAATAAATAGCCTTTCTATGGCCCACTGAATGAGAGAGAGAGGTGGCACACCCAGGAGTCAAGACTGGCACACAAGCTGAAAGGGCAATATTACTCTCCCACTGTTTTTTTATGTATTTTTTGTTTTTTAAGGGAGACTTTAGAAACCCAATAATATTTAAAAAAAAAAAAAAAAAAAGGCTTTCTATGGCCCACTGAATGAGAGAGAGAGGTGGCACACCCAGGAGTCAAGACTGGCACACAAGCTGAAAGGGCAATATTACTCTCCCACTGTTTTTTTTTATGTATTTTTTGTTTTTTAAGGGAGACTTTAGAAACCCAATAATATTTAAAAAAAAAAAAAAAAAAAAAGGCTTTCTATGGCCCACAATTAGAGAGAGAGGTGGCACACCCAGGAGTCAAGACTGGCACACAAGCTGAAAGGGCAATATTACTCTCCCACTGTTTTTTTTTATGTATTTTTAGTTTTTTAAGGGAGACTTTAGAAACCCAATAATATTTAAAAAAAAAAAAAAAAAAAAAAGGCTTTCTATGGCCCACAATTAGAGAGAGAGGTGGCACACCCAGGAGTCAAGACTGGCACACAAGCTGAAAGGGCAATATTACTCTCCCACTGTTTTTTTATTTATTTATTTTTTTCAGGGAGACTTTAGAAACCAAATAATAAGAAAAAAAATAAATAAATAAATAGGCTTTCTATAGCCCACTGAATAAGAGATAGCACACACAGCAGTGGCACACAAGCCCTGACTGAGGCCAATATATTTCTACCACTGATTGATGTAGTGTTTTTGTGTTGAGGTAGAATTTAGAACACAAATCACGGAAAAAATAAATAGGCTTTCTATGGCCCACTCAGTGAGAGATGGCACACACAGGGATGGCACTGTAGCAGAAATGCCAATCTTAATCTCCCACAAAAAAAAAACAAAAAAAAAAAACAGGGACTGTCCTACAATTGCTATCTCCCTGCAGTAATCTAAGCCAGGTATGGCAGGCAGCAATAGGAGTGGACTGATGCACAAATTAAATAAAAAGTGTGGACAAACAAAAAAGATAGCTGTGCAGAAAGGAACAAGAGGATATGTGCTTTGAAAAAAGCATTTGGTTTCCACAGTGGCGTACACACAGCAATACAGCTATCACGGAGCCTTCTAGGGCAGCCCAATGAGCTACAGCGCTGAGGAAAAAAAAAAATAAATAGCTTCCACTGTTCCTGCACACCGAAGGTGGTGTTGGACAGTGGAAATCGCTACAGCACAAGCAGTTTGGTGGTTAGTGGACCCTGCCTAACGCTCTCCCTGCTTCTGACGAAGCGGCAGCAACCTCTCCCTAAGCTCAGATCAGCAGCAGTAAGATGGCGGTCGGCGGGAACGCCCCTTTATAGCCCCTGTGACGCCGCAGACAGCAAGCCAATCACTGCAATGCCCTTCTCTAAGATGGTGGGGACCAGGATCTATGTCATCACGCTGCCCACACTCTGCGTTCACCTTCATTGGCTGAGAAATGGCGCTTTTCGCGTCATTGAAACGCGACTTTGGCGCGAAAGTCGCGTACCGCATGGCCGACAAGCACAGGGGTCGGATCGGGTTTCATGAGACGCCGACTTAGCCAAAAGTCGGCGACTTTTGAAAATGATCGACCCGTTTCGCTCAACCCTAGTGATCAGTCTTAGGCCGGCGTCACACTCGGCGTAAGACAATACGCCACGTATTATACGTCCGTACTACGGCCGTAATACGGAGAAATGTTCCCAAAATAGTGATCCGTAGTCAGGGTGTGTCAGCGTATTTTGCGCATGGCATCCTCCGTATGTAATCCGTATGCCATCCGTACTGCGAGATTTTCGCGCAGGCTTGCAAAACCGACATCTAATGGATTTATGTGCTCAAATGTTAGGGAAAACATATATACAGTATATATATATATATACTAGACTGTGGCCCGATTCTAATGCATCGGGTATTCTAGAATATGCATGTCCCCGTAGTATGTGATTCGCGGCAGACTGTGCCCGTCGCTGATTGGTCGAGGCAACCTTTATGACATCATCGTCGCCATGGCAACCATTATGACATCATCGTCGCCATGCTGTGCCCATCTCTGATTGGTCGAGGCCGCCCGACAAACCGTCGACCACTCCATATAAGGTATGGTCTACAAACCGCCAACCACTCCATATAAGGTATGGTCTACAAACCGCCGACCACTCCATATAAGGTATGGTCTACAAACCGCCGACCACTCCATATAAGGTATGGTCTACAAACCGCCGACCACTCCATATAAGGTATCCTGTTTGTAGACCATACCTAATATGGAGTGATTTCCAGGACAGACAGACAGACAGACAGACAGACAGACAGACAGACAGACAGACGGAAAAGCCCTTAGACAATTATATATATAGATGTCATTGAGACACATATATATATATTCTGTATTTAGATTTCATTCAGCGCGATATCTGTGAACAGCCGGTAATTCAATTGCCGGCTTTTCATTTCTCCTGCACAAACCCGACAGGATATGAGACATGGTTTACATATAGTAAACCATCTCATATCCCCATTTTTTTGCATATTCCACACTACTAATGTTAGTAGTGTGTATGTGCAAAATTTCAGCGCTGTAGCTGCTAAAATAAAGGGTTAAATGGCGGAAAAAATTGGCGTGGGCTCCCGCGCAATTTTCTCCGCCAGAGCGGTAAAGCCAGTGACTGAGGGCAGATATTAATAGCCAGGAGAGGGTCCATGGTTATTGGCCCCCCCGTGGCTACAAACATCTGCCCCCAGCCACCCCAGAAAAGGCACATCTGGAAGATGCGCCTATTCTGGCACTTGGCCACTCTCTTCCCACTCCCTGTAGCGGTGGGCTATGGGGTAATGAAGGGTTAATGCCACCTTGCTATTGGAAGGTGACATTAAGCCAGATTAATAATGGAGAGGCGTCAATTATGACACCTCTCCATTATTAATCCAATTGTAGGAAAGGGTTAAAAAACACACACACACACATGATTGAAAAGTATTTTAATGAAATAAACACAGCGGTTGTTGTAATAATTTATTGTTCTCTCAAATCCATTTGCAGTCCCTCGCTTGGCAACATAATAAACGCACAAGATACATACCCTCTCTGATGTACTTTCAGGTCCAACGATGTAATCCATCTGAAGGGGTTAACTAATATTACAGGCAGGAGCCCTGCTATAATGCAGCTGTGCTCCGTGCTTGTAATTCCCCTGCGAATGAATGAAATGTAGGTCATTGACCTACATTTCATTCATTCGCGGTGAGGCGCCCTCTGGTGGATGTTCTCATGAACTGCAGCCTGGGAACTTTTTCCCACGCTCCAGGTCATATGAGGACATCCAGCAGGGGGCGCATCACCGCGACTGAAGGAAATGTAGGTCAATGACCTACATTTCATTCATTCGCAGGGGAATTACAAGCACGGAGCACAGCTGCATTATAGCAGGGCTCCTGCTTGTAATATTAGTTAACCCCTTCAGATGGATTACATCGTTGGACCTGACAGTACATCAGAGAGGGTATGTATCTTGTGTGTTTATTGTTTTGCCAAGCGAGGGACTGCAAATGGATTTGAGAGAACAATAAATTATTACAACAACCGCTGTGTTTATTTCATTAAAATACTTTTCAATCATGTGTGTGTGTGTTTTTTAACCCTTTCCTACAATTGGATTAATAATGGATAGGTGTCATAATTGACGCCTCTCCATCATTAATCTGGCTTAATGTCACCTTCCAATAGCAAGGTGGCATTAACCCTTCATTACCCCATATCCCACCGCTACAGGGAGTGGGAAGAGAGTGGCCAAGTGCCAGAATAGGCGCATCTTCCAGATGTGCCTTTTCTGGGGTGGCTGGGGGCAGATGTTTTTAGCCACGGGGGGGCCAATAACCATGGACCCTCTCCTGGCTATTAACCCCTTCCCGACATGTGACGTAATAGTACGTCACATGTCGGGACCCCCGCTTTGATGTGCGCTCCGGCGGTGAGCGCACATCAAAGTCGCGACATGTCAGCTGTTTTTTACAGCTGACATGTGCGCGCAATAGCGGCGGGTGAAATCGCGATCACCCGCCGCTATTAACTAGTTAAATGCCGCTGTCAAACTCAGACAGCGGCATTTAACTACCGCATCCGGCCGTGCGGCCGGATATGAGCGCATCGCCGACCCCTGTCACATGATCGGGGGTCGGCGATGCTCCTCCATTGTAACCATAGAGGTCCTGGAGACCTCTATGGTTACTGATCGCCGGTGGCTGTGAGCGCCCCCCTGTGGTCGGCGCTCACAGCACACCTGCATTTTAGCTACATAACAGCGATCTGATGATCGCTGTTATGTAGCAGAGCCGATCGGGCTGTGCCTGCTTCTAGCCTCCCATGGAGGCTATAGAAGTATGGTAAAAGTTAAAAAAAAAAGTAAAAAAAAATGTGAAAAAAATAAAAAAAATATAAAAGTTTAAATCACCCCCCTTTCGCCCCAATCAAAATAAATCAATAAAAAAAAGCCCAACCTACACATATTTGGTATCGCCGTGTTCAGAATCGCCCGATCTATCAATAAAAAAAAAGCATTAACCTGATCGCTAAACGGCGTAATGAAAAAAAAAATCGAAACGCCAGATTTACGTTTTTTTGGTCGCCACGACATTGCATTAAAATGCAATAACGGGCGATCAAAAGAACGTATCTGCACCGAAATGCTATCATTAAAAATGCCAGCTCGGCACGCAAAAAATAAGCCCTCACCCGACCCCAGATCACGAAAAATGGAGACGCTACGGGTATCGGAAAATGGCGCAATTTTATTTATTTATTTTTTTGCAAAGTTTGGAATTTTTTTTCACCACTTAGGTAAAAAAGAACCTAGTCATGTTAGGTGTCTATGAACTCGTACTGACCTGGAGAATCATAATGGCAGGTCAGTTTTAGCATTTAGTGAACCTAGCAAAATAGGCAAGCAAAAAACAAGTGTGGGATTGCACTTTTTTTGCAATTTCACTGCACTTGGAATTTTTTTCCCGTTTTCTAGTACACGACATGGTAAAACCAATGATTTCGTTCAAAAGTACAACTCGTCCCGCAAAAAATAAGCCCTCACATGGCCAAATTGACAGAAAAATAAAAAAGTTATGGCTCTGGGAAGGAGGGGAGCGAAAAACGAAAACGGAAAAACGGAAAAAGCTCCGGGGGTGAAGGGGTTAATATCTGCCCTCAGTCACTGGCTTTACCATTCTGGCGGAGAAAATTGCGCGGGAGCCCACGCCAATTTTTTCCGCCATTTAACCCTTTATTTTAGCAGCTACAGCGCTGAAATTTTGCACATACACACTACTAACATTAGTAGTGTGGAATATGCAAAAAAAAGGGGGATATGAGATGGTTTACTGTATGTAAACCATGTCTCATATCCTGTCGGGTTTGTGCAGGAGAAATGAAAAGCCGGCAATTGAATTACCGACTTGTCACTAACACCGCTGCGTATTTCTCGCAAGTCACACTGCTGGTCCGTGTGGAATCCGTATTTTTCTCGCCCCCATAGACTTTCATTGGCGATTTTTTTGCGCAGTACGCTGACAAACGCAGCATGCTGCGATTTTGTACGGCCGTAGAAAGCCGTATAATACTGAACCGTAATATACGGCTAATAGGAGCAGCCCCATTGAGAATAATTGTGCCGTATGTTATGCGAGTTTTACGGACGTAGTTTCTGCGCTCTTACGTCCGTAAAACTCGCCAGTGTGACGCCGGCCTTACACAGGCAGCAGCAAGTGTATGAATGACACTGGATGGAGGAGCTAACATGCTTAAGTAGAAGACTAATCAAGGAAAGTGAATACAGATGACTGCAGCACAGACCCAGCACAACCAAAACAGACTGACAGCTCCTACACAACGTAACATACCAGACAAGAACAGAATGGAGATTGTGACAATGAGCAAGAGCTCTGGAAGCATCTCTGAATCCCTGGTCACTGCTGGGAGTATATGCCACTTTTATGGACTGACAATAAAAGGCAAAATAAATAAAAGGAAAAAAATGCTCCTCCACACGCTGGGCTATGTTCACACACAGTGTTTTTGCTTTTTTTTTGCATGTTTGCATCGCTTTCAATGGTGAAAAGAAATTCTACAGGAAATGTAATTTTAGATTACAAGATTAGATATATCCTGCTTAATTTATGAAAGAGGAACTCTGAAAGTCACATTTTTTTTCAGGGCCATCAGTCTGCCCTTACTATTCTTAGGGAGCCAACAGATGGACCTCACTAAGCATTTTTGAAGGGACAGCTTTGCATAGCCATATGTTGCCACTGCAATATATTTTATCCTTCTGAGGTGGGCAAATTTTCTTTTTCGTATTAACACTGTAAAGTTTGAAATTTGGAGGGCCAGTAGGTGGCCCTTACAATTTATAGAGGGCCATCAGGTGGCCCGTACAATTTTTACAGGGCCACCAATCATCTTGTAGACAGATGAGACCAAGATAGAATTTTCTGATAAAGCACATCATTCCACTGTTTATTGTAAATTGAATAAATAAATTAAAAAAACTGTAGTTTCAGTCAAATATGGTGGAGTTTTCAAGATATTTTGGGGTTGTTTTGATGCCTCTATCCCTAGGTGCCTTGTCCATGTGCAAGTCATCATGAAATGTGAAGATTCCCAAAGGATTTTAGATTGCAATGTAGTGCCCAGGGTCAGAAAGTTGGGTTTGCATCCTAGGTCATGGGTCTTTTGGCAGGAAAATGACCACAAACGTACTTCAAGAAGCACCCAGAAATAGATGGAAACAAAGCACTGGAAAGTGGTAATTCCAGCTCCAGTAGCATAACGTCTCCCACCACTACCTCTTACATGCAGATGCTACAGAGAAACTGTGAATAGACACATTAAATAAGTTAATTTTGAATGATTTGATGAGTTTCTGAGTACAAATCACCATAAAAAAACAGTCAATGAGTGGATGGAAAAAATAGCAGCAAAGCTTAGAATTTAAAAGTCAATAATCCACATCTAGATGCCTGTCATATGCTATACCTACTTCCACACTTCACCGTAGATGAATTGCAGATAAGAGGTATTAATGTAGATTGTAGAAGGGATTTTAACTAGCCCTGAAAAGATTTTGTCTTCTATGTGACAGCAAGAAACTCTGGAGGAACACAGGCACTACTGCCAGCTTTGATCAATAAATGACCACTGTAAAAATCATGAATCTGTCACTGAGTGCATAGAAAAAAAGCAACAGCATGGATTATAATTTATAAGGCATTAATACCTTTCTAGATGGCTGTAATACGCCATCCCTACTGCCACACCACCATAGAAGAAGTGCAGATAACGGTATTATTATAGCAGAATATAATCTATTTGAATTAGCCCTGAAAAAAGCAAGTAGTTTAATGTAGCAGCATCAAGCACTGTTATCTACTCAGCTGGATATGGAGAAGACCAGAATCTTTTGTACTTATTGTACAAAGTCTCCTGTATTCAGTGTGAGAACTCCCTATGTGACAACCAGCTGACAGACCACAACAAGGCATTAGACCATATATTACTAATAGAACCCTCCTGCTCTTTTGGTTTCCAAAAATGTTCCCTCAGCTAGAAGGTAGAGCCTCAGAAGAGCATTTTTTCTCATTACTAAGGATTGGGTCTCCCACACTGGTAAAGCGTATGCACTAAGGGCAAGGGATGCTAAAAATTAAAAGGAGGCACGCCAATGCCCCTTTGAAGAGATGTAGTGGAGAGCTTCATATAACATTTTATTCCTCATTATTAAGAAGTGGGTATCCTAGACTGATAATGCAAATGCACTAATTACATGGGCTGAACAGCATTTAACCCCTGAGGGTTATAGGTATACTGTATATCAAAGACTGTTTGAGGTAGGCCTCTAAAAATTGTTAATGCGGGTATCATAAGCATCCTTAAAAAATGTGTAGCCAGGATAGCATGATATGTTGACCTAGTGGAGGAGGATGACACAAAACAGACTAAATCCTGAAACATATACCTATGTTTGGGTGGGAAGGGGTGCATGGAAATACACCAGTAAAAAAAGAATACTGGATTTGAGTTTTTGTTCCACTGCTGTCATTCGATAGTGTAGAGAAGTTTGGCCCAATCCAGCCATTGTTCATTTTGATAAGAGTCAGTTGACAGGCAGATGCGCCTATTGGTAATAATACCCCCGGCAGCACAAACAACCCGCTCTGGGAAAACACTAGTGGCAGGACAGGCTAGGACCTCCAAGGCATAGAGAGACAGTTGATGCCAAGTGTCTAGCTTGGGTGCTCAATAGCTGTAAGCTTCAGAGCTGCCACCAGGTTACGGCCATTGTCTCACACGACCATGCCTAGTGGTAGGTTCAAGGGCAAGAGCCACAGATCAGTCTGGCCTGTTAGACCCTTCAACAATTTTGTGTGCAATTTGTCACCTAAGCAGATTAGTTTCAACAGAGCTTGTTGTCGCTTGGTCAAGGCAGTGCTGCAGTGCTTCCAGGTTGCAACTGATGTTGACATTCGTAGATGATGGTTGAGGAGGAGGAGATGCAGGAACTGCTGTAGAAGGTGGGGCAACTGTGATTGAACCATGGCCACTAATCCTTGGTGTTGGTGGCCTCTACAATTTTCAAGCTCACGTACCAATCGGATTCGAAACATATTGACTTCCTGGACGTCAGGCTGGAGATTGATGACACTCGTCGTATCCAGACTGACATCTTCAGAAAGTCAACGGCAGTAAATACCTTATTACATGCTGACAGTGCACATAATCCAGCTACCATTAGGGCCGTCCCGGTCGGACAGTTCCTAAGGATGAGGCAGATTTGCTCTACTGATGAGAATTTTTTTACACAGTGCACCGACCTTGGATCGCGTTTTGAAGCTCACAGCTATAGCTGCAGGAGCATCAGGCGGGGCTTTGATAGAGCAAGGACACCCCAAAGGGATCTTCTCTACCCAGTTGGAAATAGGGGACAGGCAAGGACACAGGATGAGAGAGTTAGGTTTATCACCACATATAATCACGAGTGGTCTAACATGAGAGATATCCTCTCCAGGCATTGGCCAGTGCTAATGACAGAGCCTTCCCTAGCCCCGGTTCTCGGTGAGTTTCCATCGAAGACAGCAAGAAGATCCCCAAATCTGGGCAACCTGCTGGTTCACAGCCACTACATTCCACTAATAACGAATCCCTTTAGCACCCAAAGCCAATTGTTGGGGTCATTCCAGTGTGGCCAGTGTTTTGCCTGTGCTAACATTTTGCGGACCTCAGTTTTCAGGTCATCCGATGGGTCTAGAGAATTTGATATTAGGCAGCACATCACATGTGGCACTTCAAATGTCATATACAGTTATATGAAAAATTTTGGGCACCCCTATTAATCTTAAGCTTAATGTTTTATAAAAATTGTTTTTTTTGCAACAGCTATTTCAGTTTCATATATCTAATAACTGTTGGACACAGTAATGTTTCTGCCTTGAAAAGAGGTTTATTGTACTAACAGAAAATGTGCAATCTGCATTCAAACAAAATTTGACAGGTGCATAAGTATGGGCACCTCACCAGAAAAGTGACATTAATATTTAGTAGATCCTCCTTTTGCAAAAATAACAGCCTCTAGTCACTTCCTGTAGCTTTTAATGAGTTCCTGGATCCTGGATGAAGGTATTTTTGACCATTCCTCTTTACAAAACAATTCCAGTTCAGTTAAGTTTGATGGTCGCTGAGTATGGACAGCCCTCTTCAAATGATCCCACAGATGTTCAATGATATTCAGGTCTGGGGACTGGGATGGCCATTCCAAAACAGTGTAATTGTTCCTCTGCATGAATGTCTGAGTAGATTTGGAGCGATGTTTTGGATCATTGTCTTGCTGAAAGATCCATCCCCTGTGTAACTTCAACTTTGTCACTGATTCATGAACATTATTGTCAAGAATCTGCTGATACTGAGAGGAATCCATGCGTCCCTCAACTTTAACAAGATTCTCAGTGCCAGCATTGGCCACACAGCCCCAAAGCATGATGGAACCTCCACCAAATTTTACTGTGGGTAGCAAGTGTTTTTCTTGGAATGCTGTGTTTTTTTGCCACCATGCATAACGCCTTTTTGTATGACCAAACAACTCAATCTTGGTTTCATCAGTCCACAGGACCTTCTTCCAAAAAGAAATTGGCTTCTCCAAATGTGCTTTTGCATACCTCAGCCGACTCTGTTTGTTGCACGCTTGCAGAAACGGCTTCTTTCGCATCACTCTCCCATACAGCTTCTCCTTGTGCAAAGTGCGTTGTATAGTTGACCGATGCACAGTGACACCATCTGCAGCAAGTTGATGCTGCAGCTCTCTGGAGGTGGTCTGAGGATTGTCCTTGACTGATCTCACCATTCTTCTTCTCTGCCTTTCGGATGTTTTTCTTGGCCTGCCACTTCTGGCCTTAACAAGAACTGTATCTGTGTTCTTCCATTTCCTTACTATGTTCCTCACAGTGGAAATTGACAGGTTAAATCTCTTAGACAGCTTTTTGTATCCTTCCCCTGAACAACTATGTTGAATAACCTTTGTTTTCAGATCATTTGACAGTTGTTTTGAGGAGCCCATGATGCCACTCTTCAGAGGAGATTCAAACAGGAGAACAACTTGCAAGTGGCCACTTTAAGTAGCTTTTCTCATGATTGCATACACCTGGCTATGAAGTTCAAAGCTCAATGAGGTTACAAAACCAAAAAAAGTGCTTTAGTAAGTCAGTAAAAAGTAGGTAGGAGTATTTAAAACAAGAAAATGATAAGGGTGCCCATACTTATGCACCTGTCAAATTTTGTTTGAATGCAGATTGCACATTTTCTGTTAGTACAATAAACCTCATTTCAAGGCAGAAACATTACTGTGTACAACAGTTATTAGATATATGAAACTGAAATAGCTGTTGCAAAAAAATTTTTTTTATGAAACATTAAGCTTAAGATTAATAGGGGTGCCCAAACTTTTTCATATAACTGTATTATGCCACATGTGGATGCTCCCTGATCTACATTGGATTGACGTCTAGAGAACTTAGGGTACGTGTCCGTGAGCACGTGAGGGATATCCGTGCTGCTAAGGTGGTGGTCAATGCTTCTGACCTGAAGACAATCCCCCCTCACTTTAAACAACATCATGATTGTGACGTGGGGACCTTCCAGGTGAGAGGCATTGAAAGTATACATTTGGGGGTGAGGGGTGGCAATTATAAAAAATTCGAACACAACGGGAGGTGGGTTGGATCGTGCGCCTCGACACAATGACACCTAAAGGGCTAAATGAGTCTTTAAGCTTCTCCTCATTTCTATGATGCCTCTCCAGCAAGTAATGGTTTCCCACCAATTTGTTTTGGAATCCTCCCATACCCTTTAGGTTCATGGGGTATCCTGTTATGGAGGTTGTCCTATGTGTCACTGCTAGTGTTGAGCGATACCGTCCGATACTTGAAAGTATCGGTATCGGAAAGTATCGGCTGATACCGGCAAAGTATCGGATCTAATCCGATACCGATACCCGATACCAATACAAGTCAATGGGACTCATGTATCGGACGGTATTCCTGATGGTTCCCAGGGTCTGAAGGAGAGGAAACTCTCCTTCAGGCCCTGGGAACCATATTAATGTGTAAAATAAAGAATTAAAATAAAAAATATTGCTATACTCACCTCTCCGACGCAGCCTGCACCTTACCGAGGGAACCGGCAGCGTTCTTTGCTTAAAATGCGCGCTTTTCCTTCCTTACGTGAAGTCCCGGCTTGTGATTGGTTGCGCGCCGCCCATGTGGCCGCGACGCGACCAATCACAGCAAGCCGTGACGTAATTTTAGGTCCTTCAGTATTTTAAAATTACGTTCCGGCGTTGTAATTGGTCGCGTCGCGGTCACATGGGCGACGCGACCAATCACAAGCCGTGACGTCACGGGAGGCAGGAGACGCGCGCATTTTAAAATGCGCGCGTGTCCAGCCTCCCGTGACGTCACGGCTTGTGATTGGTCACGTCGCCCATGTGGCCGCGACGCAACCAATCACAGCAAGCCGTGATGTAATTTCAGGTCCTTCAGGATTTTAAAATTACGTTCCGGCGTTGTGATTGGTCGCATCGCGGTCACATGGGCGACGCGACCAATCACAAGCCGTGACGTCACGGGAGGCTGGACACGTGCGCATTTTAAAATGCGCGCGTCTCCTGCCTCCCGTGACGTCACGGCTTGTGATTGGTCACGTCGCCTGTTGTGAATTCGGTTTGTGGGCTCCCCCGGTGGTCTGTTATGGTAGTGTCTCTTATGTGCCTTCCTCCATCTCTGATTACCTGTCGCCACCCTCTTGGGGAGTTTCCTATTTAAGGCTGCTTGGCTGTTAGTCACATGCCGGCCAACAATGTGCTAGTAGCATTCTGTTGCATTCACCTGCCTCAAGTTCCAGTTCAGCTAAGTTGAATTTTGTTTCTTGTTTTGCTATTTTTGTCCAGCTATCTGCTATGTGACTCTTCAGTGCTGGAAGCTCTTGTGGACAGAAAATTACTACTCCAGTGGCATGAGTTGTCACTGGAGTTTAAAGTAATTTCTGGATGGTGTTTTTGAATAGTGATTTTTAGGTCGACCGTGAAGTAACTCTTTCCTGTCCTTCTGCTATCTAGTAAGCGGACCTCACTGTGCTAAATCTGCTGTTCATCCTACGTATGTCATTTCCTCTGAACTCACCGTCAATATCTGTGGGGGCCTACTATCATCTTTTGGGGTTCCTCACTGGAGGTAAGGCAGGCCTGTATATTCCTCTTATAGGGGTAGTTAGATCTCCGGCTGGCGCGTGGTGTCTAGGGCATCGTAGGTACATCCCCCGGCTACTGTAAGTGTTGGGTCAGGTTCAGGTCACGGTCGACCTTAGTTTCCATCACCCGAGAGCTAGTCCGTTTTGCATTTTTTTCCCATGGTCATTGGGGTAACCATAACAGTTTGGCCGGCCAATAAAAAATCTATGTGTTAAAATATGCACTAAAGTAGGAAGGAGAAGAAAAGGTTTTTTTTTTTTTCTGTGTTTGAAAGTGCACCTTAGTTTGATCATTTGTATTCCTTGCTTAAACTGCAGTCTTCAGCCTTTTTTTTTTTCTCCTCTCCTCTTAACCTCTGAATGCTTGGGTTACACCCATCTGAAACATGGATCCACAGAGTTTAGTTGCGGGTTTGAATAACCTTGCGACAAAAGTACAGAACCTACAAGATTTTGTTATACGTGCTCTAATGTCTGAACCTAAGATTCCTCTGCCTGAATACTTTACCGGAGACAGATCCCGGTTTTTGAGTTTCAGAGAAAATTGCAAATTGTTTTTGTCTCTGAGATCTCACTCTGCTGGTGATCAGACTCAACAAGTTAAAATTGTTATCTCTCTACTGCGCGGCGACCCACAAAGTTGGGCATTTGCATTATCGCCAGGGGATCCTGCGTTGTTAAATGTAGATGCGTTTTTTCAGGCTTTGGGGTTGCTTTATGAAGAACCTAATTTAGAGATTTTGGCTGAGAAAGCCTTGATAGCTCTTTCCCAAGGGCAAGATGAAGCTGAGATATATTGCCAGAAATTCCGTAAATGGTCGGTGCTTACTAAATGGAATGAGTGCGCTTTAGCAGCTAATTTCAGAGAAGGTCTCTCTGATGCCGTGAAGGATGTCATGGTGGGGTTCCCTGTGCCTACAGGTCTGAATGATGCCATGAAATTGGCTATCCAGATTGATCGGCGTTTGCGGGAGCGCAAACCTGTGCACCATATGGCGGTGTCTTCTGAGCAAAGACCTGTGCACCATTTGGCGGTGACCTCTGAAAAGGCATTGGAGCATATGCAATGCGATCGTGTTTTGTCTAGAGGCGAACGTCAAAATTACAGGCGCAAAAATGGATTGTGCTTCTACTGTGGAGATCCAGCTCATGTTATATCAGCATGCTCTAAACGTATAAATAAGGTTGATAAAAAGGTTGATAAATCTTTTTCTACAGGTACCTTGCAGTCAAAATTTCTTTTGTCCGTGACATTGATTTGTACCTTATCATCTGTGACTGTGAATGCTTATGTGGATTCTGGCGCCGCTCTGAGTCTCATGGATTGGTCCTTTGCCAAGCGTTGTGGGTTTGATTTGGAGCCGTTGGAAGTTTCTATTCCCCTGAAGGGTATTGATTCTACACCTTTGGCTAGCAATAAACCACAATATTGGACACAAGTGACTATGCGTCTTACCCCAGACCATCAGGAGATTATTCGTTTCCTTGTATTATATAACCTACATGATGTCTTAGTGCTTGGATTACCATGGTTACAGATTCATAATCCCGTCTTGGACTGGAAATCTATGTCTGTGTTGAGCTGGGGATGTCGGGGTATTCATGGGGATGCACCTTTGGTTCCTATTTCTTCATCTACTCCCTCTGAGATCCCAGCATTTCTGTCAGATTTTTATGATGTCTTTCAAGAGCCTAAAGTTGATTCTCTCCCTCCCCACAGAGAGTGTGACTGCGCTATTGAATTGATCCCCGGTAGTAAGTTTCCTAAGGGTCGCTTGTTTAATTTGTCTGTACCTGAACATACTGCTATGCGGGAGTATATCAGAGAATCCTTGGAAAAGGGTCATATTCGCCCCTCGTTGTCTCCACTAGGGGCAGGATTTTTCTTTGTAGGTAAAAAGGATGGTTCATTGAGACCTTGTATCGACTATCGACTTTTGAATAAGATTACAGTTAAATACCAGTACCCGTTACCTTTACTGACTGATCTGTTTGCTCGTATAAGGGGGGCTAAGTGGTTCACTAAGATCGATCTGCGTGGTGCGTATAATTTGGTGCGGATTAAGCAGGGGGATGAGTGGAAGACCGCATTTAATACGCCTGAAGGCCATTTTGAGTATTTGGTAATGCCTTTCGGTCTCGCAAATGCCCCTTCCGTTTTTCAGTCCTTTATGCACGATATTTTCCGTGAATATCTGGATAAGTTTATGATTGTGTATTTGGATGATATTCTTGTTTTTTCGGAGGACTGGGAATCTCACGTTCAACAGGTCAGGAGAGTTTTTCAGGTTTTGCGAGCTAATTCTCTTTTTGTAAAGGGCTCAAAGTGTAGTTTTGGAGTTCAGAGAATTTCCTTTTTGGGATATATTTTTTCCCCTTCATCTATGGAGATGGACCCTGTCAAGGTCCAGGCTATTTGTGATTGGATGCAACCTACTTCTTTGAAGAGTCTGCAAAAGTTCTTGGGTTTTGCTAATTTCTATCGCCGATTTATAGCGGGTTTTTCTGCCATTGCTAAACCTTTGACTGATTTGACCAAAAAGGGTGCTGATGTTGCTAATTGGTCCTCTGCGGCTGTGGAGGCCTTTCAAGAGCTTAAGCGCCGCTTTTCTTCCGCTCCTGTGTTGCGCCAACCTGATGTGTTACTTCCGTTCCAGGTTGAGGTGGATGCTTCGGAGATCGGAGCAGGTGCAGTTTTGTCGCAGAAAGATCCTGACTGCTCAGTAATGAGACCATGTGCGTTTTTCTCCCGAAAGTTTTCGCCCGCTGAGCGAAATTATGATGTGGGAAATCGGGAACTTCTGGCCATGAAGTGGGCGTTTGAGGAGTGGCGTCATTGGCTTGAGGGTGCTAGACACCAGGTGGTGGTCCTCACTGACCACAAGAATCTAATTTATCTTGAGTCGGCCAGGCGTCTGAATCCTAGACAGGCGCGCTGGTCGTTGTTTTTCTCCCGATTTAACTTTGTGGTGTCATATCTGCCTGGGTCCAAGAATGTGAGGGCGGATGCCCTCTCTAGGAGTTTTGAGCCTGACTCGCCTGGTGATTCCGAACCTACCGGCATCCTGAAGGATGGGGTGATATTGTCAGCTGTCTCCCCAGACCTGCGGCGTTCTTTGCAGGAGTTTCAGGTGGATAGGCCTGATCGCTGTCCGCCTGGTAGACTGTTTGTCCCTGATGATTGGACCAGTAGAGTTATCTCGGAGGTTCATTCTTCCGCGTTGACAGGTCATCCTGGAATTTTTGGCACCAGGGATTTGGTGTCTAGGTCCTTCTGGTGGCCTTCTTTGTCTCGAGATGTGCGCATGTTTGTGCAGTCTTGTGATGTTTGTGCTCGGGCCAAGCCCTGCTGTTCTAGGGCCAGTGGGTTGTTGTTGCCCTTGCCTATTCCTAAGAGGCCTTGGACGCACATCTCTATGGACTTTATTTCTGACCTTCCGGTTTCTCGTAGGATGTCTGTCATCTGGGTGATTTGTGACCGTTTTTCCAAGATGGTTCATTTGGTACCTTTACCCAAATTGCCCTCCTCCTCTGAGTTGGTTCCTCTATTTTTTCAGAATGTGGTGCGTTTGCATGGTATTCCTGAGAATATAGTGTCTGACAGGGGTACTCAGTTTGTGTCTAGATTTTGGCGGACGTTCTGTGCCAGGATGGGTATCGATTTGTCTTTTTCGTCTGCATTCCATCCTCAGACTAATGGCCAGACTGAGCGTACTAATCAGACCTTGGAGACTTACTTGAGGTGTTTTGTGTCCGCTGATCAGGATGATTGGCTTGACTTTTTGCCATTGGCAGAGTTTGCCCTTAACAATCGGGCTAGTTCTGCCACTTTGGTTTCTCCATTTTTTTGTAATTCAGGGTTTCACCCTCGGTTTTCGTCCGGTCAATTGGAGTCTTCGGATTGTCCTGGAGTGGATGCTGTGGTTGATAGGATGCATCAGATTTGGGGACAGGTTGTGGACAATCTGAAGTTGTCCCAGGAGAAGACTCAACAGTTCACTAATCGTCATCGGCGTATTGGTCCTCGTCTTTGTGTTGGGGACCTGGTGTGGCTGTCTTCTCGATTTGTTCCTATGAAGGTCTCGTCTCCTAAGTTTAAGCCTCGGTTTATCGGCCCTTATAGGATTCTGGAGGTTCTTAATCCTGTGTCCTTTCGTTTGGACCTCCCAGCATCTTTTAATATCCATAATGTTTTCCATCGGTCATTATTGCGGAGGTATGAGGTACCGGTTGTTCCTTCTGCTGATCCACCTGCTCCTGTGTTGGTTGAGGGTGAATTGGAGTATGTGGTGGAAAAGATCTTGGACTCCCGTGTTTCCAGACGGAAACTTCAGTATCTGGTTAAGTGGAAAGGTTATGGCCAGGAGGATAATTCTTGGGTGACAGCATCCGATGTTCATGCTCCCGATTTGGTTCGTGCATTTCATAGTGCTCATCCAGGTCGCCCTGGTGGTTCTGGTGAGGGTTCGGTGCCCCCTCCTTAAGGGGGGGGTACTGTTGTGAATTCGGTTTGTGGGCTCCCCCGGTGGTCTGTTATGGTAGTGTCTCTTATGTGCCTTCCTCCATCTCTGATTACCTGTCGCCACCCTCTTGGGGAGTTTCCTATTTAAGGCTGCTTGGCTGTTAGTCACATGCCGGCCAACAATGTGCTAGTAGCATTCTGTTGCATTCACCTGCCTCAAGTTCCAGTTCAGCTAAGTTGAATTTTGTTTCTTGTTTTGCTATTTTTGTCCAGCTATCTGCTATGTGACTCTTCAGTGCTGGAAGCTCTTGTGGACAGAAAATTACTACTCCAGTGGCATGAGTTGTCACTGGAGTTTAAAGTAATTTCTGGATGGTGTTTTTGAATAGTGATTTTTAGGTCGACCGTGAAGTAACTCTTTCCTGTCCTTCTGCTATCTAGTAAGCGGACCTCACTGTGCTAAATCTGCTGTTCATCCTACGTATGTCATTTCCTCTGAACTCACCGTCAATATCTGTGGGGGCCTACTATCATCTTTTGGGGTTCCTCACTGGAGGTAAGGCAGGCCTGTATATTCCTCTTATAGGGGTAGTTAGATCTCCGGCTGGCGCGTGGTGTCTAGGGCATCGTAGGTACATCCCCCGGCTACTGTAAGTGTTGGGTCAGGTTCAGGTCACGGTCGACCTTAGTTTCCATCACCCGAGAGCTAGTCCGTTTTGCATTTTTTTCCCATGGTCATTGGGGTAACCATAACAGTCGCCCATGTGACCGCGACGCGACCAATCACAACGCCGGAACGTAATTTTAAAATACTGAAGGACCTAAAATTACGTCACGGCTTGCTGTGATTGGTTGCGTCGCGGCCACATGGGCGGCACGCGACCAATCAGAAGCCGTGACGTCACGGAAGGAAGGAAAAGCGCGCATTTTAAGCAAAGAACGCTGCCGGTTCCCTCGGTAAGGTGCAGGCTGCGTCGTAGAGGTGAGTATAGCAATATTTTTTATTTTAATTCTTTCTTTTACACATTAATGTTGTTTCGATACCGATACCCGATACCACAAAAGTATCGGATCTCGGTATCGGAATTCCGATACCCGCAAGTATCGGCCGATACCCGATACTTGCGGTATCGGAATGCTCAACACTAGTCACTGCCCTTTAGTCCCATCCTAATGCTGCCCCCTTGTTGGTATCCTATATGGATCTTTGTTTTGTTTGCTTTACATTTCTCTTTTTTAACTTGTTCTTTTTATTTGCATACTATATATATAGTTTCATCACATCTCCTTTCAAGTTGCTGTGACCTGTTGTACCTTATAACACCTGAATGGACTACGCAATATGCCTGGCTGATGATGACGTATCTACTGGTCCAATACAGTTTGGAGCACCCTATGAGTTTGATCATGTATGGTGTATTATAATTTGGTGTGGCTCCTTTATACATCTGTCATTTTTGAATTATGTCATCGTTCTTGGCTATGGTTAGATTTCTATGTTTAGCAATTGTGTTCATCTTTGATTTCCCATTCAAGTGCGCTAGTTTAGTCATTTCTGCTGCGGTCATGCGCATGCGGTGTGTTTGCTCGCCTTGCTCCCCTCCCGAACGGCGTCTTAATTGCCTCACGCGTGCGCCTTGGGAATTTCTTTTCCTCGGGCGTTCGTGATGCGGCATGATGCCCTTTCTGACGCGGCGCTCAGTGATCAACACGCGCATGAGTCGCTGGCACCGCTGCTATTGGTTGGGTGTGGACATATGATTAGTCACATGCACACCAGCCAATCCTATTTTAAGGTCCTTGTCACGGTAAATAGCACTTCCCCTTAAGAAAGCAAGACCACCGGAAGAGGCGAAACGCGTGTCGGGGCTTTGCCCATTGGATCCAATCCGGTGCCCGCTGTCCCACCTTGGTAAGCGCTGCTGTTTTTTGTCCACTTGATGCTGTGGGATATGCTTTACCCACGAGCCTGGTTATTAATTGACTTCCTGGCAGCCTTGCACTTTACAATCGTATATATTTCATACAGGCAGCTCGCACCGGTGGCCATCCACATGTTCCATCCTTATGCACCTTAGAGTTTATTTATCTTTTGTACACTGTATGCACTTTATTGGCTTGTAATTATTATATAATAAAATATTACTTTTTATAGTACCAATAGTCTCCTGTTGTACTCCTTGTTCTAATGTTCACCCAGTGTGTCATCAGGGAAATGAAGCGTCCCTAGCCACAAGCACTTGTTTAGGTGTACATGGTTAAGTGGACCTTCCCAGTAACAATGTTGATCAGAGCATGGCTGATGTTATGGGACATGTACTTGCGTAAAGTGGGAACAGCACACTGGGAGAAATAGTGGCAGCTGGGCACCGAGTACTGAGAGACAGCCACCGCCATGAGATTGTGGAAAGCTTATATCTCTACAAGCCTAAACAGCAACATTTCCAGGGCAAGCAGTCTGGAAATGTAGCCATTTAGCATTGTGGCCTGTGAGTGGGTTGCTGCGTATTTACACTTGTGTTCCAAGGACTGGGGTAGAGATAACTGAATGCTGCACTGGGACAAGGACATGGACATGGTTGCTGATCGTGGTTGTAAATGTGCAATGACAGGTGCAGGGTGGGAGGCATCTTTGCCTACATCATGGAAAGGGGACTGGCTTGCAAGTAGAACAGGGGAAGAGGCAGTGGTGTCACCCCAAGACACTCTTTCTGGACCCTGGTGTTCAGCCAAAGTAGTTGGGTGCTTTGCTTGCATGTACATGAGCAAGCTGGTGGTGGTCAGGCTGGTAGTTGTGCTGCGCCTGCTGCTGCTGACATGGCAGATGTTGTAAATGGCCTTTTTGGGGTTAACTGGACTGTCTTTAGAAAAGTGCTAGACTTGGGAACAACTATCTCTTGGCTTGGCAACTTCACCCATGTTGGTGCTCTGGGGAACAGTTGCCAGCCTCCTGACTCTGGCCACCGCACTGCCTCTTCATGCCTGTTGGGTTGCTGCATATTTCTCCCCCGTGCTCTGCAGTTGGGTCAATGACTTCATTGTCCGCCACCTTGTCTTGCTCTTCCTCACTCTGGTCCTTTTTCTGTCTTGCTGATGTAACAACACCACTTGTAATAACTGCATTTCCCATCATCACCTTCTTGTGAGCATGGCTGTTCAAATACTTCAGCACTAGTGATGAGTGAATATACTCGTTACTTAAGATTTCCACACTTGGGTGACCTGCGAGTATTTTTTAGTGCTCGGAGATTTAGTTTTTATTGCTGCAGCTTAATGATTTACATCTGTTAGCCAGCATAAGTACATGTGGGGTTTGCCTGGTTGCTAAGGAATCCCCACATGTACTTATGCTGGCTAACACATGTAAATCATTCAGCTGCGGCAAAAAAAACTAAATCTCCGAGCACTAAAAAATACTCGGCAGTCACCCGAGCATGCTCGGGAAATCTCGAGTAACGAGTATATTCGCTCATCACTATTGGGCACCACTACATGAAATCTTCCTATGTCTCACTTGAAACAGGCAGGCGAGAGGCCAAAACCTATAAATGAAAATGTGAACAGGTCTTTGGAGTATCCAAGTGTGGGAGGAAGAAGGATCAGAGTGAGAATTATATGGTCCAGAATCACAGCTACTGAGCCTGGACCATGTGGAAGACAGGGTGGTGCTGGCACAGTGACTGGAAGCATTTTCTACTATCCATCCAACAACTTTTTCACACTGGTCTAGCTTCAAGAGTGGTGTTCCGCACATCCCTACAAAGTGGGACAGGAAGCTACATCTACATGATGTATGTTTGTTGTTCTCCCACTGCAGGCAAAGTTTCAATTTACCCACCAGCTTGGCCTCTGCACTCACCATCACATCCGCTTCCCCATCCCTTATCATGCTCCTTGACGATTTTTAATTACGTATGATATATCCCTGTTGAGAAAACATTGATGTATTACTGTCGCAGGAAAACTGGCCTACCTCAGATGGACTTCTTAAGCTGCAGTATGAATATAGCAATGCTATTTCTAATGGAACAAGTTTTTTTGTTTTTTTCTGATGCACAACTGTAACATGATAAATGCCATATAAAATACAATTTCTGAAAAAAATTCAGTTTTAGTATTACAGGAAAATGTGCACACCCCAGATGGACTGGTTACACTGCAGGAGCAATATAGTTCTATACGGCACCAGAACAAGTATTATTCACCCACATAGGTATAATAACTCATTAACATATCAATTATCAGGAGGACAGTGAGTCAATAAGATATACCAACCAAATTATTCAAATTTGACAATTGTTTTTATTCAATAACATAAATTATAACCATTTTAAATAAGTACATGGGTCTCAAATAGAATCATGTGAATCACCCCAAAGTGTTAAATATGACCCAGGGGGGAGCGTGCAGGACTGAAATAAATGAACATTTAGGGAATCATTACAATAATTCATGCTAAGTAATGAAGTGTCCACTCGAATAGGTACATTGCTGGTTTGCAATTGCAATCCCTCCTACTCGCAAAAACATTACACATACCCTAAATTGCTAGCTCATATTTCATCATATATATATAAAAGTGACGGCAATAATTACCCATGGTAAAGTCCAAAATCACGATCCGGCCTGTGTCAAGTGACCCCGACGCGCGTTTCGCATATTTGTAGTATCGCTTCCTCAGGGGGCGTGGCTTAAGTGACGAATCAGTCCGGTTTAAATAGTAAGCCGTTCCGGTCACGAGACCGCACGGCTGCCTATCAGTACCCGGTGAAAGTGCACACGCGCACCGCGTCCCATCGTCAAGACAACCAAATTCCCGGAGAGGACGTCACCCCATGATCACGTGGGCGGGCTGGCGCCTAGCCACGCACCTCGCTCACACGAGACGGCCAGCCAAACAAGGGCTGGAAGGAAGACAGCATGGGACAAGGTGCGCGATATAAACAAACATGTTGCCAAGATTAACCACATTTGTGTGACATATATATACGTGCTAAACATTTGAAAGTGCTTTGTGCATAATATATACGAGCAATAGCAATATATAGCTATTCAAATAAAGTGCAGTGTACAATGTACCTTATAATGAATTTATCCATTAAAATGTAGAAGAACCCTAAATGGAATATATAAAAAGACCCTAAGTACCACATATAAGAAAATCAAAAACCGCACAAATTATTACATTAATATCACTATATGCAAACATATCAAACGAAGAATAGAAAAGAACCAGCTGCCACAACCTACCCAGAATTCCCAGTAGTTATATAGGGACAATGTATAAATGTAACTATAAATTACACCCATGCTATTTCTAATAAACAAGATATCCCACATATATTAGACCTCAAATACAGGTCCTTCTCAAAAAATTAGCATATAGTGTTAAATTTCATTATTTACCATAATGTAATGATTACAATTAAACTTTCATATATTATAGATTCATTATCCACCAACTGAAATTTGTCAGGTCTTTTATTGTTTTAATACTGATGATTTTGGCATACAACTCCTGATAACCCAAAAAACCTGTCTCAATAAATTAGCATATCAAGAAAAGGTTCTCTAAACGACCTATTACCCTAATCTTCTGAATCAACTAATTAACTCTAAACACATGCAAAAGATACCTGAGGCTTTTAAAAACTCCCTGCCTGGTTCATTACTCAAAACCCCCATCATGGGTAAGACTAGCGACCTGACAGATGTCAAGAAGGCCATCATTGACACCCTCAAGCAAGAGGGTAAGACCCAGAAAGAAATTTCTCAACAAATAGGCTGTTCCCAGAGTGCTGTATCAAGGCACCTCAATGGTAAGTCTGTTGGAAGGAAACAATGTGGCAGAAAACGCTGTACAACGAGAAGAGGTGACCGGACCCTGAGGAAGATTGTGAAGAAGGACCGATTCCAGACCTTGGGGAACCTGAGGAAGCAGTGGACTGAGTCTGGTGTGGAAACATCCAGAGCCACCGTGCACAGGCGTGTGCAGGAAATGGGCTACAGGTGCCGCATTCCCCAGGTAAAGCCACTTTTGAACCATAAACAGCGGCAGAAGTGCCTGACCTGGGCTACAGAGAAGCAGCACTGGACTGTTGCTAAGTGGTCCCAAGTACTTTTTTCTGATGAAAGCAAATTTTGCATGTCATTCGGAAATCAAGGTGCCAGAGTCTGGAGGAAGACTGGGGAGAAGGAAATGCCAAAATGCCTGAAGTCCAGTGTCAAGTACCCACAGTCAGTGATGGTGTGGGGTGCCATGTCAGCTGCTGGTGTTGGTCCACTGTGTTTCATCAAGGGCAGGGTCAATGCAGCTAGCTATCAGGAGATTTTGGAGCACTTCATGCTTCCATCGGCTGAAATGCTTTATGGAGATGAAGATTTCATTTTTCAGCACGACCTGGCACCTGCTCACAGTGCCAAAACCACTGGTAAATGGTTTACTGACCATGGTATTACTGTGCTCAATTGGCCTGCCAACTCTCCTGACCTGAACCCCATAGAGAATCTGTGGGATATTGTGAAGAGAAAGTTGAGAGATGCAAGACCCAACACTCTGGATGAGCTTAAGGCCGCTATTGAAGCATCCTGGGCCTCCATAACATCTCAGCAGTGTCACAGGCTGATTCCCTCCATGCCACGCCGCATTGAAGCAGTCATTTCTGCCAAAGGATTCCCGACCAAGTATTGAGTGCATAACTGAACATTATTATTTGATGGTTTTTTGTTTGTTATTAAAAAACACTTTTATTTGATTGGACGGGTGAAATATGCTAATTTATTGAGACAGGTTTTTTGGGTTATCAGGAGTTGTATGCCAAAATCATCAGTATTAAAACAATAAAAGACCTGACAAATTTCAGTTGGTGGATAATGAATCTATAATATATGAAAGTTTAATTGTAATCATTACATTATGGTAAATAATGAAATTTAACACTATATG
The DNA here is from genome assembly GCF_051348905.1 of Ranitomeya variabilis. Lineage (NCBI taxonomy): Eukaryota > Metazoa > Chordata > Amphibia > Anura > Dendrobatidae > Ranitomeya > Ranitomeya variabilis. The sequence goes on along the minus strand of NC_135232.1, from coordinate 992,808,496 downwards.
CTAATTTTTTGAGAAGGACCTGTATTAGCTGTATTCCAGTTCATAGATGGATAGTACTTTGTTCCTTTTTCTCTCCATTCTATTATTTCTTCCTTATTCCTCTTTTATTTTTTCAGATAAATATGTGACGTCAGATCTTCCTTGCGGACCATAGGTATCTTGATTAGCAGCTCGATCCCTTCTTCTTACCATGCCACGAACATAAATAAATGAACTATAACAATAAAATAATATTAAAATCACATAGACTGAAACACACTTAAAACATCCGGATGGTACGACAGAGATCTTGGAAAGAGGTAAGAGAACTGGAAAATAAGCTCCTCTGAATCTAAGTGGGATATCTTGTTTACTAGAAATAGCATGGGTGTAATTTATAGTTACATTTATACATTGTCCCTATATAACTACTGAGAATTCTGGGTAGGTTGTGGCAGCTGGTTCTTTTCTATTCTTCGTTTGATATGTTTGCATATAGTGATATTAATGTAATAATTTGTGCGGTTTTTGATTTTCTTATATGTGGTACTTAGGGTCTTTTTATATATTCCATTTAGGGTTCTTCTACATTTTAATAGATAAATTCACTATAAGGTACATTGTACACTGCACTTTATTTGAATAGCTATATATTGCTATTGCTCATATATGTTATGCACAAAGCACTTTAAAATGTTTAGCATGTATATATATGTCACACAAATGTGGTTAATCTTAGCAACATGTTTGTTTATATCGCGCACCTTGTCCCATGCTGTCTTCCTTCCAGCCCTTGTTTGGCCGTCTGTCTCGTGTGAGCGAGGTGCGTGGCTAGGCGCCAGCCCGCCCATGTGATCATGGGGGGACGTCTTCTCCGGGAATTTGGTTGTCTTGACGATGGGACGCGGTGCGCGTGCGCACTTTCACCGGGTACTGATAGGCAGCCGTGCGGTGACCGGAACGGCTTACTATTTAAACCGGACTGATTCATCACTTAAGCCACGCCCCCTGAGGAAGCGATACTACAAATATGCGAAACGCGCGTCGGGGTCACTTGACACAGGCCGGATCGTGATTTTGGACTTTACCATGGGTATTTATTGCCGTCACTTTTATATATATATATATGATGAAATATGAGCTAGCAATTTAGGGTATGTGTAATGTTTTTGCGAGTAGGAGGGATTGCAATTGCAAACCAGCAATGTACCTAATCGAGTGAACACTTCATTACTTAGCATGAATTATTGTAATGATTCCCTAAATGTTCATTTATTTCAGTCCTGCACGCTCCCCCCTGGGTCATATTTAACACTTTGGGGTGATTCACATGATTCTATTTGAGACCCATGTACTTATTTAAAATGGTTATAATTTATGTTATTGAATAAAAACAATTGTCAAATTTGAATAATTTGGTTGGTATATTTTATTGACTCACTGTCCTCCTGATAATTATTAAGGAGCAATATAGTGATGCTTTTTAGATCCAACCAAGTCTGGCTGTATGCTTTTGATGCACAACTGCTGCATTAAAAAAGGTGTATAATATTTCCCTACTCAGAACAATTTGCAGGATTAAGAACAAAAAGAATATTATTAGTCCTGAGAAGGGGTTTTGATATGAGTTGCAGGCTGCAGCAAAAAGGGTGCAATTCACTCTATCCAGCCCTCCACTATCTTTTCAGCACAATCTCTCCCTAAGTGCTGCTAACAGCAGTATTAATATTGAGTATAATTAGCCATAAAAAGGTCTGCTGTTGTACTTGAAAAAAATATAAATGTGGTTGAAACCCTGCCTAATACGCAGCTACAATTCTGTCCCTCTTTCTCCAGCACGTCTCCCTGCTCTGCCTGTACAGTATGACGAACATAGCGTCACGTGTTTTATATAGACCTGATGATGCTATGTGGCCTGCCAATCACAGTAAAACCACAACCAAAATGGCTACAGCATTATAGTGACTGGCAGACAATCTCTGTCTGTTTTTTGGCTGAACAAAACATGCGAGGCAGGAACTCAAGCTCCCACTCAAGCATTAAAAAATTTCTTGCTGAGGAACGAGCATCTCGAGCACACTGATGCTCGAGCGAGTAACAAGTAGTGACAAGCACGCTCACTCATCACTAGGTATAATATATAATGAATGAAAACCAGTATAGGATATATGTAAATCATTTCAGTCAACATTTATTTTAATGATTTCCTAGGCCTGATATGCATAGGACCAGCAGCGATGGTTCTGATTTATAATAGAATGTTTCCCAGTCATGATGACATGATGAAAAGCTATCTCTCATCACTATGCCAACATAGTTTTGTTTTATCTCAACTCCTATTTGATGTTGATTGTTTGTTCTTGGCATCATCACTCACCAGGAGGAACAGTTTACAAATTCTGAACTGGCATATGGAAAAAATGCAGTCCTAAATATTGAAAGAGCTAAAACTCTTTTCAGGTTACTGGGGGTTACATTTAGAATGATGGTGTTAATATACTATTTTGTTTTATGATGAGTTATACTATTGTTACAGACCAATTATTATCATAAGTACTAGTTACATAATTAGAAATTACTAACTTATAGGAGACCTTTAACTGGATTTTTTATTTAGATTGAGTACTTGAATATATTAGTAAGTGACACAAATTCATGTCTCACACACAATTGTTAACCCCTTCATGACCCAGCCTATTTTGACCTTTATGACCTGGCCGTTTTTTGCAATTCTGACCAGTGTCCCTTTATGAGGTAATAACTCTGGAACGCTTCAACAGATCCTAGCGGTTCTGAGATTATTTTTTCATGACATATTGAGCTTCATGTTAGTGGTAAATTTAGGTCGATACTTTTTGCGTTTATTTGTGAAAAAATGGAAATTTGGTGAAAATTTTGAAAATTTCGCAATTTTCAAATTTTGAAAATGTATTCTGTTAAACGAGAGAGTTATGTGACACAAAATAGTTAATAAATAACATTACCCACATGTCTACTTTACATCAGCACAAATTTGGAAACAAATTTTTTTTTGCTAGGACGTTATAAGGGTTAAAATTTGACGAGCGATTTCTCATTTTTACAGCGAAATTTACAAAACCATTTTTTTTAGGGATCACCTCACATTTGAAGTCAGTTTGAGGAGTCTATATGGCTGAAAATACCCCAAAGGGACACCATTCTAAAAACTGCACCCCTCAAGGTGCTAAAAACCACATTAAAAAAGTTTATTAACCCTTCAGGTGCTCCACAGCAGCAGAAGCAACATGGAAGGAAAAAATGAACATTTAATTTTTAGTCACAAAAATGATCATTTAGCAACAATTTTTTTATTTACCCAAGGGTAAAAAGAGAAACTGGACCCCAAAAGTTATTGTACAATTTCTCCTGAGTACGCCGATACCCCATATGGGGGGAACCACTGTTTGGGCGCACGACAGGGCTCGGAAGGGAAGGAGCGCCATTTGACTTTTTCAATGAAAAATTGGCTCCAATCTTTAGCGGACACCATGTCGTGTTTGGAGAGGCCCTGTGTGCCTAAACATTGGAGCTCCCCCACAAGTGACCCCATTTTGGAAACTAGACCCCCCAAGGAGCTTATCTAGATGCATAGTGAGCACTTTGAACCCCCAGGTGCTTCAAAAATTGATCCGTAAAAATGAAAAAGTACATTTTTTTTGCAAAAAATTTATTTAACCTCAATTTTTTCATTTTCACATGGGCAACAGGATAAAATGGATCATAAAATGTGTTGGGCAATTTCTCCTGAGTACACAGATACCTCATATGTGGTCACAAACTACTGTTTGTGCACATGGCAAGGCGCGGAAGGGAAGGAGCGCCATTTGACTTTTGAATGAAAAATTAGCTCCAGTCGTTAGTGGACACCATGTCGCGTTTGGAGAGCCCCTGTGTACGTAAAGATTGGAGCTCCCCTACAAGTGACCCCATTTTGTAAACTAGACCCCACAAGGAACTTATCTAGATGCATAGTAAGCACTTTGAACCCCCAGGTGCTTCACAAATTGATCCGTAAAAATGAAAAAGTACTTTTTTTCACAAAAATATTATTTTAGCCTCAATTTGTTCATTTCCACATGGGCAACAGGCTAAAATGGATCCTAAAATTTATTGGGCAATTTCTCCTGAGTACACTGATACCTCACATGTGGGGATAAACTACTGTTTGGGCACACGGCAGGGCTCGGAAGGGAAGGAGCGCCATTTGACTTTTTGAATGAAAAATTAGCTCCAATCATTAGCGGACACTATGTCACGTTTGGAGAGCCCCTGTGTGCCTAAACATTGGAGCTCCGCCACATATGACCTCATTTTGGAAACTAGACCACCCATGGAACTAATCTAGATGTGCGGTGACCACTTTAACCCCCAAGTGCTTCACAGAAGTTTATAACGCAGAGCCGTGAAGATAAAAAATCATTTTTCTTTCCTCAAAAATTATTTTTTAGCCCTCAATTTTTTATTTTCACAAGAGTAACAGGAGAAATTGGACCCCAAAAGTTGTTGTCCAGTTTGTCTTGAGTACGCTGGTACCCCATATGTGGGGGTAAACCACTGTTTGGGCACACGTTGGGGCTCGGAAGGGAGGGAGCACCATTTGACTTTTTGAACGCAAGATTGGCTGGAATCAATGGTGGCGCCATGTTGCGTTGGCGCCATGTTGCATTTGGAGACCCCTGATGTGCCTAAACAGTGGAAACCCATCAATTCTAACTCAAACACTAACCCCAACACAACCCTAACCCTAATCCCAACTCTAGCTATAACCCCAATCACAACCCTAACCCCAATACACCCCTAACCCCAACCCTAACCCCGACACACCCCTAACCCTAATCCCAACACTAATCCCAACCCTAACCTTAATCCCAACCCTAACCACAACCCTAACCCCAACACACCCCTAACCCTAACCACAAGCCTAATCTTAACCCTATTACCCTAGCCCTAATTCCAACTCTAACTCTAATTCCAACCCTAACCCTGAGGCTATGTTCCCACGTTGCAGATTCATGTGAGATTTTTCCTCACCATTTTTTAATAATCCGCAGGTAAAATGCACTGTGTTTTACCTGTGGATTTACCACGGATTTCCATTGTTTTTAGTGCGGATTTCACCTGCGGATTCCTATTGAGGAACAGGTGTAAAACGCTGCGGAATCCGCACAAAGAATTGACATGCTGCGGAAGATACAATGCACTGTATTTTCCGCACCATGGGCACAGTGGATTTGGTTTTCCATAGGTTTACATGGTACTGTAAACCTGATGGAAAACTGCTACGAATCCACAGCGGCCAATCCGCCGCGGATCCGCAGCCTAATCTGCACCGTGTGCACATAGCCTAATTCTAACCCTAACCCTAATTCTAACCCTAACCCTAGCCCTAACCCTAACCCTGACCCTAGTTCTAACCCTAACCCTAATCCTAGTTCTAACCCTAACCCTAGTGGAAAAATAAAAGTAAATATATTTTCTTTATTTTATTATTGTCCCTACCTATAAGGGTGATAAAGGGGGTTTAATTTACTAATTTTTTTATTTTGATCACTGTGATAGGTTTTATTACAGTGATCAAAATGTACCTGGAACTAATTTGCCGGCTGGCAGATTCGGCAGGCGCACTGCGCATGTGCCCGCCATTTTGACGGACGGACACCGGGAGGCTCGGTAAGTATGAGGGGGTGGGATCAGAGCACGGGGGGATCGGAGCACGGGGGGTGGGATCGGAGCACGGGGGGAGCGGACAGGCGGATGGAGGGGAGCTGAGCCCAGGACGGAGGACTGGTGAGGTTATCGGTGGTGGTGGGGAGCAGATCAGGGTTTCCAGACATGGCCGATGATATTGCAGCATCGGCCATGGCTGGATTGTAATATTTCACCAGTTTTCATAGGTGAAATATCACAAATCGCTCTGATTGGCTGTTTCACTTTCAACTGCCAATCAGAACGATCGTAGCCACGGTGGGTGAAGCCACCCCCCCTGGGCTGAAGTATCACTCCCCCTGTCCCTGCAGATCGGGTGAAATTGGAGTTAACCCTTTCACCCGATCTGCAGGGACGTGATCCCTCCATGACGCCACATAGGCGTCACAGGTCGGATTGGCACCGACTTTCATGATGCCTACGTGGCTTCACCGGTCGGGAAGGGGTTAAAATAGAGATACATTGGCAAACATTTTAAATGATGATCTATCACTTACTTTTTTTATTTATCTAAACTTAGAAACTCCTCCAAGTTCTGCTCTTCCACTGATTCTTGAACAGTTTGTTTTCTTTGCCTCTCCTTTCCAAAGTTATGCCTCTTAATAATAATGATGCAAATGTCCCCTTAAACCATTTAGGCATAAATCACAAAACTTCTCTCATAGAAAAGAAAAAAACAAATCTTCAAAGAAATGTTCAGTGGTATGTGCCCAGCTGATTGAAGGAAAAATTTGCATCTTTATTACTAGGATGCATAAATTTGGACCACAGGTGCTAAACTGTTCGAAATCAGTGACATTGGAGGCGTAGGTCAATTTAAATTTAAAAAATCAAATGAAAGGCCCTGGTTAGAGATGAGCAGATCAGGCAAAATTCAAATTTGTCTGTTCATGCTATTTTTCCAGTGAAATTTGATTCTAGGACAAGTTATTCTCAATGTCCCTCAAGACCCCAGAGCGCATAATAAATGAATTATGTAAAAAATTATAAAAATACTTATGCTCATCTCACTGCTCACCTCTCTAGTCCATCTGCTACAGATCACCACCCATTCAGTCCTCCCCACATCATCGGATAGATGTCGGTAGCAGTTAAATCCTTAGACCTTTGTAACTAGCCAGAGGATTCTGGGTTTCCTAGGCGCTGAATGATTCTGTGCATGCACCAGCAAAAGTCACATGTAATGAAGTCATACAACTCGGAGAGACCCGGATCCTTTGCAGGTACATTGGCAGAACCTTCCTGAGCCTAGAAAACCCTGAAGCTCAGGAATTTTACCATTCCAAGGATGCGACGAGGACTGGACATTTGGTGGTGAGGAATGAAGGGGCTGGAGAAGTGAGTATAAGTTTTTGTATTTTTGTTCTACATTTTGATAGCCTGTAATGGTTCAGAAAAATGGCAGCCAATAACTGCTATTTTTCTGAATCCACACAGAAGAGAATTACAAAAAATCAGTGAATGGGGATTATAGCAGATTATTGTAAAAAAAATTGTATTAGAATTCAATTCCACTTGTGAAACTGTGGAAATCACAGGATTAATAGACATGTTAATGATGTGCATATGATAAAAAATGGAAACCAAATTTTTGACTTTTTTCAGTATGAGCACTATGTACAAAAATGCACAACTTGGCATGCTATCAATGGGGTCATTAAAGGTTATCTGAGGAGTCTTATGCTATGATTATCCTTGGGCACTCATGATTATCCTTGGGCACTCAAATCATCAAGATTCACTGATATGAGCTACCTTTGCAATTGCAGACTAATGACATTTTATATGCGCTTGTTAGGAGACAAGTCGGGAGGTACTGCAAATCATGATAGCATGTGTAGGCAATGCAGTCTTCTCACAGCAGCAAAACCACCATCTAACCTATTGTTGCTGTGTTTAAAAATGTCTTCTGGGACACTTTGGACAAATGGCTGTATTACTGGGTCTACCATCAAATCAATGTAATGCTGAGAACTTGGACCTGTTGGTGTGCACCTGGAATGAAGACACGAGGGGTCTGGCTTTCCATATATTATGCCACCCCAAACCATATTCCTGAGTAGGGAGTAGGACAGTGAAATGTTCCCTCACAAAGCCTTATCATGGCATTACCTACATGGTCTCCAGACCAATCTCCTGAAGAGATGAGAGGATTGATTCATGAAAGATTGAGTTTGTTTGAATTTTGAAAGTTCCGTAGAAATTTGTATATGAATTCAAAAATGTTGAGTTTAGATTCGCGATTTGCAAGAGAAAAAATTGCCCTACACTGATGAAGAATCAGAGAGTGGGTTACAGTCATTCAGCATGGCCGGGCAAGCTTCCCCATAATGCCCTGCAGTTATGACATTTCGTGAATTATCATATCTTGCACAGTGGTGGTAAGTATCTGGGCCATCACAGATCAGCAGTTCCCAGGATCACTGGGTAGGTCTCTTTCTCTTCTGTAGAGTGTAAGCTCTTATGGTCAGTGGAGTCTTTTCTCTCTCTCTCTCATATAGAGTGTAAACTATTATGAGCAGGTTTCATTTTTCCCTCTCCCCATGAGTATTTTCTGATCAACTGCAAGCTTTCCAGTATTGAGATTTGTACAAATTTATTTGCTGCAAATCAAACTTTTGAGAAAATTTTTGAGAAGTTGACGAATTCAAATTTCAATGGATCCACTCATCTCTAATCTCCAGCGATCATTGTTTCCAAGACAAAAGTGAGACTTATTGGGTAAGAGGATAGATGTCAGGATAGATGTCAGGATAGATGTTACCTTTTGTGCATTACTGCCCTTTTCCAAGATGGCGTCTTTGGTCTCATGTGCATTGTGTCTTCCTGCTATAAAACTCCACCCCAGCCTTCAGTCTGTGCTAGAGTATTCTGCCTTGCATCCAGCTCCTGACCTCTGATTACTCCCTGGCTATATACCTGCTCCTGTGAACCTGTGTGGTTATCCTGCTACTCTGCTCTGAGTTCCTGCTGCATACACCAGTTCCAGTAATCCTCCTTCATCTGCTGCTCATGTTTACTTCTATCTCATTTGCTGGACATGTAAGCTGTTTCTGCTCTGCAAGAACCTGAGACTTTTACCTAGGCCTCCCTGGTTGAGCTAAGATATGATTTGAACTGCCTTATAAGCTTATCTATCTGTGTTTGGACTAAGACAAGGATTTATTCGTGTCAAGTATCCTCAAGAATAATTGTGCTTCATAGACTTTCTGCGTGATTGCATTTTCCTCTGAAGTTTCCTATAGACTGCTGAGCTGCGTTTAATATTTACGCCAAGTGTTGTGGACTTGAGTTTCTCTCTGCACCTTTTTGAATCACCGTGTGATAATATAGACTTTACCACTTATAAAACTGTGTCCTGTAGTTGTCTTGTTCCACGCAAAGAGTCTCCTGAGTTATCCCCTAAAATTATTACAATAGAGTTCCATTCCCACCTACATTGCCAGCTTGCACTACACCATGATAGCCTTTTAAAGTTGTGTTGTGTGGTCAATGTAGGTGGATGTTTGTTTCAGTGACATGATTCATGCAAACACTTTCTTATGGTTTGTGCAGACATTGCTTGACTACTTCAATTTGGTATGTGAAGTTCAATTTCTCTTGCAATAAAGAATGGACTTTCTTCTAATCTAACAATCTGTACGTGCAGAGGTTTGCTTCTGAGCTCCTCTTGTTGTTATTATAGTTCATCATTGATCTTCCAACCAGTGTGACTTGCAATGCTGAACAGTACTGACTTTTTGATCTGCAAGTGTTGCGATCTACCAAAGTGATAAAGCAAGATCTTTCAGTTCAAGGATTCTGTCTTTTCCCTTTAGTGGAATGGTGATAAAGGCACATCAATGAACAGAATACATCACACTATACTATGAGACTAGACCAGATTCTTGAGAGCTAAAAAAATTGCCTTCAATCTGCCTTTTGTATCTCTCCAACATACCACAGATTAATGATAGTTGCTTGAAAATTTCATCATTTGCAGATCTTAGCTACAACTGCTATTCTCTCAATTTGCATTACTTGATGTTCTGTCCTTCTTGGTGTTTCAATTTAAATGCTGAGGAGTGTAAGTGAGCCTGTCATGAAGTTTGCTGCTTATATCAGAGAATAGAAACTTAATACCTATCCAAGTTAAACCTAACAACTTGATGGCTGCCGCGCTACAATAACAGCGCAGTGTGCCTCTCCACTGTGTGTTATTTGCTTAGCACAACCATTTTCTTTCATTTTCAGTGAGAGATGTTCTATGCACAATCATGTTCCATTGTTATAAGGCTGACCATGCACAAGCTTTTTAATGCTCAGTGGCATAGTTATTGTTCAATTTGATTATATTTGTGGATCAAAATTGCAATAAATTCTGGCGGTACCACCACATCTTTCTAGGCAGCCAAATCACTGTGTTTTAGAGGCTTTTGGCAGTCACCTTCTATCCGCATTTCTCATCATACTTAATAATAATACTCTTGATTTTGTGAAGATCATTTAGAAATTGAGTTTTTTTTCTTCCTCTATGCCTCATCATCATCATATGCAGAATGACTCTACCAAGCCCTAAAAAGTCAGTTTTAAATAGAGCTGGCAAATATTTCTGCATATGATTTAACATGAAATAACAAGCAGAGCTGTTCTCAGTGGAGAAATCCTACATAATGGAAACATTTATCAGAAGACAAAAGTCCACAGAGAACAAAAAATGATTTAAAAAAATGTGTGTTGTCACTTAACACTTATTTTTCATAATTTTTCTATTTACCCTTTTCAAGATTAAGCAGCACAACACACAAATGTTAATTGCAGGTTGTTCTGGGTGTCTTTTATGCTCTTTAGCTTTATCTTACTGGCAATGTTGTTGACATGACCTTCTCTGCTTTTAACATAAGTTAAATTTGATTTGATTTTCTCTAAATGCCACATTTGAAAATTGGCTTAATATATCTTAAACTGCCATGACTGAAAATTGCTTGATTCAGTTCCAAATTAAAGTGCTAAAAATTGAAGCTCTGGTAATTTTAAATTGCTCTATCCTGAACACGGCAATTAAAAATAATTGCAACGTTTCTAATGTTTTTCAAACTGCCTGAGCCTGAAAATGAAAAGGTTTTGGCCTGCTGAAATAGAAAAGCCTTGCAATTATTATAGTGGGTCTAATTTATATAAATGCTCTAATCTAGAGCAGATCAGGTTTCTGATGCTTGCAGAAAGTAGAAATGCGAGTTTACTGGAATGTAACAATAGCATAAAGAAATACATTGGACTTATTAAAACTATTCTAGTACAATCAAATAAATTATTTTTTAAAAGGTTTAAAATTTGAGAAGTAACTGCTAAATAATAAAGCCGGGAATTTTTTTTTTTTAAATATGGGGCTTGCAACATTTGAAATATCTTGATTCTATGAACATGTTTCTTGCCAAGAAACAAACTGTTAGTTGCTAACATAGCAAAGAATTTGATACAAACAAAATAGTTCCATAAGTCTCATTTGCTACTTTGTTCTACCTTTATTTAGCTCCTTTTGTTCACAGACGATTTGTTCAACATTAAAGATATATAGTTAATATAATAAAATACTATATTTTGCATACTTTATAATGTACGCATTTTGGGACCTAAGGGTCAGACACTTTTTTGTAGTTTTCCACAAATGGTGGTTAAGCGGCTTAGGGCATAGTGAACAGCACAGCGGACTAAACTGTTGCCATAAGGGCTCACTCACATATCATTTTTTTTGCATACAAATGTTATCCGGATAATGCTCATAACAACAATAGAGAATTGGGCCTTTCACATGTCTATGTTTTTTCCAGACTGAGGGGTCCACGTAAAATCATGGAAACATGTCCAATTATAATCCAAGTGTTGAATCAAAATTAGCAATGCAAATCTATAGGTCCATGAAAAAAATTGCACAACACTAGGATGCCCTCCAAATGAAGTCTAATTTTTATGGACTGGAGTACCTCAGCCACTCTCAGCTGTTTCCATAACCCGACCTCCACATTCTCCACGTTCTCATCTCAACTTTGAAAAGCTGAGATGGCAATAACCATACAAAATTGTATTACAAAGTCTATGGTAGAAATGCCTATTCCAATGTAGTCAAGATCACTAGCTCCAAAAATATGATCATATTGAATTTAAAAAAAACATACTTCCCAACTAGCATGAATACCCGACGTTTGGTGTACCCATAACAATGTCAAGAATAAACTATAAAAGTAAAAAATATAGCACAATGGTTTTTTTGCCATCTCACACCTAAATTGTTTAACATAAAGTACCAACATATAGTTGTGCTGAAAAGTTTACATACCCCGGCAGAATTTTTGCTTTCTTGGCCTTTTCTCAAAGACTATGAATGATAACACCAAATATTTTTTTCCACTCATGGTTAGTGGTTGGGTGAAGTCATGTATTGTCAAACTACTGTGTTTCCTAACCTCACCTGTGAGGTACTAACCTCACCTGTGATGTGTTTGCTTGTAGTTAGTGTGTGTGCATAAAAGCTGAGTGAGTTTCTGGGATCCAGACATACTCTTGCATCTTTCATCCAGCCACTGACATTTCTGGATTGTGAGTCATAGGGAAAGTAAAAGAATTGTTAACGGATCCACACGAAAAGGTAGTTTAACTGTATAAAACAGGAAAGGGATACAAAAAGATATCCAAGGAATTGCTAATTCCAGTCAGCAGTATTCAAACTGTGATTAACAAATGGAAAATCAGGGGTTCTGTAAAAACACAACCACGGTCAGGTAGACCAACAAAAATGTCATACAAAACTGCCAGGAAAATTGTACTGGATACAAAGAAAAACCCAGAAATAAAATCAGCTGAAATACTGGACTCTCTGAAAACTAGTGGTGTGGCTGTTTCAAGATGCACAATAAGGAGGCACTTGAAGAAAAATGGGCTGCATGATCGAGTCCCCAAAAGAAGACCATTACATCACAAATGGCAAATTATCTCACTTACAATATGCAAAACAGCACAGAGACAAGCTTCAAAACTTCTGGAACAGTGTTATTTGGAGTGATGAGACCAAAATTGAACTTTTTGGCCACAGCCAAATGTTACATTTAGAGAGAGGTGAACAAGACCTATGATGAAAGGAACACCATTCCTACTGTAAAGCATGGAGGTGGATCACTGGTGTTTTGAGGATGTGTGAGCTACAAAGGCACAGGAAATTTGGTCAAATACTGAAGGCAAATTTGTACTCATCAGCCCGGAAGCTGCACATGGGACGTACTTGGACATTCCCACATGACAACGATCCAAAACACAAGGCCAAGTTGACCTGTCATTGGCTACACCAGAATAAAGAGAAGGTTCTGGAGTGGCCATCTCAGTCTCCTGACCTCAATATCATTGAGCCACTATGGGGAGAACTCAAGCTCGAAGTTCATGCTTGACATCCCAGGAATTTACAGGAACTGGAGGCTTTTTGCCAAGAAGAGTGGGCAGCTTTACTATCTGAGAAAATAAAGAACAACCTCATCCACAAATACCACAAAAGACTTCAAGAGGTCATTGATGTTAGTGGGGGCAATACACAGTATTAAGAAATGGGGTATGTGAACTTTTGATCAGGGTCATTTGAATGTTTTGGTTTGTTATTATGATTTAAAAAGATAAAGCACAGTAGTTTGACAATAAATGGCTTCACCCAACCACTAACGATGAGTGGAGAAAAAGTTTTGGTGCTATAATTCATATTCTCTGAAAAAAGGCCAAGAAAGCAAACATTCTACAGGTATATAAACTTTTGAACACAACTGTATATATGTATATATATATATATATATATATATATATATATATATATATATTAAGTATATATACATACACAGCGTGGGCGATTTACATGGATAAACCTAAATAAAATGGGAATGGTTGGTGATATAAACCTCCTGTTTGTGGCACATTAGTATATGGGAGGGGGGAAACTTTTCAAGATGGGTGGTGATTTTAAAGTTGGCCATTTTGGATACAACTTTATTTTTTTCAATGGAAAGAGGGTCATGTGACACATCAAACTTACTGAGAATTTCACAAGAAAAACAATGGTGTTCTTGGTTTTAATGTAACTTTATTCTTTCATGAGTTATTTACAAGTTTCTCTTATTTTACAGCCATTGACGTGTTGCAGAGGTTAACACGTGAGAAGCTGATAGAAATTATGTTGATGTCTGGTGAACGCAGTACCCGGGTCATTGCAGCAGATTTCAATGCAAGAAACCCTACGAGACCACCCATCTCCCATGCTACAGTTAGCAAACTGATTGCCAAATTTCGTGAAACAGGTTCAGTGTTGGATTTGCCAAAATGTGGATGCAAGAAAACTGTCACTAATGAAGAAACATCAATGGCTGTCCTAGCTTCATTCAGCAATAGCCCACAGTGTAGCACTTGCCGCATGTCACTGGAGAGTGGCATCAGTTGAACATCCCTTCGATGTGATGTTTCACACTTTTTTGTTAAGCATATAATTCCACATGTGTTAATACATAGTTTTGATGCCTTCAGTGTGAATGTACAATTATCATAGTCATGAAAATACAGAAAAATCTTAAAATGAGAAGGTGTGTCCAAACTTTTGGTCTGTACTGTATATATATATATATATATATATATATATATATATATATATTATGCTCAGAAAAGAGAGTAAATATATATCACACAATACACCCAAAGTAGGTCACAAATATATCATATTCTTATTCCTATATATATGTGTGTAGAAAATATAGAGAGAAATTTAGATAAACCACCCAGGTGCACTGTGTAACAGTCGCTGTGGAGACCACAGCAGAGACCAAACTAAAACCAAAGCAACGCAGCAAGGATCAAAGAAACCAGAAAGGATACCAAAACATGGACATTTCAAAATATACCTTTATTATTAGAAGTGATAATGATTACAATATATTAAAATTACATAAAAAATCCTCAAAAAATGAAAAATAAAAGACTTATTATATATAAAACCTACAAAATTGCGCGGCACCAGGAAGATTAGGATGAAAATAATACTATTCCTAATTCCAGCCCCTCTATGATAGCAGGATATCCTAAATTACGCTGTCCAAAAATAATTAGCTCTCTCTGTGCATAATCCAACTTAGTGTAAAACAATGCTAAAGTGCACAAATGCCGCAGCCAAAGTAAAGTGACCAAGTGCATACATATAACTTAATTACAATCTCAAAGTACCAGTATATAAAGTGAAAAAGTGCAAGGACCTATCACTAGGTTCATAAATAGAGTGCCAGCATGTGCTGGAAATAACCTTCTGTGAAGGTTTTATATATAATAAGTCTTTTATTTTTCATTTTTTGAGGATTTTTTATGTAATTTTAATATATTGTAACCATTATCACTTCTAATAATAAAGGTATATTTTGAAATGTCCTTGTTTTGGTATCCTTTCTGGTTTCTTTGATCCTTGCTGCGTTGCTTTGGTTTTAGTTCAGAAAAGAGAGTAGTAGCAAGCCAAAACAGAGAGAAACCAGTGTCCATGCTACTTAATAATAAAAGCGCATATTTTTATTGAAAAAACAATAACAATCACAAAATACAAACACAATCGGCAAAGGATCGAAGATAAGCAATGACAGTGACCCAGAAATGATGGGACTTAGGGCACTGATATCATTCATGTTCTGTGAAAAGAGGCCTAGAAAGCAAAAATTCTGCCGGGGTATGTAAACTTTTGAGCACATCTGTAGATACAGTATACCCCAAAATGAAGGCTGAAGGCCTTTGACACAGTGGACCATTCCCTATTATTACAGACCATCTCATCCCTTGGCATCACAGACTTGGCCCTATCCTGGATCTCATCATACCTAACAGACCGGACATTCAGCGTCTCCCACTCACACACCACCTCCTCACCTCGCCCCCTATCTGTCGGAGTCCCACAAGGTTCAGTCCTAGGGCCCCTGCTCTTCTCCATTTACACCTTTGGCCTGGGACAGCTCATAGAATCTCATGGCTTTCAGTATCACCTCTATGCTGATGACACACAGATCTACATCTCTGGACCAGATATCACCTACCTACTAACCAGAATCCCTCAATGTCTATCCGCTATTTCATCCTTCTTTTCTGCTAGATTTCTGAAACTTAACATGGACAAAACAGAATTCATCATCTTTCCCCCATCTCACGCGACCCCCCCAACGAACCTATCCATTACAGTAAATGGCTGCCCACTCTCCCCAGTTCCACAAGCTCGCTGCCTCGGGGTAATCCTTGACGCTGACTGTTATCGACCTGGTGGTTAGGAGCACCCGGAATGACCTGATGAGTAAACTAGAAATCGGAACAAGCTCTGGGAAAGTGGGAACTCTGCTGACCGCAAACCCTACTCCTATCACACACACTAGAAATAGCCGTGGAGCGTACCTAACTCTCCCTAGACGCCTCTTCACAGCCTAAGAGCTAACTACCCCTAAAGATAGAAATAGAAGCCTAACCTTGCCTCAGAGAAATTTCCCAAAGGTAAAGGCAGCCCCCCACATATATTGACTGTGAGTTAAGGGGAGAGTCATAAACACAGGAATGAAACAGGTTTTAGCAAAGGAGGCCAGACTTCACTAAATAGTCAGAGGATAGAAAAGGAAACTATGCGGTCAGCACAAAAAACTACAAAAACCATGCAGAGTGTGCAAAAAGACCCCCACACCGACTCACGGTGTGGAGGTGCAACACTGCACCCCCAGAGCTTCCAGCTAGCAAGGAAATATCATGATAGCAAGCTGGACTAAAATTTAGCAGTACTAAGAAATATATTCAGGCAGCAGTAACAACAAATGAACTAGCAGGGACTTAGCTTCTGCTGGAGTAGACAGGTCCTCAGAGAAGTCCAAGAGAGATCTGAACCAATACTGAAACATTGACAGCTGGCATGAAGTAACGATCTGAATAGAGTTAAATAGGGAAGCCAGGATAACAATAAATGAGGGCAGCTGAGAAAGCAAACCTCAGAGACCAGCAGTTCCGCTCAAAACCACCAGAGGGAGTCCAAGAGCAGAACTAACCAAAGTACCATTCATGACCACAGGAGGGAGTCCAAGAAATGGAATTCACAACAGCTGATCTCTCCTTCAAACCACATATCCAATCCCTTTCCACTTCCTGCCGACTTCAACTCAAAAATATTTCACGAATCCGTACATTCCTCAACCAAGAATCTGCAAAAACCCTAGTCCATGCGCTCATCATCTCTCGCCTTGACTACTGCAACCTCCTGCTCTGTGGCCTCCCCTCTAACACTCTCGCACCCCTCCAATCTATTCTAAACTCTGCTGCCCGACTAATCCACCTGTCCCCCGCTATTCCCCGGCCTCTCCCCTCTGTCAATCCCTTCACTGGCTCCCCATTGCCCAGAGACTCCAGTACAAAACCCTAACCATAACGTACAAAGCCATCCACCTATCTCCTCCATACATCTGTGACCTCGTCTCCCGGTACTTACCTACACGCAAACTCCGATCCTCACAAGATCTCCTTCTCTACTCCCCTCTTATCTCCTCTTCCCACAATTGTATACAAGATTTCTCTCGCGTATCACCCCTACTCTGGAACCCTTTACCACAACACATCAGACTCTCGCCTACCATCGAAACCTTCAAAAAGAGCCTGAAGACCCACCTCTTCCGACAAGCCTACAACCTGCAGTAACCACCGATCGACCAAACCGACCAGCTCTATCCTCGCTTACTGTATTCTCACCCATCCCTTGTAGATTGTGAGCCTTCGCGGGCAGGGTCCTCTCTCCTCCTGTACCAGTTATGACTTGTATTGTTTAAGATTATTGTACTTGTTTTTATTATGTATACCCCTCCTCACATGTAAAGCGCTATGTAATAAAAGGCGCTATAACAATAAATAATAATAATAATAATAATTATAAAAAGTTACATGTAGAAACTAAAACTTGTTCCAAAAAAGAGACTCTATGTTACAGAATTGATGAAAAGAATAAAAAGTTATTATTTGTCCAACAATCTGAAAATTAAAAAATCCACACATTTTAAATGGTTCTGACTGATAAAAATGGTGTGGAGAAGATTAATATCAGTAGCTATGCCTGTTGTGCATCTATAGGAAGATGTTTAACATTTTTTTGAGTCCATTCATGCTTTCAGCAGCTGGCATGCTGACAGCATTATCCATAAAACTTTACAATTGAACTTTGTGATAATATTCCACTTTCTTTAACCACAACCCATTAAGACGCTGTCTTTTAATATCCTAATAAAACATGTCATTCTCTATTAAGATGTGAGAAGACAGTGAGGGTCCCAACTATATATGAGTGCTCCCTTAGCAGCCAGTGGCAAACAAAAAAAGAGTGCATCACCTCAAAGTAGTACAGGTTACATAATGCAGTATTTGCACAATATATATATACAGTATATATAAAGGGAAGGCAGCATGAAATGACATTGATCACCAAAAATAGCAAAAATATTTATCAACAACAAGACAAAACAGAAAAATTAAAAACATTTAAAAAGCTTAATAACTTATGCCACCATACCAGACCACAACATTACAATGTTATGAGTCCAAACTGAACGAGAAAGAAACATGGGTTACAAAAAAGATTGTAGATATGTCTACAAATTACCCAAAAAATGTATACGCCCTAACAGTAAAAGGCAGAATAGCAAAGAATGATATATATATTTCCATTTAGCAAGCAAAACAATGGGACATTTCACAGGTTCATGATAAAGTGCATATGCTATAACTAGAACAACCAATATAATAGATGTCCGACCCTTAATAGCTAGAGATGGGCAGACACCTGGATGTTTGGGTCCTGCGGGTTCGGCCGACAGTTACAAAAAGTTTGGGTTCGGGTACCAGAACAGTACCTGGACCCAAACCGGACCCTATTCACTTAAATGGGGGGCCTGAACATCCAGCATTTGCCATGCTGTTATGTGCATGACACCGCTTCTGATCAGAGGTAAAATGAAAGACAGGGTGAGCGCGTAGCTGCAGCTGTGATTAGAGGTATGAAATTTACCTCCTGTCACTTCTGTGGGCTCATGGGACTACTGCTCCCATCAGCCGACACCTGCTGCTGCTAATAACATCAAAAGCAGGAGAAGATGATGGAAGAATTGATCAGCCGCCTCCTGCGCTCTAAATAAATAATTAATAAAAAACATTGTGGATTCCCCTGTATATTTGATAACCAGCCAGGCAAAACTGACAGCTATGGGTTGCAACCCTCAGCTGGCAGCTTCAGAAAGGTTGGTTATCAAGATTTTTTTAATCATTTAAATAAATAATTTAAAAAAACGCCGTGAGGTCCCCCCATTTTTGACAATCAACCTTGCTAAAGCAGACAGCTGGGGGCTGGTATTCTCAGGCTAGGAAGCGGCCATGGATATTGTCCCACCCCAGCCTAAAAATTTCAGCCCGCAGCCACCAAAAAAAATTGCATGTATTAGATGCGCCAATTCTGCAGTTTTATCTGGCTCTTCCCACTTGCTCTGTATTGGTGGCAAAATGGGGTTCACATTTTGGGGGTTAAAGTCATCTTTGTTTTTTCTGGTAACATCAAACCTATGGCTTATTAATGGAAAGGCATCTATAAGATAGCTATCCATTACTACTCCTATAGTTGTATGGTAAATACACAGCCAGAATAAAGTCCTTAATTTGAAATAAAACACAACACACTTACTTTTTTATTTAAAAATAACAAACACAGTTCTACTCACCTGTGTCTTTATAGGCTTGAATATATTAGTCTCATCCAAAATATATGTTTTGGAGTGAGCTAGTCAAGACCTTAATCCAATTGAGAATCTGTGGTCAGATTTGAATATTGCTGTTCACCAGAGGAAACCATCTAACTTGAATGAGCTGGAGCAGTTTTGCCTTGACAAATGGTCAAAAATCACAGTGGCAAATTGTGAAAAGCTCATAGAGACTTTTGCAAAGCGACTTACAGCTGTAACTGCTGCAAAAGCAGGTTCTACCCAGTATTGACTTTACGGGGGGTAATAATTATGCACACTGAAGTTTTCAGTTAATTTGACCTTTTTGTTGTTTGCCTCACAATATAAATAAAACCAAATGTTCACAATGGTAGGCATGTTCTTTATATGATGTAAATCTTCAATAATAACCCAGTAGTAAAAATCCAGGTTGTGAGTGTCAAAGGGTTACCGCACCAGAGAGGAGCCAGAAGACCGCAGCATCTGATTGCTCCTACTTCCGCACTGAGAAGAAGCACTTCTTCATTTTAATGGTGTTCATTCCTTTTGGCCAGGTTGGAAACTCTGAGCTGTCAGCTGAGCTCAGTTAACCATGGCTCCGTGGCTTAGGAGGAGAGATATTCATATCAGGAGTTTTGAAGGAGTGACTGTTGCATGGTTTGTAAGTATGATAATTCCCTTCCTTCTCCTACTTTGGTCCCCCCCCATTTCCTGGTGCATTCCTCTGTTATATGTGAGTGAATATTTGTATGCTTGGTGTTTTCAGTTTACCCTTGATTGTGTTGCCTTGTTCGTCGGGTTGGTGTACTGCGGTGCACAGTAGCGCCCCTCTTCTTTGGGTGGGGTAAGAAAAGAAAAGAAAAGATGGAGTTCTAACTAAGGAGATAAGGCAAGGGTGGTGACTTTGGCATCTTCATCTTAAGAAGTATCCAGGGGAATAGGGCGAGCTAGGGTGCCCCCTAGTAGTAGGGGCAGGGAAGGAGCACCTGGTCCTGGGTCACCCAACAGCTGAGTGGTGACAGTGAGGTAGCAAAACAAGAAAAATACCAAGGGTGTGAATACTCTTGCAAGGCACTATATAAGGCATACAGAAGATCTACTGCCCAAGTATATCAGTTAATATGGCCTCAAAACTAATAAGATCTCTAATACCTTATATTTATCATCTCTTTGGGTTGGCCCTATGTGTACATATATTCATATATGTGTGCAAGGGGTATGTTTTTGTAAGAATTGATTGAAGAATAATGAAATTATTATATAAATATTAAAAAACGCTTGTAGCAGAGTAAATCGGAAAAATGAACTAAATATAGTCCACCTTCATATAGCTATAAAGAAGTAGCATATGGAGTATGGTACCCATGATTTATATAGATACAAATAGGGCAGAGTCATTGGCTTGTAAAATATGAATTAATTAGTGGAGAAATAAAAAAGTCAAGGAGGAGTACCTGTGCCAGGAAAAGAAGTGGCATGGAGTAATCCAGTGGAATATTTGTTGGATCGGGTTATGTAGCTACATAGATAGAGGGGAAGGCATGATGGGAAAACAAACAGGTTAATAACTGAAGTTCATATTATAGGGGGAGGAATAGTAAAAATCTCCTACCTATATAGTGATATACAGGACGTAACGTCCCAAGTAGAGCTGTGGGGAGATATATAAGATTACATAGAGGAAAGGGGGCAAAAAGGGAGAAGGTCCCATAAAGAGTTAAAGCTTACCATTGCTGGTTAGTGGGTATGCCAGGGGTGTAGGATACGGTATCCACCACTTGTCTTTCTCGCATATAGTGTCATGTATGGGGTTTATATGTACAAAAGGCGGGACCAATTGCCGGCGCGTACTGGGAGTAACGTACCGGAAGTTGCATGTATCTGCGTTGGTGTTGTTTTGCGTTCCCCTGACCGGAAGTGGTTTGTTTTGCGTTCTACTGGTCGGAAGTATATGTGTTATGATGTATGTATGTAATTTGTGATGATAGCGATGAGTAAAGGTGAACAGAACAATAGAGGATATACAGAAAGGTGAAAATATAGAAAGTAAAATGTATGGTATGTGAGTACAGGTGGTTAATAATGCATAGTATCTGTTGGTATGAAGGAGATATATATGCAAAAGTAAATGTGTATTACATAGGTTAGAGGAAAATAAGATATTTGCAGTCGAGTAGGCGGGTTATGGATGGATCCAGGAGGAGGATCGGGTTGAAGGGAGCCTGTAGTGGTCAATACATACAACTCTGAAAGGAGAACAAATCGTGTTAATAAACTAGTACATATCATTATATGATGTAGACAAGAGATACATATTGTAAATACAATTATCATTTCTAAAAAAGACACAATAATAAGAAACAGAGAAATCTGTAGGAGGTACTACCACGGGAGAGGCAACTCCTAAAGGAACTACAACCATATATAAGTAAATCAACAATAAGGTAGCATAGGAAAATGACATGTTATATCACCTAAATGATGGATAAAAGGTCATACTCCCTATTTAACCCTTTGGGGATAGAGTTTGTAGCTCGTGGATCCAATAAGATTTAGGTCTCTTGAGGGTTCTAATACGTTCACCCCCACATCTTGGAACTGGAATATATTCAATAACCTGGAATTTTAACTGAGAAATATCGTGTCCAGCTGTGAGGAAGTGGTGCAGTAACGGAAGCAACACATTTTTGCATCTAATGGTGGATTTGTGTTTACTAATTCGATCCTTAATGGCTTGTGATCTTTTGCCTATGGACATTTGATAAGATAAATTATGAAATTGGTATCAGAGGTGGCACAGTCCTTGATTAAATACTTTTTGCCACAATCTGAATGATAAAAGGTGTTTACTTCAGTACGTTGCTACACTGATGGCATTGGAGACACAGATATGTTCCTGTTTTTGGTTTTTGTCAAAATCTTTGTGTAGAAACCGTCTGGGTGGTCCCAACGTCAGCTCTTATAAGTGAATCTCGTTATGTTATTGTGGTGTTTATAGTAGGGCAAGAAAGGGTTCCTAAACTCAATGATATCAGGGTAAGAAGTGTTTAATAGGTTCCAATCTTTGCAAATTGATTTGTGTAGGATATTCACATAGGGATTGTATGTGTGGACAAATGGTATCCGTTTGTCCACTGGCAAGCGTGGCCTCTCGTGTGAATTCAAGGCATCAGTTAATATAGTAGACGGATACCCACGTTCTGTAAATTTTGAGTGCATCTCATCAAGTCGTAATTTTTGATGTGTAGGGTCTATGACTATTCTATTTACCCGCTTGAATTGGGATTTTGGAAGGGACTTCTTGACTGCTGGGGTGTGAAGACTATTAAAATGGAGAAGACTATTGTGGTCAGTTGGTTTCGTATATAAATCCGTACTAAGTGTACCAGAGGGATCCTTCAGGACCATAGTGTCCAAAAAAACTGACTTGCTGTGTACTGCTGACAATAGTGAAAGAGAGGCAAGGCCATGCTGTATTCAGGTTGTGGAAAAGGGTATTGAGGGTTTCTGAAGTTCCTGTCTAGATACAAAAAACATCTATATACCTCCTCCACATAAGACTGTATGTCTTGAAGGGGGGATTGGTATAGACAACCTCATCTTCAAATGCTGCCATGAAGGTGTTAGAATAAGGGGGTGCCATGTTAGACCCCATTGCTGTGCTCTCTTTCTATTGTGGCAAACATTGGAACCTGTTAAACACTGCTTACCCTGATATCATTGAGTTTAGGAACCCTTTCTTGCCCGGATATAAACGCCACAATAACATATGAGATTCACTTATAAGAGCTGAGGTGGGCACCACCCAGAGGGTTTCTACACAGAGATTTTTAGAAAAAGCAAAAACAGGAACATATCCATGTCTCCAATGCCATCGGTTTAGCAACATTCTGAAGTAAACACCGTCTATCACCGAAATTCTGGCAAAAGTATTTAATCAAGGACTATGCCATATGTGATACCAATTTCATAATTTATCTTATCAAGGTTCCAGGTTCTTGAATATATTCCAGTTCCTAGACATGAGGGGTGACCGTATTAGAACCCTCAAGAGACCTGAATCTTACTGGATCCATGAACTACAAACTCTTTCCCAAAAGGGTTAAATAGGGAGTATGACCTTTTATCTGTCATGATCTACTCCTGAGTTTGTTTTCAGCTGCCTTGTCTCTGGACTGGTCATGCAGGAGTTAATCCCCTCTGCCATGCTTTGAAGCTGGCTGGGCTATTTCAGTCCTCTGCAGCCTGTGGGCCAGTGTCAGCTATAGTTCATGCTCCCTGGCTTGAGCCCCTGACCTGTATACTTGTATTAGTGATCCTTGTGCCTCTGACTGCCTGTACCCGTGTATGACTCCATCTGATCTCTTGACTTCGCCCCTTGTTTTCCATCTCTGATACCACACTCCCTGACTGGCTTCCACTCTGGCTTGTACCCCGACTTTGTCTTACGTCTCATGTTTTGCTTACCAAGTTTCCAGTAGGCTCTGATTTCTTGCTTGTCCCTGACTATTCTTCTGACTGCCCCTGTGTACTACACTGACCTCTCTGTGTTTGACCTTGGCTTGTCTGACCTCTCTTTCATAACCTGCGGCATCTGTGCTGCTGTTCAGTGTTGCTACTCTGTGTGTACAACCTCTCTTATCTCACCAGTACCCCCTGGTGGAGGTTGCACTATACTGCACTGCAGCAGCACATTACATTATAGCTGACCACACATTTAAATGGGATTTTTGTATTTTTTTTTCTCTGGTCATGGATCCGCTTTGTAATCTGGCAGATCAAGGGTCCAGTTTGACACAGATGGTGCGGGATTTTTCAGTGGAACATCGGTCCCTTGTCATGTCTCATACTCATGTCCCAAAAAAACTGATGGAGACTGTTAAGACCATGCAGGGAACACCCCCCATGCTGTTAGTCATCCTGGTGAGTCAGTAGAAGTTATTTTTCACTCTGCCGAACCCTTGATTAAGCTTCCTGACTCCTTTTCTGGTGAAAAAGATACATTTCTTATGTTCAGGGAGAGTTGTAAATTATTGTTTTCCCTTAGACCTCGATCATCTGGGAATGAGACTCAGTGGGTAGGGATTAGTATCTCCTTACTGGCTTTCTCGCTGCCCCTCACTGCTCCTGAACGGATGTCTGTAGATAGGTTCTTTGAGGCCCTAGGACTTATCTATGACAAACCGGACCGTGTCAGGTTTGCAGAGGACACTAGTATGGGTCTGGTTCAGGGGAAGCGTTCAGCCGAGTGGTACAGCTCCGAGTTCCATCGATGGTCCACTGAGGTGTCCTGGGATGAATTCGCGCTGAGATGTCTGTTCAGGTGTGGACTGGCAGATTACCTGAAGGACGCTCTGGCTCTCCATCCACCTCCCAGCTCTGACTGGAAGCTATGACTCGGGCTATCCGCATGGATCGGAGGCTGCGGGAGAGAGGTTTTGCACAGCGAGGGGTTCCGTTCTGCTGGTCCTGTTGTTTTACCCCCATCTGAACCTATGGAGATGGGAGCCGCCAATCTCAAGGAGAAGGAGAGGAGACGACGGCTTCAAGAAAAGTTGTGTTTCTACTGCGGAGTTCCTGGACATTGGAAAAAAGACTGCTCCTCCTGTCCATCAACCAACAAGCAGCTGAGTCTGGGTGATTGTCATGGTAGTCACCCCGACTCTCAGGTACCTTTTTTTGCATTTTTGAAAATTTTGTTGGAAGTGGAACTTTGTTGTGGGATTGGCTCCGTGTCCACTTCTGCCTTTGTGAAATGCGGGTCGTCCATGAACTTTATTAACTCTGACTTGGAGTCCAGGTGTAAGTTAGGGACAGTTAGGCTGGAGAATCCTATTCATCTTGTTGCCATTGACAAAACACCACTGGCTAAGAATGTCATCAAAATGGTTTCAGAGGAGTTTCTCCTTAAAGTGAGTTCCTTGCACCAGGAACATATTTCATGTTTCATTATGGACAATCTGCCTGTGGGACTGGTGTTGGGGTTCCCTTGGTTGCAATTACATAATCCTGTGATAAACTGGGAATCTTGGGAAATTGTTAAATTGGGTCCCAATTGTTCTAAGAGATGCCTTGTTACGAAAAGGAGGCTGAGGTTCTGCCACTACACCGCCCATTCGATTGTGCTGTTGATTTTGTTCCTGGGGCCAAATTGCCCAAAGCCCGTCTGTACAATCTCTCCGCCCCTGAGCGGGCCGCTAAGAAGGAGTATATCTCCGATAACCTCCGCAAAGGGCGCATTCAGCCATCTGTCTCTCCCGCGGCTGCGGGGTTCTTTTTCGTGAAAATGGATGGTGGTTTACGCCCATGCCTCGATTTTCTAGAACTTAATAAAATCACCATAAGAAATACTTATCCCCTCCCACTGATACCCGATTTGTACAATCAATTGTTGGGGGCCTGGTGGTTCTCTAAGTTGGATCTCAGGGGGACATGTAATCTCATCCGTATGCGGGAGGGGGATGAGTGGAAAACTGCTTTTCTCACCTCTGAAGGTTTGTTTGAGAATTTGGTTATGCCCTTTGGCCTGACTAACGAGCCAGCAGTGTTTCAGAATTTGATGAATCATGTTTTCTCAGATTTTATTGGGCATTTCATGGTAATTTATTTGGATGACATCCTCATATATTCTTCTGACAGAGTCACATGGACCACCTCCGTGCAGTTCTTCTGAGGCTTAGGGAGAACTCCCTATTTGCTAAACCAGAGAAGTGTTCATTTTTTGCTCAGGAACTGTCCTTTCTAGGGGTCATTTTGTCCGCTAAGGGGTTTCATATGGACCCTAGGAAGGTACAGGCTATTGTGGATTGGGTGCAACCCAAAGATCTCAAGGGTCTTCAGCGTTTTCTAGGTGTCGCCAATTATTATAGAAAATTTATTAAGGGGTTTTCCTAAGTGGTCAAACCCCTCACGGATTTAACTCGTAAGGGGGCTGATCTCAAAAACTGGTCAGCTCCAGCTTTGGTGGCGTTTTCTTCTTTGAAGAACTGTTTCATGACTGCTCCTGTACTTGTTCAACCTGATTTGTCTAAACCATTTATCATAGAGGTGGACGCCTCGGAGGTGGCAGTGGGGGCTGTGTTGTCCCAAGGGCCCACCACGTTGACAAACTTAAGACCCTGTGCCTTCTTTTCGAGAAAATGTTCCTCTGCTGAGAGGAATTATGATGTGGGTAACCGGGAGCTGTTGGCCATTAAATTGGCATTTGAGGAATGGAGGCATTTTTTGGAGGGGGCTGCCCTTCATATCATTGTCATTATGGATCACAAGAATCTGTCTTACATCGAATCAGCCAAACGTTTGACCCCGAGACAGGCTAGGTTGTCACTTTTTTTTCCCGATTTCAGTTTTCTATTACTTTCAGTCCAGAGTCCAGGAATGTGAAGGCTGGTGCTTCATCTCATAGCCTGAATCCAGTTTCACCTCCTGAACCTCCTTCCTCCATTCTTCAGTGCAGAGTGGTGGTGGCGGCGGGGTCCTCGGCATTGGAACAAGATATTTGTGAGGCTGAATCTCTTACTCCTTCGTCTGTACCCGATAATAAACTCTTTGTACCTGTACAGTATTGGTTAAGGGTGCTTCATGAGGTCCATAACTCGGCTCTTAGTGGACATCCTGGAATCTCGGCCACGTGTAAAGCCATCACTAGGGGGTTTTGGTGGCCTTCGTCGGCTTCTGACGTCATTGGCTAAAACCTCCTGTAACCGGCCGACCAGGGAATTGGTGCCACTGCCAATTCCAGATAGACCATGGACTCATCTGTCCATGGATTTTATCACTGATCTTCCCCCTTCTAATGGCAAAACTGTGATCTGGGTAGTTGTTGATAGGTTCAGTAAGCAGGCGTTCAGTAAGAAGGCAAATTTTGTACCTTTGGCAGGCCTCCCTAATGCTGAGACTTTATCAAAACTATTCATTGAGCATGTGGTCCGATTACATGGTGTGCCTGTCAGTGTGGTCTTTGATAGAGGGGTGCAATTTGTGGCAAAATTCTGGAGGGCCTTTTGTAAAAGGCTGGGTATCAGTCTATCCTTTTCATCGGCCTACCATCCTGAGACCAACAGTCAGACTGAAAGGACTAATCAGTCTTTGGAGCAGATATTGCGATGTCTTGCTACATCCAGACAGGATGATTGGTGTTCTGCGGTACCAATGGCGGAATTTGCTTTCAATAATTGTGTCAATTAGTCCACTAGTACTTCCCCATTCTTCTGCAACTATGGGTTTCACCCTCATTTTGGTGAGTTTTCCTGGCTGGATTCCAGGTGTACAGGGGTTGATTCGGCCTTTCTGTGGTTGGGGGAGATCTGGAGGGAGGTTCACAGAAACATTGGGGATGCTCAGGGCAAGTATAAATTTTTAGCTGTTAAATGACATTCTGTGGGGCCGGCATACCAACTGGGAGATAAGGTATGGTTATCCACTAAGAATATTAAATTAAGGATTTCCTCTGCTAAGTTGGGTCCCAAGTTTATTGTCCCTTATGAAATTGTGGAGGTGGTTAATCCTGTGGCCTTCCGTCTGCGCTTGCCTCCGTTGTTGCGGATCCCCAATGTATTCCATAAGGCGCTTCTTAAGCCATCGGTGCCTTCCTCGGGTGAGTCTCCCGCGCACCCACCGCCTGTTGTGGTAGATGGCCAGACCGAGTATGAGGTGGAACGGGAGGTGGATTCTCGCATGCTCCGCTGTTCACTGCAGTACTTTGTCCATTGGAAAGATTACGGTACTGAGGACCGGTTGTGGGTGCCTGCGTGTTCTGTCCATGTAAATTAGCTGGTCTAGGCCTCTCACGCTCGTTATCCAGGGAAGCCTGGGGGTCCAGTGGCCCCCTTTGAGAGGAGGGAACTGTAATGATCCACTTCTGAGTTTGTTTTCTGCTGCCTTGTCTCTGGGCTGGTCATGCAGGAGTTAATCCCCTCTGCCTCGCTTTGAAGCTGGCTGGGCTATTTCAGTGCTCTGCAACCTGTGGGCCAGTGTCAGCTATAGTTCATGCTCCCCGGCTTGAGCCCCTGACCTGTATACTTGTATTAGTGATCCTTGTGCCTCTGACTGCCTGTACCAATGTATGACTTGATCTAATCTCTGGACTTCGCCCCTTGTTTTCCATCTCTGATACCACGCTCCCCGACTGACTTCCACCCTGGCTTGTACACTGGCTTTGTCTTACATCTCCCATTTTGGTTACCACGTTCCCGGTAGGCTCTGATTTCTTGCTTGTACCTGACTAGTCTTCTGACTGCCCCTGTGTACTGCGCTGACCTCTCTGTGTATGACCTTGGCTTGTCTGATTTCTCTTTCATCACCTGTGGCACCTGTGCTGCTGTTCAGTGTTGCTACGCTGTGTGTACAACCTCTCTTCCCTCACCAGTACCCCCTGGTGGAGGTTGCACTATACTGCACTGCAGCAGCACATTACATTATCCATCATTTAGGTTATATAACATGTCATTTTCCTATACTACCTTATTGTTGATTTACCTATATATGGTTGTAATTTGTTTAGCAGTTGCCTCTCCCATGATAATACCTCCTACAAATTTCTCTGTTTCTTATTATTACATCTTTTTTAGAAACGATAATTGTATTTACAATATGTATGTCTCGTCTACATCATGTAATGATATGTACTAGTTTATTAATACAATTTGTCCTTTCAGAGTAATTTACATTGACCACTACTGGCTCCCTTCAACCTGATCCTCCTCCTGGACCCATCCATAACCCACCTACTTGACTGCAAATATCTTATTTTCCTCTATCCTATGTAATAGACATTTACTTTTGCATATATGTCCCCTTCATACCAACAGATACTATGCAATATTCACCATCTGTACTCACATACCATACATTTTACTTTCTATGTATTCACCTTTCTATATATCCTCTATTGTTCTGTTCACCATAACTCATTGCTATCATCACAAATTACATACATACATCATAACACATACACTTCCAGGCAGTAGAACGCAAAACACCACCATTTCCGGTCAGTGGAATGCAAAACAACACCACTTCCGGTCAGTGGAACACAGATACATGCAACTTCCGGTACGTCACTTCCAGTATGCGCCAGCAAGTGATCCTGTCTTTTGTACATATAAACCCCATACATCAGGGGTGGGATTCAGCCGGTTCTCCCTGGTTCGATGGAACCGCTTGTTAAAAAAGTAGCCGATTGCCCGAACTGGGGAGATTCAGAGCTGCGATCCGGTACCACACCTCCCAACCATCCGGTATCCCACTGGGGAGTCACGATTTGAGAGTGCCCCATGGTCCAGCACATCAGAGCTGCATCCCTCCACCCACAGAGAGCCGCACACCACATGTATGGCTGCCGCTGTTCTGTGTGCACAGGACATGTGATGAGGTCACAGGAGGGGAGGAGTCAGGATTCACATGATCAGGGGTCTCCCTGTATTGCAGGAGTCTGCTGTGCTGGTTGTCATGGTGCTGGATGACGGTAAGCTTATGTGTGGGGTCAGGAGTTGTTTACAGTGTGGATATAGCAGAGCCGTGTGTTTGTACGAGGTGTGTGTGAACAAGGTGTACAGAGTGGAAATGTGTGTGTGCGTATGAGGTGTACGGAGCAGAGCCGTGTGTGTATGAGGTGTACAGGGCAGAGCCGTGTGTGTATGAGGTGTACGGAGTGGAGCTGTGTGTGTATGAGGTGTACAAAGAAGAGCTGTGTGTGTGTATGAGGTGTACGGAGCGGAGCTGTGTGTGTATGAGGTGTACGGAGTGGAGCCGTGTGTGTATGAGGTGTACAGAGTGGAGCTGTTTGTGTATGAGGTGTACGGAGAAGAGCCATGTGTGTGTATGAGGTGTACGGAGCAGAGCCGTATGTGTACGAGGTGTACGGAGTGGAGCCATGTGTGTATGAGGTGTACAGACCGGCGCCGTTTGTGTATGAGGTGTACGGAGAGGAGCCGTGTGTGTATGAGGTGTACGGAGCGGAGCCGTTTGTGTATGAGGTGTACGGAGAAGAGCCGTGTGTGTGTATGAGGTGTACAGAGCAGAGCCATGTGTGTATGAGGTATACGGAGCGGAGCCGTGCGTGTATGAGGTGTACGGAGCAGAGCCGTGTGTGTATGAGGTGTACGGAGAAGAGCCGTGTGCATGTGTATGAGGTGTACGGAGCTGAGCCGTGTATGAGGTGTACGGAGCCGTGTATGAGGTTTATGAAGCGGAGCAGTGTGTGTGTATGAGTTGTACGGAGCAGAGCCGTGTGTATAAGGAGTACGGAGCAGAGCCATGTGTGTGTTTGAGGTGTACGGAGCGGAGCCATGTGTGTCTGAGGTGCATGAAGCAGAGCCGTGTCTGTGTATGAGGTGTACAGAGAAGAGCCGTGTGTATGTATGAAGTGTACGGAGCTGAGCCGTGTGTGTACGAGGTGTAGGGAGCGGAGGCGTGTGTGTATGAGGTGTACGGAGCGGAGCCGTATGTGTATGAGGTGTACGGAGAAGAGCCATGTGTGTATGAGGTATACGGAGCGGAGCCGTGTGTGTATGAGGTGTACGGAGCAGAGCCGTGTGTGTATGAGGTGTACGGAGAAGAGCCGTGTGCATGTGTATGAGGTGCACGGAGCAGAGCCGTGTGTGTATGAGGTTTATGAAGCGGAGCAGTGTGTGTGTATGAGTTGTACGGAGCAGAGCCGTGTGTATAAGGAGTACGGAGCAGAGCCATGTGTGTGTTTGAGGTGTACGGAGTGGAGCCATGTGTGTCTGAGGTGCATGAAGCAGAGCCGTGTCTGTGTATGAGGTGTACAGAGAAGAGCCGTGTGTATGTATGAAGTGTACGGAGCTGAGCCGTGTGTGTACGAGGTGTAGGGAGCGGAGGCGTGTGTGTATGAGGTGTACGGAGCGGAGCCGTATGTGTATGAGGTGTACGGAGAAGAGCCATGTGTGTATGAGGTGTACGGAGCGGAGCCGTGTGTGTGTATGAGGTGTACGGAGCAGAGCCGTGTGTGTATGAGGTGTACGGAGAAGAGCCGTGTGTGTGTGTGAGGTGTACGGAGCTGAGCCATGTGTGAGGTGTACGGAGCAGAGCCATGTGCGTGTATGAGGTGTACGGAGCAGAGCCGTGTGTGTGTATGAGGTGCACTGTATAATGGCCACAAATGGTGCTCCATACTGTATAATGGCCACACATGATACTACATATTGTATAATGGCCACACATGATACTGCGCACAGTATAATGGCCCCACATAGTGCTCCATACTGTATAATGGCCACACATGATGCTCAATACTGTATAATGACCACACATGATGCTCCATACTGTATAATGGCCACACATGATGATCCATACTGTATAATGGCTATACATGATGCTCAAAACTATATAATGGCCACACATGATGCTCCATACTGTATAAAGATCACACAGTGCTCAATACTGTATAATGGCCACACATGATGCTCTATACTGTATAATGGCCACACATGATGCTCCATACTGTATAATGGCCACACATGATGCTCAATGGTGTACAATGGCCACACATGATGCTCAACACTGCATAATGAGACACGTGGACAAGTACTTGTGGGCAGGGAAGGTAGATCTCACTGATGGCACACTGGGTTATCGTAGTGGAAGCCGGGACCCAGTCAGACCTTGGGATGGAACACATCTTACCCATGCCGATGATTGCGGGCCCTACGTCATTCAGGGTTGCCCCACAGTCCAGCTCCTGCACCTCCTCCTCTAGAGCCTCCATCTCTGAAATAAGCACATCAGTAAGAAGCTGGAAGCACTGCAGCACTGCCACAGCCAAGCGCAACAGGCTGTGCTAATGCTCATCTGCTTAGGTGACAAACCGCACAATGCTGAAGAGTTGTGGACAGCACTGAAAGAGCAGGAAGATCTATGGCTGACACCGCTGAACCTACAGCCAGGCATGGATGTGTGTGACAATGTCCGGAAACTTGTGGTGGCTCTGAGGCAAGGTGAGCTCACACACGTAACTTGCCTGGTCCATGTGCTTAAACTCGTTGTTCAATGTTTTCTCAAAAGCTACCCTGAGCTTCCTGATCTGCTAGTGAAAGTACGCCACCTGTCTGCCCATTTTAGAAAGTCAGCTACAGCTTCAGCCACCCTTGCCATGCTTCAGCAGCGTTTGCAGCTTCCGGATCACCGACTGGTGTGTGATGTCCCCACGCGTTTGAACTCTACACTGCATATGTTGGAAAGGATTTGTGAGTAGTTTTTGACTACCTGCATCAAGAAGGCCATCGTTATTCAGTTCAGACATAAGAGCTCGGGAGTGGACTTGGATGTCAGACATATGGTGAGCGGCGATGACGCCATAATTAGCATCACCATAACACTTCTCTGCATTCTTAAAACCTCTCTGCTCACAATTAAAGAGGATGCATTGCAGGTGGAGCATGAGGACATGGAGGACATGGAGCTAGGAACCATACAGAGTGATTACACTCAGCCCAGCCTCATGTCATCCCAACATGGATTGGTAGACAATGAGGAAGAGGATTAGGAGGAATAACAGGAGCTACTTTCATGCACTATAGACGGTACTACAAGCACAGCTGTCATACCGTCTTTTCAGCGTGGATGGCTGAGGACAGGGAGGAGGAGGAAGAGGAGGAGGAGGAGGACAGCCTGGTCAGTTATCGTGTTGGTGAGAACACGGAAGTCTTGCCTGTTAGCAGTCTGGCACAAATGGCTGCCTTTATGTTATGCTGCATTTCTCATGACCCTCGCATTATTAAAATTTTCGATGACACTCATTACTGGTTGATGACACTTCTAGACCCACGCTACAAGGAGAACTTTCAATCTATTCTTCTAGAGGCAGACAGGTGTACTGAGATGTTGTAGTGCCAGAGGGCCCTTGTAGCAGAATTGCTTAAAAAATTCTCATCTGAGTACACTGGTAACAGATGTCAGAGTTTGTTGTACAACCAAGGAGTCCAAGAGAGAGAGACAGAAGTACAATCCAACTCAGACAGGGGAACAATGGCAAAGTTCTGGGACAGTTTTCTCTGACCCTCCCATTGTGCCAGTACAGAGGCAATGGGTGCTGTCACAAGAAGTGTAATGTTTGGGAATATGCTGAGGGAGTACCTTGCAGATCGTAAATACGTCCTCCGGGATTCCTCTGTGCCTTTTAATTATTGGGTATCGAAGCTGGACACATGGCATGAAATGGCTCTCTCCAAGCCTTTGAGGTCCTGGCCTGCCCTGCTGCTAGCATTCTGTTAGAGCAGGTTTTTAGTGCGGCTGGTGGAATTATAACAGATAAGCACATCTGCCTGTCCACTGAAAATGCTAACAGGCTGACTCTTATAAAAATGAACAAGGGCTGGATTGGGCAAGACTTCTGTACACCACCGAATGAAAACAGCGAAACAAAACCTCAAATACATTGTCTTTTTTGTGGAGATGTATTCTCATGCACCTCTTCACAACCACACATGGGTATACGCTTCCTGATTTGGTCTGTTTGGTGTTATCCTCCTCCTTATCCTCATCCTAATCATCCACAACCACTAGAACACCAGGGTGAATGTATTCCGTGATGCAAAAGTCACTCAATGTTTGTGCAAGGGTGTTTTTATGATGTCTGTTACTAATTTGAAACAAAAAAAAATGTTCCTCCCAAGGGGGAAATGTTTGTTAGCCCGTGCACTTAGTCTATGGGCATTACAAGTCTACGAGACCCACTCCTTTAAATTGAGCCTAGTTTTTAATGAGGCCTTCATCAGCTTCTCATCATTCTCCACCACTAGATCACCAGGGTTAATGTGTTCTGTGCTGCTACAGCCAGTCAATTTTTGAGCAAGGGTGTCTATGATGCATATAAAATATTTTAAAAAAATGTACTCCCCATGGGGAAATGTTTTTCAGCCCATGCACTTAGTGTATGGGCATTTCAAGTCTAGGAGACCTGCTACTTTGTAATGGGACAGTTTTTTATGAGGCCCTCCTCCATGTTTCTTGCAAGGGGGGATTGTGTTGCATGCAAATTTGGGTCAAGGCGGCCCTTGCATTCTATGAATAAGGAAACAGGATGGCAGGACCAACTGAATAATGTGAAGTGGGTTTTCTTGTGGCCATCCAATACCTGGGTTCAAAGGATTCTTGGGGTGCTTATGACTTGATAGCAGGGCAGGCCTTGCATTCAATGCAGCATTTTTTCAGGAAGCCCTTCTGTACCTTTTCTGAAAGGGGTATTGGGGTGCATCTTAATTCTTGGCAGCCCAGCCACTCACTGTATAGGCAATAACAGCATAGGAGAACAACTGTTTAATAATGGCCTTTTAAGAATATTAATACCACCTGATGCCCCTCTGAAAATAGGCTTTGTGACTTTAAGAGTCCTTACTAAATGAAACAAGATGTTCCTCCTTTTATGTCACACACCACATGGCCAGCTAGGGTTGTTAAATGTTACAATGACATTTCACAATGAATGCATCTATATTGGTTGAAAGCAATGTTAAATTTGAAAAATGCATCAAAAATGCTGCGTGTGAACATAGCCCAAGTGGAGGAGGAACATTTTTGTCTTGGGTTAATTATTTTGCCTTATATACAAGTCATTCACCTGGAAAGGATGTACTTTAACATATTTCCCAGCAAAATCCATTTTGGTTTCGTTTTTGTATGCTTTTTGATGCACCTGTAAAAATGTTGTGAAATTCTGACATTTTTTACAGGAGTCAGAAAGGCATCCAGGGGTGATCCCTATGATGTTCCTGTTTCATTTGAGCAGTGTTTCCATCATTTTCAGAGGTTTTTAGACCTTAAAAGGACCCCCGAGAGGCACTGCGGTAAAAATACTCAGGTTTCCCATAGACTTACATTTGGCTTTTTGCTCGGGTCGAGTACCCGAGTATTCCAATTTGCTCAACCCGAGCAACGAGCACCCGTGCATTTTAGTGCTCGCCCATCACTAGTGAGGATTTTTCTGGACCTTATCTTTAAGTAGATATAACTCTTTTTCA
This sequence comes from Ranitomeya variabilis, assembly GCF_051348905.1. Taxonomy (NCBI): domain Eukaryota; kingdom Metazoa; phylum Chordata; class Amphibia; order Anura; family Dendrobatidae; genus Ranitomeya; species Ranitomeya variabilis. The sequence continues at coordinate 992,773,056 of NC_135232.1, read as the reverse complement.
ATTCCCTCTTGGAATTCATCTAGAATTGGTGGATGAGACTGAATAGGATTAAAGAAGTGGTATAATGTGGGACCCTACTCTGTTCACTTCTATGAGAGCACTGTTGTAGTACATGATCCCACTCCATCCACTTCTATGGGAACAGTTGTGTTATGTATGAATCCGCTCAATCCACTTCTATGGGGGCAGTGGTGTTTTGTGTGACCCCATTCCATCTTCTTCTATGGGAGCAGTGGTGTAATGTGTGACCCCGCTCTGACCACTACATTATACTGATCCCTATAACAGAACCAGAACACATGTTTCAGCAAAGAAAACAACAAGGGGCTATTTAACACTAAATAGTGTAAAAGGACCCAAAACCTACAAAGGAGGCCACCCACTCCATTCTAATAATGAGGACAAAGAGGATAGAGGAGTATAATGGGTATACAAATTTATTAAATATGCAAAATGTAAATACACGCATAAACCACATAAATATAGAGCATATACAAAATACATACAAGGTGCATGAGGATGGAAAATGGAAACAAATTTCCCCCCGGTGAACGGAGCCCAGGTAATAAGTCGGTCTGCAAGAAACAGCAGACTGGTAGTGTATAAAGCCGCAAGACACCACCTAACTAATAAGTGCAGTGAAGCGACAAACAGTCGCTAATAGTAGGCAATGCAAGGTGTGCTTACTGCAAATAAAGTGGGCAAACTGGGACACCGGGCTGGAACCAGGGTGAAGAGACCCCCGACGCGCGTTTTGCTTGAATAATTAACTGCTTTATCAAGGGGATAGGTAACAGGGCCGAGAAGGACCTTAATAAGGGCCGGACTCAGAGCATGTGACGTCTCACATGCTGCGAGGCGGCCAATGATAGGCGGCGAAGGTGGCGCATGCGCGGATCAGACCGCAGGTCCTACAACCAGAAGCAGCGTCCAGCGTCACAGCGCGTGAGTGGGGAAAAGCCCCGGTCACACGTGGGAGGCAATGCTGATGCCGCCCTGGGTTAGGAGCCAGCAGGTCGGACCAGCGCACGCGCACTGCCACCAATGTGAAGGGAGATAGTAATACCAAACAGGTTGAAAGGCATTGTAGGAGGATCCGGGGGTATAACCTCTAATATGAAAAACAAACCATCCGTGAAGTTGGGACATAACACCCCCATGTGTAAACAGAAGACAGTCAACTACAGGATAGAAACAGACAATGTCATATCATACATAAGATGTTAACAAGTTTAACAAATACAGCATCTTCGTGATGATGTTACGGTATGCATTCTGTCTCTCCTTATGGACTTTAATACCAGATCCTCCACTGAAAGGAATGGAAAAAAGGGGAATTTGCAATGAAGGTGAATCTCGGCACACCAGAAATGTGATAAGAACTATAAAAAGACAAAATAAAGACAGGTACCATATTAGTAACAGATAAAAGAAAAAACGGATTAAAAACAATGCTAAAAATAGGATCCAGCAGGGGGAAACCCGTTCCTATAGGGTGGGGGTCAGGACATGACTAAATGTCAAAACGTAAAAAAGAGGGGAGCCAGGAGAGGCTATAAAAAGGGTTAGACAAAACCTGGAAAAAGTGTGTAATGATAGACTCATCTACGTACATTTGAGGATTTTAGAGAAATGAGGCAAAACTAAGCGATTCATTCAAGCTGCTAGGTGCGACCATATTCAGTCTAACGATCCAGCCAGCTTCGCGCTGTGCCAATACCTTCTTATAGTTTCCCCCACGGGTACCCAGATGCACACAGTCGATGCCCCTGACCCGAAGCGACCCCGCGTCACAATCACGAAATAATTTGAAGTGGCACGGTATCGTCTTCAGGAGAGAGGCATCGACTGTGCTCCTGGCCGCCTGAATGTCACGTACGTGCTCCCTAGTGCGTATGCGGAGCTCCCTCGACGTTAAACCCACATAGATTAAAGGACAACTGCACGTAGCATAATATACAACATTCTTCGTGCTGCACGATATGTGGTGTCTGATAGAATATGTCCTAGTACCGTCGGATGATGTGAAGGAAGCAGTCCGGACAATATTGGCACAAGCCATGCAGTGACTGCACTGGAAGCAGCCAAGCACTGGGCCCCTGGAGCCAAAAGGGTTACCAGCGGGGGGAACATAATGGCTCCGAACGAGCATGTTGTTAAGAGTAGGGGACGTCCTTGCTGTCATGGAAGGGAAGTCACCCAAGACGGGGCCCAGGGATGGTTCAGTTCCTAGAATAGGCCAATGCCGGGCCAGGATCTCCCTTATATTATACCACTCATGGTTATATGTTGTTATAAATCTTATTTTTGTATCCCCTGGCCCGGTTTTGGCTTTACGACCTGTGCTATAAAGAAGATCCCTATGGGGTGTCCTCCTGGCTCTATCATAGCCACGCCTGACGCATCTGCGGCTGTAGCCGCGTGCCTCGAAGCGGGCTTTAAGAGCCACAGCCTGGGCCTGGAATTTGTCCTCTGTGGAACAGATCCGCCTCGGACAGTTCATGAGGATGAGGCGGATCTGTTCCACAGAGGACAAATTCCAGGCCCAGGCTGTGGCTCTTAAAGCCCGCTTCGAGGCACGCGGCTACAGCCGCTGGTCCAACCTGCCGGCTCCTACCCCAGGGCGGCGTCAGCATTGCCTCCCACGTGTGACCGGGGCTTTTCCCCACTCACGCGCTGTGATGCTGTACGCTGCTTCTGGTTGTAGGACCTGCGGTCTGATCCGCGCATGCGCCGCCTTCGCCGCCTATCATTGGCCGCTTCGCAGCATGTGAGACGTCACATGCTCTGAGTCCGGCCCTTATTAAGGTCCTTCTCGGCCCTGTTACCTATCCCCTTGATAAAGCAGTTATTATTCAAGCGAAATGCGCGTCGGGGGTCTCTCCAGCCTGGTTCCAACCCGGTCTCCCGGTTTGCCCACCCTATTTGCGGTAAGCACACCTTGCATTGTCTACTATTAGCGACTGTTTGTCGCTTCACTGCACTTATTAGTTAGGTGGTGTCTTGCGGCTTTATACACTACCAGTCTGCTGTTTCTTGCAGACCGACTTATTACCTGGGCTCCGTTCACCGGGGAGAAATTTGTTTCCATTTTCCATCCTCATGCACCTTGTATGTATTTTGTATATGCTCTATATTTGTGGTTTATGCGTGTATTTACAGTTTGCATATTTAATAAATTTGTATACCCATTATACTCCTCTATCCTCTTTGTCCTCATTATACTGATCCCATAGAAGTAGACAGTGAGGGGTCACACATTACACTGCTGCTCCAATAAAAGTTGATGGAGAGGAGTCAAACATAAAGCCACTGCCCCCATAGAAGTGGATGGTGCAGGGTCACACATTATACCACTGCTCGCTTAGAAATGGACAGATCAGGGTCACACATTACACCACTGCTCCCAAAGAATTGGATTGTGCGGTGTGGGTGCAGTGATATAATGTTTGACGCTGCTCTGTCTACTTGTATGGGAGGAGTAATGCAATGTGTGACCCTGCTCTGTCCACTTCTATGGGAGCAGTGGTGTTTTGTGATGGGCATTAGATACACATCTCTGGGGCCTATTTTGCATGATGGACATTAGATACATGATATTTTATCTAAGTATAAGGCTCCTGCAGAGACTTACAATGATAAAGCAGAGCTGAGTCAGTGATGGCAGCCGGCACCTGCGCAATAGTAGCGACCGGATCTCTATGCACACCGATAGCTGCTATTGCGCAGCTGTCATTGAGTTATCCTTTGTGGCCTTAAAAAATGCCCAAACTAGGCAACCCTTGCCGCCCCTGCAAACTGCACACTAGCGACTGATGCTGGCCACAGCCAGAGTTGGGGCAGAGGCTGCAGTGCTTGTTGTGGTTGCATCACTTTGTGTTTATGTTGGAAGCCACAATGTAACCTCCTCATCTTCCTCCTCATCATTTTCCTCTGCTGAGCTACTCAGCTGCGTACCTGTGAGTCCACAACAAGTAGGATCTACAACCTTATCGCGATCCTCTCTGTTCCCACACTCCTCACCCTGAGAGTCACCCTCCTCTTCTTCCTGCCCTGACACAACAGTACAGTCCGTGTGCGCCTCTGGTAACTGAGTCTGATCCGGATCACTTCCATCCTTAGTGGTTGCCATTGGTGACAAGAGTCTTTTTGGGATCCAAAAATCATTGGGCCTAGGATCCAACATGAAAAAAATTGGCATCAGTGCAGATGCTATCCTCCTCTGGATTCTGTGATTCTTCAGTGCAGACCTCTGATGCCCATGGAATAGAATATGTGAACAGCTCTTCAAAATGGCCCATCTGAGGTTCCCCGCACACGGGGGGAACAAGAGTGATTGGTGTGCCACCTCTGAGGATTGCACTGCATGTGATGTTAAGGTGGAGGAAGAGGAGGAGAGACCACTTGATGCAGCAATTGCCATTCACTACAGCACTTGCTCTTCCTGAGCCTCATCTACAAAGTGTACCACTCTGCGGCTGCTAAAGAAAGGTAGTCGAGTAGGCTGACCAGTAATAGATGTTATCAGTGGTCGTTGGATAGGACGAGACGGTGTTTGTCCAGTGGAGCTTTCATTCATAATAAAACCTAACCCACGCACAAATTGAAAACCAAGTATATTGCTCCTTCCATCACGACATGGCTTTTTCACACTTATGTTGTAAGCAGAGTTCCCCTTTTGTACCCTCCTGTTTCACAACCTTAGGCACACAGCTGTCAGTCACCAGTCACTAAATGATCAATCATTTCTTAGATAGTGTGCCTGAACAACACTGTAATGCCTAACAATTTTTAAGTGGAAATCTGACCTTCTGATTTGCCAATGAAGCACAGTTTTAACACAAGTGATTTGGAGTAGCTAGCTGGGACTCGTGGATGCATCACTATAGTAGGTCTAATGATTTTTACATGGAAATCTGGCCTTCTTATTTGCCACTGAAACACAGTTTTAGCTCAAACGATTTTTAGTAGCTAATTGGGCCTCGTGGCTGTACCACTATAGTAGGCCTTATGATTTTGACGTGGAAAGCTGGCCTTCTGGTTTGCCACTGATTTAGCACAAAGGATATGGAGTAGCTAATTGCACCTAGTGGCTGCACCACTATATTAGGCCTAATGATTTTTAAGTGGAAATCTGGCCTTCTTATTTGCCACTGAAACACAGTTTTAGCTCAAACGATTTTTAGTAGCTAATTGGGCCTCGTGGCTGTACCACTATAGTAGGCCTTATGATTTTTACGTGGAAAACTGGCCTTCTGATTTGCCACTGATTTAGCACAAAGGATATGGAGTAGCTTATTGCACCTAGTGGCTGCACCACTATATTAGGCCTAACAATTTTTAAGTGGAAATCTGGCCTTCTGATTTGCCACTGAAACACAGTTTTAGCACAAACGATTTGAAGTAGCAAATGGGGCTTCCAGAGACTGACACACAGTATTTACACAACCTACTTCAATGCTGGAAGATCAATTTCACACAGGACAGGATCCTATCTATTTCACTGACAAGTTCACTTTCAGCAGCACTAGCGTAGGAATGACCTCTCTTCGCTGTGACACTGAGCAAATGGTGCAAGAAAAACAAGATGTCCCCTTTTTATATGGCCAGGGACATGTGACTTCAGCAACCAATCACAGAAGACCTTGTGTCATGACATTGTGAATGGTTTCTGTGCCCTGATAGGTTGCCGGAATCAACACCCATAAAGTTAAGTTAAAAAAAAGTGTGCTCCGCTCCTGTAATGTCTTCAGGCACTTCTTTAACCCCTCCAGGCCCCCTCCCCTCATCAAACACGTCCCCCCATCCCTCCTGCTCATCATATAGCACCACTATCCTAGCCAGAGTGATACAAAAGCATTAGTAGAAACGCAATGATTTACCTATCTGTGACCATGAATCTGAATGTGCTACGTTCATGCCGAATTTGAGATTGGCTAACGTTTTCTGAACACGTTCACTCATTTCTAATCCTAAACACATGTCAAAATCCACAACAGACTACCTCAAAAGGTGCAATCTGAAGGTTTTATAAAGGCTTTCACAGTCGCCTGATCTGAACATCATTTCATTGTGGTTAGACCTCAAAATAGCAGCGCATACAAGATGACCCAGGAATCTCAAAGAAGTGGAAGAATGTTCCGAGGAAGAATGGATGAAAATCTCTCAAACAAGAATTAGTAGATTCTTGGCTGACTACAAAACTTGTTTACAACTGTGACACTTACAGAAGGGGACTCTACCCGGTACTAACCATGCAGAGTGCCCAATCTTTTGTTTTGGTCCATTTTCCATTTTGTAATTTTTAAAATGTAAAAGAGGAACATATATACAAATACAAAAACAAAAGGTGACACATTTCCTTTATATTTTAGGCAAAAGAAATACAATTCTTTTGCCTAAAATATAAAGGAAATGTGTCATCTTAAAACCTAGGCCTTTTAGAGATCATTTCATCTTCAACCTGCTTAATTGTTCACAATAAGTACTAATTATGACAAGGGGTGCCCAAACTTTTATATGCCACTTTATGTACTGACTGAAGCACAGGTAAAATTATTAGCTAAGTGTATCTAGTGTCATAAATTTTTCTAGTACGTGAAGAAAAAAAAAGTTTCTCCACCTTCTCCTTTCTGACAGTCTGTGAAAATTGGACCACCCTCCGAGGTCATCCAAATTCAATCTAATTTTTTTCACAAACCTACAGATTTGCATTACCAATTTTTTTTTACCCTTGGATCAAACTCGGTCATGTTTCCTGTAAAAAATTATTGACGTTTAAAATGCCCCTTAGACTATAATAGGTATGAGTGAAAACCATGGATAGCATGGATACCAAAAAGCAGACGTCTGAATTTATCATAATTATTTTAGATGCCAACAGTTCAGTTTATGTCGGAGGGGTTTATTTTAGCTACAAGTAGTTCAATACTGGGCCATTTACCCCTGCTCCTGACCAGGCATATTTTCGGGTTTTTCATATGTGCAGTTAATAGAGCTGTAAGATTTTTTCCTGCTTGGATATTCAAGTAATTTTTTCATGATACATGGGGATTAAATTTTTATTTTACTGTCATATTCTCTCTTATTTTTGCTGATATCTGATAATATCAGTGGAAAAAATAAGGGAAATAATGGAAGGTTCTTCACATTTGGAAATTTTTTTATTACCCCACAGGACCACTAAATTACATTCAAAAACGTGTTCTCCATTCTGTAACTATTATATTTATATATTGTAAAACGTTTTTATGGGGGCTGGGCTATTAACAGCAATTTATTTATGCACTTATTTTTCATTTATTTGACACATTATACCAATTGAAAGGTTAAAAAAGACTTTTGGGGGCATTAAAATATTTAATTATTTGTATTTTCACCTTCACAAGGGTCGTGCAGCCAGATTGCCGCTTTCATAACTACACGATCCCATGTAGCTGGACTCCTATGCCATGACATTTTAGAATCTCACTGCAAAGCAGGAGCCAGACTGCGCGGATACTTAAAGTCATATCCAAATTTAACTCAATATGGAATCTTTCTGCCATTAAAAGTTGACTTGCCTTACATTTACAAGTTCCTTCTTTTTTAATATTTTTTTTTTTTGGCCTATTTATATTGTTAGACACATTAAAAAAGCACAAAGAATAATAGGAATTTATGTAAATTTATGTTCAGATTTCATAAGGCTGTTGATAGCTGTTTATTTCTATATGTTGGGTGAAATCTTAGATTAAGTTTTAACTTTAGAAATAAAATAAAACGTAAAATACTATTCTTGAGTACATTTCATTCTAAACATTCTTTGAAATTTGAAATGATACAACACTTTAGGAAAAAGCATAGTAGATTGAAATTCTACCTCAAACTATTAACTTTGGAATTCCAGACTTCACTAGAGAATTGTTGGGATATAAAAGTCAATGCTTTATATATTTATTTTAATAAAATACCGAAATTCAATAAAGAAGTAAAACTTGGATTTTATGTGAAGGGTGGCCTTTGTGGGTGAGGAGCGCAGCAGATGGCAGCTGTACATTATGTGTATAAACAGCAGGCAGCTGTACAATGGTTTTGTATTCTTTCATTGTGGCAAAATATGTTTGCGGAGCACAAGTTTTATTTTAGTGATAAAACGTTTATTTTATTAATGGAAATTTTTGGAGGGAGATTAAAATGCAAAATAAAATAGCTATTTGTCATAGTGCAGTGCAAAACACTTTTCACAGAGACAAATTTCGGTTTCCTGCACCTGTGGTAAAATTTCAATTTGGGCCCCCTCCTATACAGTTTAAGTGGTTTCATTAGGCAACATGTGATCGCTCATTTGAGATTAAAATACTTTGTCACTTTGGGATACAGCGAAAAAACGGAGTACAGAAATCCCAAGAATCATAGTATTCATCAGAAGTAATACTTTATTTTTACAAAAATACATATCAATGCATAATATATGTTAACACCATACAGGTAGGTAATACGGAAAAGATCCTGAAGGTAGGCTGGTTCGTGTGGGAAGAGCAAAGTACATCCAGGGCTAGCACACAAATAGCAATTCAACTATTCCGAGTGTTGTACCCATAAAATAAGAGATATCAATGTAATACAGGGATGCCTAAGGCAGTATTCCACATAGCACTCCTTAATCAATAAGTAATCTGAGTATGCTTACCCATAGCGTGATAGGACGGCTCTCCCACTTGCCCCAGCAGCCCCCTGACGCGCGTTTCGTGGTCAAGATTTCTCAAAAGGGGTTGGACATTGACCACTCTGATACCCTTAAGTAATCCGCAAACCGGAACTGCCGCTGATTATTGGCGCCTGCGCACCAGAGACCAGGCTCCACAACCCCCATAGCCATCACCATCGTGCACATGAAGGAAAAAGATAGCCGCTGGAGAGGTAAAGTACACTGGAATCCTACTGCACTTGCGCACTCACAGCGGCCATTTTATTGTAGCCCGTAGGAGCGGCCATCATACACAAGATAAAACATAGATCTATATACAAAGGTAGAATATGCTACCATAATACAACACATACGCCCTCCTAGCTGGCAATATTTATAAGCCCATGGGAAAGGCCATCTAACAGGGGATCAAACAAAAATCTGCATACATTGGCCACCTCTCAAACCACTCTATTTAGCAAATATACATTTTTAAAACAGGTACAGTGCAATTAGATCATAACACACAAACAGCATGATGCAACAATGAAAAAAAGTGTAAAAGACCTTACTAAAGTGACAATAGTGCACAATGCTAGCATAATACAAATCACTGAAGACACGTGATACAAGATAAGGAAGAGACTCCCTTTAGATAATAAAGTGACTGAAGTGCAATATATGAAATATATAAAGGTGACAAATCTCAATTAAAAAAAGAGTAGAACAATGGACACATCCTTTTTATTAATCCCGATATTCAGGGAGGTGGACAATTCCAGAACCGAGCAACGATGATGTCAAGAAGCCGGGCCATACAGCTTGAGTGTTTGATATGAATACTAAATAAAAAGAAAAAGGACAATGAGCAAAGAACATACAAGAATAAAAAATGAAAACATAGTGGAAATTACGACTCCATATACGGAGAGGAAGGAGACTAAAACATCCACCACACAAACAGCACCAAATCTATCCCAAAAATATCTATAGATCAAGAGTTGGGTATAATCAAAAATCTCGGTGGAACATTGGCATCCAGTCCATAAGTACAGGTTGGGGAACAGAGGGGACCAATCACAGGAAAGGGACAAAACTAAGCTTTTCATTTAGACCCTTAGGGGCCACAGTATCAAGGGTGACAATCCACCTACATTCGCGTTGTGCTAGTAGCTGATTTAGATTGCCACCCCTGATCCCTCCATGTACTCGATCAATGCCCCTAACCTTCAAGCCACTGGGATCGGAGTCATGGTACTTCCTAAAGTGCCTTGGTAAGGTCTTTAGTAGAGATACATCTGTTATCTCTTTAGCGGCTAGAATGTCCCTCACATGTTCACGTGTCCTTATTTTTAGTTCCCTAGAGGTGAGACCCACATACACAAGGGAGCAGGGACAAGTGGCATAATAAACCACATGTGTGGTGTTGCATGAGATATAATCTTGAATCTCATATTCCCTGCTCCCATCAGATGTTTTGAAGGTCCCACATCTAAGTATGTTCAGACACGTGACACATGAGCCACAGGGGAAGCATCCAACTCTCGGACCACCCATAGTAAAAAAAGTTTTTTGTGCGGCCACATAGTGACTCCTTACCAGATTATCCCTGAGGTTTCTCCCTCTGCATTGTGTAACAAGTGGAGCCTGTAGCAAATGGGCCGCAAGCACACTGTCAGTGTGTAAAATAGGCCAATGTGTAGTCAAAATTTCTCGCATCCGATCCCAGTGGCAATTGGAGGTGGATATAAATCTGATTTCTGGTTTCTCAGTACACCCCTATTCTTAGACTGTATCAACAAATCCTCTCTTCGAGTAGATTTGGCCCGTCTGTACCCCGCCCTAATGCATCGGTGACTGTATCCCCTGGCTCTAAATCGGTCGGCAAGAGCCACCGACTGCCCCACAAAGCGGGCATCGGTAGAGCACACCCGCCTCCCCCTCAAGAACTGGCCAACTGGGATGGCTTTAATGACAGAGTAACTAATGTGCCGATGAGGCGTGCAATATAGAGTTCACAGATGTTTCTTTACGGTATAAATCCGTCTCAATGGAGCCGCCCTCCACGACACATAGTGTGATATCAAGAAAATTAATTATTTTCTGGTGATAAGAATACGTAAATTTCAAATGAAAAGAATTTTCATTTAGTTCATGCATAAACTGTGATAGGCTGGCCTCGTCACCGTTCCAAATCATCAACACATCATCAATGTAACGAAACCAGCCTACCACTGCGTTCGCGGCATGTGCTCCGTCCCCCTGGAAGATAGAATGTTCCCAGTATCCTAAAAATAAATTTGCATAGGCCAGAGCACATGCCGCGCCCATCGCAGTCCCTTGTAACTGTAAAAAAAAACACCTATCTTTAAAAACAAAATAATTGTGAGTCAAAATAAATTCAATTAAATCCTGGATAAACTCAGAAAAATGGCCATCCCAGTTGGTTGTCTCAAGGAAGAAGCGGGCCGCCCTTAAACCGTCCTCATGCCTAATTGAAGTATACAATGATTCAATATCAATGGTAACCAAAATCATGCCCTCTTCGAGGGAGAGACCGTTAACTCAAGTCAACACGTCAATGGTGTCTCTGACATAGGAGGGGAGCGTTTCAACCAAAGGTTTAAGGTAAAAATCAATAAACTTACAAAAACCATCACACAACCCTCCTATGCCAGAGACGATAGGCCGACCAGGGGAATTAACTAAATCCTTATGCACCTTTGGCAAAAGGTAAAAGGTAGCAATTTTAGGAAATTTAGGTAATAATCCATCAAGGACCTTTTTGGGGACAATACCAGACTCGTCAGCATTGGATAGGATAAGTTCCAGTTCCCTAGAGAACGTCTGTGTCGGATTTTGCGGTAACATCCGATATGTTGTCCTATTTCTAAGCTGGTGGAAAGCCTCCCTTTCATATTTATCAGTTGGCCAGATCACCACATTCCACCCTTGTCCGCTGGTTTGATTACCACAAACTCCAATGAGTGTAATTCCCTCAGGGCTCTCCTCTGTGCACCAGTGAGGTTGTCATTATATCTGTGTTTCGGTATTTTCTTCAAATCTTCAGTAACCAATCTACAAAAGATTTCAACTTGTGGACATAGGGACAGGGGGGGAAATGAGAGATCTGGACCCAACAGGTATAGGGAATTTACCTAAAGCCTCAGGTTGTTGTTCCCTCAGCAAATCCTCCAATGCTTCAAGAGCCTCGCGTTCCACATCACCAGAAAGGCCTTGATCTGAATTCTTCTGACTGTACAATTTCTTTAGGATAAGTTTACGGCAAAAGAGATGTTTGTCTTTCAGAGCTGTGAAAAAATCAAAACCATTACATGGAACAAAATTTAGACCTAATTTCAAAACTTCCAGCTGTGTCTCTGAAGGAGTGTAAGAGGCTCTGAATACCTCAGAATTCATTCGGCTGCTTGTGTCCTGTGTCACATCATCAATAAACACTAGTGAACCCAGTGCCACTGGCAGCCATGCATGCCCAAGCAATCACACTGCCTCCACTGTGTTTTACAGATGATGTGGTATGCTTTGGATCATGAGCTGTACCACGCCTTCGCCATTCTTTTCTCTTTCCATCATTCTGGTAGAGGTTGATCTTGGTTTCATCTGTCCACAGAATGTTCTTCCAGAACTGTCCTGGCTTTTTTAGATTTTTTTTTGCAAAGTCCAGTCTAGCCTTTTTATTCTTGATCCTTATGAGTGGCTTGCACCGTGCAGTGAACTGTCTGTATTTACTTTCATGCAGTCTTCTCTTTATGGTAGATTTGGATATTCATACACCTACCTCCTGAAGAGTGTTGTTCACTTGGTTGGCTGTTGTGACGGGGTTTCTCTTCACCATGGAGATTATTCTGCGATCATCCACCACTGCTGTCTTCCATAGATGCCCAGGTCTTTTTGCATAGATGAGTTCACCAGTAGTGTTGAGCATTCCGAAACCGCAAGTATCGGGTATCGGACAATATTTGCTGTATCGGAATTCCGATACCGAGTTCCGATATTTTTGTGATATCGGAAATCGGAATCTTAAGTTCCCAGTGTATGGTTCCCAGGGTCTGGAGGAGAGGAGACTCTCCTTCAGGCCCTGGGATCCATATTCATGTAAAAAATAAAGAATTAAAATAAAAAATATGGATATACTCACCCGTCCGGCGGCCCCTGGACCTTACCGATGTAACCGGCAGCCTCCGTTCCTAAGAATGAGGAGTTTAGGACCTGCGATGATGTCGCGGCTTGTGATTGGTCATGTGAGCGGTCATATGAGCGGTCACACGACCAATCACAAGCCGCGACGCCATCGAAGGTCCTAAACTCCTCATTCTTAGGAACGGAGGCTGCCGGTTACATCGGTAAGGTCCAGGGGCCACCGGAGGGGTGAGTATATCCATATTTTTTATTTTAATTCTTTATTTTTTACATGAATATGGATCCCAGGGCCTGAAGGAGAGTTTCCTCTCCTTCAGACCCTGGGAACCATCCAGGATACCCTCCGATACTTGTGTCCCATTGACTTGCATTGGTATCTGGTATCGGTATCGGCGATATCCGATATTTTTTGGATATCGGCCGATACCATCCGATACCGATACCTTTGAGTATCGGAAGATATCGCTCAACACTATTCACCAGTGCTTTCTTTCTTTCTCAGGCTGTACCAAACTGTAGATTTTGCCACTCCTAATATTGCAGAAATTTGGGTTTTTCTGTGTTCGCAGCTTAAGGATTCCTTGTTTCACCTGCTCCTTTGACCGCATGTTTGCTTCACAGCAAAACCTTCCAAATGCAAGCACCACACCTCAAAGCAACTCCAGGCCTTTTATCTGCTTAATTGAGAATGACATAACGAAGGGATTGTCCACACCTGTCCATGAAATAGCCTTGGAGTCAATTGTCCAATTATTTTTGGTCCCTTTAAAAACAGGGTGGCATATGTTAAGGAGCTGAAACTCCTAAACCCTTCATCCAATTTTAATGTGGATACCCTCAAATGAAAGCTGAAAGTCTGAGCTTCAACTGCATTTGAATTGTTTTGTTTAAAATTCATTGTGGTAATGTCTATAACTAAAATTAGAACAATGTTGTCTCTGTCCAAATTTATATGGAAGTAACTGTATAAATATAAAAAATAAATAAATACTATTATGAAAAAACAACAAAGCAATAAAAGTATATATATTTGGTACCACTGCGTCCAGAACAACCCTAACTATAAGGGCTGTCCCACACGTCCAGATAATTCCGGTACCGGAAAAAATCGTTACCGGAGTTATCCGTGTCCATGTGCCCGTGAGCTCACATAGGCCATACGTGCGGCACACGTGTGCCGCCCGTGTGCCGAGTGGGTACCACACAGAGCGTGTGGTACCCACGCGTGTGGTACACTGCATCGTGCTGAAGCCGCGATTCATATCTTCTGTGCAGCAGCGTTTGCTGCATAGAAGATATGAATAATAGTGTTTAAAAGAAAGATCTATCTGTCCACCGCCCTCCCACCCCCTGTGCGCCCCCCCCCGCTGTTCTGAAAATACTCACCCGCTTCCCTCGTTGGCTGTCGATGCTTCCTGTGCTGGCCGACCCTTCTACTGTATGCGGTCACGTGGGGCCGCTCATTTACAGTCATGAATAGGAGGCTCCACCCCTATGGGAGGTGGAGCCACATATTCATGACTCTAATCGGCGGCCCCACGTGACCGCATACAGTAGAAGGGGCGGCCAGCACAGGACACTGCGAGGGAGCCGGGTGAGTATTTTCAGAACAGCGGGGGGCGCACAGGGGGTGGGAGGGCGGCTTACAGATAGATCTTTCTTTTAAACACTATTATTCATATCTTCTATGCAGCAAACGCTGCTGCACAGAAGATATGAATGGCGGCTTCAGCACCATGTGGGGGGACAGCGCTTACTGTAGCGCTGTCTCCTGCACGCCACAGGGACTGCACTCGGAGACCGTCCTTGTGTGGTCCGTGTTTTACACGGACCCATTGACTTTAATGGGTCCATGTAATACGTGCGCTCCCACGAACACTGACATGTCTCCGTGTTTGGCACACGGAGACACGGTCCGCAAAAAATCAATGACATCTGCACAGATGCATTGATTTTTATGGGTCTACGTGTCAGTGTCTCCGGTACGTGAGGAAACTGTCACCTCACGTACCGGAGCCACTGACGTGTGAAACCGGCCTAAAACTGTCCCACAAGTTATCCCCTTTAGTGAACACCGTAAAAAAAGAAACAAAAAAGAGGCAAAAACACTGCTTTATCATGATGCTGCTGAACAAAAAGTGGAATAAAATGCGATCAAAAAGATGAAAGTACCGTAAATAAAAATGGTACCGCTGAAAACAACATCTTGTCTCACAAAAAAGAAGCCGCAATACAGCCAAAAACTAGAAAAGTTATAGCTCTCAGAATAAAGCAACGCAAAAATAATTATTTTTTCTATGAAATAGTTTTTATTGTGTAAAAGAGAAAAAACCTAGTATAGCATTATAATTGGGGTAAAGTCGCAATCGTAATGACCTGAAGAATAAAGCTGCCTTATCAATTTTAGCATACAAGGATCAACATAAAAAAAAATCCTGAATTGCTGGTTTTTGTTTATTCTGCTTCCCAAAAATCAGAATAGAAAGTGATAAAAAAAAAGTCATGGGCTCAAAAATTATACCAATGGAAACGTCAAACCGTCCCACAAAAAAAGCAAGTTGTCACATGACTTTGTCAGCAGAAATATGGAAAAATTATAGCTCTCAAAATATGGCAATGCAGCTTTTGCAATACAGTAAAAAGCATTTTTAAGTGTGTGATAGCAGCCAAACAGAAAAAAAATATATAAATTTGGTATCCCTGTAATCGCACTTAACTGAAGAATAAAGTTGTCTAATCACCACAAAAGAAACAGCGTAAAAAATAAATAGAAACAATTCTTCACCTGCTGTTGATTTTTTCATTCTGTCTCCTAAAGACCACAGTAAGGCTCGACACACATTTATCCTGTGCTCTACACTGAGCGCTTACACCAGGTTTTCTGTGTAAAATTTTGAAATATGCGATTCAGATGGCACCTCTGATGGAAGATTCCCTATAATGAAGCAAATGGAGGCACTGTGGATGCCGGCTGACTCTTATCCAGCGATGTTCTTCTTTTTATTAAGAGTGCATAAAAGTGCTGTTGGCCACAGTTTTGGCCACAGTTTTGTGCACCTCTCAAAAAAAGGACACTTATGAATGGAGGCCATACAGATCCCAGAATAACTCTGCCAGCACATTATAGTAAATTAATCCCTCTGAGGGGTTTCATCTGAATTATGTCACTCAGAGATTTAAAGGGAAGCCCTGATGTAAGTGCTCAGTGTAGAGCGCCGGATAAATGTGATCCAAAAAGTTATGTAAAATGTTTTAAAGAAAACTAATGGGGCTTCTACATTACTGGTGGTACAAAGACTCTGGAAACGCGTAATGGGCCCTCACCCCCCCCCCAAATAAATCCCTCAAATTCTGTGCTCTCAAATCCAAATGCCTCCTCCCTTCTGAACCCCAGTGTGCCCAAACCGTAGTTAGTGTTAACATGTTTGACATATATCCAAACGAAGAGATCCAGATAACAAGCGGAAGTGGAAGTGTGGTTAACGCGAAATGGCCACTGTCCTTGCACTGTCCCTGCCCTGTTTACCTTGTCCATGAATTTATATTGGAAATAAAGCACTAAGGTTTCTTCATCACAAAACGGAAGTGTTGCTGCTTTTTTCTTCGTTTGGATTTATCTGCATGTTTCTTCCTGGCAAGCACCCTCCACCAAGTGACTTTACTCCCATAATGTGCCAATGATTCAGAGTGTATCTCTCTATACCAGTAAGTAACTCATTACATTTATCTCGGTGCCATTCATTTTTTCTTCTATTTGGACTGCTATGTTTGGTATATCTGTAGTGATGAGAGCCCAACTAATTTATGGATGCATGTGCTTGGCACAAAGTACAGGCACTACAACATACTGGTCACTGCAACGTATTTGTCCCTATTTTCACTCAGCAACATCCACTGCTCTTTGTTTCTGAAAAGCACCCATGGAGTCAAAATCATCACAACACCTGTTCATAAATTCCCAATGGAGTATAATTTCCAAACTAGGGTCACTTGAGGAGGGATTGTGCTCTTCTAGCACTTAGGCCTCTGTATATGGAGTCCAGAGTCCACAAACTAGTATATAAAATTCTGTGATCCAGGATGCCTCCTGTATAACAGTACTGCTTGCCATACTGTGAGGCTCAGGAGGGACAGAGCACTATTTGGTCCACTGAACTTGGATCAGCCTGTAATTAGATTTTCCACTTTGATTTTGAGTATCATTCCAAATCCAGACCTCCATGGGATATTATTTTTGATTGACATTGATCATTTTTATGTTTTATTATTCTCCACATATTCCACTATGTAATGAATAAAGATTTGCAACTGAATTATTTCATTCAGTGATATCTAGGATGTGGTATTTTAGTGTTCCCTTTATTTTTTTGAGCAGTTTACTTATGCACTTTTACTACCACTTTGGATCAGACTATAAGGTCTCAGAATATTATACATCAAATAATGTAGGGTTTTATCAGTAATTAGTATTCTTATGCATCTTTGTGACTACAAAATGGTTTATTTAATAATGATAATTTAAAAATTTTACCTTCATTTTTTAACATATTTTATACATCAGTAATTTGCAGACACTGTGTTTCGGGGTACTGCCCCTCATCCCTCGTCACTTCTTGGATCCCAGTCAGACGCCTCTCAATCAGCTAAAGCAGATCTCCACTTTGCACTGATGAGGGACAGTACCCCGTAACACAGTGTCTGTGTTTGGCTATTATCCTAAGTCATGTGACAAGGCTCGACTTTGACTGTTAGGATTGCTACTTCCAATAGGTGGCACTAGAGTTCTAGTCCTCTTCCTCTCTGAAGAGACAATTTGCATATTTCCCAGAGGAGCATTGCGGCTTTAAGTCTCGTCACCGCGACATGCTTATCATGTCACTCTTCGCAAGGAGAAATGATACTTCTTGGATCCCGGTGAGATGCCAAGAGGAAAATGAGAGACCAGACCCAACAATGCAGACCAGCTGAAGGCTGCTATCAAAGCAACCTGGGCTTCCATAACACCTCAGCAGTGCCACAGGCTGATCGCCTCCATGCCACACCGCATTGATGCAATAGTTGATGCCAAAGAAGCCCCAACCAAGTATTGAGTGCATTTACTGAATATACATTTCAGTAGGTCAACATTTCAAATTTTAAAATCATTTTTGTCAAGCTGGTGTAATAAAGTATTCTAATTTACTGAGATAATGACTTTTGGGTTTTCATTGGCTGTAAGCCATAATCATCAACATTAACAGAAATAAACATGTGAAATAGATCACTTTGTTTGTAATAACTCTATATAATATATGAGTTTCACTTTTTGAATTGAAGAACTGAAATAAATTAACTTTTTGATGATATTCTAATTTTTTGAGATGCACCTGTATTCTGTGGATAAGTAAAAACTTCTTTTCACTGGACACTCCCTTTAAGATTATATTCACATATTGCAGCCATGTAACATTTTTTGTGGTGCAGGAATTGTAAAATTATAGCAACTGCTGCAGTTCTACCATAACTGCAGCAGAAAAAAAGACAAGTGTGTGAATCCAGTCTGCTTTTCTAGACAGCATAATTCCTAGAAACAAGAAAGGAGGCTACAAATATGTGAGGGCAAACTTCAAAAAAATCAAAAAAGACCTACAAGACAAATAGAAGCGCTGAGCCCAAAGTAAAATTTATAATATTTATTGATAATAAACAAAAAATAAAAAATAAAAACTTATTAACCCCTTCCCGACATTTGACGTACTATCCCGTCGAGGTGGGGTGGGCCCGTATGACCGCCGACGGGATAGTACGTCATAGCCGATCGGCCGCGCTCACGGGGGGAGCGCGGCCGATCGCGGCCGGGTGTCGGCTGCATATCGCAGCTGACATCCGGCACTATGTGCCAGGAGCGGTCACGGACCGCCCCCGGCACATTAACCCCCGGCACACCGCGATCAAACATGATCGCGATGTGCCGGCGGTGCAGGGAAGCATCGCGCAGGGAGGGGGCTCCCTGCGGGCTTCCCTGAGCCCCCCGCAGCAACGCGATGTGATCGCGTTGCTGCGAGGGTCTTACCTCCCTCCCTGCCTGCTCCAGACCCGGATCCAAGATGGCCGCGGATCCGGGTCCTGCAGGGAGGGAGGTGGCTTCACAGACGCCTGCTCAGAGCAGGCACTGTGAAGCAGCCTGCACTTCTCTCAGATCGGTGATCTGTCAGAGTGCTATGCAAACTGGCAGATCACCGATCTGTATTGTCCCCCCCTGGGGCAAAGTAAAAAAGTAAAAAAAAAAATTTCCAAATGTGTAAAAAAAAATAAAAAAAAATATTCCAAAATAATGAAAAAAAAAAAATATATATTATTCCCATAAATACATTTCTTTATCTAAATTAAAAAAAAAAACAATAAAAGTACACATATTTAGTATCGCCACGTCCATAACGACCCAACCTATAAAACTGCCACACTAGTTAACCCCTTCAGTAAACACCGTAAGAAAAAAAAAAAAAACGAGGCAAAAAACAACGCTTTATTACCATACCGCCGAACAAAAAGTGGAATAACACGCGATCAAAAAGACTGATATAAATATCCATGGTACCGCTGAAAACGTCATCTTGTCCCGCAAAAAACAAGCCGCCATACAGCATCATCAGCAAAAAAATAAAAAAGTTATAGTCCTGAGAATAAAGCGATACCAAAATAATTATTTTTTCTATAAAATAGTTTTTATCGTATAAAAGCGCCAAAACATAAAAAAAATGATATAAATGAGATATCGCTGTAATCATACTGACCCGACGAATAAAACTGCTTTATCAATTTTACCAAACCCGGAACGGTATAAACGCCTCTCCCAAAAGAAATTCATGAATAGCAGGTTTTTGGTCATTCTGCCTCACAAAAATCGGAATAAAAAGCGATCAAAAACGGTCACGTGTCCGAAAATGTTACCAATAAAAACGTCAACTCGTCCCGCAAAAAACAAGACCTCACATGACTCTGTGGAGCAAATGTGGAAAAATTATAGGTCTCAAAATGTGGAGACGCAAAAACTTTTTTGCTATAAAAAGCGTCGCTGGTTTCACACTTGCGTTTTTGTCTGCAGCGTTTTTTGCACAAAAAAACGCATGCGTTTTTTCCCTATATTTAACATTGAAAACGCATGCGGTTTTTTTGTACGCGTTTGGTCGCGTTTTCAAACGCATGCGGGTTTTTTCTGCATGCGTTCATTTTCAGAAATACAACCTGCAGTATTTTCTTGCGTTTTTAAGCACATGCGTTTGTTTGCGTTAAAAACGCATGCATTTTTATCGAAAAAAACAGAAAACACACTGAAAAGCCACCCACCACCATCAAGGTGATAAAGGGATCCAAACCCTAACCCTAACTCTACCCCTAACCTCACCCCTAACCGTTTAATGAACATTTTCTGACAGTCATAGTGCCACGTATTTCAGTGCCACGTATTTCAGTGCCACGTATTTCAGTGCCATGTATTTCAGTGCCACGTATCACGTATTTCAGTGCCACGTGTTTCAGTGCCACGTATTTCAGTGCCACGTATCACGTATTTCAGTGCCACATATTTTAGTACCACGTATTTCAGTTGCACGTATTTCAGTGCCACGTATTTCAGTGCCACGTATTTCAGTGCCACGTATCACGTATTTCAGTGCCACGTGTTTCAGTGCCACGTATTTAAGTGCCACATATCACATATTTCAGTGCCACGTATTTCAGTGCCACGTATTTCAGTGCCACGTATTTCAGTGCCACGTATTTCAGTGCCACGTATTTCAGTGCCACGTATTTAAGTGCCACATATCACATATTTCAGTGCCACTTATTTAAGTGCCACGTATTTCAGTGCCACGTATTTCAGTGCCACGTATTTCAGTGCCACGTATTTCAGTGCCACGTGTTTCAGTGCCACGTATCACGTATTTCAGTGCCACGTATTTCAGTGCCACGTATTTCAGTGCCACGTATTTCAGTGCCACGTATTTCAGTGCCACGTATTTAAGTGCCACATATCACATATTTCAGTGCCACTTATTTAAGTGCCACGTATTTCAGTGCCACGTATTTCAGTGCCACGTATTTCAGTGCCACGTATTTCAGTGCCACGTATTTCAGTGCCACGTATTTAAGTGCCACATATCACATATTTCAGTGCCACTTATTTAAGTGCCACGTATTTCAGTGCCACGTATTTCAGTGCCACGTATTTCAGTGCCACGTGTTTCAGTGCCACGTATTTAAGTGCCACGTATCACGTATTTCAGTGCCACGTATTTCAGTGCCACGTATTTCAGTGCCACGTATTTCAGTGCCACGTATTTAAGTGCCACGTATCACGTATTTCAGTGCCACGTATTTCAGTGCCACGTATTTCAGTGCCACGTATTTAAGTGCCACATATCACATATTTCAGTGCCACTTATTTAAGTGCCACGTATTTCAGTGCCACGTATTTCAGTGCCACGTATTTCAGTGCCACGTGTTTCAGTGCCACGTATTTAAGTGCCACGTATCACGTATTTCAGTGCCACGTATTTCAGTGCCACGTATTTCAGTGCCACGTGTTGTGAATTTGGATTCGGGGCTCCCCCGGTGGCTACTGGTGGAATTGAACTGGTGTCTTCATCTTCTCTGTTCACCTGTTCCCATCAAGATGTGGGAGTCGCTATATAACCTTGCTTCTCTGTTAGTTGCTTGCCGGTCAACAATGTTATCAGAAGCCTCTCTGTGCTTGTTCCTGCTCCTAGACAACTACTAGATAAGTTGGACTCTTGTCCATGTTTGTTTTTGCATTTTGTTCCAGTTCACAGCTGTAGTTTCGTTACTGTGTCTGGAAAGCTCTTGTGAACAGGAATTGCCACTCTGGTGTTATGAGTTAATGCCAGAGTCTTAAAGTAATTCCTGGATGGTGTTTTGATAGGGTTTTCAGCTGACCATGAAAGTGTCCTTTCTGTCTTCTGCTATGTAGTAAGTGGACCTCAAATTTGCTAAACCTATTTTCATACTACGTTTGTTATTTCATCTTGATTCACCGCCAATACATGTGGGGGGCCTCTGTCTCCTTTCGGGGTATTTCTCTAGAGGTGAGCTAGGACTAATATTTTCCTCTGCTAGCTTTATTTAGTCCTCCGGCTGGTGCTGGGCATCTAGAATCAACGTAGGCATGCTACCCGGCCACTGCTAGTTGTGCGTTAGGTTTAGTTCATGGTCAGCTCAGTTCCCATCTTCCAAGAGCTAGTTCCTATATATGCTGATGCTATGTTCTCTTGCCATTGAGATCATGACAGTTTGACCGGCCCACTAAAGGGTTAAAATCCTTGGCTGAGAAAGGAGAGTAATAAGAAGTCTGCTGAGTTTTTTTTTTTTTTTTTCTTTGAATGGCTCTGTGTCCACCTGTTTGTAATGGATCTTCAGAGTGTAACTGCAGGTTTGAATAATCTCGCCACGAAGGTACAAAATTTGCAAGACTTTGTTTGTCATGCACCTGTATCTGAGCCGAGAATTCCTTTGCTGGAATTTTTCTCGGGGAATAGATCTGGGTTTCAGAATTTTCGAAATAATTGCAAATTATTTTTGTCCCTGAAATTTCGCTCTGTCGGAGACCCTGCACAGCAGGTCAGGATTGTGATTTCCTTGCTCCGGGGCGACCCTCAAGACTGGGCTTTTTCATTGACACCAGGGGATCCTGCGTTGCTCAATGTGGATGCGTTTTTTCTGGCCTTGGGGTTGCTTTATGACGAACCTCATTTGGAGCTTCAGGCAGAAAAAACTTTGATGTCCCTATCTCAGGGGCAAGATGAAGCGGAAATTTACTGCCAAAGATTCCGTAAATGGTCTGTGCTTACTCAGTGGAATGAGTGCGCCCTGGCGGCGACTTTCAGAGAGGGTCTCTCTGATGCCATTAAGGATGTTATGGTGGGGTTCCCTGTGCCTGCGGGTCTGAATGAGTCCATGACAATGGCTATTCAGATCGATAGGCGTTTGCGGGAGCGCAAACCAGTGCACCATCTGGCGGTGTCCACTGAGAAGTCGCCAGAGAGTATGCAGTGTGATAGAATTCTGTCCCGAAGCGAGCGGCAGAATTTTAGACGGAAAAATGGGTTGTGTTTCTATTGTGGTGATTCTACTCATGTTATATCAGCATGCTCTAAGCGCACTAAAAAGCTTGATAAATCTGTTTCCATTTGCACCTTGCCGTCTAAGTTTATTCTATCTGTGACCCTGATTTGCTCTTTGTCATCTATTACCACGGACGCCTATGTCGACTCTGGCGCCGCTTTGAGTCTTATGGATTGGTCCTTTGCCAAACGCTGTGGGTATGATTTAGAGCCTTTGGAGACTCCTATTCCTCTGAAGGGGATTGACTCCACCCCATTGGCTAATAATAAACCACAATACTGGACACAAGTAACTATGCGTGTTAATCCGGATCACCAGGAGATTATTCGCTTTCTGGTGCTGTATAGTCTACATGATGATTTGGTGCTAGGATTGCCTTGGCTGCAATCTCACAACCCAGTCCTCGACTGGAGAGCTATGTCTGTGTTGAGCTGGGGATGTAAGGGGGCTCATGGGGATGTACCTGTGGTTTCCATTTCATCATCTATTCCCTCTGAAATTCCTGAGTTCCTGTCTGACTATCGTGACGTCTTTGAAGAATCCAAGCTTGGTTCGTTACCTCCGCACCGAGAGTGCGATTGTGCCATAGATTTAATCCCGGGTAGTAAATACCCAAAGGGTCGTTTATTTAATCTGTCTGTGCCTGAACATGCTGCTATGCGAGAATATATAAAGGAGTCCTTGGAAAAGGGACATATTCGTCCATCGTCATCTCCCTTAGGAGCCGGTTTTTTCTTTGTGTCAAAAAAAGACGGCTCTTTGAGACCATGTATCGATTATCGGCTTTTGAATAAAATCACTGTTAAATATCAATACCCATTGCCGTTGCTGACTGATTTGTTTGCTCGCATAAAGGGGGCCAAGTGGTTCTCTAAGATTGACCTTCGTGGGGCGTATAATTTGGTGCGAATCAGGCAGGGGGATGAGTGGAAAACCGCATTTAATACGCCTGAGGGCCACTTTGAGTATTTAGTGATGCCTTTTGGTCTTTCAAATGCTCCGTCAGTTTTCCAGTCCTTTATGCATGATATTTTTCGCGATTATTTGGATAAATTTATGATTGTGTATCTGGATGATATTCTGATTTTTTCGGATGACTGGGACTCTCATGTCCAGCAAGTCAGGAGGATAATTCTTGGGTGAATGCATCTGATGTTCATGCCTCTGATCTGGTTCGTGCCTTTCATAGGGCCCATCCTGATCGCCCTGGTGGTTCTGGTGAGGGTTCGGTGCCCCCTCCTTGAGAGGGGGGTACTGTTGTGAATTTGGATTCGGGGCTCCCCCGGTGGCTACTGGTGGAATTGAACTGGTGTCTTCATCTTCTCTGTTCACCTGTTCCCATCAAGATGTGGGAGTCGCTATATAACCTTGCTTCTCTGTTAGTTGCTTGCCGGTCAACAATGTTATCAGAAGCCTCTCTGTGCTTGTTCCTGCTCCTAGACAACTACTAGATAAGTTGGACTCTTGTCCATGTTTGTTTTTGCATTTTGTTCCAGTTCACAGCTGTAGTTTCGTTACTGTGTCTGGAAAGCTCTTGTGAACAGGAATTGCCACTCTGGTGTTATGAGTTAATGCCAGAGTCTTAAAGTAATTCCTGGATGGTGTTTTGATAGGGTTTTCAGCTGACCATGAAAGTGTCCTTTCTGTCTTCTGCTATGTAGTAAGTGGACCTCAAATTTGCTAAACCTATTTTCATACTACGTTTGTTATTTCATCTTGATTCACCGCCAATACATGTGGGGGGCCTCTGTCTCCTTTCGGGGTATTTCTCTAGAGGTGAGCTAGGACTAATATTTTCCTCTGCTAGCTTTATTTAGTCCTCCGGCTGGTGCTGGGCATCTAGAATCAACGTAGGCATGCTACCCGGCCACTGCTAGTTGTGCGTTAGGTTTAGTTCATGGTCAGCTCAGTTCCCATCTTCCAAGAGCTAGTTCCTATATATGCTGATGCTATGTTCTCTTGCCATTGAGATCATGACAGCCACGTATTTAAGTGCCACGTATCACGTATTTCAGTGCCACGTATTTCAGTGCCACGTATTTCAGTGCCACGTATTTCAGTGCCACGTATTTCAGTCACGTTTAGGGTTAGGGTTAGGGGTAGGGTTAGGGTTAGGGCTAGGGTTGGAGGTAAAGTTAGGGTTGGGGCTAAAGTTAGGGTTGGGGCTAAAGTTAGGGTTAGGGTTTGGATTACATTTACGTTTGGATTAGGGTTGGGATTAGAATTATGGGTGTGTCAGGGTTAGAGGAGTGGTTAGGGTTACCGTTGGGATTAGGGTTAGGGGTGTGTTTGGGTTAGGGTTTCAGGTAGAATTGGGGGGTTTCCACTGTCCAGGCACATCAGGGGCTCTCCAAGCACGACATGGCGTCCAATCTCAATTCCAGCCAATTCTGCGTTGAAAAAGTAAAACAGTGCTCCTTCCCTTCCGAGCTCTCCCGTGCGCCCAAAAAGGGGTTTACCCCAACATATGTGTTATCAGCGTACTCGGGACAAATTGAACAACAACTTCTGGGGTCCAAGTTCTCTTGTTATCCTTAGGAAAATAAAAATTTGGGGGGCTAAAAATCATTTTTGTGGGAAAAAAAAGATGTTTTATTTTCACGGCTCTGCATTATAAACTGTAGTGAAACACTTGGGGGTTCAAAGTTCTCACAACACATCTAGATAAGTTCCTTGGGAGGTCTAGTTTCCAATATGGGGTCACTTGTGGGGGGTTTGTACTGTTTGGGTACATCAGGGGCTCTGCAAATGCAACGTGACGCCTGCAGACCAATCCATTTAAGGCTGCATTCCAAATGGCGCTCCTTCCCTTCCGAGCTCTGTCATGCGCCCAAACAGTGGTTCCCCCCCACATATGGGGTATCAGCATACTCAGGACAAATTGGAAAACAAATTTTGGGGTCCAATTTATTCTGTTACCCTTGTAAAAATACAAAGCTGGGGGCTAAAAAATCATTTTTGAGAAAAAAAAAAAAAATTATTTTCACGGCTCTGCGTTATAATCTGTAGTGAAACACTTGGGGGTTCAAAGCTCTCAAAACACATCTAGATAAGTTCCTTAGGGGGTCTACTTTCCAAAATGGTGTCACTTGTAGGGAGTTTCAATGTTTAGGCACATCAGGGGCTCTCCAAACGCAACATGGCGTCCCATCTCAATTCCAGTCAATTTTGCATTGAAAAGTCAAATGGCGCTCCTTCCCTTCCAAGCTCTGCCATGCGCCCAAACAATGGTTTACACCCACATATGGGGTATCAGCGTACTCAGGACAAATTGCACAACATTTTTTGGGGTCCAATTTCTTCTCTTACCCTTGGGAAAATAAAAAATTGGGGGCAAAAAGATCATTTTTGTGAAAAAATATGATTTTTTATTTTTACGGCTCTGCATTATAAACTTCTGTGAAGCACTTGGTGGGTCAAAGTGCTCACCACACATCTAGATAAGTTCCTTAGGGGGTCTACTTTCCAAAATGGTGTCACTTGTAGGGAGTTTCAATGTTTAGGCACATCAGGGGCTCTCCAAACGCAACATGGCGTCCCATCTCAATTCCAGTCAATTTTGCATTGAAAAGTCAAATGGCGCTCCTTCCCTTCCAAGCTCTGCCATGCGCCCAAACAATGGTTTACACCCACATATGGGGTATCAGCGTACTCAGGACAAATTGCACAACATTTTTTGGGGTCCAATTTCTTCTCTTACCCTTGGGAAAATAAAAAATTGGGGGCGAAAAGATCATTTTTGTGAAAAAATATGATTTTTTATTTTTACGGCTCTGCATTATAAACTTCTGTGAAGCACTTGGTGGGTCAAAGTGCTCACCACACATCTAGATAAGTTCCTTAGGGGGTCTACTTTCCAAAATGGTGTCACTTGTAGGGAGTTTCAATGTTTAGGCACATCAGGGGCTCTCCAAACGCAACATGGCGTCCCATCTCAATTCCAGTCAATTTTGCATTGAAAAGTCAATTGGCGCTCCTTCCCTTCCAAGCTCTGCCATGCGCCCAAACAATGGTTTACACCCACATATGGGGTATCAGCGTACTCAGGACAAATTGCACAACATTTTTTGGGGTCCAATTTTTTCTCTTACCCTTGGGAAAATAAAAAATTGGGGGCGAAAAGATCATTTTTGTGAAAAAATATGATTTTTTATTTTTACGGCTCTGCATTATAAACTTATGTGAAGCACTTGGTGGGTCAAAGTGCTCACCACACATCTAGATAAGTTCCTTAGGGGGTCTACTTTCCAAAATGGTGTCACTTGTAGGGAGTTTCAATGTTTAGGCACATCAGGGGCTCTCCAAACGCAACATGGCGTCCCATCTCAATTCCAGTCAATTTTGCATTGAAAAGTCAAATGGCGCTCCTTCCCTTCCAAGCTCTGCCATGCGCCCAAACAATGGTTTACACCCACATATGGGGTATCAGCGTACTCAGGACAAATTGCACAACATTTTTTGGGGTCCAATTTCTTCTCTTACCCTTGGGAAAATAAAAAATTGGGGGCGAAAAGATCATTTTTGTGAAAAAATATGATTTTTTATTTTTACGGCTCTGCATTATAAACTTCTGTGAAGCACTTGGTGGGTCAAAGTGCTCACCACACATCTAGATAAGTTCCTTACGGGGTCTACTTTCCAAAATGGTGTCACTTGTAGGGAGTTTCAATGTTTAGGCACATCAGGGGCTCTCCAAACGCAACATGGCGTCCCATCTCAATTCCAGTCAATTTTGCATTGAAAAGTCAAATGGCGCTCCTTCCCTTCCAAGCTCTGCCATGCGCCTAAACAATGGTTTACACCCACATATGGGGTATCATCGTACTCAGGACAAATTGTACAACAACTTTGGGGGTCCATTTTCTCCTGTTACCCTTGGTAAAATAAAACAAATTGGAGCTGAAATAAATTTTGTGTGAAAAAAATTTAAATGTTAATTTTTATTTAAACATTCCAAAAATTCCTGTGAAACACCTGAAGGGTTAATAAACTTCTTGAATGTGGTTTTGAGCACCTTGAGGGGTGCAGTTTTTAGAATGGTGTCACACTTGAGTATTTTCTATCATATAGACCCCTCAAAATGACTTCAAATGAGATGTGGTCCCTAAAAAAAAATGGTGTTGTAAAAATGAGAAATTGCTGGTCAACTTTTAACCCTTATAACTCCGTCACAAAAAAAAAATTTTGGTTCCAAAATTGTACTGATGTAAAGTAGACATGTGGGAAATGTTACTTATTAAGTATTTTGCGTGACATATGTCTGTGATTTAAGGGCACAAAAATTCAAAGTTGGAAAATTGCAAAATTTTCAAAATTTTCGCCAAATTTCCATTTTTTTCACAAATAAACGCAAGTTATATCGAATAAATTTTACCTTTAACATGAAGTACAATATGTCATGAGAAAACAATGTCAGAATCGCCAAGATCCGTCAAAGCGTTCCAGAGTTATAGCCTCATAAAGGGACAGTGGTCAGAATTGTAAAAATTGGCCCGGTCATTAACGTGCAAACCACCCTTGGGGGTGAAGGGGTTAATGACAATGGAGATGAAAGACAGGAGTAGCCGCCAGTGTGAAACCAGACAGGTAAATAAATCCAGACTATACATCAACAATTAATCAATACATAATGTGTAGTGTCCAAATATATAAATAAATATAATCAAGTGAAAAATATTATTATTAAATGGACATATACACGATTGAATAATAAAGTGCTGTGCAAAAAAGTATATTAAAGAATTTCATCATAGTAAAATATATATATATATATATATATATATATATATATATATATATATATATATATATACACATATGCCAAGAAATGCTTTGCACCATAGAAAGGATGGCAATAAAAAATACTGCTCTAATAAATCTCAAATAATTTAGACAAAATAGAGGTGCTTGTGCTCAACAGATTTTCTAGACAGCAGTCAGCCAACATACAAGCTATACACTGATTTGTCATGTGCAATGTTTTTTAAAGTTGCTTAAAAAATGTATCATTCTCATCAGCACATCATCCCGTATAAATTCAGATTTGTTGTTTACATTCTGTGGTCATGAAGCAATTGCTCCATGGAATTTGAATGGTCTGTATAAACCGGCCATTAAGAGAAATTAAAAAGTGATTTTATATTTGAGTGCCCTTTAAATTCCTACCAGATCAGTGGGGTCCGGGTCTTGGTACCCGACTGATCACTCAAACCCACAGCTCCATTGCCTGAGAGATGCATTGCTCAGCAGATAGGAGAGCACAGCTCCTGGATAAGCGCATACAAATATTGAAATGAGATAAAAAATGCATAACTGTGATATAGAATATACTTACAAAAATGAAGGTACTTAATGCATTAATTGGCCAATTCATGTGTGCCCATCAACCATTGGCCAATTTATGCGCCAAGTACCTTAATTTTTGTAAGTATATTCTATATAGCAGTTATGCATTTTTAATCTTATATATTCAGTGTTTGTATAAATCTTAGCGCTTACAGAGTGCTGCTGTATTCTTTTGTTTGTATATTGTGCAGTCATGGCAGCTTGCACTATAAAGGCATAACCTCATATATCGAGTGAGAGAGTAAAGATTTTCCGCAGTATACGGTTAGCCTTTTATTAAGCTTATTTTACAAATATGACAATGCGACCCTTGAACTAAAAAAGGTTGTGCACCCTTACTGGAACGTATTAAGGGGGAGCTTGCTCCACTGCATCTGAGATCACGTGAGCCTTCTCTAGCTCATGCAATCTTCTGTTTTGTGTAATATGGTGATTGGCATTTTTGGGTGATTCATGAATAGATTAGCTAATGATTTTAATTCTATTTGCATCAAATAGTTTCCCTCATCTTTACTAGTAAGTGGTGCATTTGCCATTGCTTCCTTATCAACAGGGACACCGCTATCATGAGGCAAGTTGAGCCCTTTGGCTCAGGCGGCAGTCGTCCCTGAAAGACAGGAGGCGGCAGAGCAGAGGTCAGAACAGTGGTGCCTACTCTCCATAATCCCTGACATTTGCTGACAGAGTATCACTAGTGCGGTGCGCGCACCCCTGCTCCCAACCAACATGTCATCCCCGAACAGAATTTGTCCAGACCGGAAGGTGACTGTAACGGTGCTGGCCGGCACTCGCAGAGCAGTAGAGTAAGTAAACATGATCTCCCGCCCACCCCGCGCTGCCTGCTGCATGGCTCTGTCACTCACTGGGGGGGTCTGCAGGGCTGTGTGTCTCTGTGTGTGCAGAGTCTGCCTTTGAAGTCCTGTTATCTTATCTGAGCACTATGTGGCCACTTCCTTCCACCCCCACTCCCCCAAACTGCCTCCCTCATGGACTCAGTCGTAGGTGATATTCTTCTCATTCCTCTGCAGTCCTTACACAGAGATACAGACCGTGTAGACCGCAGGTCCCACCATACGAGACATATACACAGCTCAGAGCTGAGATACACGATGGATACAGCGCAGAACTGAGATACATGACAGATACAGCGCACAGCTGAGATACAGGACTATACAGTACAGAGCGGAGATGCATGACGTTTACACTATGCACAACACAGCGCTGAGATACACTATGTATACACCATACACAGCGCAGTGCTGAGTTACACGATGGATACGGTGCAGAGCTGAGATACACAATGTATAGACTGAACACAGCACAGAGCTGAGATACACGATGGATACAGCACAGAGCTGAGATACACAATCTATATACTGTACACAGTGTTGTGCTGAGATACACGATGTATACACTGTACACAATGCAGAGCTGAGATACACGATGTATACTGTACACAGCACAGTGCTGAGATACATGATGTATACAGAGAGCTGCAATCCAGAGCACAGACACGTCACTGCGAATTACAGCCTGTATGCTCACATCCAGGACCAAGGACTGCGGGGTCTTTGCGCTCTAGAAATTGGGTGACGCCATGTTGGAAATACAAGACGCTTACTGATATTCTTCACCAATCTCCACTCGGCAGCTCAACCAACGGCTTGTGCCGACACAGGAGGCAGCATCCTACCATCAGGAGGCCAGAGCAATGTGGGGCTGGCTGACCATGCATTTCACTACCCAAGCCAGGCCCCTTCTCTGTGCATGCACGGGCCGTGATGGTGATAGGAGACAGATCCCCACTCACTTCAATGGCAGCCAGACCCCTTCTCTGTAATAGACGGTGGTGGAGAAAGGGCCACTAGCCACAGTCGGCCAGCCCCCTTCACACACAGCATATAGGTCACACCAGCAGAGAAAATGCCTTCCGTGAAGGTCACAAGGTGCAGTTTGCGCCATTTTGCACAGAAAGCAGCAATCCGGGTGGAGGCAGAACTTGGGCATTTCAGGAGGTTTTCTCCTCCATTCACATCCAAAGCGAGTCAGTTGCCATTCACATCCAAAGTGAATCGGTTGCCAATGTGCCCTGCACAGAGGGGTTAAGATCGCCTGATGTTGAACATCAGGACATTCTTTATGGGCGGAGAGAGAGTGCTCTGCTCTCCCTGACTCCCGCCCCTGGCTGCAGCATGCCGCTGAACATATCAGGATCAGGTCTCAGGCATCCGGAGGAGCTCCTAGTACCCGTGTGCTCCTGAAGCAATCACTACAGGTGCTGAGCTGGGGCTGGGATGATGTATTTACAGGGGTTGGAGGCTGGCTGGACTGATGTATATACAGGTCACGTGCTGGGGGCTGCCTGTGGCTGGGCTGATGTATGTATATACAGGGGCTGGGGGCTGACTGGGCTGTTGTATATACAGGGGCTGGCTGGGGCTGGGCTGATGTATATACAGGGGCTGGGGGCTGGCAGGTATGATGTATATACAGGTGTTGGGGGCTTGGGCTGATGTATATACAGGGGCTGGCTGTGGTGGGGCTGATATATATACAGGTGGTGCTGGGCTCAGTGGGCTGGGGCTGGTGATGATGTATGTACAGGTGCTGGGCTCAGTGGGCTGGGGCTGGTGATGATGTATATACGGGTATAGGGCTCATTATACTGTATGGAGTATTATATGGGGCACATTATACTGTATGGAGCAATATATGGGAATCATTATTCTGTATGGAGCAATACATGGGAACTGTTATTCTGTATAGAGCGCTATGTAGTACCCATAATACTGTATGGAGCAATATGTGTGGCTTATTATTCTGTATGGAGCAATATATGGGGCTCATTATTCTGTATGGAGTAATATATGGGGCTCATTATACTGTATGGAGCACTATATGGTACCCAAAATACTGTGTGGAGCAATATATAGGGCTCATTATACTGTATGGAGCAATATATGGGGCATGTTATTCTGTATGAAGCGCTATGCAGTGCCCACAATACTGTATGGAGGACTATGTGATGCCCATAATACTGTATGGAGCAATATATGGAGCTTATTATACTGTATGGAGCAATATATATGGGGCATGTTATTCTGTATGGAGCGCTATGCGGTGCCCACGATACTGTATGGAGGACTATGCAGTGCTCATAATACTGTATGGAGCAATATATGGGGCTCATTATACTGTATGGAGCAATATATGGGGCTCATTATTCTGTATGGAGCACTATGTGGTGCCCAGAATACTGTATGGAGGACTATACTGTCTGATTTATGACCTATTGTAGAATGTACAATAGTTATCACTCATGTAATGTATGGGGGGACTGTATTTGAGATGGGAGCCTTATAGGGGGGCTGTATATGTGTTTGGGGGGGCCCCGTTTTGAAGTTCGCCTCAGGCAGCAGTGTGGCTAGGTTCACCCCTGCTTATCAATATGGGTCCAACTATCCGTACCCTTCCATTCTTCAAATAAAGCAGTCATAGTGCTATGTAAGTACTGAAGAGCCACATGCAACTTACTAGATTTGTTGGACTGGGGGATGTCTGTGGTCCACAAATCAAAATCTATACCAGCTATAACCTAGCATTAATTCCTGACGTAATTTAAGACAATTTCTGGCTTAAATAATAGTAATTTTGTTGACCAATGTTGGCTCAACCAACCCACATTCGGTGGAAAAAGGGCAAAAAAAAATCATACAGCATTGCTGAGATATAGCTTGCTCAAATAAATGTGCCTTTTCAACTTCACAATTGTTGTACATGGCCCTTCATAAATGCCCCCTGTATGACTTTTTATTGAGCATGTAGTTGGTATTGAAGTAGATAAGCACTTCTACCTCTTGGCTTGAGCAAAAATTGTGGGTCTCTTCGTGCTCAGATCCTCAGCAATAAAAACTTTTGACACCTCTATGACTTGTCAAATATTTTATGAATGTGCAGTTACTCTTTTAGCTCTTGGTACTTTCTCTTTTTTGCTTTCTCTAAATACATTTCAACTACTTTACTTAATCTATCATACTTTAATTAACAAAAAGAGAATTGTCAGAATTTTCACTACTGAGCAATCAAATTGTTTTAGCTACTAATAAGTATCACGAATTCAAGGACAGTTGGTATTAGTCGTTTTTATGCTTGTAGATGTCAAACTATTAACATGCCATAGCACGAGATGAGCGAATAGCTTCAGATAACTCATCCAAATAGCTATAGCGCTAACTGAATAGCTGCATCGGGAACCTGGATACCTGGAGCGCTCCCGATAATCAGCTGTTCAACGCCGCAGTTGCATGTGTTGCTGCTGTTTGACGGTCACAACACAAGCAAGGAAAGCCTGTTTGTTGGGCTCTCCATGCATGTGTTGTGACTGTGAAACAACCACGACACATGCAACTGTGGTGCCGAACACCTGATTATTGGGAGAGCTCCAGGTATCCGGGATCCCGATGCAGCTATTCAGTTAGTGCTATAGCTATTCGGATAAGGAGTTATCTGAAGCTATTCGCTCATCCCTACAGAGCACCAAATGTCATTGTTATAATGCTTCTTTTTTCAGACTAATTAGGCCCTCTCATATTGACTGTTATCGAAATTCCCATAGGCTAAAATGTACATATTGTGACATCTATCAGGTTTATGACTTGTTGAGGAATTGCTCTGAACAATGACCAAGACACCAGTGCTATCAAAGTTACCCCACAAAAGTGAATACGATGCAATGAACTGAACCACTTTGCTGAATTTCGCACATTAATTATCAGCAGTTCTGGCATAAAAACAAACAGATGTTTCATTTAGTTGGTTTTGTAATTAACCTATAGGCAATAATTTCCAAAGGGTTGTAACATCTAATTCACTTGTGCTCCACAGAGGTGGGTGAGGACATTGTAAGATTTTAATAGTCAATAAAAGCGGATTACACAGCAGTGTATTTTCAAACTCCACAAATACTTCTCCAGGGCATTAGAACAGCATGGTGTAATGAAAAGAATTTGTCAAGCTTTCCTTTTCCCTTCTATATTAAAGCATGTAGGTCACTATTAAGACTTTCTTTGGAAAACCTTTTAAAATAATTGACAAAGATTAGACTTTGAGTATTTTACTTCTATAAATTAGCATCCTTGTCTTGTTATATTGCCACAACTAACATTTTTTATGCTATAAGTGATTGATTCACCTATGTTATATGATTCTATGAAATTACCCACTTTGAAAATAAAATACCATATATACTCGAGTATAAGTCGATACGGGTATAAGCCGAAACCCCTAATTTTGCCAAAAAAACTGGGAAAACTTATTGACTCGAGTATAAGCTTAGGGTGGGAACTGCAGCAGCTAATAGTAAATTTCAAAAATAAAAATAGATACCAATAAAAGTAAAATTGATTGAGACATCAGTAGGTTAAGTGTTTTTGAATATTTATATTGAATCAGGAGCCAGATATAATGCTCCATACAGTTCATGATGGGTCCCATAAGATGCTCCATACAAAATCCGCCCCATATAATGCTCCATAAAGTTCACGATGGGCCCCATAAGATGCTCTATATTAAAATATGCCCCATATA
This sequence comes from Ranitomeya variabilis, assembly GCF_051348905.1. NCBI lineage: Eukaryota > Metazoa > Chordata > Amphibia > Anura > Dendrobatidae > Ranitomeya > Ranitomeya variabilis. The sequence goes on along the minus strand of NC_135232.1, from coordinate 992,738,177 downwards.
ATGCTGCATAAAAGGTTAATGCTGGCCCATAAGATGCTCCATAGAATTTTATGCCTCATATAATGCTGCACAAAGGTTTATGGTCCCATAAGATGCTTCATAGAATATTATGCTCCATATAATGCTGCACAAAGATTGATGGCCCCATAAGATGCTCCATAGAATATTATGCCCCATATAATGCTGCACAAAGATTGATGGCCCCATAAAATATATTACTTGATCTGAAGATGTTTATTGCCATCAGCAGAGTGAAATGAACTACTGTGAAGGACACTGGTTCAGGGAAGACAGTGACCGCAGGTGTAACACCCCTTTAAAGGTCCCCTTGTGCCAAATGGTTTACTTGTAGGTGCAGCATAATGGCTTCTAACCAAGAGGTCTTTTACATTTTTACATCTCCGTGGGGTCATCAACGGATGATCAGCCAGGTAGGGTCCCAGGGAGGGCTCAGTGCTAAGTATAGGCCAATGTTTGGTCAAAATAGCTCTAATGTTATCCCATTCGTGATTGAATACAGATATAAAGTGAATTGCCTCATCTCCCTTTTCCTTCTTTATGTGTTGATACAATAAATCATTTCGGGTGGGTGGGTATATTTTGCTAGATTATATCGATATCGGATGCATCACTTACTATACCCACGCTGTTCAAACCTGGTTTTAAGATCTTGAGCCTGTGTTTCAAATTTATTATCCGTGGAGCAAATTTGCCTCATCCTCAAGAACTGTCCAACGGAACGGCCCTAATGGTGGCTTGGCACTGTGCTGATTTGGTGTGTATTAAAGCATTGACAGATGTAGATTTACGAAACACATCAGTCTGGATGGATGAATGAATCCACTTCCAGACTGATGTCCAAAAATTCAATTTTATGTACATCATAACAATAAATTAATTTTATATTGTAGGGATTTGTATTCAGCACAGCCATAAAATCTCCAACACGCCAACAGTGCAGAGTGAGTCCCCACTGCCTCAGTACTGCGAATCCAGGGCTCACCGCCATCAGGCAGTATTAAAATTGATATGCCTTGGAGATTGCAGTCATATACTGTATATGCTGAAGAGTTGTGGACAGCTCTCCAGGCTCAGTTTGATCAATGGCTGTCTCCGCTGAACCTGCATCCAGGGAAGGTGCAAACCTGGTGATGGCCCTACGGTGAGGCCAGCTCACACACATGCCTTGCATGGCCCATGTCCTCAACCTGGTGGTACAGCATTTTCTCAGACACTATCCTGGCCTGGGTGAGCTGCTCCAGAAAGCACGTAAGCTGTTTGCTCATTTCTGCTGTTCGCACCCCTCTTGTCATCGACTTGCATCGATACAGAGGTCTTCTGTGCCAACACAGTGGAATTTCACTCTGCACATGTTGCAGTGACTGTGACAGCAGCAAAGAGCCCTGATGCAGTATGTCATGTTGTATAGCCTGGGCCAATGCAGTTTGGTAGTGGTGCATATTACGTTTACAGAGTGGGCACAAATTAAGGACCTCTGCACCCTTCTGCACAGTTTTTAAATGGCTACTAAGATGGTTAGCACTGACAAAGCCGTCATCAGCATCACTATATGCTGGAGAAGACTTTGAATAGCTTGCGGGAGGAGATGTTGGTCCCAGAAGAAGAGGAGGAAGCAGAGGAGAATGCAGAAGGGATAACATTATCTTTAAGTTCAAGACTGTCGTACACAGGCGGGTGCCAAGGGAGGGTGGATTACTGCATTCGAGGGGGGATGGTGATAACAGACAAACTGTTATCAAAGGTGCAACATCTGAGGAACAAATGGAGGAGGAAGAGGCGATGGGCGAGCAACTGTCAGATGAAGAGGATAATCCTCCCCTCTTGGTTGTTCGTAGTTGGCGGTAGGAGACGGAGGAAACGAGCCTCATCGTTACCCAGCCACCAACACACCTTGGGTATGGACCTCATGGTAGAGCCCAACATATGATTACCTTCTTGCTGCACTATCTGCAACATGATCCCCGTATACAGTAGTTATGATTAGGAATAATGCTGAATACACGGTTGCCACTCTGTTAGATCCACATTATAAAACCAAACTTTGCCAGATGCTTTCCGTCCTGGAAAGGGATTCGCGAATGCTGGACTATTCAAACACACTTTTACGCAAACGTAAGACAGTTTTTCCTAAGACAGCATTGAAGCACACAGTTCACATCGCAGCTTTACACTTCCAACCTCTGGCACGTCAATTCATCAATGCCTAAACATTAGCAGCAACAGTGGTAGAAGTGGAAGAAGCAACTTCTGTGTTCACACTGATAGCAACACCACAGAAGAAATGCTTGCACAGGCTTCCAGTATCCATTGTTTTAGATGCTGCACATCTTGTATCGTCACAGCATAGACAATTGCCTTCAGATGACCCCAGCATCTGAAACAAGGGATACTGGAAGCCTGTGCAAGCATTTCTTCTGTGGTGTTGCTATCAGTGTGTCAAGAGTGGGAGAAGAGGGTTGCATTGACAATTCAACACAATGGGCAGCACTTTGAACACATTTTATAAGTGGTCATATACTTGTAAATAACTCATGAAAGAATAAAGTTACATTAAAACCAAGCACACCGCTGTTTTTCTTGTGAAATTCTCAAGAAGTTTGATTGTTACATGACCCTCTTCCCATTGGAAAAAATAAAGTTGGATCCAAAATGGCCAACTTCAAAATGACCGCCATGGTCACCACCCATCTTGAAAAGTTTTCCCCCTCCCATATACTAATGTGCCACAAGCAGGAAGGAGAAATCACCGACCATTCCCATTTTATTTGGTGTATCCATATAAATGGCCCACCCTGTACATGGGTTTGCTGCATCCTAAGTGCATTTGTTCGGAGACCTGGGCAGGTAAGCACTGCTGCCCCTTTTCAGCTGTATTAATGCTTCAATTTTTGGAGGATTTTTAGTCCTCTTTTAGTGGCTTTGCTATCAAGTCTATTGTAATAACTGCAAAATGTATTGTGAGGTCCCCTTGTGAACGACTGGCTGTAGAGGATGCCTGCCTGCAGCACAATATTACCACAAATGAGTAAGGCTATGAAATGTGGCTTCTTCTTGCACCACAATATAAGCACAAATGAGTTAGATTAGGAAACTTGACCTCCTGCCTGCACCACACTATTAGCACAAATTAGTTTGATGATGGAAGATCGATTTCACACAGGATCTTATCTAGCTGAAGTAGTTGACAATAAACCGCATATCTAACTATCTGACAATTTGAAGCCTATCTGCACTGTTACTCTGACAAAGAGGTGCCACCAAAACAACATGTCTGATTTTATATGGAGAGGGACATGTGACTTCAGCAGCCAATGACAGAAGCCCTTGTATCTGCACCCTGATTGGCTTCCGGAATCTCCACACATTAAGTTAATAAAAAAAATAGATAACAGTCTGCTGCTCCTTTGACCTCTCTCCACTCCCTCCCATTATAAAACAAATCCTCCCCACTCATCATACAGCACCACTATCCTAGCAAAAGTCCAAAAAAAAGCATTAGTGATCATTTACCGAACTGTGCCTGCATTTTGCCAACTTTGAGAAAAAATGCTTGGGATTTCAAATCAGCTACAGTCGTGCCAAATTTGAGATTGGCAAATGTTTTATGAATAAGTTCGCTCATCTCTAATTGTGACACCACTTTAAATGGCTGGTCAGAATTGATCAGCCAATCACAGTGATTGCCAATGTGGGGGGGTGCTACAGCCCCTCTGGGCGATGTGCAGGGACGGCCTGCTGTCAGAGACAGCAGCCATTTTATCTCAATCACTTTGCAATGCAGCATGGTGACCATAAATAGCACTGCTGTATATATACTGCACTTTGCGGGAACACAGTTCCGCAGTACATGTCGTGAAGGGGTTATGTATAAAAGGGTATGCATATCAAAGAAATTGATGACATATATGCCATCTATTTTTCATGAGCAGAGCACAATCTTCCTAGAATAAAAGGGTCAAACTATGTTTCCTTTAATGCTGTTGCCACTTGAAATTACTTTTTTGATTTAGCTGTACTTGCTTCCACAGTACTTTCTGGGATGTGAGTACCCCTTTAAGAATGAAATTAGATCACAGAATGTTAAATTGTACATTATATTCATTTTTTTCTCATTTCAACAGAATATTTAGTATACCTGTCAAAATGTTCGTCCTGGGGTTTGAGCAACAGAAGGAGAAAAAATCATCGGGGCATAATTTAAAACATGGTTTAGAGTGTTCAAAACTGCACTAGAAGGCGACAGCTATAAATTACATGGCTGCTTTAGGCTAAAGCTCATCTGTTATAAAATGAGTCACAAAATAAAACTTTCATATCTTGCTATAGATGTGTGATTTTACTTAAAATTGAGTGTTCATAATATATAACTGCATTTTAATATGCAATCCTGTAGTCAATAGAGATGAGTGAATATTTTCAGCTCCCTTCTTATAGCTGTAGCGCTTACTGAAGAAGCTGCATTGGGAACCCGGCTATCTGGAGCACTCCTATAATCAGCTGTTCTGAGCCAAAGCTGCATGTGTCGCAGCTGTGTGACAGGCACAACACAAGCATGGAGAGCCCACCAAACAGGCTTTATAGACAATATTTTTCATAAAAATATCAACAATTGCTTCTCACATCATCAAAAAGTTCATTTATTTCAGTTCTTCAATACAAAAAGCGAAACTCATATTATATAGAGTTATTACAAACAGAGTGATCTATTTCAAGTGTTTATTTCTGTTAATGTTGATGATTATGGCTTACAGCCAATGAAAACCCAAAAGTCATTATCTCAGTAAATTTTAATACTTTATAACACCAGCTTGAAAAATGATTTTAAAATCTGAAATGTTGGCCTACTGAAATGTATGTTCAGTAAATGCACTCAATACTTGGTCAGGGTTCCTTTTGCATCAATTAGTGCATCAATATGGCGAGGCATGGAGGTGATCAGCCTGTGGCACTGCTGAGGTGTTATGGAATCCCAGGTTGCTTTCTAATTTAGTGAGAAGCACTTGTACATCTGAAATCATTATAAGTGTAACATCAATTACTATTGTAATGTTGTAATATTGCAGATATAGCAAAATGTTTATCATTTTAACTATTTCAAAGATTTAAAATTATTTAAAATTATTTAAAAACTCCTGTTTGTGCATAAAAGAAAAAAATTATGAGCCAGAGGAGGTTGAAGAAATAAATATTGTAGTCATATCTAGGAAAACAGATACATTTGCTACTCCATGTTTGCAGTATATTGGCAATGTTTGTAGAGTTCGTAATATGTAAATTATGAATCAAAGGAATTTTTTAGTCAGTGGTGTAACTAGAGTCCGATGGTGTCATGATCCAATTATGGATGCGTGGTAGTCCTTTATAAATTAAATGTATTTTTTTCCCTTTTCAGACCAACTGGGGTTAATGTCAGTTTCTCTTGCTGGCAATCTGTTGCAACTGCAGAGCTGATGTGAGTGGTGACCACTCTAACCATCCTTTAAATGGTCATCTGATGCATCAGCTGACTGTTGGTGATAGAATTTCTCTATGGAGACCAGCTGTGCAGTTGCAGCTTTCTAGTGTCAGCTACTTCTGGAGTTTGGGGTCCTGTTTCTGTGTCATCTGCGGTGTGGAGCTTGGCAGTGGAGTCTGGAAGCTAAGTGCTGTGTTTATTCCTGGTCCCTCTCATGTTTGTCACTGTCCCGTGTGTTTTTACCATCTGCACTGGTGAAGCTAGCACCCTTGCTGGCCAGTGCACCAGCCATGGCAGTGTGAGGTGACAGCGAGGGATGAGTTTCCTGATGGGGTTAGGGGAAAGACCCCCTTAGGGCATTAAGGGAGTGCAGGGACAGGCTCAGGTTTGAGCTCAGGAGGTGTCGATCCCTCATTTCCCTATCGGTAGGGCCTTCCTCTCCCCTTTTCCATCCTGTTTTGTGTTTGTTGTGCCGTCCGTTGACCGACCCCCCTTTGGGTCATTGTATTTGTGACAGATGGGCTCCAGTGCAAAATTTGGACCCAGGCCCCCTCTGTTGCTGGGTCAGATGTATTTGCCCTTGTGGTGTTCTAAATCCTATAATGACATAGATGTTCAAATGCCCCCTTTTATTATGTAGTAATATCCTGTACTAATGGGCCCCTTCCTAGCATATATGTCCCCCATTCTGGTATATATATCCTCTGTCCTGATACATACAGTTGTGTGACAAAGTGTTTTCTCCCTTCCTGATTTCCTATTCTTTTGCAAGTTTGTGTCACTGAAATGTTTCAGATCACCAAACAAATTTAAATATTAGACAAAGAAAAATATAACAACAAGCAAACACAAAATGCAGTTGTTGAACGAAGGTCTTTATTATTAAAGGAAAAATAAATCAAACCTACTGTTAGAATCTGTTTAGTTTGTGACTATCCACTATTTTCTTGTGGAGTTCTGGATGCTGGCCTTTTTCCTCTGGCGCTGGGTTTGTCTTGGGTCAGGTGTTTGTATCACTCTTTATTAACCAGCACCTGCCTCCCAGTCCTTGCTGGACAACAGTGTTAATCTGCTTGAGCTCTAGCTTGGTACTTTGCTTTGTGTTCTGTGTGTATTTTGTACAGTGCTGGTACCGCTAGCCTTAGTTTCTATTTTCTATTGGTTTCTGCAGCCTTCTCTGTGTTTTCTATTAGGAGGTGACTTGTTTTTGTACCCAGTCCTTAGTTGTTTTAGGGAACCCCTTCCCCTTATCTATAGGTCTTCGTTTGAGATTAACCTAGGATCGTCAGTAGGTCTATTCGCAAGGAATGGGTCGCCCACTCCATTGTAGGGTTTCAGCCTAGTCATAGTGCAGGGTCAGTTTTCCCCCTTATACCTTAATCCTGTGTTGCAGATCCGTAACACCTACAGGGCCCAGTGTGATAAAGTGTTTGCCCCCCCCACACACACACACACACAAAAAAAAAACTATTGTTTATCACATCTTTGGGAAGCTGAGTTCAAATTCCCCAGCCACATCAGGCTTGATTACTGCCACACCTGTTCTCAAGCAAGAAATCACCTAAATAGGACCTGCCTGACAAAGCGAAGAAGACCAAAAGTTCCTCAAAAGTTAGACCACATGTTGGGCTCCAAAGAAATTTTGGAACAAATGAGAAACAAAGGTATTGAAGTCTATCAGTCTGGAGAAGGTTATAAAGCCATTTCTAAAGCTTCAGGACTCCAGAAAGCCACAGTGAGAGCCATTATCCACAAATGGCTAACACATGGAACAGTGGTGAACCTTCCCAGGAGTGGCCGGCCTACCAAAATGACCCAAAGAGCACAGCAACAACTCCAAGAGCTCACAAAAGACTCCACAGCAACATCCAAAGAGTCAGTGTTAATGACTACACCATAAGAAAGAGACTGGGCAAAATTGGCCTGCATGTCAGAGTTCCAAGACAAACACCATAAACATAAAGGCTCATCTCAGTTTTGCCAGAAAACATCTTGATGATCCTCAAGACTTTTGAGAGAATACTCTGTGGACTGCCAAGACAAAAGTTGAACTTTTTGGATGGTGTATGGTCTGGGGCTGTTTTGCTGCTTCGGGACCAGGAAGACTTACTGTGGTAAATGGAACCATGAATTCTGATGTCTACTAAAAATTCTGTAGGAGAATGTCCGGCCTTGAGTTATGCAGCAGGACAATGATCCAAAACACACAAGCAGGTCCACCTCTGAATGGCTTAAGAAAACAAATTTAAGACTTTGGCATGGCCTACTCAAAGTCCTGACCTTAATCTGATTGAGGTGTTGTGGTATGACCTTAAAATGGTGGTTCATGCTCTGAAAGCCTCCAATATGGCTGAATAACAACAATAATATATAATATATAATAGCCCTATATGCTTGAATTTTTTACCCCTTAATAATAAAGTACTTTATTTAAAAACTGCATTTTGCATTTACTTGTGTTATGTTTGCCTAATATTTAAATTTGTTTGGTGATCTGAATAATAACAATAATCTTTATTTTTATATAGCGCTAACATAATACTCAGCGCTTTACAATTTTGCACACATTATTATTGCTGTCCCCAATGGGGCTCATAATCTAAATTCCCTATCAGTATGTCTTTGGAATGTGGGAGGAAACTGGAGTACCCGGAGGAAACCCACGCAAACACAGGGAGAACATACAAACTCCTTTCAGATGTTGTCCTTGGTGGGATTTGAACCCAGGACCCCAGCACTGCAAGGCTGCAGTGCTAACCACTGAGAGTGACAACCATGAAAAAGAACAGGAAATAAGGAAGGGAGAAAACACTTTTTCACACAACTATATGTTCTCAATCCTGCTATATGTCCCTCTCTTGGTATATACAGTCAAGGTCAAAAGTGTTGGCACCCTTGAAATTGTTCCAGAAACTGAAGTATTTCTCCCAGAAAGTCATTGCAATTGCACGCTTTATGCACATGTTTATTTAATTTGTGTGTATTGGGACAACACAAAGAAAACAGAGAAAAAAAGGCAAACTAGGCATAAATTCACAGAAAACCCGAAAAACTGGCAGGACAAAATTGTTGGCACCTTTCCAAAATTGTGGGTAAACAACAAATCACATGTGAAACCAGATGAAAAGAGGAGATATTGACTCAATCTTAAAATTGTGTGTCTGTGTATGCTACACTAAGCATGGAGAATAGAAAGAGAGGAACTGTCTGAGGACTGTAGAACCACATTTGCTAAAATGTAACAACAATCTAAAGGTTCTAAGTCCATATCCAGAGATATTAATGTTCCTTTGTCCATGTTGCGCAACATAACAAAGAAGTTTACAACCCATGGCACTGTAACTAATCTTCCTGGACATGGACGGCAGGGAAAAATTGATGAATGGTTGCCATGCAGTATAGTCCAGATGGTGGATAAGCAGTCCCAATTAAGTTTCAAATAAATTCAAGCTTATGGGCTCAGGGTGCATCAGTGTGAGTGCGAACCATCCATCGACATTTGAAGGAAATATATATGTTTGAAATCACAGTATATATGTTCCCCTTTTTGATATTTATGTCCTCCTTCTTGGTATATAGGTCCTCCATCCTGGTATATATGTTTCACATCCTAGGCCTCTTTCTAGCATATTTGTTCCTGCATAAAAATACATTCTCTTCACCTTCCTCTGCTTGATCGATGTGCGCTGTCCTCTTCATTGTTCTGTTCTGGACCCATGTGGGAGGGGGGTCCTACTTCAGCTATATGTGCGTATTTTCAGTTGAAGTGTATTGCAGTGCAGGGACTCTCCGGCTCCCTGCATACTGCAATACACACTGCTGGCAAAACAAAGGTTGGCAGCTGACAGCGGCGGGCCTGCTATGGCGATGCATCACATCCCTGCCATGAGACGGCAAAGCCTGGCATGCCAAAGTCATCTGCCAGCATCTGGCTGGCTCCTCTTCAAGCTCTCTAACAGGAAAACAATAAAATTCCAAAGTAACCATAATTCTAGAATAACTAGAAATAATGTAGACTTTAAACAACCATATATCTAACATTTTGCCAAATGCCTCATAATCTGGTGATATTCTCACATGCTATTTTTCTTACAGTTTTTCTGTTAATATTTTAAAATTCAAATGAATAAAAAGTAAGAAACATTAGGCAGCTGCAATAGATTCAAGCAAAGATTTATTAATGATAATTTGTTTCAGTTGTTTTGTTCTCTTAAATAATTCACATGTGACAAAAAGGTGTAATGCTTGCTTCATAAATAGAAAACAGTTGAATCTGCAGATAACCATTATTAATAATAATAATAATAATAATAATAATAATAATTTCATTTCTATAGCGCCAACATATTACGCAGCACTTTACATTTTAGACGGGACTTGTACAGACAATAGACATTACAGCATAACAATAAACCCATAGATCAACAGATACTAAGAGGAATGAGGGCCCTGCTCGCAAACTTACAATCTATGAGGAAATAGGGGAGACAAGAGAGGTGGATGGTAACAATTGCTTTCATTGTTGTGACCAGCCATAGTGTAATAAATCGGGTGTTCGTGTAAAGCTGCATGAACCGGTTATCAGGCTGATTGTGTAACAATACAGACACAGAGGGCTATTCAATGCATACAGCGTGTGAGAACACGATGCAAGGAACCTGATTTTGGTAAAAATTTTGAATGGGCCACACAGGAATAGTTAGATTAATGTGTTGAGGCGGTAAGCCAGCCTGAAGAAATGCATTTTAGGGCATGTTTAGAACTGTGGGGATTGGGGATTAATCATATTAACCTGGGTATTGCATTCCAAAAAATTGGCGCAGCACGTGAAAAGTCTTGGAGACGGGATTATAGAGGATGCTAACCTGAGGTCAGCAGCAAAACGGAGGGCACCGGTAGGGTGGTAGATTGAGATGAGGGAGTCGATGTAGGGTTGTGCTGGACCACCCTAACCATTAGTTATCTATGTCTAGTCACATCTAAATAAATATATATTATACAGAACTGTATAAATAAACGTTAAATAAAAAAAAAACATAAAAACTTTAATCCATAGCAAAACGACACAGAATACAGTCATTTCTATTGGAGAATGTTTTTACAACTTTAACTTCAATCCTCAACATTGAAATTGCAAGACCAAGAAGGAAACATCATGAAATCATAGGATCAATAGACATGTTAAAGGGATATTCCCAGAATTTGTCACAAAACACAGTAAATACAGACCTACTGTTAATATACAGAGTAAGCACAACATAAAGTTTCTTTTTTGTACCTTTGTGTCTTTTTTCATCTCTATCTGCCCCCTTCACATAGCTATATAGGCAGGCCTATTCATTAAGACGAGCATGCCACTTAATGAATTACATAATGTAATCAGAAACTAAGAAGTATTATTGGATAAAATACAAATAAACTTTGGTAAATAAAAGACATAAAAACACACATAATGACATGTACATGGAAAAGGAGGAATAAGAACCAATTCCCAAGTGATAGGTAATCAATAAAAAGCTATATTGCAAATGCACAAATATGCATCCCACCATAGAAGTGTGCAGATATCCCATATATTTAAAGTCTGGCACAGATAGATGTAATCTATGGTGGCATACAAAAATGCTTATCACAATGAACATATGAACCATCCATTATCTCAAATATTAGTACAGTATCAATTCATTATGGCAAACATTGCATTGCTACTCATAGTGGACAAAATGATGACTACCATGCATAAATAGGTGACTTTGACTTACAAGCAGAGAATACATAGGCACCCATAAGTACCGTATATACTTGTGTATAAGCTGAGATTTTCAGCAAATTTTTTTGTGCTGAAAACACCCCCCGGCTTATACACAAGTCATGGTCCAGAAAGCTGGTGGGGGAGGGGGAGCGGGGAGCCGGCAGCTGTAGCACAGTGACAGCTGCAGCCGCCAGCTTCTAGAACACATCAACACTCACCCTCTGTCGCTGCATCTTCGGCACTGCATCTCTGTCCCGGCATGTAGCACATATTCATAACCTTAATGAGTGACCGCTCAGCACAGGAAGAACTGCCGAGCTGGGATAATGTAGATGCAGAGACATTCAGCGACGGATCGAGGAGGGTGAGTATGACGGGGAGGATGGGGGAGCCATGCATACAAACATGGGACTGGGGGAGCTGAGCCATGCATACAAGGATGGGACTGGGGGGAGCTGAGCCATGCATTGAAGTATTGGAATGGGGGAGCCAAGTCATGCATACAAGGATAGGACTGGGGGAGCCGAGCGATGCATATAAGAATGGACCGAGGGAGCTGAGCCATGCATACAAGGATGGGACAGGGGGAGCCATGAACCAAGGATGGGATGGGGGAGTCAAGCATACAACAGGGGGAGCCACACAGAGCAGGACAGGATGAGGGAACCACGCATACAAGGATAGGGATGAGGGGACAATACTTACCCAGCTTATACTCGAGTCGATAAGCTTACCCAATTCTCCGTGGCAAAATTAGGTGCCTTGGCTTATACTCGGGTCGGCTTATACTCGAGTATAGATGGTACATACACATAAAAATGGACATACTGTATACTTCCATAAAGTCTGAGGATGCTGAGATGCTCTTCTCCCCTCATGGCAGGTGTGGCCTGGGACATACTAACATGTTCAATTGCAAGAACACCTTCCCAACAGATAAAATTATGTCCTATGTGAAGTGTGGGTTAAAACTGTGGGCAAAAGCTCTCATAGGACCATTTTAGAATTTTCAAATCGTAAACAACTTCAATATGAAAAAATGACTTTTGCAATATTGTTTTATTTTTTGTGCTTGGAACATTGTAGAACTGCTCATACCAAGGAATTCCAGGAAAGTGGAGCTGCACTGGAAAATATGTTTAAGTGAAAGTGCAAGAAGGTCAAAATAGTGAATGAATGAGAATATCTAGAAGGAACTGAAGTTGTGTCTGAAAACTACTGAATAAGTGAAATATTTATGATTTTGAATTGTATCTCAAGAATTCCTTCACACATAGTTTTTTTTTTTTTTGCAGTTTATGTATTTGATGTATTACAAAAAATACATTCACTTCTGTGTTTGAAGCAAGAAAAAAAATAACAGAACAGACAATGCTGAATGATTATAACGAGACATGACGATAGCATAAAACAAATAAAAACACTCATCAACTAATTTACTGGAAATAAATGTAGAATCTGAAAATGTACAATTTCATTATTATTCCTTTCTTTGTGATCCTTTTTTCCAATATTCACAAAACTAAATGCATAAATTATGTATCTACTGTAAAATTCAAGTGGAAGATTGCAAAGATGTTAAAATTAATATTATTGCTTTCAGTAAAATTACTTTTTTAGAAGGTCAGTATAATTGTTTTAGTAAAGTCCTCCATTGATTGCATTTTTTTTCAATAATGACAAACTAATTATTGTACTTTCTAATTAAGTGTCAAAATATTATATTTTTTTCATCATTTAAAATGAGAATACAGGTCCTTCTCAAAAAATTAGCATATAGTGTTAAATTTCATTATTTACCATAATGTAATGATTACAATTAAACTTTCATATATTATAGATTCATTATCCACCAACTGAAATTTGTCAGGTCTTTTATTGTTTTAATACTGATGATTTTGGCATACAACTCCTGATAACCCAAAAAACCTGTCTCAATAAATTAGCATATTTCACCCGACCAATCAAATAAAAGTGTTTTTTAATACCAAACAAAAAAACCATCAAATAATAATGTTCAGTTATGCACTCAATACTTGGTCGGGAATCCTTTGGCAGAAATGACTGCTTCAATGCGGCGTGGCATGGAGGCAATCAGCCTGTGACACTGCTGAGATGTTATGGAGGCCCAGGATGCTTCAATAGCGGCCTTAAGCTCATCCAGAGTGTTGGGTCTTGCGTCTCTCAACTTTCTCTTCACAATATCCCACAGATTCTCTATGGGGTTCAGGTCAGGAGAGTTGGCAGGCCAATTGAGCACAGTAATACCATGGTCAGTAAACCATTTACCAGTGGTTTTGGCACTGTGAGCAGGTGCCAGGTCGTGCTGAAAAATGAAATCTTCATCTCCATAAAGCATTTCAGCCGATGGAAGCATGAAGTGCTCCAAAATCTCCTGATAGCTAGCTGCATTGACCCTGCCCTTGATGAAACACAGTGGACCAACACCAGCAGCTGACATGGCACCCCACACCATCACTGACTGTGGGTACTTGACACTGGACTTCAGGCATTTTGGCATTTCCTTCTCCCCAGTCTTCCTCCAGACTCTGGCACCTTGATTTCCGAATGACATGCAAAATTTGCTTTCATCAGAAAAAAGTACTTGGGACCACTTAGCAACAGTCCAGTGCTGCTTCTCTGTAGCCCAGGTCAGGCGCTTCTGCCGCTGTTTATGGTTCAAAAGTGGCTTTACCTGGGGAATGCGGCACCTGTAGCCCATTTCCTGCACACGCCTGTGCACGGTGGCTCTGGATGTTTCCACACCAGACTCAGTCCACTGCTTCCTCAGGTTCCCCAAGGTCTGGAATCGGTCCTTCTCCACAATCTTCCTCAGGGTCCGGTCACCTCTTCTCGTTGTACAGCGTTTTCTGCCACATTGTTTCCTTCCAACAGACTTACCATTGAGGTGCCTTGATACAGCACTCTGGGAACAGCCTATTTGTTGAGAAATTTCTTTCTGGGTCTTACCCTCTTGCTTGAGGGTCTCAATGATGGCCTTCTTGACATCTGTCAGGTCGCTAGTCTTACCCATGATGGGGGTTTTGAGTAATGAACCAGGCAGGGAGTTTTTAAAAGCCTCAGGTATCTTTTGCATGTGTTTAGAGTTAATTAGTTGATTCAGAAGATTAGGGTAATAGGTCATTTAGAGAACCTTTTCTTGATATGCTAATTTATTGAGACAGGTTTTTTGGGTTATCAGGAGTTGTATGCCAAAATCATCAGTATTAAAACAATAAAAGACCTGACAAATTTCAGTTGGTGGATAATGAATCTATAATATATGAAAGTTTAATTGTAATCATTACATTATGGTAAATAATGAAATTTAACACTATATGCTAATTTTTTGAGAAGGACCTGTATAATTCATCGGCCATTAAGTGCTAATGCCAACAACACAGAAAACTAAATTACTTGGCAACAAGTATAAAAATTCTGTGACGCTAAGTATTGAAAGAAGTTGAAAAAGTTTGAAATTGTTTTTATTCATTTTAGACATGATGCATGGCAGCATAGATCCAAATGACCCTTACATCTAAAGGAAAAACACCCTCAAGTATGACAAGCGGTTTGTATCCTTGAGAGTATAATCAATCACACATGTCAAGTAACAATAGCCACTTGGCGGCTGCACCTGCTATCATTCAGACACTTTTATTAAAACAATCAAGCAATTAACACGGAGATGAAACGTCGCTTACTTTCCTGCCAGAAAAAGTCGATTTTCAGCAGGGATATGTCCACTGATGAGTGAAATGAATGGAACACATTTTACAAGTTCCATGCAGAGAGCAAACAGGTGTTTGCATATATCCACTAATTTAGCCTGTCTTTGGCTATGATGTACAGCTCTGCGAAATCAGTGTGATGCATTGTTTTAGAAACTTTCTGATGGAATGTAAAGGGAGTGCATTTGTGGGCTCACTTACTAAGGCTCAGGGGTGAACATACCATTGATGCAACATCTAGAAGCGCAAGAGTTTAGAAGACCCACTTCTACCTGAAAGTTAGTGCATTAAGATGATCTATTGAACTGTAAAGGGCCCATATATTTTGCACAGGGGACCTCTCCTGTCTGTCTGCTAATACACTAGTTGCCCCTTTTTTCTATTTATTACTATCTGGATCACAAGTGCGGAAGATTATATTGTCTTCTTGTGATGCTAGTCATTACTCACGGACAGACAGTGAGGCAGAAGAGTCAGACGTTTCGGGGTCAATACCAAGAAAGTGCGCAGATAGCAAAGGCATAAGTAAGGTCACAGTCCAGGGTCAATAACAAGAGATAGCGGATGAAAAGCTAAAGGACAAGACAAAGGGATAATCAGGCCATGGTCCAAAGGGTCAGGCAGCAGAAGATTAGAACTTAGAGCCACAGAATCAGGCTAATACTCACCAAGAAGCGTATACTACACCTGGCAGGGATCAGGAACAGACAGCTCAGTTAAGTAGCTGGGCAATCACCAGAACATCGAACACCTGGAGAAAGTCTCACACGTCCAACTCACAATTTGGACAGCTGAGCTGTCAATGAAAGCACAGACAGCACAGCAAGCTCATCACAGGATTGGCAGTCGAGTTCCTGCCGCTGCACAGGGGGAGTCTTGAGCCATGTCTGCTGCGGTCTCCCATTCTTCTCCAGCTGCAGTGGAGCCTGCTCAGCGGAGACGTTGGTCCCAGCACCTGGCCAGGACAGATATTGCATGTTTGGTTACTGCTGCCCTTCCAGGTTAAGCCACTATAACTAGTGCTGTTCAGGACTAAGTCCTGCCTTTCCCCTCCTGAGCATGCCCAGGGGAAGACCTCTTATTGGAAGTCAGGGGTCACATGCTCAGGTCCTGTAGCAGCTCCTATTGGTCCACTAGGAAGGTCCTGAACTGCTACAGCTATAAAAGGTTGCATGGCTGCACGGCCATGCGCTAGTATCATTTGTGTCTGGCAGTTGCCAGTGGATACTCTGCCACACTGTATATAAGTGGTGTGAGTCTGTTTAGCCTTGGGGCTTTACACTCAGGCAGGCAGCTAGCGTCAGTGGGGGCAATTAGCCTTGGCTTAGCATCTGGTTCCTTCATGTGTGCAGTTAGCACCAAAGAGCTCCAGAGCAAGCACAACTTTTAGTTAGGGTTTTAGTCCCTGTGTACAGCACGACTCTATGAGGCAACAGAGCTTGCTTTCATTTCACACGGGGTGAAGTTTAACCCAAGTGTGAGCTCAATGTCCATCCACCATTACCTGCAGCTGGTATCTCTGCACGGTGGACCCCGGGCTGCGAACGCACCTCTTATCTATCACCCTATTACTTGGTGCATTCCGCTGGAGTGGTCCGATAAAGCCCTCATCACTGTATTTTGGAGGGGGCTGGCTGACCATGTGAAGGACGCTTTGGCCACTAGGGAGATTCCCGCCACACTGGAGAAGCTAATAGCTGTATCCACTCGCATTGACCTCCATTTTAACAAGCAGAGGTTAGAGCAAGCCCAGTGTAGGCAGAGGTTTCGGCTGGCTCCCACCTTCGCCAAACCTATGGAATCTCCTGTCCAGGCACCCGAGTCACATGAGGCCATGGAGGTGTCACGAGCGAGATCTAAGTCCTGGACCACTCAAGGTCTGTCATGTCTGCCGGCAGTCAGGACATCTTGCCACCAGATGTCCCCAGCTGTCGGGGAAATGTCAGCGTATAGTGGTAGTAGGTGGAGGTACACTAGACACGGCGACGTTTGCCTCCAAACTGTCCTTTAAGGGGACAATTACCATAAGCTCATCCACTCATTCAATAGAGATTTGCGTGGATTCCAGGGCGGTGGGCAATTTTATGTCATCTGCCTTCGCCGAGCAACACGCAATACCCCTGGTGATGCTCGCCAAACCAGTGACCGTACGAGTGGTGAATGGGTCGACACTGCCCTCACAGATAACACACCAGACCATCCCATTTACTGTATCTATCGCCACCTCATCAGGAGATTATATCTCTGATCATCATTCCTGAGGGAATTGATGAGGTCCTGATAGGGATACCTTGGCTACGGTACAACTCCCCTCATATTGAGTGGTCCACAGGCAGAATTTTGGGATGGAGTGAATCTTTTGGGGGTAGATGTCAGAGGGAATGCGTTCAGGTTGCTACTACTGAGGTACCCGCAGATCTTTTCTCTCTCCCGAAGCAATACTGGCCCTATGCGGACGTGTTCTCCAAAAAGGCTGCGGAGACCCTTCCGCCTCACCGCCCTTATGACTGTCCTATTGACCTCTTGCCTGGTGCTGAGCCTCCCCAGGGTCGAGTCTACCCGTTGTCTCTCCTGGAGACGGAGGCAATGTCTCAGTACATTCAGGAGAATCTGGCAAGAGGATTCATTAGGAAGTCAGTGTCACCTGCAGGGGCTGGGTTCTTCTTCATGCAGAAGAAGAATGGATAATTACATCCATGCATAGATTACAGGGGTCTTAACGCCATCAACATTAAGAACAAGTACCCATTACCCCTGATATCTGAGCTTTTTGAAAGGCTTGGGGGAGCAAGGGTGTTTACTAAACTAGATCTGTGGGGTGCTTACAACCTGATTCGCATCCGTGAGGGGGACGAATGGAAGACGGCTTTTAACACCAGGGATTGGCACTATAAATACCCGGTGTTGCCCTTCGGGCTCTGTAATGCCCCAGCCGTTTTCCAAGACTTTGTGAATGATATCTTCCAGGATATGCTCTCCATCTTGGTTGTAGTCTACCTGGATGATATTCTCATCCACTCTCCAGATAAAGACTCCCACCGGAGAGATGTTTGCAAAGTCTTCGACCTCCTACGGGCAAATTCCCTCTATGCCAAGTTGGAGAAGTGTGTGTTTGAGCGGGAGTCTTTGCCTTTCCTGGGCTATATTATCTCAGCCCAAGGATTGGCTATGGATCCCACC